>NC_056006.1:81867032-82500305 GCF_018446385.1 Zingiber officinale
GTGGTTGACTCTCCCTCGTCCTACAACGTCATTTTGGGACGACCGGCGCTCGGCGAATTCCGAGCGGTCGTCTCAACCTTCCACCAGAAGATGAAGTTCCCCGTCGAAGACAAGGTGGGAGAAGTACGGGGAGACCAGTTAGCAGCTCGGCGATGCTACATCGAGATGGTCCGAGCAGAATCCAACTCCGCTCGGAAGGTGCCTCGAATCGAGGTAAATACTATCACTGAAAAGCCACCCGCCTTAATTTATGAGGAAAAAGAAGAGGTGCAGATTCATCCGACCCAATCGGAGGCCACGACTTTTGTTGCCTCTGATCTGGATGAGAAGCAGAAGGAGGAGCTGATCCAATGCCTCCGCCTAAAACGATAGCGCCCCATCGGCTAAATGTCGAATTTCACGAGCTAGCACAAATGAAGCAAAAGAAAAGGGATTTCAACTCATAGCAGAATCAGATCATCCAAGTGGAAGTGGAGAAGCTACTGGAGGCCGGACACATCCGCGAGGTACGGTTCCCGAGCCGGCTCGCCAATATGGTATTAGTCTCCAAATCGAGTAACAAGTGGAGAGTCTCGCATCGACTTCTGGGACTTAAACAAAGCATGCCCCAAGGACCCCTATCCTCCGCCCGGATAGATCAGCCGGTGGACTCTACCGCAATTAATTTGTGGCGTTTTGACGCCTACCAAGGCTATCATCTGGCGCCGCTAAGGAAGATCAAGAAAAGTAAGTTTGAATTCACCGACCAGACATATTGCTACAATGTAATGTCGTTCGGATTGAAGAATGTCACACCTATCAACGCTTGATGAACAAGGTAACCAGTGAGTGATCTCATGAACTGGAAGTCTATGTGGACGATATTCTATCACAACCATCCGGAAATGTGTCAGATCTCTTCAGACATGAAGAAACCTCCGAACGCTCAGAACATGGAGTCAAGCTACAATCCCCAAAAGTGCCTCGAGAGCAAGGAGGGCGCTTCTTGGGGTATATAGTGACTGGGATCGCACAATCCTAACAAAGTGAAAGCCTGGTACACATGCCGCCTAAATGCTGGGTGAAGGCAAGTGCAGCGGCTGACCGGATTGACTGCTTTGTCCAGATTCATCTCCAAACCGGCCGACCGGGAGTTTTCCATTCTTCAAGATCCTAAGGCTACGGGGTTTAAAGGGGTAGTGGATGAACAAAGACCTAGCATTTGAAGAATTAAATATTCAAATCGCCTCTACTTGCCAAGCTCGGGACGGGTGAGTCACTTTATATGTATCTCGTCGTCAATCGAATATGCCGGTGAGGCTTTCAAGACTTAGAGGGCGAGCCATGCAAGAGCAACCCGTGTATTTTCTAAGCCACATTTTAAAAGATGCTTGAACCACACCTGCCTCTAGTTGGCGTAAGCGTCCTCGCCATCGGACGGGTAATTGAGTGAATTTGACATCCAATATCAACCCCGCTCGGCGATCAAAGCCCAATCCTTGGCTAATTTTGTGACCGAAGTGCAAAGGCCAGAACCGGAAGCTATGTGGAAAATATATGTGGATGGGTCCTCCACTTGGCTCGGAAGTGGGATTGTAATATTGCTGCTCTCACCTCAAGAAGAGAAGATGCACCTATCCGTCTGGCTGGATTACAAAGCTACCAACAACGAAGCAGAGTATGAGGCCCTCATAGCCGGATTGCAGGCGGCCCGGCATGTGGGTGCCGGTCGGGTGACTCTCTATTCGGATTCACAGTTGGCCGCTCAACAACTTTCTGGCACCTTTGAAATCAACAGTGTTCGGCTTAAACTCTACGTTGAGGCCTTTGAAAAACTCAAAGCTACTTTCCGAGAGGTTCTTATACAGAAGATCCCCCGAACGGAGAATGAATTAGCCAAACTCGCGAGTTCAATAACACCAGTTGCCATTCAGCAACCAATTGAAAAAGTACTGCTGGTGGCGCACGTCGATCGGATGCAAGGCCTCACGTTTCCAAGCGACTGGAGGACACCTATTATAGAATTTCTCCGTTCGGGCACCACACCCTCCGATGAATATGCAGCCCGACTCCTCAGGAGAAGAGCCGATCGGTTTACACTCATTGGAGATCAGCTTTACAAGAAAGCTTTCTCGCGCCCGTTGCTGAAATGTGTAAGCTCGGAAGACTCAGCTTACATCCTCCAGGAAGTACATCAAGGATCATGCGGGGGTCATCCGGGTGGGCGCTCATTGGTCAAGAAGATCCTCTTGGCCGGATACTTTTGGCCAACTTTACAAATAGATGCCGCTCGGACAGTATCTACCTGCCTTTCATGCCAGAAGCATCACAACTTCTCTCACCGACCGGCCGAAGAAATGAAGGCGTCAAGCGTTTCATGCCCGTTCGACCAATGGGGAATGGATATTGTCGGTCCATTTCCGATGGCGGCGGGCAGAGGAAATTCTTACTAGTGGCGGTAGACTATTTCTCCAAGTGGGTGGAGGCCGAGCCGCTAGCAAAGATCACTGAACAAATGGTTAAAAAATTCATCTGGCAACACATCATTTGTCGGTTCGGCATCCCTCGTCGACTAGTGTCCGACAACGGACGGCAGTTCACAGGGAAGATGTTAGAGGATTGGTGCAAGAGCTATGGCATCGAGCAACATTTTACGTCCGTGGCATACCCCCAAAGCAACGGTCAAGCCGAAGTAGCCAACCGGGAAATTCTCCGTATTCTACGCACTCGGCTCGACCACGTGGGGGGGAGTTGGCCGGATGAAGTGCCGGGCGTTTTATGGGCCATCCGGACGACTCCTAAGGAAGCAACGGGCGTCACACCTTTTCATCTGGTGTACGGCGGCGAAGCAGTCATTCCAGTTGAAGTCGGCGTCGAGTCCGCCCGGATCCAGAGCTACGATGATGACAACGCCGAACGGAGAAACATGGAGCTGGATTTGGTTGACGAAGAGCGTGCCAAGGCATCCGTTCGGCTGATGGCGTACCGTCAACGGATGAAGCAAAACTACAACCGGCGCGTCATTCCCCGATCGTTCCAGGCTGGAAGAAAGTCAAGCCGGTCGGCGACGTCGGCAAGCTTGAAGCTCCGTGGGCAGGTCCCTTCAAAATCGTCGAAAAGCTCCGCTCGGGTGCGTATTATTTGGAGGATGAGGACGGTCGGCAGTTAGATAGGCCATGGAGCGCGAACCACCTCCAGCCTTACCGGGCGGGATGAAAGGTGTACCACTGTAAATCATCCTGTGTACTTTTTTCGACTAATACTGGAAGTGCAGAAATGAAGAATCAAGAGAACAAATATAAGGCATTGATCGAGCCAAGCGCTCGAGGAACGAAGGCCCCGCGCCATTCAGCCGGAGGTAAATGGGTCGAGCCAAGTGCTCGAGGATCGAAGACCCAGTACCTTCCGGACGGAGATAAATTATCCGAGCCAAAATGCTCGAAGCAGACCCTGAGCCGTTCGGCCAGTAGTACGTTCTCCAAGCTGGGTAAAAGGGGCATATGGATTATCCGGGCCAAGCACCCGAATAGTGAAGGCCTCCCAGCCGATTAGATTCGCAAGCAAATGACCCATGCCGTTCGGCCGGGCACAAAGACTGCTCAAGCGCGAGATAAGTTATGAAGGCCAAGGTCGCTCGACCTGGTAAGGAGTCAGCCTTGAAAACCGACGAGCTCCGTCGTTAAACATCGAGAGCCGCGCCGATCGGCTATAAACATCCGCGCCGACGAGCTCCGTCGTTAAACATCGAGAGCCGCGCCGATCGGCTATAAACATCCGCGCCGACGAGCTCCGTCGTTAAACATCGAGAGCCGCGCCGACCGGCTATAAACATCCGCGCCGACGAGCTCCGTCGTTAAACATCGAGAGCCGCGCCAATCGGCTATAAACATCCGCGCCGACGAGCTCCGTCGTTAAACATCGAGAGCCGCGCCGATCGGCGATAAACATCTGCGCCGACGAGGGCCAGCGTGAAACATCGAGAGCTGCGCCGATCGGCTATAAACATCCGTACCGACGAGCTCCGCTGTTAAACATCGAGAGCCGCGCCGATCGGCTCTACAACCATGCGCCGACGAGCTCCGTCGTTAAACATCGAGAGCCGCGCCGATCGGCTATAAACATCCGCGCCGACGAGCTCCGTCGTTAAACATCGAGAGCCGCGCCGATCGGCTATAAACATCCGCGCCGACGAGCTCCGTCGTTAAACATCGAGAGCCGCGCCGATCGGCTATAAACATCCGTGCCGACGAGCTATAATGCCCCGGGCGGATGAACGAATATCAGAATAAGAAACCGCGGAAACTACGAACATTAAAACATTCAGGCCCGATCGGGGGTTGGTCCTTCGATACTTGGCATTAGCTGAATTCACGTAAGCCAGATACGTGCAGCGCGAGTAGTCTTCCCCGCTCGAAATTTGTTTAATGGGTTAAGCCGATCGGCCGCTTGATGGAGAACGCTTAAGAGCATGACTGACTCTAAGCATAAACGTTAAGCAAACAGAAGAATATTATAGATAATGAGTACGAAGACAAAGGCAAAGGAGCAGCGTTTCATTAGAAGAAAAATATGTCGACCAGCACGTACAAAAAGTTTACATCCGCCGAGCGGATGAAATACAGGAAGTACTTGAAAAGGAGCCCGCATCACTCCGGATCCTCAAAATTAAAAAAGGCGTCCGGGATGTCGTCAAGCATGGCCGCCAGATCAGGAGGGGGAATGCTCAGGTCAGCAGGAAGGTGGCCACCCTTCTTCAAGTACGTCATGGTGACCTTAACCGCTTCGGCGAAAGTAGAAGAGACGTTGCCGCCGAATTTTGCGCCGAACCTCTCCGAGCGGAGGTATTCTTGGCGCGCTGCTGCTAGGCGGTTCGCCTCTCCCTCCTTATATTTTTTGAGCCGGTTAAGGTATCTTGGACAGCCTTCAAGTCCACCTCGGCCTTTGTGCGTTCTGCCGAACGGACCTCTCGCTCGGCGTTCAGCTGGGCCTCCAGATCCTTGGATCGCTGATCTAGCGCGCGGACATCTACTTTCATCTTGTCCAAATCGGCTACCGCCCGCTTCTTCCGGGCAGTAGCGCGTTTGACATCCGCTTCGCGCTTCTTGACTTGGCCCTCTAGCCGAGCCACCTCTGTAGCCAGGTCGGCAGACTTCTTCTGTTCGGCCTCGAAGGCTTGTTTTTCTCGCTCAGCAGACGGACCTCCCGACACTTGGAGTTTTTCCAGGAGCTCCTCCAGCTCGGCTAGCCGATGGCTAGTGGCGATTTGCTCAGCCCAACGCTGTAAGGGAAATAATGAAATCAGGGACCAAACAGTAGCATGGTGCAGGAAGAAAAATGAATTTACCTGAGTGGCCTGCTGCATGTTGTTGTCGCCGAGCTGCTTGGGCGTCATGAGGGCCACTTGAATCTGCGCGTCCTCAAAAAGCTTGGCGAGCGGACCCGTCAAGGTTATTTCGTGAACAGGGCTCGAGGGCCGATCGGCGGACAGTAAATATTCCTCCGATGGGAATCGGAGGGTAGTCTTGATGGTCGGATGGCCGGACGGCGCTTCTTCAGTCGCGGCCGCCTGATGAGAGGACTCCCCTATGGTGGAAGTTTCGCCCAACCGACGTAAGCGGCGACGAGTCCGGGGAGGAGAGCCGGAGGGCTGTGCGGTAGGCGAAGCCACAGGGGTCCCGATCTGTGATGGCGTGCGAGCAGGCGAAGTTACGCCGATCGGCGCCTGTGGTGCCCCCTCTTGGGTCGGCGGAAGGCTGGAGTCTCTTCGACGTTTCCGCCGAACCTCCAATGGTGGATCTCCGACCTGGGGGACGCCCAGCTCGGCGGGGGCTGAGGAAACAGGATCCGCCTCAACCTCCGTTGAAGCGGATGGGGCAGCTTCTGTTTCAGGGGCGGACTGCGCCCCGCCCCCCCCCCCCCCGGGCGCAGATGAGACCCCGCTCGGCAAGCTCTTTTTTGGTGGCCGCCTCAATTTCCACGGCCTTCAATTTCAAATGAGCGGTAGCCTTGGAGCGCCACATGACTTCAGCTGCAATGGAAGAAATTAAAATCAGTTAGATAAAAAAGGTGAAGGGAGTAAAGAATCTCTTACCCATGCGGTAGGGAAGATTGGCCCGAACGGGAGATAACCCAAAAATATACAACACCCCCTTGAGAAGCAACTGGTCGATCTTGTACCGCTGACCGGATAACCAGTTCGCCGCATGAAGATAGGCTGGGTTGCTTCTGAACTTGCCGAGCTCCGGCTGAGTCGGCACAGCGGTCTGCCATTTGGTTCGGAATACTGGCCGCTCGGGAAGCCGGATATAGAAGAAAAACTCCTTCCAGTGTTTGTTGGAGGTCGGCATATTATCAAAAAATCTAAAGCCTATTCTACTTTGGAAGATAAAAGTGCCCAGCTAGGATTGTTTAGGGTAGAAAAAGAAGTGGAATATTTTGGGGTCAAGAGGGATACTGTGCAGCTTAAAGAGGACGACCACCCCGCTCAGCAGCCTAAAGGAATTCGGCACAAGTTGGCCGAGCGGGATGCGAAAATAGTTACAAACCTCTAAAATAAAGGGATGGGTGGGAAATCTAAGGCCGCCCTGGAATTGGTCTAGAAAAAAACAAATGGTGCCGATCGGGGGGTCATGGGGCCGGTCAGTCGGGTTGGCTACAACTATTTCATAGTTATCGGGAATCCCATATGTCCGAACAAGGCGCCGAGCACCCTCCTCATCAAACCGACTCTCCATGGTCAGGTACCAAGGGCCATGAACACCAACAGCGGGTTCGGAGGAGCTTGCCATCTCGAAGAAGCAAAAAGATAGCGAGGAATCGAAGGAATGGGAGCAAAAGAGGCAAAACAAGTTGGGAAGACCTTGTAAACGAAGGAAGAAGACTCACTGAGAAGGAAACGGACGGAAAGGATCACCGGTGAGATGGTAGCCGCCGAAGAACAAGAACTGGATCGTCGAAGGTCACGGCAAAGGAAGAAGCAGAAGGCAACGCACGAGCGAATATGCGGCGAAGGAAGAAGACGGAGGCTTTATACGGCTGAGGTTGGTCGGCCTCCGCCGTCGGATACAGGTCACGGAAGACAAGGTCATCATCTAACCGTCCATTTCAAAGCAATCGGCGTCCCATCGTACGGATCATCACCGCCACGCAAGAGGAGCCACGTGGCGCTCTGTCACCAAGTGCAATTAATGCGCCCATACCGCGCACGCTTCGCCTTAATGAAGAGGATTTGCGTGATTTTCGAGAAGATTTAGACAAGCAAACATTCTCGTTGAGCGACAAGACAACCATAACTAAGAGCCGAGCTATTTGCGACGTAGGGCCGAAAACCTGTGGATATTATAAGCGATCGAAGGCGATGGCCCTCGAACACATAGTCTCGGCATCACGACTCGCCTCCTTCGACTAGACTCAAGGGAAGGCAAGTGATCCTATCAGTAAGAATGGGGCCCACCTCAAGGGTCCCACCAAGGACGGAAGGGTGGTCAAGCGGGTAATGGTCCGAAGCTAGAAATAACCCATCCATGGGCTTGTTTCACGCCAAGGCGGGGAGGATCAAGGCGCCGAAGGGAACCGCTTCGGTGGTTCACAGGTCAGTGGTTGTCCGCTCGACAAGATAAGGGCGAGGGTAGAAAGGTGGCCGAGTGGCCTGCGCCGCTCGGGATACGGATATCGGGATGTCCGATGATTAGGTCGCACACAAGATCGCACGATGGAGGATCTTGCCACATCATGGAAAGGTTGATCAGAGTGATGGCCTCATGGACGCCTTCCCGATGATCCATATCTGGCATGGCCCTTGATGCACTCCATACCGGCATGGTCAAGCGGTGGTTGCTTTGATTGGCGCCCCCAGGCTTCTTGAGAGGTCTATATAAGGTCTCCATTTCTTCACCGAGGTACACGAGTCTTCTACTAAAGCCACTTCTTTGCTATTTCTCGCTTGACTTGAGGGCCGTCACCGGACACCCTCCCGGCTTGGTTTTGTTGTAGGTTGAGCACCCGAGGATCTAGTAGGGAGCGCCACGCCCCCAGCGTCAGCTTCCGGATCGGATCATATATATATATATATATATATATATATATATATATATATATATATATATATATATATATATATATATATATATATATATATATATATATATATATATATATATATATATATATATATATGTTCTTTATAATTTATTTTATAGAGTTTAGCGGTTTGGTTATAGTATTAAGTAAAAAAAATTAAAATGAAAAATATTTTAGGTGCTCATAAGGTGTGCAGGATATATATATATATATATATATATATATACACACACACACACACTCATGAGTATTCATACGGGACACCAACGCTTATCTACCAAACTACTTAAGCACACTCTCAGATTACTTCCAAGCGTCCCAAAGCAAATGGACTAAGTGCGCCTGGGTTACTTCAGAGCGCCCCGACCAAACAGTCATTCATACATGTTGGTCCCTTTGGAGGCCGGCAAGAGGGGAGGGGTGAATTGTCCTACAAAATAAAACTCGAACCTTTCTCGGATTTCAACTATATCATAAACACTTGTAATAAAAAGTAGAGACTAAGTAAAGAAATCATACACCAGAGATTTACTTGGTTTGCAATCAGAGGATTGCTAATCCAAGGAAAATAAGCGCACTATGATCTCCTCTGGGCGGAGAAGCCTCTTTACAATGTTGACAGCACAAATGAAAAGAACACAACTGAAAGCACAGAAAGACTTGATTACAAGTGAGTTGTTCTGAATGTGCAGACCAGTACTCTATTTATAGTACCGGTCCGGGCGCCTGAAAGGAGTTTCGGGCACCCTGGGGGGGATAAAATTCTATCCCCAACGATCAGATCACGTTTGACGTGATCCTGGTCAAAATCCAGGTCCGGGTGCCCGGAAGGGTTCCGGGCGCCCCGGAGGGCTCCGGGCGCCCCGGAGGGCTCCGGGCGCCCCGGAGGGCTCCGGGCACCCCGGAGCCCGAAGTCAACAACGTTGACTTTTTCGCCTTCGGTTCAGCTCGTCTCGGTCCGGGTCTTGTTCGCTCCGGCTCCCGAGCAGCCTTCCTTCCCGGTTTCTCGTCCCTTGAACGCCGCGCACGTTCTTCTCATCCACCGGTGTACTCTTCCGTGGTCACCTCGTCCCTCGGACGCACCGAGCCCGTCGGCTCTCTCCCCGTGCCGTCCTTCTCGTTAGCCGCGTCTTCCGCTCGACTTCCTGTGTTCCTAAGCTCCTGCACACTTAGACACAAGGGTTAAACAAACGCAGGACCTAACTTAGCTTGTTTGATCACATCAAAACACCTTGGGGTTCCAACAATCTCCCCCTTTTTGATGTGAGCAACCCAAGTTAAGTTAGGGTAAAAATATGCAATAAAAACAATTTATATTCAAATAAGTCCAAATATTTTTCAAATGAAAAATTATATTACCTCCCCCTAGACTTAATATACTTCTCCCCCTTTGATCACATAAAAATTGGGGTTATTAACAAGTCTAAGGTTAATTCAAAAAAACTTTGAGTGAAAAAAAAAATCTAAGTAAAGACACTCTTCAGAATTTTTCTTTCGAGAAAAATTTAAGTAAAAACATTTTTCACAAAAAAATAGTCATAAGTGTTAAAAAAAATTTTAAGTTCGAAACTTATCTCAACATTCCCAAAAAAAAATTTCTTATTAAAAAAATTCTAAGTTAATATTCATAAGAAACAATTCTAAGTCAATTTTCATAAAAATTTCTAAGATAATAAAAAATTTCTAAGTAAAAATTTTTTTTAAAATATTTTCTAACACAAATTGAATAACTCTTTTAAAGCATTAAGTAATTTAAATTAATGCTTTTTCAGTTAGTCAATTAAACTTTTTATTTCCATACTTGGCTTCCAGGTCGTGGCGAGGCACTAGGCCTTCTTGGTTATTGGAGCAACAACCACTTCCTTAGACAAAGCCTCATAATGAAATTAGTTGTTTAATTTCCTTGCTGAAAATGCTAAGTCTGATATTAATTTTAAATTAAACAGGTTTTTGGAATCCAGTAGAGGTTCCTACCTACAGGATTAACCAAGTATTTCCTAGGTACATAGATTTTTGATATATTTCTAATTTGACTTTGATGAAATCTATAATACCAATTTAAACCTCTATAATTTCTAAAAATAGAAATATTTGAACCATTGGATTTTTTCAATATTTTTATTTCTTCTTTTAGTTTTTCATTTTCAATTTTCAATTTTTCAAAATCCTCTATAAGACATGATTTTGCCAAAATTCTTTTTGTTTCTAAAATTTCATTTTCTAATTTGGCATTTTTATTTTCTAATTTATACATGGATTTAGTCATAGCTTTGATACCAAAGTAAAGTTCATCAGGGGGTAAGAGGCATACCTCACTTACCATATCAGACTTGAAGCCTGAATCTCCCCCTGCTTCGCTACTTCCATCTGAGATCGCTCCCCCTTCATCGATGCTAGGTTCTGATGTACTTTGTCCTTCGTAGCTTGCCATCAGTGCTATCCCAGCATATTCTTGAGCTTCTAATTCGGATGAAGAAATGTCGTCCCAAGTTGCTTTTAGGTTGTGTTTCTTGGGTGTCTTCATTTTGACCTTCTTGAATTCTGGGCAGTCTTCCCTTAGGTGTCCCTCCTTCTGACACTGGTAGCACCGTACCTTTCTTCTACCTTTTTGATTCTTTTTATTCTGTATTTTAAATTTATTAGATCTAAAAAACTTTTTAAAGTTTCTTACCATGTACGCTTCTTGATCGTCTTCGGAGTCTGACTCGGGTTCATCCTTGTTGGTTGCGTTCAGCGCCATAGTCTGGGTTGTGTCCTTTGATATCTCTGCACATCTAGTTTCGTGTAATTCAAGGGTAGAAAAATATTCCTCTAATGTACTTATCTCCAGGTCCTTTGAGATGTAGTAGGCGTCGATGATTGACATCCACTCTGGAGTTCTGGGAAACGCATTGAGTGCGTAGCGTATGCTGTCCCGATTTGTTACCGTTTCTCCGAGGTTCTCGAGATCAGTAATCAGTTCTTTTACCTTTGCATGTAGATTGGCTACCTTCTCACCTTTTTCCAGACGAATGTTCATCAACTTGTTCCGGAGGATGTCTCTTCTTGCGAGCTTCGCTTCAGACGTGCCTTCATGGAGTTCCAGGAACTTCTCCCAGAGTTCTTTAGCAGATGAATAGCTTCCGATGCAGTTGACCTCTTGAGGTGGTAACACACTCAGCAGGTGATATTCTGCACGGCTATTTGCTACAGATTCACTCTGCTCCTTCTTTGTCCAATTGCTCTCTTCTTTTTCTTTTCCATCTTGATTCGTCGGAGCTAAAAAACCATACTTCATTATAAACCGAATTTCGAAATCAGTTCTTAGGAATACCTCCATACGACGCTTCCAGTCTGTGAAGTTCCCCTTGAATTTTGGTGGGACGATGCTTGGTCCGGCCATCTTGTTGCTTCGATCGGCGGTTAGTCCTCCTGAAGCGCCTTGCTCTAATACCACTTGTTGGTCCCTTTGGAGGTCGGCAAGAGGGGAGGGGTGAATTGCCCTACAAAATAAAACTCGAACCTTTCTCGGATTTCAACTATATCATAAACACTTGTAATAAAAAGTAGAGACTAAGTAAAGAAATCATACGCCAGAGATTTACTTGGTTTGCAATCAGAGGATTGCTAATCCAAGGAAAGTAAGCGCACTATGATCTCCTCTGGGCGGAGATGCCTCTTTACAACGTTGACAGCACAAATGAAAAGAACACAACTGAAAGCACAGAAAGACTTGATTACAAGTGAGTTGTTCTGAATGTGCAGACCAGTACTCTATTTATAGTACCGGTCCGGGCGCCTGAAAGGAGTTCCTGTTAGCTAGAGCCCTAGAGCCAATCATTTGATGATTGTATTTTGGACTTGTTGTATCATATTCTATATAAATAAAGGCATTTAGTTTTTGGTTATTATACTTACTTGTATTGGTGTCAAATAAACTAAGTATAATAACGACCTTGAGTAGAAGATTCTTACCTATATCAATCGATTGGTTGAATCGATAGTGAGATGATATAGGGAAAACTACTCTTAATCATTCCTAGTTGAGTATTAACATTCAGGGACAATGTTAATACAATAAGACTAGCATGTAGGTCAACTCGATGACTTGATCTCACAAGTCATGGATATAGAGATATCAAGTTGACACATGGGTATGCATTAGAGAATGTATACTGAATGACCCGCCATGAGAAAGTATCATGGATCGTTATATGAGTGTCATATACTTTCTCATGTGGCTATTAGTATGACTACTAGTCCTTAGATCTGAAGTCACCATGGTTCCCTACATAAGGAGTTATGTACTTTGGTTTCGTCAAACGTCACCCGTAACTGGGTGGACTATAAAGGCGATTACTGGGTATGTAACAAATTATGAGGAGGGATGTGAGTGATGTAGATGGGATCTATACCTCCTATATGACGGGAGAGACATCAGTATTCTTGATAGAGTGAGACCACGAAGTACATGGCCATGCCCAAATGAGTCAATATAGGATATTGAGCTCATTTGATTTAGTGAGTCTACTTGGAGTTCAAGATTTAGATTGATTAGAGGATGACAAGGTCTATGCCTCATATTGATCAATCTAGATGTCTAGGATAGAAGGACACTTGTCATATATTGTGAGGAGTCACAATTAGTAGTCACAAGGTGATGTTGGATCTCAACATTTCTTGTAACTTGGGTAGCAATGATGTATTGCTAGATGCCGCTCATTGCTTATGTTTCTAAAGGAGTTTAGAAACATTGCCAACGTTACAAGAACCTATTGGGTCACACACAAAGAACAAGTGGATGGAGATTGGGTTCATATGATGAACCAATTGGATTAGGTTCATATGATGCACCAAAGATTGGATTCGGATTAATTCAAATTAGACTTATTGAGTTAGACTTAATTAGATTCAATTGTTGAATGAGTCTAATTTAAATTTGATTCATTGAGTCAATTTATATTAATGAATTGAGATTCATTAGATTGAAATTGACTTGAATCAAAGGTTGGATTTAACTCAACAAGGAAGAAAAATTGGTCAATTTTGACTTGACCAAATGGGAAGTTGAAACATCAAGTTTGACTTGATGTATTGCCACTTCATGGAAGATGACTCATCCTACATAGCAGCCACATCATCTCCAAGTTGTCAAGGAGGTTACAAATCCCATTTTCATTTAATGTGGTCGGCCACATTAAATGGAATGGGAGTTACATGTGTGGCCGGCCACATTTTGTGGTGTGTGTTTTTATTTTGTGGCAATTAAGTGTGGTTAATTGCTTCATCTTCTTCCTTAGTCTTTTCTTCCTCCTTCTCTTGCTGTTGCCGTGAGCTTTCATCAAGGGAGAAGGTGTGTGAGTTGTGTTCCAAGAGAATAAGGGAAAGTGAAGGTCACAAAGGAGGATACTACTAGTGAGTGTATAAGATTCCTTTTTGCTTTCTCCTTTTTCTCTCTTTTAAATCCTACCCGAGAGCCCAAGAAGTGCTAGCACACTTGTGGTGCTCTCTTCTCCATCCTTGAGTGTTAGAGAACACTTCTTGTTCGTGTGGATATCACTAGAGAGTTGTCTACGTTGACAACTTCGAGATCCGGCGTAACGTTGGACGAGCGGGATTTGCGAGGGCACGCTTCAAGGTATAACTCTTATCTACTGTAGATCTGGAGTATGAAACTCGTATTCGTAGTTTTAGAAATTTTTCTTTGCACGGATCCGTTGGCTTTGGGCCTTTCGGGGTTTCCGCGACGCGAAAACGCGATTTTCACGGCCCGAAAAACCCAACAGTGGTATCAGAGCCACGTACAAAGACGAATACGAGTTTATTTTGTGTTTTATGAAAACTTTTCAGTTCTGTAATATTCTGTAAATTTAGGTTTTTTATAGTTTTTATGGGTAATTTTCTCGTAGAAGCGAAGCACAAGTGTTTCGGCACTTGTAGGCTTCCGCTACCGGGAAGATTTTTCCAAAACGGCCAAGTTTCGCCCCAAAACTTTTTGGGACAGCGGGCTAAGGCGCTGTTAGATCGCAATGGAACCCTCGTGATGGTTAGATCGTGGGTAGGGGCGCTGCCCCTTCCGCGATTGCGCCCGAAAACCGCTAAACGGAACCGCCGGGAAATTGTACTCGTAAAAATTGTAAAAAAAATATTTAAAAAATTATAGAAATTTATAGAAATATATAATTTTGAATTATATATTATTTTGTGATAGTCATGGCCCAAAGACCCAATTCGATTGGATAATTCGTGTTGTAATTCATAATACGACCTGCGTGCCGTGATGTGATGTGCGTGTTGTATGTTTTTATTTTTCGCGACCTGCGCGTCATGCCTTTCTCTTTTATTCTTGTTGTAAATTAGATTTAGACTCGAATGTAACTCGAGTTTCAAAATGTAATGTAAATTTTGAAGCGGTGGAAGGTCCACTCGAGACGGAGTTACGAGGAGGGCGCGAGCAACACGAGGTGGTCAAAGGAAGGAGCTTGAGAAGCTGTTGACCTTAGGTTGACCATCCGATCTTCTCATTGGCTTGAGAAGATCGTAGTAGGGGCCATGACATAATCACAAAATTATTTGATTAATTATTTAATTAATTATTTTTGTGTGTATGTGATGCATGCTAGTTAATTAAGTAATTAATTAGTGTCTTACGATTAGATTAGATCTAAGTCGTGCACATGATGCACCCTTCGATTAGATTAGATCTATCGAGTATATGATACGCATCATCTTTTAGATTAGATCTAAATCACGTCAACTCGTAATGCCTACCATGCCGTGATACCTACCACTACCTCGATCGCATGTTGTTGTTGAATCTGCCAAAGCATAGCAACACATACTATCTTGGTAGGGTACGGAGGGACAATCTTGGTCCTGTCTATCAACGCATGGGTGAGTACAACTCAATTAGATTGAGTATTCTTAGTTAACTCGGTTGGATCGAGTATAACTATAGGCATTCTTCCAACGGTTGGAAAGATAGGTCAAAATCACATATATATTAACTCTCGGGCGTATTAGCCAAAGCTAACTCGAGTTTTAATATAAATGCAGATTTTGATCCTATAAACAAGAGTTGCATAGAGATGTAATTGGTAATCGTTACCTACCGATCATACTAAGTCTTGGGCGTATTAGCCAAAGCTAACTCAAGGGTTAGTATGATGTGGATCTTGTCCCACATGAGTTATAGAATTCAGTGGGAGCATCATTTAGTTAAAGGCCTAATTAAATGATTAAGAATATGATACTTATTTCTGCATTTATTTCTGTTGTAGAATTGTCATGACGTCAAACACGAACATCTTCTCTCTGCGTTCTGTCCTTAAGAAGGACAAGCTCAACGGAGCAAATTTCCTGGACTGGTACAGGAATCTAAGAATAGTTCTCACTCAGGAACATAAACTGTACGTTGGGCGAGCACCATTCCGTAGGCTCCTCCCGCCATCGCCACGCGAAAGGCAGAGATGCTTACAAGAAGCATCAAGATGACGCATTAGATGTGTCCTGTTTTATGCTCGCGACCATGAACTCGAGCTTGTAAGCAACATGAGTTGATGGGCGCTTACGATATGGTTGAACATCTTTGTCACCTATATCAAGGACAGGCAAGGCACTGGAAGAGGAACTCCAAAGAATACCTGGAAGATCTTAAGAAGAAGAGAAATAAGATTTCTACTTCAGGTATACGTGTTATAGAAGTCAATCTCTCTATTTCTTCATCGTGGGTATTAGATACCGGATGTGCTTCGAACATTTGTACTAATGTACAAGCGCTGAGGAATAGCAGGGCATTGACGAAGGGTGAGATAGACCTACGAGTAGGCAATGGAGCACGGGTTGCTGCTATTGCTTTAGGAACTTACCATCTATCTCTTCCCTCTGGGCTTGTACTAGAATTAGATGATTGTTGTTATGTGCCTGCCTTGACTAAGAACATAATTTCAGTTTCTTGTTTGGACAAGAAAGGATTTTCGTTTATAATAAAGAACAAATGTTGTTCCGTCTATTTAAACGATATGTTCTATTGTAGTGCACCTCTGATAAACGGACTCTATATTTTAGATCTTGAGAGCCCTATCTATAACATAAATACCAAGAGGTTCAAGTCAAACGACATGAACCAAACCTACCTCTGGCACTGTCGCTTAGGTCATATAAATGACAAGCGCTTATTCCAGCTCCATAAGGATGGTTTGCTGGACTCATTTGATTTAGAATCATATGAGATATGCGAGTCATGCCTACGATGCAAGATGACCAAGACTCCCTTTAGTGGGCACAGCGAGAGAGCGACTGATTTGTTAGGACTCATACATAGTGATGTATGTGGCCCTTTCAATGTCGCTGATAGAGGCGGTTATAGGTACTTCATCACATTTACTGATGACTTCAGTAGATATGGTTATGTGTACTTGATTACACATAAGTCTGAATCCTTTGAAAAGTTCAAAGAATTCAAGAATGAAGTACAGAACCAGCTTGGCAAGAGTATTAAGATACTTCGATCCGATCGGGGTGGAGAATACCTTAGCCATGAGTTACGTGACTATCTAGCTGAGTGTGGGATTCTATCCCAACTCACTCCTCCTGAAACACCACAGTGGAATGGTGTATCCAAAAGGTGGAATCGTACCCTATTAGATATGGTGCAATCTATGATGAGTCACACAGATCTTCCGACATACCTTTGGGGCTATGCTCTAGACACGGCAGCTTTTATACTCAACCGAGTTCCATCCAAGGCCGTGATAAAGACACCATATAGGATATGGACTGGGAGAGATGTCCAGGTGTCTTTCATGAGGATTTGAGGTTGTGAGGCTTACGTTCGACGTCAAGTCTCAGACAAATTAGGACCCAAATCTGACAAGTGCTATTTTATTGGATATCCCAAGGAAACTAAGGGATATTACTTCTACATTACCAGTCAGCATAAGGTAGTTGTGGCAAAGACTGGGGTCTTTCTAGAAAGGGACTTTGTTTCTAGAAAGACTAGTGGGAGCGCGTTCGATCTTGAAGAAGTTCAAGATCCGAACAATAGCACTGATGCCTCGATGGAAATTGAACTGGAACCACAAAGTGTTGTGGATGATGTTGTTCCACAAAGAGTTGAGGAACAACAACCAGTTCAAGTAGACATACCTCTTCGCAGGTCTGATAGGGTACGTCGTCAGCCTGAGAGATACTCATTTCTCTTGTCTGACCATGATGACGTTATGCTCATAGAGGATGAGCCTACCACCTATCAGGAAGCTGTGATGAGACCAGATTCCGAGAAATGGCTAGAGGCCATGAGATCCGAAATGGAATCCATGTACACCAACCAAGTATGGACTTTGGTTGATCCACCTGAAGGGGTAAAACCCATTGGGTGTAAGTGGGTCTTTAAGAGAAAGACTGACATGGATGGACTTATCTATAAGGGTCGCTTGGTAGCTAAAGGTTTCAAGTAGATTCATGGTATTGACTATGATGAAACCTTTTCTCCAGTAGCGATGTTTAAGTCCATTCGGATCATGCTTGCTATTGCAGCTTACCACGATTACGAGATCTGGCAGATGGACGTCAAATCTGCGTTTCTGAATGGAAACCTACTCGAGGATGTGTACATGACACAACCTGAGGGTTTTGTAGATCCACAGCATACTAGCAGAGTATGCAAGTTGCATAGGTCCATATATGGACTAAAGCAAGCTTCTCGGAGCTTGAATCTTCGATTTGATGATGCGATCAAACAGTTTGGTTTCATCAAGAACGAAGATGAGCCTTGAGTCTACAAGAAGGTTATAGGGGACATAGTTGTCTTCCTCATATTGTATGTGGATGACATACTACTCATTGGGAAGGACATCCCTATGCTTCAATCTGTCAAGACTTGGCTAGGGAGTTGCTTCTCAATGAAGGACTTAGGTGAGACATCCTGCATTCTAGGGATACAGATCTATAGAGATAGATCTAAGAGATTGCTTGGCCTAAGTCAGAGTACATACATTGACAAGGTACTCCTTCGGTTTGCCATGCAGAACTCCAAGAAGGGATTTCTGCCGATGTCACATGGTGTAAGTCTTTCGAAGATTCAAGGTCCCTCTTCTAGAGAGGAGAGAGACCACATGGATCAGATCCCTTATGCCTCAGCCATAGGATCGATCATGTATGTCATGCTATGTACTCGACCTGATGGCTCGTATGCTTTGAGCATGACGAGCAGATACCAGTCAGATCCAGGTGAAAGTCACTGGATAGCGGTCAAGAATATTCTTAAGTACTTAAGAAGGACTAAAGAATATTTCTTGATATATGGAGGCAATGATGAGCTAACTGTAAAGGGTTACAGTGATACTAGCTTCCAGACCGACCAGGATGACTATAGATCGCAGTCGGGGTTCGTGTTTTGCATTAATGGTGGTGCTGTGAGCTGGAAGAGTTCGAAGCAAGACACAGTAGCTGATTCTACGACAGAGGCCGAGTATATTGCCGCATCGAGGCGAAAGGAGGCGCTTGGATTCACAAGTTCATCGAACTTGGGGTGGTTCCTAGCATTGTCGACCCTATTGAGCTCTATTGTGACAACAATGGAGCTATATGCGAAGGAACCTCGCTCACACCAACGGACCAAATACATACTACGGCGCTTCCATCTCATTCGTGAGATTATCGAGAGAGGAGATGTGAAGATTTGCAGAGTACCTACAGAGGCTAACATCGCAGATCCCTTGACCAAGGCTTTGGCACAGAGGAAGCATGATGGTCACACTAGGTCATTTGGGCTTAGAGCCTACACTGATTGGCACTAGTGCTAGTGGGAGATTGTTAGCTAGAGCCCTAGAGCCAATCATTTGATGATTGTATTTTGGACTTGTTGTATCATATTCTATATAAATAAAGGCATTTAGTTTTTGGTTATTATACTTACTTGTATTGGTGCCAAATAAACTAAGTATAATAACGTCCTTGAGTAGAAGGTTCATACCTATATCAATCGATTGGTTGAATCGATAGTGAGATGATATAGGGAACACTACTCTTAATCATTCCTAGTCGAGTATTAACATTCAGGGACAATGTTAATGCAATAAGACTAGCATGTAGGTCAACTCAATGACTTGATCTCACAAGTCATGGATATAGAGATATCAAGTTGACACATGGGTATGCATTAGAGAATGTATACTGAATGACCCGCCATGAGAAAGTATCATGGATCGTTATATGAGTGTCATATACTTTCTCATGTGGCTATTAGTATGACTACTAGTCCTTAGACCTGAAGTCACCATGGTTCCCTACAAAAGGAGTTATGTACTTTGGTTTCGTCAAACGTCACCCGTAACTGGGTGGACTATAAAAGTGATTAGTGGGTATGTAACAAATTTTGCGGAGGGATGTGAGTGATGTAGATGGGATATATACCTCCTATATGACGGGAGAGACATCAGTATTCTTGATAGAGTGAGACCACGAAGTACATGGCCATGCCCAAATGAGTCAATATAGGATATTGAGCTCATTTGATTTAGTGAGTCTACTTGGAGTTCAAGATTTAGATTGATTAGAGGATGACACGGTCTATGCCTCATATTGATCAATCTAGATGTCTAGGATAGAAGGACACTTGTCATATATTGTGAGGAGTCACAATTAGTAGTCACAATGTGATGTTGGATCTCAACATTTCTTGTAACTTGGGTAGCAATGATGTATTGCTAGATGCCGCTCATTGCTTATGTTTCTAAAGGAGTTTAGAAACATTGCCAACGTTACAAGAACCTATTGGGTCACACACAAAGAACAAGTAGATGGAGATTGGGTTCATATGATGAACCAATTGGATTAGGTTCATATGATGCACCAAAGATTGGATTCGGATTAATTCAAATTAGACTTATTGAGTTAGACTCAATTAGATTCAATTGTTGAATGAGTCTAATTTAAATTTGATTCATTGAGTCAATTTATATTAATGAATTGAGATTCATTAGATTGAAATTGACTTGAATCAAAGGTTGGATTTAACTCAACAAGGAAGAAAAATTGGTCAATTTTGACTTGACCAAATGGGAAGTTGAAACATCAAGTTTGACTTGATGTATTGCCACTTCATGGAAGATGACTCATCCTACATAGCAGCCACATCATCTCCAAGTTGTCAAGGAGGTTACAAATCCCATTTTCATTTAATATGGCCGGCCACATTAAATGGAATGGGAGTTACATGTGTGGTCGGCCACATTTTGTGGTGTGTGTTTTTATTTTGTGGAAATTAAGTGTGGTTAATTGCTTCATCTTCTTCCTTAGTCTTTTCTTCCTCCTTCTCTTGCTGTTGCCGTGAGCTTTCATCAAGGGAGAAGGTGTGTGAGTTGTGTTCCAAGAGAATAAGGGAAAGTGAAGGTCACAAAGAAGGATACTACTAGTGAGTGTATAAGATTCCTTTTTGCTTTCTCTTTTTTCTCTCTTTTAAATCCTACCCGAGAGCCCAAGAAGTGCTAGCACACTTGTGGTGCTCTCTTCTCCATCCTTGAGTGTTAGAGAACACTTCTTGTTCGTGTGGATATCACTAGAGAGTTGTCTACGTTGACAACTTCGAGATCCGGCGTACCGTTGGACGAGCGGGATTTGCGAGGGCACGCTTCAAGGTATAACTCTTATCTACTGTAGATCTGGAGTGTGAAACTCGTATTCGTAGTTTTAGAAATTTTTCTTTGCATGGATCCGTTGGCTTTGGGCCTTTCGGGGTTTCCGCGACGTGTAAACGCGGATTTCGCGGCTCGAAAAACCCAACAGTTCCGGGCGCCCTGGGGGGATAAAATTCTATCCCCAACGATCAGATCGCGTTTGACGCGATCCTGGTCAAAATCCAGGTCCGGGCGCCCGGAAGGGTTCCGGGCGCCCCGGACTGCTCCGGGCGCCCCGGAGCCCGAAGTCAACAACGTTGACTTTTTCACCTCCGGTTCAGCTCGTCTCGGTCCGGGTCTTGTTCGCTCCGGCTCCGCTAGCTTGGGTGATCTCGGCCATCCGGAATAGGGCTCACCCGAGCAATCTTCCTTCCCGGTTTCTCGTCCCTCGAATGTCGCGCACGTTCTTCTCGTCCACCGGTGTACTCTTCCGCAGTCACCTCGTCCCTCGGACGCACCGAGCCCGTCGGCTCTCTCCCCGTGCCGTCCTTCTCGCTAGCCGCGTCTTCCGCTCGACTTCCTGTGTTCCTAAGCTCCTGCACACTTAGACACAAGGGTTAAACAAATGCAGGACCTAACTTAGCTTGTTTGATCACATCAAAATACCTTGGGGTTCCAACAGTACGTGTCATGCATGGTGAGTCGGGTAGGGTAACAGACCTTTATATATATAAGTGATATGCTGGGTGTCCCATTTTGGTGCCCAGCATGCACAGCTGAGTGCACGCGGGATGCCTGAATTTGTTCTGGGTGCCCCGAGTGTACCGTGAGCTCTCAGTTGTGCACGTTGGGCGCTCAAATGGGACGTCTAGTGTGTGTGCATATATATATTCTCAAAAATGAATCAAGATGCCCAGAAGTGCTTCCGAGCATCCGGACTTATGAGAGTCACCCAGGAATATGCAGAGTAAGGGTCTATATATATATATACACACACACACGGATATGGCTTAATAGGAAATAGGAGAGAAGAGAGGGGTGCTTTGGTCATTTAACAGGAGAAGGGTTTTGTTTTAAATGAGGGCACTGTTCACCAGAAGGGGGGGGGGTTTAGGTGCTCGGGTTTTCCGCCGCCGAACACAAGGGCTTTCTTTGTGTTCTTCCTGTCGTCGTCGTCGTACCCAGGAGGGGAGCTTGTGCTCCCTTTCTCGCTGCCACCCTTCTCGCTGCCCATCACGCCACCGCCAGCTCCTCGGCAGTCGCGAGGCGGGCATGTCGGTCATCCTCGCGGTGCTGGCCGTACCGTCATCGGTCAACGTGCACGATCTAGTCACCCACCTCGCTGGCGTCGACTTCCACCTCGGTTTAGTCTGCTACGACCTCCAGCTAGCCCTCGTCGGGCTCACCGTGCCTCTATTCCTCACGGCCACCTCCGGCGCCACCTTTCTCGGGAGTCTCCTCTGCTTTCCCTCTCCGCCACCTCCTCCTCTCTCCGACGCAGATGCAGTCGGGCAGCACCGCCTCCACCTTCAGCAGAGCCGACGCCACCTCCAACGACCGTTAACACCGCCTCCAGCAGTCGCCAGCGCCTCCAGCAGGTGTCGTCGCCGACAGCCGCCGCCTCCTCCTCCCGCGGCCATAGCCGCCGTCTCCGATGGACGTCGTCACCTTTCGGGCAGTCGCCGCCTTCATACTGGTTGTTTGCTCTGACCTTCAAGTCAAGAGGATGTTCGGCCTGCGAGCCGATGTGATTCGGGCCATCGAGCCATTGTATTTCACTCTTTGCACTACTATTACGATTATGAGTTACTGGTATTATCCAGCCTGCGTGTCGTGTGCCAGCCTGTGAGCCGTTGTCATATCTCAGCCTGCATGTCGCATTCTGGATCCATGCCGCACCAGATTCTATGTCGTCGCCCCTAGACTCGGCTCCTCAGCTGGCTCACACCCATCTACTCATCAAGGCCACGATGACTCGAGCGACACCGCGATCAGCTCACCGACCCATCTAAGGGCGCCCCCGGGACCAGGGTACGTCATCGTACTCATCTTGTATTTATTTTATTGTTCTGCTGTTACTCGGCTGCTTATATATTCACGGGACCCGCCTTGAGCACCGGGGTACTAGGGACCGGGGCAACCTGGTCGTTGGCTGCAGGTACTGTTGCCCAAAGGACCTCTGACAACTTGGTCAACGCAGAAGGTAGCTCACCATCCGGGTCATGGAGATGTGATCAACAATCCAGACACGTCATTCCGGTAGCCCCGTCTTCTCAGATTCCCGACAAGAACATAATTGGCGCCGTCTGTGGGAATTTCGCCTGATCTGGAATGTGAAGATGGACGACACCATAAAATTCTGTTATACTCATGACCTTGGTGGGTTTCGATGAGCGTATCATATTCTCCTCACTCCACGGGTATTCGGGAGTCGAAGAATTGAGCCAGATCCTCTGTTGGACGGCAGGTCAGATTTTCCCGTTGTATTTTCTCTTTCGATCATAGTATCTATCATAGTTCTCCGATCGAACACTCCCGCGCCAATCAGCCGGGATTATATTTGTGAAGACTCCCACGCCAATCGGCCAGGATTATAATTACGAAGACTCCCGCGTCGATCGCCTGGGATTATATTTGCGAAGACTCCTACGCCAATCGGCCAGAACTATAATTGCGAAGACTCCTGCGCCGATCGGCCGAGATTATATTTGCGAAGACTCCCGCGCCGATCAGTCAGGATTATATTTGCGAAGACTCCCATGCCGATCGGCTGGGATTATATTTGCAAAGACTCTCGTGCTGATCAGCCGGGATTATATTTGCAAAGACTCCCGCGCTGATCAGTCGGGATTATAATTGCGAAGACTCCCGCACCGATCGATCGGGATTATATTTGCAAAGACTCCCGCGCCAATCGACCAGGATTATATTTGCGAAGACTCCCACGCTGATTGACCAGGATTATATTATATCAGAGCCATAGGCTCAATTGTGAAGACTCCCGTGTCGATCAACCGAGTTTGAGTTATATTAGAGTCACAAGCTCTAGATGTCGAGCGACGACTATAAACCCCAGAGTCGAGCGGCGACTATAAGACCCAGAGTCAAGCGGCGACTATAAACCTCAAATCATCGAGCGACAACGTTAAACCCAGGTCTCCACCGACTGTCGAGCGACGACCTTAAACCCGAGTCTTCACCGACCAGCTTATCAGAGCATCTATCTCCCCTGTTCGGGATCGAGTGATTATCATTGGTTTCGGACCAGTCTTATCGGGTCTCCTATCTCCCCCGTTCGGGATCGAGCGGTCTTCATTGGTCGCGGACCATCATATCAAATATTCTATCTCCCCGTTCAGGGTCGAGCAGTCTTCGCTAGTCGCGGACCAGCATATCAGATATTCTATCTCCCCGTTCGGGGTCGAGCAGCCTTCACTGGTCGCGGACCAGCATATCAGGTATTCTATCTCCCCCGTTCGGGGTCGAGCGGTCTTCATTGGTCATAGATAAGCATATTATAGCTCCTATCTCCCCCGTTCGGGGTCGAGCGATCATCACATATCGGATCTTATATCTCCCCCATTCGGGGTCGAGCGGTCTTCACCTTCACTAGTCATGGACCATCTCATCAGATCTCATATCTTCCCCGTTCAGGGTCGAAAGGTCTTCATTGGCCACGGAGCATATCAGAGCAGCTTATCTCCTCCGTTCAGGGTCGAGCTATCTCCAATGGTCGCGAACAAGAGTATCTCCACTAGGTTTCAGGCCAAAATATCTCATAGGCTCTGCGCCCACTCAGCTCACGACTTTTGCTTCTGTACGTCTTCGATTCCCGGGCTACACCTAAGTTCAGATCACAAGCGATGCGCTCGCTCGGCTAATGACTTTTGCTTGCATGTGCTTTCAATCCATGGGCTATACTCTCGTTCAGTTCGTAGGCGATGCGCCCGCTCGGCTCACGACTTCCGTTTTCGTGCGCATGTGATTTTGAGGGCTATGTTTCCGCTCCGTTTTCGAGCTCCACTTCTGCCAGGCATTGCTTCATCGCTCGCTCGGTATTCGCTTATGCACTCACTTGGCGTTCGGTCGAGAGCTTGCCTGGCAGTCACTCGGCACTATTTTTCGTCGCTCGATCGACACTTTGGTAGCCGCCTGATCCTTTGCCCGATCGTCCACTTAGCCACGTGTTTGTTTCACTCGACATCCTAGTGGTCGTCAGGTCGGCACTTTACGGTCACCATGTCGATATTTTGAGATCGCCCGATCACATTTTACAGTCATCCAGCCGACATTTTTCGAGGCTCGATTGTCATCTTTCCGATCGCCCGATCGGCATCTTCGCGGTCGCACGCTCAGCATCGTCCGCCCGATGTCTATCCACCCGATCGACATCCTTCCGATCGCCCGGTCGGCATCTTCGTGGTCGCGCGCTCGGCATCGCCCGTCCGCTCGGTCTGCTCATCGTCCCGCGTGTCACTCGATCGACAATCATTTTACTCGTCGCTCGCTTGACATTTTGCCGCCCGCTCCGCATCTGTCCGGTTATTGACTTGGTACTATTTTTCGTAGTCCGCTCAGCACTGTTACTATCTCATGCAACACCATTACTTAACGACCGCTCACTTGGCATTATACGATGGGTTCAGCGATTTGATTTTCGAGAGCGAGTCAGCCTTTGTGAAAGACTGTCTAGTCAGTCGAACTCACGCCTCCTTCGACTAGACTTGAGGGGAAGGCTTGTGATACGGATATGGCTTAATAGGAAATAGGATAGAAGAGAGGGGTGCTTTGGTCATTTAACAGGAGAAGGGTTTTGTTTTAAATGAGGGCACTGTTCACCAGTGCTCAGGTTTTCCGCCGCCGAACACAAGGCTTTCTTCGTGTTCTTCCTGTCGCTTCCGCGAACCAAGAGGGGAGCTTCTGCTCCCTTTCTCGCCGCCACCCTTCTCCCTGCGATCACGCCACCGCCGGCTACTCCGCCCAGCTCCTCAGCGGTTTCAAGGAGGGCCTGTCGGTCATCCTCGCGGTGCTGGCCGTATCGACGCCGATCAACGCACACGATCTAGTCGCCCACCTCGCCAGCATCGACTTCCACCTCGGCTTCGTCCGCTACGACCTCCAGCTAGCCCCCTTTAGCTAGCCCTCGTCGGGCTCGCCATGCCTCTGCTCCTCACGGGCGCCTCCGGCGCCACCTTTCTCGGGATTCTCCTATGCTTTCCCTCTCCGCCGTCTCCTCCTCTCTCCGACGCGGATGTCGTCGGGCAGCGCCGTCGCCGCCTCCAGCGACCGCTGACACCGCCTCCAGTAGTCGTCGGCGCCTCCCGCGGCCACAGGCGCTGCCTCCAGCGAGTGTCGTCGCCGACAGCCGCCGCCGCCACCGCCTCCTCCTCCCGCGGCCACAACCACCATCTCTAGTGGACGCTGTCACCTTCCGGGCAACCGCCGCCTACATACTAGTTGTTTGCTCCGACCTTCGAGTCGAGAGGATGTTCGGCCTGCGAGCCGATGTGATTCGGGCCATCGAGCCATTGTATTTCGCTCTTTGCACTACTATTACGATTATGAGTTACTGGTATTATCCGGCCTGCGTGTCGTGTGCCGGCCTGCGAGTCGTTGTCATATCTCGGCCTATGTGCCGCAATCTGGATCCATGCCGCACCGGAGTCCATGTCGTCGCCCCTAGATCCGGCTCCTCAGCTGGCTCACGCCCATCTACTCATCAGGGCCACAACGACTCGAGCGGCATCGCGACCAACTCACCGACCCATCCGAGGGCGCCCCCCGAGGCCAGGGTACGCCATCGTACTCATCTTGTATTTATTTTATTGTTCTGTTGTTATTCAGTTGCTTATATATTCACGGGACTCACCTCGAGCATCGGGGTACTAGGGACCGGGGCAGCCCAATCGCTGGCTGCAGGTACTATTGCCCAGAGGACCTCTGATGACTTGGTCAACGCAGAAGATAGCTCACCATCTGAATTATAGAGATGTGATAACAATCTAGATACGTCATTCCGACTGTCCCGTCTTTCTAAATTCCCGACAATAATAAATATATATATATATATATAGTACTGATATTGTGCGCGACGCGCACAGTGCGCGACTGTGCGCGTCGCGCACAATATCAGTGTTTTTTATTTTTTTTTTTAGTTTTTTGAATTTAAAAAATTCAACATTTCCTTATTTAAAATTTAATATATAGAGATATCCCCTAAACACATTACAATACTCAATAAATACTTAAATTAATTTTATTTTAATTTTTTTTTTAAACCAAACACTATAACCTAATTAGAAAGTCTAAACCCTATAGATAAAATCTAAAAAAAAAATAATTTTAACACTATACCCAAAGCCTGAACCCTATAAATAAAATAGTAAAGAAATTTTTTAATTATTTTTTAAATTCAAAAAACTAAAAAAAAATTAAAAAAAAAATATAAAACACTGATACTTTCATTTTAGGCTTCACCAAAGTTAGTTACTATATATATATATATATAAAATAGTAAGATATATATATATATATATATATATATATATATATATATATATATATATATATATATATATATATATATATAAAAGTTTAAGGTTTATGGAAGTTTAGAATTTAGAAGGTAGAATATAGTATTTAAGATTTAGGAAGTAAAAAAAATTTAAATGTACGTAAAATGTGCAGTGTAAGTTGGGCAGTCTATCGTAAAAAAATATATATATTAATGATGACATTTATTTCGGAGGGCATTTTTTTTATAAAGATGATTTCCGTGAAGCACGAACGAAATTAAGGATTGATTAAGACACTTCCATTAACGAGTCAAAGAAGATTGAAGCTCACTTAGATATGAACAGCTGAGATCTTGAATTTTTTGAAGATCAATCAAACCCCACTTAACAATGATTTGAAAAATTAAGAGGATCGTGATAAAATCTGATACTGAGAGATTTCTTTTTGGCTTCAGTGTTTTACTAATGATTCTGTGATATTTTTAAATATTATAAAGTCTTTTAGTGAATTCTACGAAACTCTAGAAGATTGTGAAAAGTCTTTTAAAATAATTTTATACTCGATTGTGCGGATAAAATCGAAGGAGACATTGTGAACCAAAATATCGCCGAACACGGTGCAGATTAGAATTTAAATAATTTAAGTCGAGAAGTACCTGCAGAAAAATCTGTTGGAGGAAATAATCTATTGGAGATATTTATAATTTTATTAAATTTAAATTATATAAAAGATAACATCAACAGATAATCTTATGCTATTAAGAAGGACTAATTTCTATTAATTATTGAGTGCAAATCGAGATCTAAGTCCGAGAGGATTGAAAGGTCGGCGAACAAATAATAGATTAGCCGACTGGATAGATAGGTCGAGTGGGTAGTTAGACCGAACAGGCAGTTAGCCTTACAATGGGCGACAGGGCGACCTAAAGATAGAGAGATCGAGCAATCCAAGCGAACAGTCGAGCGAGTAAACCAAGCGAGCTACGGTCGGACGGGCAGAGCAACCGAGTGAACAGAGGGTTGAGCGGTCGAACGACCGAACGAGTGAACGGCCAGATGGGCGTGCAACCGACCGGACGAAAAGACCGACCTAGTTGGAGGTCGAGCAGTCGAACGACTGAGCGAGTGAACGAGCGATCGAGCGAACTAGGCAAGTTAGTAGCCCGAGCGGATGAAGTGGTCGGCCGGGTGATGCGGCCGAGCGGGTGAAGTGAACGTCCGGGCACGAGACCTTCCGGGCGAGCGAGTGTTCAGCCGAGGAGACAGAACGAGCAGTCAAGCAAGAGGACTTACGGTCGAGCGAACTGAGGTCTGCGATGAACGCAGTTTCCTTGAAACAGATTTGCCCCACCTCTGACTGCGCTTTGAGGTTTCCTCGGATTGTCTGTTTCCTAGGATATAATGGTGAATTGTGATTCCCACCGAGCACTGATGGTCATGACGAACTGAGAGGTATCTGACTGCTATCATGGATATTCCGTCAAGTTAGAAATGCACGACGGAGGAAAAGGGGAACGTAGATAGAGAGTTTTAACATTTTAAAAGTGTAATCTTTTGTCTGTGGTCGCAACCTTCTAATATAGAAGGTCAAACAAATGGGCAATGTTAATGTATCCAGTACACCCTAAATAAGTAGCAAAAAGTGTATGTGACAAAATATTAATCATTCCATTTGGATTAATTATTTTATCCCGACCGATCCAGTATTCAATGCGTACACTTATACACTTACGTATAGAGAGAAAATCTCTCCTCATATATTTATTTACATTATCAATATATGTAAATCAATATAAATTAACTAATATATCTTAATTTTTAATGTGAGAATAAAGTCCTATTCAAATCTCGTCAACCGCTTCTATGTTGACATATATGTAACAGAATCTACAGAAGAGTTGCTGTTCTGATCAAATTCGAAGATAGTTAAATCATAAATCAATAAACTCGCTGACTAACGTACACGCTCTCCAGGAAC
The DNA here is from genome assembly GCF_018446385.1 of Zingiber officinale. Lineage (NCBI taxonomy): Eukaryota > Viridiplantae > Streptophyta > Magnoliopsida > Zingiberales > Zingiberaceae > Zingiber > Zingiber officinale. Next base: position 81,896,180 of record NC_056006.1, read on the forward strand.
CGTCAATATAGGAAATGAAGAGACCTGATACACTAAGAGAAAAATAAATTGGTACCGAAGTTAGATCCTAGCAGACTACTCTACCGTTCCAGTTAGAATTTTTTTCGATAATTTATCAAAAGACGTACTAAGTTTAATATATTTATTAAAAGGTATATCATCGTTTAGTATTTACCAAAAGGTGCAAGTAAATGATGTGTATTACCGAATATAACCCTCCCGCCAACTCCTCTGATCAGTCATCATTTCCCAGGCATCCGAACCACATTTTTAAATAACTTTGATTTTAAAAAAATAAAATCGATCATTAGTGTACCTCCCTCTTTCGTGACATGCGAGTGCAGCTCCGTCTTGTGAAACCCTAGTTTAGTGACCTCGAGTTTTTCTCAAGCGGCATCTAGCATTTCAGTTCAATTAAAAACCAGGAGTGTTCGTGAGCCAACAGTGAAGGATTCTAGGGTTTACATTAATCAGCTAGTATCATAATGGCGCAAAGACATCGATCGGGTGTATCATCATCCTCTCCACATCAATTAGCTGTAAAGGTTATCATTTTACAAACTCTGTGATATTGAGAAGCTGAACTAGTATGATTTAAATTGTTTTATTTTTATAAAGTATAGGGTTCAGTTGATGTTGGACAGAAAATGCATTGGAACAGTGTCTTCGGTCACTTTAAAAGTTTTTTTCAACCATCCACGAAGAAAGGAACGCATGAAAGCTCTGTTATTTTACATGACCGACACATAGTATTGATCAAACAGTCACCCTTTCGTATTTTTTTGGACATAGAAGATATGCAGCACATCCGTGGGATTTTGGTAAATATATTTCAAAATTGTGATTCAAGTAGTCAAACCTTTAGATTCTCAGGTACAATTTATAATTTCGTATTTTAATTACAAAGTAGTTGTATGGTAAAATTTAATCTTTTGCTAAACGTTGGGCCTGATATGATGTCGTATCAGGCCCAACGTGGGCCTAATACAATGCGGTATCAGGCCCAACGTGGGCCTGATACAATGTTGTATCAGGCCTAACGTGTGCTTGATATGACATCGTATCATGTCACGGTGTTCCTAATACTTTTGTATGTGTTGGTAGAAGTCTAATAATAATTTAACTTGGTCAGGTGTTCCGGTTTGCTTCACAAGAGGAGACGTTTCAGTGTTGCTTGGTATTGCAGACCGAGGAGCTTCAATTCCGATGAATTCAGCTAAAGCATCCAGTGACCTCTTTCTAACTTACTTCTCAAACAAAAAAGAAGCTATTAGATCAAGAATTGAGGAGTTGCTTAAATTTTATGGCAATCGCGTTGAAGTTAAAGATGATGTTTTATTATTTTGCAAATTCTATATTTTGTATATATTTGTTTGTGTCTTATTTTCTTCTAGTACATATAAGGTCCCGTTAAGTCTTATAGATATAGTAGATGATTTTGAGAATCTTGATAGATTCAACTGGGTTGAAACAATCCATGAATTTATGGCTCCACAATTACCTAAGATTGTGAACATATTTTCATCAACTGAGACAAAACATTCTAACACCAACCTCTCTTACCTAAAGGGATTTGCTGGTCTTTTGGCAGTAAGTGTATAATTTGTGTGAAATTTTTTAATATTTTGCGGACAATTTTAAAATAGTTAACCCTTGTGATGGTGAATCAGGCATGGTTTTTGGAGCATGTTCCAATCCAAAAACCATACAAAATAAAAGGAGCCAGAATAAATAAGTGGAGGAATATTCCTTCACATATTAGTAAGGTGAGAGAATTGATTGACCAAGTTTCATCTGAAGAGGTAAATTTTGAATACTTTGACTATAGTTTGGTTAAAAAGTATTGTTTTAACATGTGGTTTAATACTCTTACAGGTTGTGATTGACCTAATCCCTAACCAAGATGAAAGATCATTGGTTGAGAACCTTGCTGGCGTTGATGACAGTCCACATGCAATGGAGGCATCACAAATTGAAGTCACTGTAGGAGGAAGGCAGATTAATAAGGATTGTTGTAATTGCATTATTCAAGCAAACAAAATTAAAGAGCTAACAATGGAGAACATGCAATTGAAGGAAAGGGTGAAAGAGTTACTTAAAATAGTTGAGAAAAAAGGCATGGAATCTCAATATAGTGAACCTGTAGACGATCCTCAAATTGAACCTGTAGGTGTTATAACAAGAAGTAGGAGAGGACGTGACAGAAGTCGCTATGATTACAGGGATACTCCAATTGATAGTCCATTGTGGCTCAAAACTTTACCTAAGAGGCAGCGTAGAAATATACAAATAAGTGAGCCTGCGGAGAAAGTTACAAGTATAGGAGAAGGAAAAAAGTTGTCAAAGAATATGTTGTTGTGGGCAAGGGGAAAGGAAAAATTAGTTTGGATGAAATGGAAGAAGAAATTAATATTGTACAATTGATGGAAGACAAATCTGATGAAGAGGCAGACAAGGATGTAGATATGTTTGTCAAATATGACAAAATGAGGAAACAAGCAATTGCTGTAAGACGATATCTGCAAATTTTATTGTAATTTATTAGATTTAATAGATTATCTAATTGCCTTTTTTGTTTTTATGCATAGTATGTGAAGAAGCAATTTAAGTCTTCCAAGGAAAAAAAACAAGACGAAGAGGTGGCGTACTTGTTAAAAGACTTGGAGGAAATAAAGTATGTAAATTACATAGTTGAATAGTCAAGTATATTATATGCTTATCTGATTACATAGTTGAGCTAAGGTTATCAAAAATAAATTTGTAAAAATAATCTCTGATTTGTTTACTTTGTAGGTTTACAAATGATATAGTTTGGGAGGAACCACCCTTTTGTTTAGATTTGTATTCCCTTTTATCTGGTGTGAATGGAGAAATGTTGACAAGAGGGGATGTAATCGACACGTATTGTAAAATTCTATTTAGGGGGGCATTTCCGTCTGGAAGCACATACAACAAGTCAATATATTGTTCAACATTCTTCACAGTAAGGAATTGATTTGATTATAGTAAAAAATAGAATTCTTTTTATTATTTGGTTATGTATGTATGACTTTGCATATTTGTAGTCATTAATGAAATCGTCAAGTAAGTTTGCCTTCCAACACATGATAAAGATGGATAGACGAGATGAAGAGGTAAGGTATATATTTATACCTTTGTGCAGTGATAATGCACACTTCCACTTGCTAGTGGTGGACACCAAATCAATGACGTTCAATCAGTACAATTCTCTAGCAAGTGGAAGAAAATACAAATATGAATTTGAAGCAGCGGTGAGCATCTAATAATAATGTGTATGGTTGTATTTTAATATAAATGCTAGTTGATGGAAAATGAAAAATTCCTCTTCAATCTTCAGGTATCAGATTTAAAATTATATAGTCGTGAGCACGTTGCTACTATTCATTCAAACTTGGAAAGGCATTATCCGTTTGATAGATGGGTCTCTCGCACAATAGAATGTCCACAACAACAAGCAAGGTAATCAATCACAACGTGTGAATATAAATTATTGAAAAAAAATATTGACCATAAAAATGTTGTTGTTCTTTACAGCGTTGACTGTGGCTTCTTTGTGATGCAATACATTCGATGTCTCCTATATGATATGAAGATGGACTTCAAACAAGGAGACATGAAAAAGATTAGAATTGATGTAATGGTATCAATTTTGAGGGATAAGTATTTTAAAACATTGGATTAAATATCCAGTCGTGTTAGGCAAAAACATGTAAAGAATGTAAATGAACTTATTACGTAGTGTAGGTAGTTTAATATCTATGTATGTAGTCTTTGTTGTATAATACGGTGGTATGTAGTATATGATAAGATTATAAACTGTCACTGGAATATTAATAATATTACATAGTGATTAGTCAAATATAAGTCACAATATACAAAATGCGATGCTGGTGCTTATCAGTGGAAAGAGACAATGTATATAAGTTATAATGCACATCATTTCTATCTTCTCAAAACTGAAAACATGGTAACGGTTGGGATTGTTTAAAAAATCAAATAGGCTCGGACCAACAGTCGGTTTCAAGAGCACAACGTCACTAGGTTCCATGCCAACTGCCACGGAGCAATACCATATTAGAAATGGGGTATAAATATGTTTTGACACCAGATATACCATCTTCCCAATTAGAACTTCACAGGGAACATGATTTCAGGTAAATCTAAGTAGGGGAGGGTCATCAGTGGATTTTGGTCAAAACCAACTGATGGACCTAGACACCTCTGATTGGAACCATTTCAGTTCTTGTGGTATTCAGGAGTTGCAAGGACTCTAAATCTGCTGGCAAATCATTATTTAAAACTCTATAGGTGCTGGGAAAAAAATAAAATACAATCAGGCTCCGTTGGGCCTGATATGCTTGAATATTAGGACCAACGTGAGCCTGATATGAGTGCATATCAGGCCCAACGTGGGCCTAATATGAGTATCATTTAATAAAGCATTATTCTATCTCCCCCTAATATAAACTCCAAACAATCTAACAGGGAAATGATAAAAAAAATAAAATAAGATCAATTTTAAAAGTCACCTTCCATAGAGTAGAAAAGAAAAGTTGTGCACTGTTTCGTGCCAACTGGCACAGAGCCATGCCTTCTAATCCATGGTGTATAAATTATGTTTGACACCATATATACCATCTCCCCACCAAGACCTTCACAGGGGACTTGATTTCATGTAAATCCAAGTAGGGGAGGGCCATCAGTGGGTTTTGGTCAGAACCCACTGATGGACCTAGACACCTCTGATTTGACCCATTTCAGTTCTAGTGGTATTCTAGAGTTACAAGGATTCCAAATCTGCTGGCAAATCATTATTTAAATATTTATAGGTGCTGGAAAAAAATAATATAAAATCAGCCTCCGTTGGGCCTGATATGCTTGGATATCAGGCCCAACGTGGGCCTGAGATGAGTGCATATCAGGCCCAACGTGGGCCTGATATGAGTATCATTTAATAAAGCATTATTATATCTCCCCCTAATATAAACTCCAAACATTCTAACAGGGGCCTGATCAAAAAAATAAAATAAGATCAATTTTAAAAGTCACCTTTCATAGGATGGAAAAGAAAAGTTGTGCATTATTCCATACCAACAGGCACGGAGCCATACCTTCTAATCCATGGTGTATAAATTATGTTTGACACTATATATACCATCTCCCCACCAAGACCTTCACAGGGGACTTGATTTCATGTAAATCCAAGTAGGGGAGGGCCATCAGTGGGTTTTGGTCAGAACCCACTGATGGACCTAGACACCTCTGATTTGACCCATTTCAGTTCTAGTGGTATTCTAGAGTTGCAAGGATTCCAAATCTGCTGGCAAATCATTATTTAAATATCTATAGGTGCTGGAAAAAAATAATATAAAATCAGCCTCCGTTGGGCCTGATATGCTTGGATATCAGGCCCAACGTGGGCCTGAGATGAGTGCATATCAGGCCCAACGTGGGCCTGATATGAGACCATATCAGGCTCAAAGTGGCCTGGTATGGTATCCTTTCTTATAAATTTATATTATCTCCCCCTTTTAATAAACTCAAAATGTGCTACCATGCTCCTTATGAAAAAATAAAATTAAATTAAAAGGTGCTACCATAGGGTTTAAGTCTATAGCATGGCCATAAGTGGAATAAGTGGCAACTGGCACGGAGCCATACCTTCTAATCCATGGTGTATAAATTATGTTTGACACCATATATACCATCTCCTCACTAAGACCTTCACAGGGGACTTGATTTCATATAAATCCAAGTAGGGGAGGGTCATCAGTGGGTTTTGGTCAAAACCCACTGATGGACCTAGATACCTCTGATTGGACCCATTTCGGTTCTAGTAGTATTCTGGAGTTGCAAGGACTACAAATCTGCTGGTAAATCATTATTTAAATATCTATAGGTACTGGGAAAAAATAATATAAAATCAGCCTCCGTTGGGCCTGATATGCTTGGATATCAGGCCCAACGTGGGCCTGATATAAGACCATATCAGGCCCAAAGTGGCCTTGGTATGGTATCCTTTCTTATAAATTTATACTATCTCCCCCTTTCTAAAAACTCAAAATGTGCTACCATGCTCCTTATGAAAAAATAAAAAATAAAATAAAATTAGAAGGTGCTACCATAGGGTTTAAGTCTATAGCATGGCCATAAGTGGAATAAGTGGCAACTGGCACGGAGCCATACCTTCTAATCCATGGTGTATAAATTATGTTTGACACCATATATACCATCTCCCCACCAAGACCTTCACAGGGGACTTGATTTCATGTAAATCCAAGTAGGGGAGGGCCATTAGTGGGTTTTGGTCAAAATCCACCGATGGACCTAGACAACTCTGATTGGACCCATTTCAGCTCTAGTGGTATTCTGGAGTTGCAAGGACTCCAAATCTTCTGGCAAATCATTATTTAAATATCTATAGGTGCTGGGAAAAAATAATATAAAATCAGCCTTCGTTGGGCCTGATATGAGGGCATATCAGGCCCAACGTGGGCCTGATATGAGACCATATCAGGCCCAAAGTTGCCTTGGTACGGTATCCTTTCTTATAAATTTATACTATCTCCCCCTTTCTATAAACTCAAAATGTGCTAACATGCTCCTTATGAAAAAATAAAAAATCAAATAAAATTAGAAGGTGCTACCATAGGGTTTAAGTATATAGCATAGCCATAAGTGGAATAAGTGGTAACTGGCATGGAGTCATACCTTCTAATCCATGGTGTATAAATTATGTTTGACACCATATATACCATCTCCCCACCAAGACCTTCACAGGGGACTTGATTTCATGTAAATCCAAGTAGGGGAGGGTCATCAGTGGGTTTTGGTCAAAACCCACTGATGAACCTAGACACCTCTGATTGGACCCATTTCAGCTCTAGTGGTATTCTGGAGTTGCAAGGACTCCAAATCTGCTGGCAAATCATTATTTAAATATCTATAGGTGCTGGGAAAAAATAATATAAAATCAGCCTCCGTTGGGCCTGATATGCTTGGATATCAGGCCCAACGTGGGCCTGATATGAGTGCATATCAGGCCCAACGTGGGCCTGATATGAGACCATATCAGGCCCAAAGTGGCCTTGGTATGGTATCCTTTCTTATAAATTTATACTATCTCCCCCTTTCTATAAACTCAAAATGTGCTACGATGCTCCTTATGAAAAAAAAATAAAATAAAATTAGAAGGTGCTACCATAGGGTTTAAGTCTATAGCATGGCCATAAGTGGAATAAGTGGCAACTGGCACGAAGCCATACCTTCTAATCCATGGTGTATAAATTATGTTTGACACCATATATACCATCTCCCCACCAAGACCTTCACAGGGGACTTGATTTCATGTAAATCCAAGTAGGGGAGGGCCATCAGTGGGTTTTGGTCAAACCCCACTGATGGACCTAGACACCTCTAATTGGACCCATTTCAGCTCTAGTGGTATTCTGGAGTTGCGAGGACTCCAAATCTGCTGGCAAATCATTATTTAAATATCTATAGGTGCTGGGAAAAAATAATATAAAATCAGCCTTCGTTGGGCCTGATATGCTTGGATATCAGGCCCAACGTGGGCCTGATATGAGACCATATCAGGCCCAAAGTGACCTTGGTATGATATCCTTTCTTATAAATTTAAACTATCTCCCCATTTCTATAAACTCAAAATGTGCTACCATGCTCCTTATGAAAAAATAAAAAATAAAATAAAATTAGAAGGTGCTACCATAGGGTTTAAGTCTATAGCATGGTCATAAGTGGAATAAGTGGCAACTGGCACGGAGCCATACCTTCTAATCCATGGTGTATAAATTATGTTTGACACCATATATACCATCTCCCCACCAAGACCTTCACAGGGGACTTGATTTCATGTAAATCCAAGTAGGGGAGGGCCATCAGTGGATTTTGGTCAAAACCCACTGATGGACCTAGACACCTCTAATTGGACTCATTTCAGCTCTAGTGGTTTTCTGGAGTTGCAAGGACTCCAAATCTGCTGACAAATCATTATTTAAATATCTATAGGTGCTTGAAAAAAATAATATAAAATCAGCCTCTGTTGGGCCTGATATGCTTGGATATCAGGCCCAACGTGGGTCCTGATATTAAAGAGTATTATTTCAAAATAATAATAAATAATCTTACACATAAATCGAGTCGAACTCTACCTTCACCGGCGTTCAAGAATCATTTTCGTACGTAGATCGGTTGCTCATTTAGTTATGCTTTCTATAACTGTTTAACCTAGGGTTTGTGTGGGTGTGTTAGAATAAGAGCGTAGTCGTTATTACGGGAACTAAGAGTTGTTTTTCTGGGTGTGGTTATACAGTAGCTAGGTTCGCAATGGCAACAAAAGAAGCCTCGACAAGTGTGAGTGTTGATCGACCAAATTATCAAAGTTATGTCAACAGAGGAAGAACTAAAAGAATGAACTAGAAAAGTACCATTTGCCACTTCAGAAAGTTTATCTCTTCTATTAACCCGACTGCAAAACAAGAACAGAAGATTCGAGGCACACCTTTTTCGTGGATCCTCGACCTCCCTGATAGTTCTTTTGTAAGAGCTCAGGTACAAAATATGTTTGATAACTGGGATCATGAGGAAAAAAACTTTATCTTCCATGGGAAGAAGCTCAATTTTACAAAGGTAGATGTGGGACTGATTCTTGGCCTACCCGACAATGGAGATATAGTTCGTCTCGATTTAAATGAGGCTTCAAGAGCACTGTACATGGTGTTTTTCTGAGAATCGGATTGTTCTGCCATACATTTAGAGAAACTAATTAGGAAGTCGAGATCAAATGACAAGCTGTACTGTCAGCTGTATATCCTATATTTTTTTACAACTGTTCTGTTTTGTGGGAGTAGCAGTGTTCTTAGAATACCTGTGCTCTCCCTAATTGACTGTGTAGATGATTTTGACAACTTAGCTAGGTTTAACTGGTGCAATGCAGTATACAGTTTCATGGCTCAACAATTAGACTCCATTGAATTGGAGCTTACATTAAGACCAAAACCACAGGTTGTTGATGCAACGCCCAAGGCCCCCTTGCTCAAGGGATTTCCAAATATTTTAGCTGTAAGTCCGATTACATATATATCATGATATTTGTAAAGATTATGAATTATTTTTATAATCATATTATAGGTATGGGTGTGTGAGCACATCAGCATTATTGATCCAGACCATCCAGAAAAATTGCCAAGAATACTACAATGGAGGTGGCTTAACTATCATGTTGACACAGTAAAAAAAATGATAGACCGTGTAACTACAGATAAAATTTTAGTAGATTTAATTCTGACAGAATCAAAGTTGGATTTACTACCAAACCGGCCTCAGCCAACTGAGTATCTTGAGTTGGTTGGCCAAGGATCTTTACATCAAGCCGAAGAAGGTCTACTGCAGTGTGACGATATGGTAGATTTTATTTTGTGCAAGGAAAAGGATAACAAAATTGAGAGTTTAAAGGCAGAATTACATAAAGCTTCTCAAAGTTTGGAGGAAGCTAATAAAAACCTGGCAACGGTGATAGAAGAAAAGGATAGTCTAGTAGCAGCAAAGGATATTGTGATTGCTTATATGGAATCTATGCTTAAAGAAAAGGATCAACAAATAAGTGAACTGCGTAAGGAACGGGATACGAGTGGCACCAAGGCTGACACTATAAATTCTGTCATGGATAACAGAATTTTAAATGTAAAAGACAAAATCAACGCCGATGCCGAAAATAAGATTAAAGAGCTCCAACAAGTCATACAAAGCATATCAGGGGAGCCAAGAGCATCAGAAGGCATAGACCCTAATCTACCTATAATTCCAACTAATTTTCGGGTAGGCCCCAAAAGAAAGAGAACCCAGAGAAGTTTGATATCCGAATGCACCAAAAAAAAGGAAAACAGCTTGTTCTTACTGTCGAACCAGATGCTCCTGCAGCATCGAAGACAGAAAATACAAGTTCATCACAGCTAGAAACACAATGTCATGAACTTAACAAGGTCAAAACCAAAATATTGAAGGTACGATCGAGAGTAGGTAAGTTGTTATTTTATAATCCTTAATGACATAGTATTATTTTAATTATCTCAGCAAGCGAAGACATTTTTTAAAAAGAGTCAAGATGATGTGATAGCCGATACATTATTGAAGCTCAGTCAGTTAAGGTAACGTAGTTGCCAACCTAAATACTTAACCCACATGTCAATGAAGGATTATTATTGGAGTTTAATGATATTTTTTATATTTTTAATTTATTAAATATCATTGACTGTATCCTTGTGTGTAGGGTGACGGTGCAACCAATATGGACAAATGATAATTTCTCTTTAGATATGCAATCTTTTATGACAATATTTAATTGGACGCAATATACCAATGGGGATTGCATAAATGTTTATTGGAATATTCTTGCTAATGAAGCCAAAAACTCTAACTCACCATACCACCCATCCATATTTTGTGGGGTTGGATTCCGAGTATGTCACTTATCTCATTGTAAATTGTTTACAATATATATTGGATGCAGTCACCTAAATAGCTCTATTATTTGCATAGGACTTGTTCGGAATGATGCACGTGGATGCATTGAAACAAACTGCAAAAATTGATGACGACAAGGACATTAGATATATTTTCTGTCCTCTACATAACCAAGATGATCATTGGCATCTAATGGTCATGGACTTGGAGGAACGTCAAATAATTCATTATAACTCTCTTGGCACCACAGAAAATTACACTTCTGTTTTTAATCAAACTGTAAGTAACATATTTCTTATATCCAATAATCATTGTTTATGTATTAATTACTATGGTTTGATATTTGTAGGTATTGTTTTTTAAGGAGCTAAACTGGTCATACTATCACAAATGGCATAAAGCTTTAGCACCATTCTCCGGGAGAGAGTATAAAACGATGCAAGTTATTTGCCCCACACAAAGCAAATCGTAAGTATTTGTGTATGTTCCATAATAATTTGATTTGGCTTTTTTATGATGGATTGTGCTTTTGTTTTGTAGGTTGGATTGTGCTTTTTTTATAATGCGCTATGCAGAGAGTTTGATGTTCCGGAGATCTACAGACCTTGTACAAGCTGATATGAGAGCTTAGAGATTTAGACTTGGACATAAAATCATGTCTGACAAAAACTTTAACTATAGAAATAGTGAACAATTGTAATATACTATTCTTTTAATGATTTACTGTTTGTGTAAATTAAATTTATGGTGAATCAATTTATTGTAAATTAAATTTATGGTTAATCAATACCTTATTTATACCCCTTTTCTAATAAGGTATTGCTCTGTGGCAGTTGGCACGGAACAGTGCACCACTTTTCTTTTCAACCCTATGGAAGGTGAATTTTAAAATTGATATTATTTTATTTTTTTGATCAGGCCCCTGTAAGAAAGTTTGGAGTTTATATTAGGGGGAGATAGAATAATGCTTTATTAAATGATACTCATATCAGGCCCACGTTGGGCCTGATATGCACTCATATCAGGCCCACGTTGGGCCTGATATCCAAGCATATCAGGCCCAACGGAGGCTGATTTTATATTATTTTTTCCCATCACCTATAGATATTTAAATAATGATTTGCCACCATATTTGGAGTCCTTGCAACTCCAGAATACCAATAGAGCTGAAATGGGTCCAATCAGAGGTGTCTACGTCCATCAGTGGGTTTTGACCAAAACCCACTGATGGCCCTCCCCTACTTGGATTTACATGAAATCAAGTCCCCTGTGAAGGTCTTGGTGGGGAGATGGTATATATGGTGTCAAACATAATTTATACACCATGAATTAGAAGGTATGGCTCCATGTCAGTTGCCACTTATTCCACTTATGGCCATGCTATAGACTTAAACCCTATGGTAGCACTTTCTAATTTTATTTTATTTTTTATTTTTTCATAAGGAGCAATGTAGCACATTTTGAGTTTATAGAAAGGGGGAGATTGTATAAATTTATAAGAAAAGATACCATACCAAGGCCACTTTGGGCCTGATATGGTCTCATATCAGGTCCACGTTGGGCCTGATATGCCCTCATATCAGGCCCACGTTGGACCTGATATCCAAGCATATAAAGCCCAACGAAGGCTGATTTTATATTATTTTTTCCCAGCACCTATAGATATTTAAATAATGATTTGCCAGTAGATTTGGAGTCCTTGCAACTCCAGAATACCACTAGAGCTGAAATGGGTCCAATTAGAGGTGTCTAGGTCCATCAGTGGGTTTTGACCAAAACCCACTGATGGCCCTCCCCTACTTGGATTTACATGAAATCAAGTCCCCTGTGAAGGTATTGGTGGGGAGATGGTATATATGGTGTCAAACATAATTTATACACCATGGATTAGAAGGTATGGCTCTGTGCTAGTTGGCACGGAACAGTGCACCGCTTTTCTTTTCAACTCTATCAAAGGTGACTTTTAAAATTGATCTTATTTTATTTTTTTGATCAGGCCCCTGTTAGAATGTTTGGAGTTTATATTTGGGGGAGATAGAATAATACTTTATTAAATGATACTCATATCAAGCCCATGTTGGGCCTGATATGCCCTCATATCAGGCCCACGTTGGGCCTGATATCCAAGCATATCAAGCCCAACTAAGGCTGATTTTATATTATTTTTTCCCAACACCTTTAGATATTTAAATAATGATTTGCCGGCAGATTTGGAGTCTTTGCAACTCCAGAATACCACTAGAGCTGAAATGGATCCAATTAGAAGTGTCTAGGTCCATCAGTGGGTTTTGACCAAAATCCACTGATGGCCCTCCCCTACTTGGATTTACATGAAATCAAGTCCCCTGTGAAGGTCTAACTGGGAAGATAGTATATCTAGTGTCAAAATATATTTATACCCCATTTCAATAACCGAGATCTGCTGTCCTATCTTATTTTGCAAGGATTACTACAATCCCTTTGTGCGAGTTTTAACACATCTATATTTCACTATATATTTACGTGACTTTGAAATTACGAACCCCTTCCTGTTGAATTGAAATGTATCGTATTTTTATTTTACACAATGGAGATATGGTGTGAAGTATTATTTCTGCCTTGCAGGTGATGGTTTACACTTCTCATACCTACCATAACACTGTAACACAAACTAAATACTCCATAAACCTATATAATAGAAACATCACTTTTAACAACTGTTTTTCTTACAAACATATTTATGTACTTGATACAAAACATATGGCTCAACTCCTCCAATTTACATTTCAGTCAAGAACCAGGGGTTGGCAGCATTCTACAGGTCCTCCGATTATGGCCCATTTGTTTGCACCTGCTACATTTGATTTTTACCTTCCCATTATGTTTCGACTCGATCCTTGCCTTCTTTCGCCTACCAGGCAGCACAAGGCTACGGGGACATAGCACTATAATGTTGTTGACTCCCCTAGGTCAAAATTCCTTGCTTCGACAGGGGTAAATACGATCCATGTATGTCATTTTCCAATTATGTGAATGAAAATAATGCTTACAATATGGGAGTGTATCCATGTTCTGGTGAATTATGACGGTATTTTCATGTGAGCAAGGCAATCCTGAAATTTGAAACTCCCCACAGTTACAATATTTTCTCTCCAAATCAACAATGTATGAAGCACCCCATGTCTCTACTTCCATTTCGGATTGAGAGTAGGGGTGGACTTTATATCGTCTAGCTTTCTCCCTCCTTGATTGCATTTCTTTGGTAGCATGAGGTGTCAACGCAACATACCATTTCGACGCTTCCTCCTTACGGTTAAAGAACCATTGAGCTACCTTTCTTCTGGTATTATCAATTAACCTGTTTATCAGAAGTTCACGCGTCTCCTTGAACAAAGCATTTAAACTCTCTACACAATTGGTGGTTAGCATTGTGTACCTTCTGCCACTAAAGTGTGCATTAGCCCATCTTTTAGGGTCAATGTTCTGAGACCACTTATGAGCATCTGGATGTTTTTCAAGCATGGACTGCATTATGAGATCATATTGTAGTGTTGTGTTTGCTCGAGCAGCTGCCCAAAACAACCCTAAACCTGACCTACCGCCAGTATCTGTTACCATATTGCAAGACATGTGGTGGCAACAAAAAGCATGATGGGAAGTAGGGTAGACTTTCCTAACTGCTGCTATAATACCACGATGTCTATCTGATACTATACTCATTGACTCTGGATCAACATTAAAGAATCTCTTCGTATGATCCTGAAACCACTCCCATGCAGACCCACATTTAACTTCAGCGATTCCAAAGGCTACTGGGAGGACATTGTCATTAGCATCTATTGATATAGCCATCAACAACACACCCGGATATTTGCCTCTTAGGTGTGTGGCATCAATTCCAATTAATTTATGAAGATAAGACCTGAATACTCTTCTATAAGCTCCAAAACCCCAAAAATAGCATTGGAACTTATTATCCTCATTCCTGTGTAGTGCCACATAGGTTTCAGGATCCCTAACTCTTAACTCACGCAAATATAGTGGAAGATCTCTATATGCTTGATCATAATCTCCAACAACTTTCTTCATCGCTTTCTCTCGAGCTATGTATGCTTTTCTATAGGATATGGTCACTCCGAACCTGGCTTTTATATCTGCTATAATCATACTTGGCTTGTATTGTTCATTAGCAAGAAATTGCTCTTCAACAAAAGAAGCTACAAAAGATGAAGAGCATGCTTGATGATCAGCACTTTCCCTAATGGTGCCACATTGGTGTTCCTTTATATATTTCGTAACAATGAACTCGACATCCCCCCTGGCAACTACTCTCCACTTACACGGTTGATTGAAGCAGACAACTTTTACTTTATTTTTCCGAGTGTCAACTGGGTTATATCTCATATGTTTGACCATGGCATGCTTCACAAGTTTATTCTTGAACTCTTGTCGAGACGAAAATATCTGTCCTACAAAAAATTCATGCTGATCTGTTGACTCTTCAATTGGCCTTTGGAGCAATCGAGAATTTAGAATATATGGATCATCAGCTATTGGGAACTCCTCTAAGTCACTGTACTGCTCTTGAGATATTTCATATTGTTCAATCTACATATCATCAGCAAAGAATTCTTGTACATCTGTATTGCATTGCATTTCCTCTCCATTTCGGTTATAATACCCTTCCTCCTCACTCCAAGTAGACTCATAGTAATCAACAAGTGTTGCACACGGGTTCAGAACCTCATCTTCTTGAATACTGCTTCTTCATTTAGATCAAATGTGAAATTACTGCTTGTATTTCTATTTGTGTTATGCACACAACTATACTGTGAAGATAATGGAATATTTGTTTTGGATACTTCTCCTACATTATCTGCATGTCCAATGCTAGAATTTGTATCAAGAGTATTCCATATCTCAGATAGAATTTCGTCAGTTATATGATCATCCCTGATAAATAAATTACAAACTATTTTAGTAAATTTACAACTACAAAATCTATTGCTGTAGTTAAATTGTAATTTTGCTCAAACTAGGAAGGGTCTGATGTAAAAGCAAAGTTTTAACCACATAACACGTTATCGATATCAGGCCCAAGGTGGGCCTGATATCTATGATATCAGGCCCCTTTTGAAGCAGATACTTCTTGTAAACTAGGACCACCACTGACTAAACCCTAAACCGTAAATAAACAATTTTTAGTCAAACTTAACTATCAACGTCAAAAACTAACATAACTTAAATCGATTAAGTCTTCTATTACATCATAATTCAGGTGTTGTTGAATATTATTCCCCACACAACTAAAATTAACCATAAAAATACTTTTTGCTGTCACCCTTCCCACCAATAGTGTCATTTTTATTTACCTTCACTACCCTAATTTACAGTAAAAAAATCAATACATACATGTCTAAATCTTTAAATGTGTGCTTCTACTAATTTCCCTCTTGCAAGAAGTTTGTCCTTTTCGGCTGACGTTCTTAACTTAATTTGTCCTTGGTCTCCTCTAGCAACTCTTACGCAATTATGCCATAAACTTAACTGGTCTATTACAATCCCGCCAACCACCACGAGCAGTAATGGCAAGCGCAGGGTTCATGTTTCTTTTTTCTTTCAAGTTTATAACACCACACAGAGTGATGGAGGGAGAGAGACGGTGAGAAGACATGCATCCGAACCACAAATTATTTTTCAATTCTAATTTCGGCTTGGATGCTTGGAAAAATGTGTTTGAAAAAAGCGGTTGCCAGGTTAGCCAGAGGGGTAATCTGGGAATTGATTTTGGTAAACTCCGCCTTTTGGTAAATACAAAACCGTGATGCACCTTTTGGTAAATACATTAAACCTAGTACGCCTTTTGGTAAATTGTCGAATTTTTTTTAAAGTGGTATACTGAAGAATGAAGATAAAAAATAAGAGTAGAACTTGTGGAATTGATGAGAATCCATGATCCTTTGTCATTAATTATCTTCACGAGCAAGTGAAGAGATCAAATTCGATAGCCGTTGATTACCTTCCTATTCTTTCAACGCCATGTGTTAGTAGGGGCATCTAGGATACCAGATTTGACAACTTCATAATCGTTCCTCCATTCTTAAGATGTCATGCGTCCTTAAATATTCATAGTCATTATCAGTGACCTCGTGTAGGGCATTGAGGGTAAAAAAGATTACATCGATATGGAATGACAATGAGAATAAACAAAGTTAGGATCTGAGACTAATACTGAGAAGATGTCAAGTTAGATGTTGGGAGAGAATGTCGGCGACTGAAGTCGAGATAGAGATGATGTCGACGATTGAAGTCGAAACTAAGAGATGGTGTCAGGACCTGGGCTGAACCAGGGTAAACATCGGGATCGGAAGTCAATACTGAGAGATGATGTTAAGACCTGAGGTTGAGCCAAGATAGATGTCGGAATCAGGAGCTTCTCCTGAGACTGAGAGATAATGTTGGAACTTGGGATTGAGTCAGGGTAGATGTCGAGATCGAGAGCCAAGACTGAGATATAATGTTGGGAGCTGGGGTTGAGACAAGGTGGATATCAAAATCAAAAATTGAAACTGAGAGATGATGTCGAGACCTTGGGGCTGAGTCAAGATAGATGTCGGGATTGGAAGATGAGACTGAGAGATAATGCCAACACTTGGGGATGGGCAGGGTGGATGTCGGCATTCGAGTCGATCTGATCGGACTTGTGTCTCATCTAGGGTATCTCTGGTCATCTTTAGGTTATGTCTGACCTACCTTACTTTGATTGATAGCATGATCATTAATCCATGGGATACGTACCGCCTAATACTCTGTTTACTCCCAGCATGGATTGAGTAAGGAAAGAAAAAAATTAAGCAAAAAATTCATGCGGGAAGGGAAGAGAAAAGAAAAGGAAGGCGTGGGAAAAGAAAAGAATCCCTCGGGGTGGAAGAGAAGAATAAAGAGGTCGCCTGCCTTCTTGCGGGCGAGCACCCCCAACCACTAGCATATTCATGGGCGAGCACCCACGGTCGCCCGTCTGTTCGCAGGCGTGCATCTCCGGCTGTCCATTTGCTCGCGGGAGAGCACGAGGCCACCCACCTACTCGCCTGCTCACGGGCAAGCTACCTAGTCACCTACTCGCGGGCGAGCGCCCCCGGCCCCCTCGCGAGTGACTTGCTTCTCTAGTATCCTGTCTCTCAGATGGATGATTGGCGTTGTCTTCCACATCGGCGGCGTCATCAGGCCGACCAAGGCTGTGGTGCCAACATGTGGTGCTAACCTTGCGCAAGGCACGGCAATCTCACGTGGTGTAAAGGACCTACGTTGGCTTTCCACCTAATTTAAAGAGGATGAAAAAAAAAATCTTTAAATTCGTCCACCGCCGTATCGGTAGCAAAAACAATAATTGTGCCACTATCGTTCGAGCAAACTGCAGGAATCCAGTGCTTGTTTTGATCTGCCTATTTTATCACACAACCTGACCATTTGATACTAATTAATGTGGAAATTATGGCTAAGCAAGGTCGGCTGTAATATAGTTGCATGCCATTCATTCAGTATTATTAAGAGAGAAAAGAGTCTGACCAACATCATCCGACCACTGAAGATTAAATTTTGCAAAAGAGAAAAAGAGAGGCATTGAGGCTGAGCTGGAAAGTAGTCTAGGGCCGATGCATTGAAGGTACACATTAGGGTTTCATAAATACGTTGATTTGAACCGTGCGCAGGTCCTTTTTAATTCAAGGATGGATTCACATTTAAATCTCGTGGGCGAAACAACGCCATCAATCGATGCACAAGTGTATTTTGTATTCCTAGTGGACTCCACTTGCTGAATACTGATAGATAATGAGTGATAAGATTTAACCCCCAAACGTGTCGATTGAGGATTAGACAAACGGTTCTGGTGTCGATAGATATCAAATGACAAGATTTGACATAAATTACACTTTAAATATCGTTATGAATGAACAGATATCTATGAACAAGCTCATTTTATATATATAAAATAAATCAACTTTAATAATATTAAACTCAATTCATCAATATTAATAAATAAAACTTATAACAATTTTATTAATTTCTCAAAAGTCATAACTATAAATTCTTATTTTATTTCTATTTTATTATTTTAAACTATTTGTGCTGTAGAAAATAATATAAAACCTATACATTTTAAAAACAACTGCATTAATTGAACTCAACTCAATATGTATTAAAAATATCTAATAAGCAACTTAACAAACTCAATAAAAAACGAACTTATGATTAAGTTGGCTCATTTGCATTTCTAACTTTCTTTGGGCCGTAAAATGTGGTAAAGTACATATCTGTTGTTAACTAAAGGTAGCTAAACCTGAACAAGATTGTATGAGATTAGATCTTATTTTGGCAGTTGCAGTAGCGATAATACAACACACAAATAGGATTACAACTGAGCATAGACAATAAAAACGTGGAACAAAATTAGTAGATTTACATTTGATGCTGAGATTAGTAAGAGCTTGTTATTTGCATCCAAGAAAAAAATTTACAATGGACGCTGACTAATCTGGATAAATAAAAAAATGGCACACTGGTGAAACCATTGGATAAATGATCTTCGAGATGAGTATGGGCAGCTTCTTTTCTCAATAGCTGGCTTCGAAATCATAATATTAGAATCAAAGCTTTGGAGGCATAAGTTACAAGAGTCTGTAGCCGAACTGCTATGCTTTGGGCATTTAATCTAAGGTAGTGCCTCCTGAAAGCAGCTGGCACGATTTAACAATTCCAGATCCTTCGATGGCAGTGTAAGTGAACTGGAAAGATAGTGTTGCGATGACCGAGACCTGCATGATAAAGAAACTTCAACAGAGAGAATTTATTTGAACTCAAAGATTTAAGCAGAATTTGGCCCTCAATCAATCTTCAGCATGTTTACAACCATTAAAGCAGTGGATTGAATGCTACATATAAAAAACTAATTGGCTTAGTGACTCAATTGCAAGTGAAAAATCTATCTAGCAATCTTGCAAGTAAAGATCTCAGCGTTAAGGATTTACCTCCGTCGACCTTTTTCTTTCGAGAACTCTGAGATTCGGACACTCTCTAACTTGGATATGTAACTTGAGAAGGACAAGTAGTCATGGAATGCAGAGCCTCTTAGGATCATTGATAATCTTGCAGGAACTATGGGAAGGAGGACGTCCAAAAGAGAAGATTGTGTTTTCCTGCAAGCAACGATCTAGTCAAAATATCACCAAAGGTGTTTATAAATGATGAAATATACAAAAGAGAAAAATGAAGAAGGTATCTATCATCCTGGAGATATCACAGAATAATGGCAAATGAAGAAATTTTCATAGGAGCCACTTATCCAAGATGTTTCTGATATTATAATTCCTTTTATTTGTAATTCTTAGTTCTTTCAACAATATTAATAATGCAGAGAAGAAAAAGAAACAATAGTTATTAAACTTGATAATTGAACTCTTAATTTCCCTGGTAAGATCTTTGTAGACAATTCAAATATTTGAATTAAGCATATTGTTCTGGATACTGCAATTCTACTGCAAATCTAGCCGGTAAAAGCATACAGTTGTATTTAGCAATGTCCATAAATTGGGTGGCTCAAATTTCTATGCAGCTAAATCTGAAAATCCAAGTGCCACAGGAAAAAAGGGTGACACCATGTCGAGCATGGTGTATTAGGAAGAAGAGAAACTAACACATTTCAAAGCAAGGCGTCTAATAATTCACCTATTTTCTTAGTTGTGCATTGGCTTCTAACTCCCAGCGTCCTTTTTTTGACATTGTCAATGGAGCATTACACAAATATGCAATATTCTTATTTAGTAATAATATGGGCTACCTAGGATTCCTTAAGGAGTAAAGCTAATTTTTCCCTCTACAGATATCAAGGTTGCTCCTTCACGGTGTTCCTCTCCATGTTGATCTTTCATGTGAATTGACCTGTCTATATGCTCTCTATGATCCTCTCTACATCGTCCACGACCAGCATTGCTTGTGGCACTTCCAATCATGTGCTCCTGTAAACTACAACGTCCAACAAAGGTTGCCCACGGTGCCTCCGCCCATGCACTCCTCTATGCCACTCAGCCTCCACTTGCATACAACAATACTATGTGCCTTCACCCATGCACGAGAATCCATATTGGTTTATTTTTGCCCACACGCTATATGTGGCTCTGCCTGTAACCACTGTACATCTGTTTGTGTTCATCATCTTCTCCGTATTATCACTTCTATATTTGCATACATCCACCACGCATTCATCCGCTTATGTTGCTTCCATCTACATGTGCATCCGCACACTTGCATACCTCTCAACCTTCACATTTCCTTTCCTCCCAAAGATATCCTTCTTCAATCGCTTTACCATCATGAAAGTCATCTTGCACACCAACTTCTAAAATCCCCATGCATCATTCCACAAGTCTCATATCTCATTCTGTATGTGTCATTTCATGGACATTCCTAGACAAATCAATCTTCTTCTCTCCATGTGCAACATTTCATGAACATTTCAAGATGAATTTGTCATTTTTCTTCCATGTTTAAGATGGGACCATCCTCTCTTTTCTGTGAGCGTCATCTTGTGAACTTCTTGAGTTCATTACAAGTTCATTACGAGAATTATCATTGTGCATCCCATGAATTTCTCAAGTCTCTCTTCAGTAATTTTAACAAGTTAATTTCTATATTGTATTTGAATCATCTTGAGATGGTGTATTATGTATTATGAAGTAATATAAAAATATGTAATCTAAAGTAGAGGGAGCTACAAAGGGATCCTTGAGAAAGAAACTAAATTTTCTCCTCAATAAACACATTAAAGGGACAACAATTAGTCCAATATAAGCTAAAAAAACAAGGTACTAGATAGAAGCTCAAAATAGTAAGTAACCTAACAATTAATCAAAAGATAGCAGGTGGCAGAAAAAAACAAGTTTAACGGACTAATAAGCATAGGGCAGTAAACTGGCAGAAGATTCTAATTGACAGCATTCTGAAATGGTTAAGAATATTTTTTGGTGCAATTAGTATGTAGTATGTAGTCAATAACATTTTCTAGATTACATTCTATCTAATTTCTCTTGTACCTCTTTGTTTCTCATTGATCATGCAATTTTCCAAATGAATTAGAGAGAATGTTAGTTAAAAAAAATGGTGTCCTGCTAATACCACGATTGATATCTTCCTTATAGTATGTTTATGGTTGTGACTGCATATTTTGACGGTGAAGGAATTTCACTCTTTTATAACATTTTTTCTGAATCAAATGTCTGAACTTATTACTTTTCTAATAATATCATATTTGACCTGAATGCTAATGCTTAATAACTTCATCATCTTGTCCTAACTATTTGAGATTAACTGCATGCATTTGATTCCTCGAGTCAGTTCTTACCATGTTATTAAAGGAAAACGAACGTGAAGGCAAAAGTATATATAGCTTCAAAACAGATGGTTGAGATGTGCCTAATGGGGCCACAGACTCATGTTTGAACATTTCATGCCCTTTATTTCCAAAAGGAAAAAAATTGACAAAGCCAGTATGAAAGCTTTTTTCAATGAAGATATAGAACCAATAGGCAAAAGAGAATGTTAATTGTTCAAGATCCAGAGAATGATCATACCTTGTTGAAATGTCATGTATTGTTTCCTTCATATGCAGACTTCCATAAGAAGTATCATGCTTGTTAGTACTTTCCAAGGCAAGCAGCTTCCCAAGTGCCATAGCATTGGTGCTGGAAATCAGCATCTCCTGCATTAGAGGTTCTGTTGGTATTGACCCCACATCTTGGCATGCATTGTCACAATGTTTCATGAAATGACATAGGCCGTGTTGAGAGTATGTGGATCCCATCTCATATTGTTCATCATACCAGGAGAAATCATCTGGCTCAGTGGCGGGTGTCAATGAAGGATCCGGAACATCCTGCACAATACGATTAGATCCTTAGAACAATTTTGCTTGAGGAAAAAGAAGCTTAAAGCTACAAAGAGATGAAAGATCATAAACTTACAGTTATAGCAGGGTAACAGCCACTGAACATGATATCAGAGTCTGCAATTAAGTCAGTTAATCCAGACGTGATGTTGAGTATTAAAGACTCTCTTTGGCTTTCTCCTACATATTTTTTCAGTTCTTCACGCTGGTTGTGTAGTTTGTGCCATGTTTCTTGGACTGAAACAGTGCCTGGAGAATTTTGATCGAATCTCTTAGGAACTGACCGAATGGAGAAAGTAGCCTGGCTGCATTCATCCATAAATTGATATCCACTGCATGAAAGCTCTTGAATCCCATTATCAGAATCACCGAGCCCCTCATCGAGCTCATATAAGTTGCTGATGGGGCATAAGTTTCTGTTGGTTATGGATCGATTTAGATTATTATTTTGTTCTTGTGAGGCATGGATTGACTGAACCAAATCACATAGAGTACCACTTATGTTTTTAGAAGATACTACAACTGACATGGTATCCTCTCTCTTGTTGGCCTCAGAACCAGATAGAAAACAAGAATCTGGAACACATGAGACATCCTGTAACTTGAATGTATCACAAATATGTAAAGCGGATGCTGTGTCAACACTGTTGAGAAAATACTGACGACCATCATCTCTCTGAAACTTAGCTGGTGAATTCAGTGGACTACAAAGTTCCAGCATTGTAGTCGGTGTATCTACAAATGGATAGTCATTCACATCAGATGACATAATATCTGCAGGTGGAAGTTCATCAGCACTTAAATTATCATTAGACTGAGATGACAGGATGATACGAGGCCTCTTGGCCCTCTTCTTATTAGATCTTGGAAGATCAGCTCCTGCAAGTGACTCAGAAGCATCAGAGAAGTCGTCAAGATCATTGCCATTAGCTGGATTTGTGGAATCTGGATCTGACATTTTCCTCTTTAATTTGCTTTTCTTACTCTTAGTGATTCCCTTGGGTACTCCCCCCACATTAGGTGAACTAATCTTTTCTAATGGATCAGACTCTACTGGCACTGAGTTGTCTTCTATTGAAGATAATGTTCTGCTGATCTCATCAAGTATCTTTTCTGACAATTCACACTTGAACTCCCACGGAATTGCAGTTGGTATTACCATATGTGTAGCATCAATATCAAAGTGTAGGGGACTATATGTGAGTATATTGCTGCCTGGATAGTAAAAAGAGCACTCAAAAGACCAAAATTTGGACCATAATATACTCATAATAAAATATATAAGGAATGACAACACGCGGATCAGATTTTAAATAAGTATTGAGGAACAAAAATATCACAGAACTCAAAAAGCATCAGTAAAAAGAAGCCAGACTTGATGCGCCATGCCACAAAAGAAATATGCACATTTGCCAAAAAGACTAGGCTTATGTCTGCTGCTAGCATGAGTTAAAATAAGATAGGCTAACAAATAAGATTACAACTAATCCTGTAGCTGCTACTAGCTAGTTGATCTAACATCAATTTGCCATGCTCATTTGCTATATAACAACCAACAATCTTCTTACTAAGACTTATACAGCACTGACAAGTATTACACTCTATACATTGCTGAATATCTTTTCCCATGATGAAAAAACGAAGACTACATGCTGAAGAATAACATATTAAGCATTATCATGTATATAAACTTAATCGAGAATCAGTAGAAGCTATCTTCTACTTGTTTCATGTAAAAAACCAATATAGCAGCTACTTACCAATTCTAAGATTTTTTCCCTGGCACCAGAATTGAAGTGACATGATCACCTTACGTAGATCACCCAGACAAGAACTGATAAATTGCTGCAGTAAGCAGGATGAAATTTGAGCCCTCTCATTAGCACAAATCTGCACAACAATCAATATAAGTAAGATGCTCTTATGAGACAGAATATACCACATTGAAGACGAATAACATACCGTGTGCACATGTCTAAACAACTCTTCATTTGATGGAAGCTCAAAATCTAAAACCAGTTGACCTAATAGACGGGTTAAGGCACGATTCTTGCCTGTAGGAGAAAACTAGTAAGGTATGGTTGCAGATAGAAAATGAAAGAATACCATTAATAAGCTACAAACTCACTATTGCTTGTAAGTATTATAGGCCTCTTTGAGGTTTCTGCCAATTGGAGGATAGTACAAATAAAGCTATTAAGACCATGATCATCATCAAACACAGAATCCACATCCTCAAAGAGGACCAGTGACTTATTTGCCATTCTAGTCTCTCCAGTCCAAGAGCATTGACTAGGATCATTTTCTTGCATGCCCATAGGAGTAGTAAGTCCAAAATTTTCAGATTTCATGTTTCCCATAGTGCATGGTGCGTCTGCAAGTACATTGACATTTTGCTTTCCTCTTGAATTGTTATTATTGTACGAGGACCTGCATATAGCAACATAAGTACTTCAAATTATCAAAAATAATACAATTACATTCATTAAGTCTACAATAAATAATAATTTATAACATGAGTCTAAAATAATAAAAATGCATCACGAATAGAACAGTCCAGCATACTGTTTATTATGTATGGTATACAGCATATTTGAATTCTTCTCTTGCATGTAAGAATGATTCCTGTTGGAATATGCCAGGGTTAAGATAAACCTTCAAGGCATGTAAACAACCACGTTGCTTCAAAATATAATATTTTCCACACTGGCCAAAATTAACATAGGTCTAGCTAGAGCTTTCTATACTAAAATGGCAATTTAAGACAATGAAGACATTAAAGTTCAACATGCTTTCCTCCTGTTGTTCCATATAAAGTGGATAATTGTATATATGTGTGTGTGATTTTTTTTAATTGAGAAGATTGGTGGCGCCAGGATGGGGAAAAAAGGTTATGTCATAACCACCCAAGGTTTA
Source organism: Zingiber officinale (assembly GCF_018446385.1). Classification (NCBI taxonomy): domain Eukaryota; kingdom Viridiplantae; phylum Streptophyta; class Magnoliopsida; order Zingiberales; family Zingiberaceae; genus Zingiber; species Zingiber officinale. The sequence continues at coordinate 81,921,516 of NC_056006.1, forward strand.
AAATCTCAATTCGTGCCGAGATTTAAGTCTCAAACCGAAACAATACGGTTTCGGAATCGTAACATGTTGTGCCGATACGATTTCGGTATTTTTTTATTTATATATATGAATTATTAGATAAATATATTTATTATGTATAATTTAAAAATAAATTGTATATTGATTTTATATAAGCTCTCTATTATTGAACAACTTAATATTGTTAGAAAAAATAATTAAATATAGTTTTCTTTAAAAAAAATTGATTTATCAATCACTTGAATTAAAATTGATACATCATAATATGTTACCTAACTAATATCAAAAGGAGTAGTGCGAGAAACATTGGTTCTTGTAACATTCTGCTTAGGTCAACTTTACAGTTCTCCAACGCCCAAATTAAATAATCATAATTATATAAATTAACACAAAGATGCTTTTTATATATAATAATTATATAAATTAACTATTTATTCATTTAATTAATTATTAATTTAAATAATATATATTTAAATAGTAAAAAAAATAGAATATCAATTAAACATTAAAACAATACAAAAAATTAAAGAATATATATCAAAATATAATATGATTTATTAGAATTTTTAAATAAAATTTAAAACAGTAAAAAAAATTCAGAACGTCGATTAATAAAATTTATTAATTCCTTTAAAATTTTAAAAATATTTTTTATATATTTTTTTGGGATAATTTAATTATTGTTTATGAAAGTCTCTTCGAAATATCACACTTACATTGAAAATTATTTGAATTAATTAAATTCGTAGTTTTAATTTTCTTCAACACAGTATCATCGCGCGTCGTAGGATCGCCTCCGGCAACACTGGAGGTGTCATGCAATGCCTCCGGCGGTGCCGGAGCATTCCTATGACGTCGCCGGCAGCACCGGAGCCATCTGCGATGTCTCCAAGACTCCTCCAACCCATCTTCTGTTGTGCGAGCGTCACACATGCGAAATTGTCGCGCGTACAATGGCGATTTCACTCCCCTATCGAAACAATAAAAACCGTCTATGCCGCCCAGCATAGAACGGTATTTCAATCACTATAGCCCCCCCATCCCACTTATGAGGGTTGATGATGGAAAGTTAAATTCTTGCCTCCGCACATGGCATTACCATCCATACTAAATTGTGTGCTTTCAATAAGTAATCTTGCAAGAAAGAAGACAATACTTGCAAACAAAAATTGTATTATTGATTTAATAACATGACAATTATAAGGTTTCTTGAATAGGCTTTTCTATAAAATACTCATAAAATAAAAGTGGAAATAAAATGAATCTATACTTTATTTCACTAATGCTAGGAAACCTTTTTTTTATATAATTAGGGGTGTAAACAAGTCAAACACTCGTGAGCTATTCAGGTCTCGATTCGAAAAAAAATAGTTCGAGTTTATTCGATTAAGTTAATGAGCCGAACTTGAGCTTAATTTCGAACTCAAAAACATTATCAAGCCAAGCTCGAGCTTAACAATATTTGATTTGTGAGCTTACAAACGTGTCATTAAGAGGCTCATTTATATATATTAACGAGCCGAGTTCGAACTAAGCTTATTTAACTTTTAAACAAGCCATTTCGAGTTGTGCTCGAGTCATTCACGAACTATTTAGGCTACGTTTGGTTGGGTGTAATGTAATGGAGATTGTAATGTAATCAAATTTGTAATGTAATGTAATGGAGATTGTAATGTGATCAAATTTGTAATGTAATGTAATGTAATCTTGATTACATTACTACATTTGGTAATATAATGTATGTAATCTTTGATTACAAGGGTGATTACATTCTTTTGTTTGGTGTCCATTGTTTTTTATAAGGAATGTAATTCATATTATTATAAAATAACAAAAATATCCTACGACTTCTACCGACGGACCGTCGCACCTCTGTCGAAGCTTGCGGCAACCACTGGCAACTAGCGGCCGTCACCGCCGGTCGCCGCCGCAGGCGGGCGACCGACAGCAGGCGGTGGGCGGCCGGCGGTGGGCGGCCGGCGGTGGGCGGCCGGCGGCCGACAGCCGGTCGGCCGACGACGGGCGGGCGGTCAGTGGCAAGCAGCCAGCGACTGGCGGGGGGCGACCAGCGGGGGGCAAGCGGCGATGGCGGGCGACAAGCGGTGGTGGGGGCGACCGACTATGGCGGGGGGCGGCGACTGACTAGGGATACATTCGGTATTCAAATTTTAGTTAAGCAGTGACCTCATAATGTAATCGGATTACATAGTATTTACTTTATAATCTAGATTACAAAATTTCACTACCTTTTGTAATCGAGATTACATTACATTATAAGTTTAAAGTTAAACCAAACAAAATAATCAACCTTGTAATGTAATCTTGATTACATTACAAGGCAGATTACACCCTACCAAGCGTAACCTTAATTTCATTACAAGCCGAGTTCGAGCTTAAAAATTAAAACTCGAATCAAACTCGAGCTGAGCTCGAGCTTAGGTAAAACGAACCGAGATCGAGCTCGAGCCTCTTACCGTTTGGCTCGGCCCGATTCGATTACACCCCTATTTATAATGATCCCATTTGGTGTTATCCACACAACGTTCCACCGAATTAAGCAAAGACAAACAGATGTGACAAACATATAATGGGTCGTTCAAATAATTTTTTCTATTTACTGAGTGCACATGAAGAAAAAAAGAACCATGTTTTTAAGCTCTTCCACATGAATCTATAATACGAGAAAGGTTCTCAAAATTTCTTTGATGCTTCAAATAATCATGTATTTTGTGCATTTATGAAATTCTAAACACAGCCTGACCAGACAACTGTTTATGATTCACTCATATCTCTTCTCAATCTTGTGCAATTTAATCCAGCAATGCATATGCATTCTAAAACAAACTAAACATTACACTTCATATGATGTCCATAAGTGGATCAGTGTTAAGAATCTGTCCTTGCATACAAGGCCATTTATGAAAACACGTGACCTTTGAGAATTAAACATCAAGGTTCAGTCATTGGATTTATAAATACACTAACAAAAAGTTGAACATAATTATTTGGACAAAATCAATAAGCTAAGAAATACTAAATCCAAGAGCAGAGAACTAACCATCTGTTAAATCCATGCGATTCCATTGCCTCCCCATATTTGTTTTTAATACTTGTGCCGTTTCTCAAATCAGATGCATCAACCTGTTAACTAGTATTTTATTAGAATATAATAATAATAAATACAAGCAAATAAGCAGTTTTCCTTTGGTATATAAATTAACCGAGTCAACATAACAGTTCTGAACTAAAGTTCAAATGGGGAGAGGTAGTTAACGAGCAATTTTGCAAGGCTTATATGTAAGTTGAATGTGTCTCACTTGCCATTTGTTGGATGAAAAAATAGAACAATTCTGAGCTTTTAGAGTTTATCTAACGTTTTCTTAAATATGATAAGTCATAACTCATAATGAGATTTCTTCATCAATTTCTAGTTTGGCTCTTGAATGTGACAACCTAAATTTCCATGCTACACCATATCCAATGTGAAAAAGGAAAACAAACAGACTCAGAAGGATGTAAAACATAATTCCAACTGGCAAAGTGCAACCTATCATATTCTTGGTAACAAAATCCCATCCCTGAGGAATCTAGACATGAATGCCATCCAGGCATTTAAATATTCACGTAATCTGGATAACATCCTTTTAAAGGTCTCAATTAGCATAATATCAAACCATAATTTAATGCAAATGACATAGCAAAATAAGTCCGAAGCTACAGCAAAATAATTGATAAAACATAGAGGACAGGTGAGAGAAGGTATGCAGTCTATGAAAGGACCAAAGTTATGTTATTGAGTAAGAAAAGCTGTAATACTTCCTGCAACTATTAATGGCTAGGCAGGAAATTAGTTACCAAATATAATCAAAGATATTCAAAATCTTTGATTAAACATGCAAAGAATTGGACAAAAGCCAATGCAAAAGAAAGTCTTGCAACTGACAGTCTGGTCACAGGTCAACTTGCTTCTAAATCAAACTAGTAAGAATGTGGATAACTTTTCATTAGCTAAAACGCAACTGTATTTTCCAATGGGTGGTAACCAAAAGTTTGGAACATCCAAAGAGAGGTTCTAATTTATCTAATTTGCACTCTGAAAACCTTGCAGGGGGCATAGATTGATAGCTGAGTTTGTCCCAAAACAGTTATTTTGTTGGCATATTGGAATAAGCAGAAGAGGAATTTTATTCTTGTAGGAACGATATACTATTTTTGAGAAACTTTTGGGGGGAAAAACTAGTTGATACAGCTATTTGTATCATGAACTGCAAGGAGCAATTCAGTTTTAAACTAGATGCAATAATTTTTAATAAGGATTATACTATTATCTTCATACAGTTTCAAAATAAAATTCAAATCCTGACAATAATCAAATTCCAGATGTTTTATTATAAGAATCTTAGAAGTGGCAATAGATCAAGAAAAACCATTTTGAATCTTATTCTAAAATAATTCTATAGTTGAATGCATAACAATTCCATTAATATAATGAATACAAATTTAAGATTACCTCAATGACTTCAAAGCCTTCCTCTTTTGCACAGGCATGTATGGCAGCAGATTTTCCACTCTGCAATAAGCACAGATGTCAGTTTCAAATCAATTCACTAGTATTAAAAGTAATTAAAAGTTGATCCATGAGAACAGGCAACTACCACAAAGAATTCAAATACCAGATAGACGTATTGAGTCAAGGAAATGGAATGATATTAACAGCTACACAATACAGATCTAGCGGTTAATATTAGCCAAGGAAAGTTGTTGCATAGGATATATGACAGTTATCATTAGAGTGCAAAGCTTCATAAAGAGTTATCTTCTTACAGGCATTGCCAACAAAGTAGAGGTCGGCGCAGATGAAAGGTTGTGGTTTGGTAATTAGCGTTGTTCAACATTGCACCTAGGCAATTGGGCCTAGGATTATAAGTGGAATTAGGTAATGCAAAGACAAAAGGTAAAAATGGTAGGGAGGCAAGAGGCATCAACGAACTTAGGAGCTTTTTGCAGCAGCAAAGCCTAAGGATCTGTCCAATGATGACAATCGTGGAATGTGGATGAGAAAAGTAGGAGAAGATATGGATACTCTGGCAGCAAGGGGAATATGGAAACAATAAGGTTCTCACACAAGATGGATGGGTTAGGGGAGATTGCATCATCTAAAGGGATAGTTGTGAAAACTTATAAGGAAACCTGCTCTTATACCAAGTTCAGAGGATAAATATTGAATTGTCATCCAAATGAAATTACCTCTAGGCCTAACTAATAATTTGAAAATACAGCCTATCATTTCTAACAATACCACTAATTGATCAAATTATAGCCTAGTGTTTATGACAAAATTTATCAAAATTAAACAGACAACTTAATCAGGATAAGTACTGACCCCCACTGGTCCAGTTACCAAAAGCACATTTTCGAGACTATCTTCTTGATCCTCCATATCAGACTCAGCATTATATAATCTATCTTCATTGTTCTCAACTACACATTGCTCCTCAACGTTGCAGTGCTTGTCACTTTTTCGACCTTTCTCATGCCAAGACTTGAGCCATTCAGCGAGCTGACTGACTGAATGAGAGTTTCCACAAACCTGCAATAGCAATCTGATAAATATTAACCTTTCAATCTCAGACATTCATAGAATATGTTGATTTATCTACGATTAAATGGCAGATGGTTTTACTATTTGGTGGAATATAATCTATAATAGTAGTCAAAACATATTAGTGTGGCATCACAAGCCTCATCCATATCAAGAAACCAAAGAAGCTAACAAAGATAATTGTGCCTTCACAAGGCACAACCGTAGGTGCCTACACCATGGATGTAAGATAAGATAGAGCTAGTGTGCTTAATTGCTGCACATATGATTGACCCTTTCTTTCAGTGATGACATTATCATCCTGCATGCTAAGAGCACACATGGAGAAAGCAAACATAAATCTTTCTTACCTCCGAGGCATTTTCTGGCTGGTATTTGGCTGTCCAGAGGCTGTGCTCAGACCAATCATTAGGTCTTCTGTAGTATGATAAAACCCTAAAGTTACAGAGGAATTCAAATGAAAATTAGTAACAAAAATTCAAAGTACAAAAGGGTGCAAATACAGATGTTTTGAGAAATGGTGTAATGCCTGCAGTATCAGCATGAGTACCATAAACATTCACATATGTCTTACCTTTCTTCATCCAATCCATTCTGAGAACAGTTCTCTAAGCTTCCTACCAATCTACCACATCTTGGTGATAATGACAAGTTGTTTAAATGAGCCTGCAAAAAGCTTGGTTGAATGATTAAAAAGGAGAAAATTGAAGACTTTAAAAATGAATTATATTGTGTTCAGAATGTAAAAGCACAAAAACTAATTTACCTCTGGGTAGGGTGGCTGGTGCTGTGTTTGGAATTGACCATTGGATATTGTAGATGTAGCTGTGCCTGAGTTAATGTCTGTTGAACTTGATAGAGAAGTATGCCTCGCTTTAAGGAAAACAGGATCGACCTTCAAAGGCTCAACCAATCTTCTGCAATCGTCTTCCATTGGACAGCGACTTAGACCAAAGGCTTGCTCAGTAAAACTCCAATTACTCCAATCTAATGAAATATCTTCAACCTAAATCCAAAAACAAGAGCAACACAATACACAGACAAATCGTAACAAAGATACACTCAATAAATTGACAGGACTAACCTGTACCTACCTGTGTGTCAACTATATGAAAAGGAGTATAGATATTAGCATCATCACTGGCATATATAGACCACTGCCCACCCTTGTCTAATTTCTGAATATCTAGGGACTCTGTCAATCTTTTGGTTTCTTTTCTACAAGTGAAAAATGGATGCATCTGCTTTCCTAGCATATTTTCCTGTTGAAAAAAAAGAATAAAATTGAATCTATGATCATTAGCCAGAAAAATAAAATAAAGTAGCAAAAGAAAAGGTATGAAATTGTAAAGAATCAAGAACTCAAAGTTCAATCGAACATACCATTCAACACATTATACAAAAACAAAGAAAATAAAAAAGAAAAGATTTTATAAGATTATCTTACCTTTCTGAGCAGGCACAGTTACGGATTGTTAAATAGAAGACAGGAGAAAACATAATGATCAAAGAAGACACTAAAACCAAATACAGGAATTCCAACACCATGTGATCCAGCAGGAAAACACAAACATCCTAGCTAGAAAACTTGAAAGCTCAATTTTCTAAGCAATGTAAACAATAGAGTATGATTACACAGAAAATAAATACATAAAAAATGTGCATGGCCTACATAATAGGTAAAGTACAAAAAAAAAGATCAAACATAGAAATATGATAATTCTGCCTCTTGGACTAAAAGATTTTAGGTCAATTGAATAAACTCTCCTTCAAATCAAGTTGTAGCCACAAACAAATTGTTGAGTTTGGGATGCACATGATTATCTTTTTGCTCAATAAACAGAACTCCAATTAAATGCTCGAAGTCAGGACAATTTAAGAATTCAGAGGACAAATATCTCCAGTGTATAAAAATGATTAAATTATTCAATGTATAAGAATGAGTGAAATGACCTAAGTAATGACAACATCTTGCTTTTATCCATATTAAATTGACCTATAAATTTACGACAAAATGTTCCATAATCATTGATGCATTAAACTGTTATGGGTTATGGATGACTGAATGTGAGTAGCGTGCAATGTAACTGCACCAATTTAATTATTTGCTTAATCATGTAACTAACATAAAGACCAATATGAGTTAATGATCTATTTTAATTAATTTCTATATTCTAAAATATTTCCATTCCAAAAGGTTAGTAATCAGCTTGTTCAAAGTTAAAATGCTAATTCTATAGATCACGGTGCAAGAATCCACCGAGGTGAACTCAACTAAGGTGAAAGCACATGTTCAGTGCTAGAAAATAAAAGAAAGTAATATTATGTAAAAAAAAGTAACCACCTCGTGTGCTAGTTTTGCTTCTAGCTGTAGATTGCATGCAGGCCTTTCTACATTCTGGCAAACAATATCCAAATCTTTCACAATGTCAGATTTACCAGCAGCATCATTCTTCTTTGACCTTTTGCAGCTGCCATTACCTTCAAATTCATTGTTCATGTCAATATTTATTACACTAAAAAAGTTCATTTTTTGTAATTTGCAGCATATCCTAATATCATACAAAACTATACAAGCAAATATCAGTGAATATATGATGGGAGAAACCATCAGCCAAATCCAGAATCCTACTGGAGAAACATTATATAGAAAGACAAGTATTATTGAATTTTCTGAAAACAGTGAAAAACAAATATTAAAGGCCGAATACAGACATTCACTTTCCAAAATTCCTTGTAAAAGAATACAAATAGCCCTCACTATCATTTGTTGAACATTAACTTTCGATGGACAGTGTTAAGCGCATTCTGTAACGTTAGTAATCATCTTGGGTCCCCCGTCGACACTCTATCTAGTCTTAGTTATATAAGGGTCAAGGGAAGTGATCACATCATAATTGCAATTAGGTTCGATATGTATGGAATAGATCCACTATGCACCAAGGTATTAGAATGGTTATAATGGACTTATTTTTATCAGGCATAGCTCAAGTAAAGAATCATATAAATCAAGTTTATAAGAGTATTTTTATTTTGAAAAAAAAGGATTTGTGGTGACAGGGACCTTGTATTGCATTAATCAAATGTTGAACAACAATTGAGGCAATAGGCATAATGGGATGGTAGGTTACATGAATCTCCATAGTACACACTCAGCTACATGAGACAACAAATTAAGTCATCATGAAATTTTGTAACCAAGTTCAAGTAGTCTGGAAGAAATCTTTTGGCGACTTTGATTAGCCAGAGAAGTGTCAGCCTCCTCCAACCTTCCAACAGCTCAAATCTCAACTCTGGCTCGCTGGAAGATTGCTAAACACTGAGTTCTCTAAACTACCACAATCCAAGCTTGAGATACAGTGCTAAACAAGCAAATCTCAGTCCTGTGCAAGGATTCTCATAAGAGTTGGTATACAGTTGTATTAAAGCGACGATAACAGACAAGGTTAATCATGAATCCTTTTCTTTTTTTCCCCTCTCTTCGCCTTTATCCTCTTCCGAGATTATTTATATTCCCTTCTCTAAACAAATATAACAACAGCTTGCATTATTTTCTTAGCCTAACCAACATTAATTACTCTGACCTGTGGACTCATCATCAACCATGTCTCTTCTAACATTGGCAACAGTCACTGTGGTTAATCCACATTTCGCAGATCCTTTTAGAGATTGGCTACAATTCATCAAAGAGCTATATCAAGATTATTTAATCTTTTCGGAAGACCAACGGAGATGTACTTGTCAAAAGCAGGCATTCTCTGATATCCTCCTTTATTGCAAATTCCTTCCTCCCACTTATTACTATTGTTGTAACGACCCGGCCCCTCGACCCCGTAGGCGGCCCCTTGGTGGTCCCTTGGGCGGCCCAACTAGCGACCCTTATGTCGTCGACTGACGACCCTCGGTCGTGTCGTTACTCACTAAGACTTCCCACCCCTAGCCAGTGGATTTTTGCCTTCCCCAGGATTCGAAGACCTCCAGGCTAAGTACTAGAGTTTATGAATCTTGGTAGCCAAGTGAGCGACCCGGCCCCTCGACCCCTTGGGCAGCCCAACTGGCGGCCCATTTGGCGACCCCTTAGCGGTCCGTTGGGCGGCCCAACTGGCGACCCCTTATGTCGTCGACTTATGATCCTCGGTCGTGTCGTTACTCACTAGGTCTTCCTACCCCTGGCCAGTGGATTTTTGCCTTCCCCAGGATTCGAACTCTAGACCTCCAGGCTAAGTACTAGAATTTATGAATCCTGGTAGCCAAGTGAGCGCCGCTCACTTGGCTACCAGGATTCATAAACTCTAGTACACAGGTTGATCTTGGGAAGGCAAAATCCAGCTGGAAGACCTAGTGAGTAACTTGACTCCGATCGACAACATAAGAGGTCGCAAGTCGGGCCGCCAAAAATGGCCGGTCGTTATAATAAAAGCGCATTTTATTGTAACGACCGGCCCTTTGGCCCCTTGGGCGACCTTTGTGGCGGCCCTCGGCGTTACTCACTAGGTCTTCCAACCGCTGGATTTTGCCCGGATTCATAAACTCTGGTACTTAGCATGAAAATCTAGAGTTCGAATCGCAAAAATCCATAACCGAGTGGGAAGACCTAGTGAGTAACGATACGGCCGACGTCAGTTGGGCCGCCCAAGGGACCGCCAAGGGGCCGCCAGTTGGACCGCCCAAGGGGCCGGGTCGTTACAATTGTTCCCTATTAGAACCATTTTTATCCCAAAGAAAATCTTTCATAAAGTCAATGCAAGACAGATTCTCAAAAAAAAAAAAAAAAAAACACAACATAACCCCATGCTTACAGTCAGCAATATTAAATACAACTCAATCGAACAAAACAAACTAACTCTACCAGAAATATAAATAACATCACCTTCTTATAACAGAATTAAAATTTATGGTATGAAAAATAATTTGACAAATTGAATATATGAAATATATTGATGTAAATATCATTAATACGATTAAAAAAAGTCACTAAAAACAAGAGCTTTTGAATTCTTATATGGCCAACGTGATCATCTAAGGTTCAAATATACAAATTAAGAATATGTTACGACCTTTGTGCTTATGGATCAATGTATTAGACAATTAGAATAGTAACTGTACAAAAAATAATGTAACTAAAAGAGAGTGCTGCGATGACTGTGTGGAATCACTAGACAATATAAAATACAAATATGATTATCTAGAATAATTAGGTGTAAGCACTATAACTCCAATAGATAAGATGAGAGAAAAAGGATGACATGAAAATCATCATAGGTGGCCAGTTTGTCAATTGTTGATTAAAGTTGAAGGTGTAAAATATAAAAAATATCAGCCAATATAATAAATGGTGATTAAATTGCACCAAGTATTAGTGATATAATCTTATATAAAATTTAATAAAAAGGTTCAATAAAGGCAGACTAAGAACTTCCTGATGCACTTCAACCACAAAAATAAATACTTTTCACACCAACATTGGAACTATAACTACAAACACACTGTTATTAGAATACTCGAAGGCATAATACAATTGACAATACATACATGTCAACTTACCAGGTGATTTAGAAAGCCTTGTCCTTCCTGCTCTGGTAGATGGAGACTGCCAGTGAACATTGGAAAAATGTTACAATGTGCGATGTAAAAACTACTGAAAGAAAAAAAAAACGTAGAAATAATTGTGGCCCTCAATATTGGTAGGAATTACTGCGTTTTGAAAGAAAGTGTCAATTTCATTGGCAAAGAGAAACAATATTGAGGCCAGAGGAAGCGAAACATGAAATACAGTGCATTAAAAGAACACAACTCTGAACCTAAAACGTCGATCTGCAGCAACACACCTTTTTGGGAGTCTTCACCTTGGTATTCCGTTTACCCGTGCCCTCGCCCTTGCGGATTTCTTCCCTCACATCCGCAGCTGGAGAGCCAGCATTTTCCTTAGGTCGACCCCAAGAGAGCTTGGTTTGGACGCATCTTCGAATCCGCTTCCCCTCGGGGGGCGACGGCGTGACCATGAACTCGTCCACGGATTCCCCCATCTTATTGCTGATGCGATCGGTGATTTCGAGCACCAAGCCAACTACGGAACGGAGAGAACAGTAGGGCTGGTGAAGGAGGAGGAGGAGACGGCGGGAGATTTTTGGGCGAGTGAGAAGAATGTCCGCTTTTTAGAATATCGGCGGCAGGCTTGCAATTACGCAGATGGTGCCGATCTCGACGAACCCTCTCATATAACGCTTTATCATCTCACGTGACTCGCATGTCTACGAAGTAAGGTCTGTATAACAGATTTTGTTTCAGGTATGTCAATTTTCTTATCTGCTACTGAAATTCTAATTAAATAATTACAGGGGCTTGAATTTACTAGTATGTATCTTCGTCAATGCAAATTTAGTTTTGGAAAAAATCTTGAAACACACCTTCTACTTCTTAAAATTCCCAATCCTTGCTCTCTCCCCGCATAACGGATCCCGAATATCCCTCCCTAACCCGGCAACGCTAAAAATAAGGGGAAATTTTAAACGGGCCTAGCTCTACCCCTCCTATTCGTTAGAAGTCATACTTCAACACTTATTATAATGTCTCTTTTCTTTTCATATTTTTTTATAATTCAATAATTTTTCGAACATCTTAAAAATGATGAAAATTTTCTATTAAATATCTAAGTAAATCCAAAAAAAAATATAAGATGATTGTGACGGATGATCCAACATCATGAATAATTTAAACATCACGAACGTACGAGGTATTATCTATTTTATTTTCATAGTGTCATTATAACCAATAAAATGTCTGTTGTTGCAATCATGTTCTCAATAAAAAATTTCAATAATTGATAATTATTTTAGTTTAGATTAATATGTTGAATCTGTTAGAGCAATCTTATCTCAAGATGGTCCGAGGTGATCATAGGTTTTGATGGTTTGGGCAAAATGTTTAAATTAGATTTATCTTTGTATTTGATATATGTATTTAAGTTGTGTAGGTTCGCAAGATATACATATAATTTAACTTGATGACTTCAGGTCCGGTGAATGATATAACGTCCGAGGGACCGTGGACAAGGCAGTAAGGACAAGAGTCGAGGGAAGCGACTTCGAAGCATACGCAAAGGATGACATTGGGATAGCTACGGGCTTGAATGCATCTGAGTGACTAGAGCAAAAAGAAGTAGGCTTGAAGGTAAGAGGTCAAGACTGCGAGGAAGAGTCAAGTGAATCGTAAGGGTGAGGGTCCGAGTGCTGAAAGATTGTATTTGGGGTACCAATCGACTGATACTTTCATCAGTCGACTGGTTCAATCGACTGGGCAGTCAACTGGGAGAGAACAAAATACTTTTGTTCACTCGGCTAATATGGAATAGTCAACTGGTACTTTCACCGGTCGACTGGTATCAAGTCGTTTGAATATAACGATCGAAATTCCACAGAGAGCATTCAACTGGTAGGCGGGGTTTTCTAACCCATAACCTATATAACCAAGGCTTGGAAGCTTGGTTAAAGTTGACGAAATAGAGGTGGTCAGCCCTTATTAGTAGTCTACCTTGAGCTGTGATTGTAGTGTAGTGTATTGATCAAGGTTGTGTGATATTTACTCCACCGAGAAAGAGTTCATGCTAGCTGGAGTTTCGGGGTTTGATCCACCAAAAGATTACAGGGATTGTCTACCTTATGGACAGCCATGGAGAAGAAGCAAGTTATCTCCAAACCACGTAAATCGATGTCGATCTTGTCCAAAAACTAGAGGGTGGAATGTTGGGGATATGGCTACTACGTTGAATGGCTGTAGAACACGCTCCGCTCTGCAAAACAAGTAACGTCAATGTCAAGCCAGGGAAGGGGTCCCCAGCGTTGGCCCTCCGATGCTCAAGTTAGTCACCGAATGTGTAGAAGGAAGTAGAGCAATAGTAACGCAAGTGCAAACAATAATAACGCGTACCTCCGCTGGTGATGGACCCCCCTTTATATAAAACCCTGGTGGGCGATATGCATGCTCCTCGAGGTGTGGGCACATTCTCTAATATGTCCTATGAAGGGACCTGCCAGAAAAGTACCCCTGATACCATACCTTAATAGGACATGTATATCTCTGACAAGACAGTAGAAGCTTTCGCCGTACGATCCGCCTGTCGACCATACCTCGTGGCATCGACACTATCTTCCAGAAGAATATCGAGAGATACTACCATGGTTCCGCTTCTTGGCTGAGGGGGTAGTCGCTCGGCTAAGACCCCTTCGTTGCGTCGATGGCCAGGTCCCACTGCTTGGCCGAGCGGGATAGCCGTTCGGCCAGGACTCCTCCACTCTATCAGCCTCAAAGAGTTGACAATGGTTCTGCCGCTTGGCCAAGTAGGGTAGCCGCTCGGTCAAGATCCCTCCACTCTGTTAACCTTAGTTGCTCTTCCCTATGGTGACTGTGTAGTAGCATGACCTTCTCGTTCGGACAAGCTCTCTGGTCTCCTTGGCATCTTATTGCTCCACATTGAGCGTCTTGCTGTTTTACCATGTCATCCGAGTCAGACGGTTGGCCCGCCTAGACACTTATTGCTCAACCGGCCCTCATAATGTTTTGTCGATCGGACCCTGATTGCCCTGACCAGACGCTGTAGTCGTCCTCCGCTCAACCACCGTAGGTGAGCCTTTTGACACCTTGGCGTCGACCACCTTGATTTTGACCTCCACCTCGATTTTGACCTCCACTTCGGCAATTGACCTGTGCCGGGTGGGCCCCCTCTGTCATCGCATCACAAGCCTCCCCCTAAACTCTAGTCGAAGGAGGCTGCAATTCCGACTGACTGGACCAGTAAAGTCTTCGGTGGCTTTCACGTCCGATCAGACCATATATGCTCCCAAGTTTCTATTCAGAGCAAGAGTTTACGTCGTTCGGCTTTATTTTGCCAGGCTTGATTTGTAGCTGCCGCTTAGATCATACCTATGAAGGCAGAGAATCGGCCGCTCGGCAGTGTGATAACCCACTCTCTGTGCCGATCGGGACGATGGGTGACAACACTTGACAAAATTTTTCTTTTCCCTACACCCCCTCGGATGAGCGCCCTTTCACCATAGCTAACGTCATCCAAATTGATTGAAGATCGTGCAAATCTCTAATCATTATGGCCGAACACTAAGCCTCATTAATGTCTTTCGCTAGCTGAACGCCACGTGTCCTACTTTTTGTCACCACACATTTGACATGACAGGCGGATATCCGTTGGTGGTATGACAGACGCCTTTTCAAATTCTTCGGCCAAATCTTCTCCTAGTTTTTCGAACCCTGGATCGGACATCTCAGGGCGATCAGCGGCGAAGTTTATAAACCTCGCCTGCGTCGCCATCTTCTTCACTTCGCGTGCCTTCGTCTTCGATCCTTCTGCAACGCTTCACCCTTTCTTCTTCTCTAACGATCTTTTCTGTAAGCTTCTCCACTTTTTCATTATCTGAATCCATTTACTGCTCCTTCCTGCCTCTTTTATTTTCAATGGCCAATTCCTCACAACCCCCCGTCCCTGGGCTCTGGTATACTTCCACCGAGTCCAGGTTCGATGGGCATGATATTTAAAATCTGAAATCCATCTATGGATTTCCATCTTACTACCAAGTTGTTATTCCTTCTGCGTATGATTGGGCACACAAACCACCCATGGGTTTTTTTGTGTTTTTTTAAGGACCAGTTTATCACCGGCATGCGGTTATCTGTTCATCCGTTCTTCTCCACTATTTGTAAATATTTTCATATTTCCCTTAACCAGTTTATATCGAACTCCTTTAATGTGGTACATTGTTATCTTATTCACCTGCATGACATTCCTATGAGTTCATAGGAATCAGGTGCATGGTGGGGGTAAACACCAGATCATCAGTTCTGAGAATCGACCCCTGACCATTACGCCAGAGATGACATGCGTCCACCGTTTGTGCTACGCCCTAGGGTAGTGCCGAACTCCTTTAGGCTTTTGTGTGGGGTCATTGTTCTGTTTCGCCTGCACGATATTCCTTTGACTTCTCGGCTTTTCTACTATTTTTATTATCCTAAATTGTCCGAGCGGGGGACCTTCTTGTTCTAAGTCCGAGTGGGCTTGATCTTTTTTGATAAGATGTCATCCTCCAATAAACATTAGAGGGACCACTACTTTTTTCTCCAGTTTCCCGAGCTGCCAAACTTCTCGGCTGGCTGGCAGATAGAGGTGATGAATCCTCCATCACTCAGGAAGTACAAAAGTGGATCAGACTTTCTCCAAGCAGCTTCCAGTTTGGCTGGTCAGAAATATCACATTCACTGGTTGCTGTTGGAGGACATCTTTTACGTGTTCGGCTTGAGCTCGATCCGTACACGCCTTTTATCCCACCTAGGTATGCTCTTTCTTCCCTTTATTCTTGAATCTAACTGATTTTACTTTTTTTTTTTTTGCAGTTCACATCATGTTAAGGGCAAGTCTGGCCGGCAAGAGCAAGCTTGCGGATGCCGAGATCAATGCTACCGTGATGGTTGAACTAGAGAGTCGAGGCCTACAATCGGTCGGCTCCCATGAGGATCCGCTCGGTGAGGCTGAAGGAGTGGAAGTGTCGGCTAGTGAGGGAGGAAGAAGCCAAACAGTGGCAAGTGATACTGCGGCCACAACAACCGACCTTCCTTCCGAATGGCCCTCTATGCTGCCGATCGTCGTGGCTTCTAAGTCGGCCACTTTCAGCGAACCCCTACGACAGCGCAAGAGGCGCCGTGCGAAAACATTCTCCCGTTCCGCCACTTCCGCCCTACAGACTCTAGTCCAAGCTAGCTCACGACCATCCTCTGAGCAGGGTGAGACATCCACACTTGCTCTTCCAGAACAAGGAGCCACGATGCTCCACACCTCACTGTCATCCGACTAGATGCCGTCATTATCCGGGTTGCCACTAAGGACAATATGCGCACCATCAGTCGCCTTCATGTTGCCCCAATCTTTGCTAGCGTCCCAAGTGTCCCATATCTGACCAGTCCCCACGCCCCAGTCTACAGGCAAAGCTACCTCAGAACCCTCTAGTTCGAGCGGCCAGAGGCAAATAACAGCAATTATATATTTACTGACCAACTAGTGGCGCAGTCCGAATGACATTGTGTCCCGCACCCCCGAGCACTAGATACACATCCAAGGGTCACTCGTACAAATATGGGCTAATGGTCGAGCCTGTGCGGTGGTCATCTCTCTCAGAGAGCTTGCAAACAACTATACCCAGATGTCCACTAGGATATATAAGTTATCTTTGTACTTACTTCTTTTTATCCGCTTGGCTCTTACAATTTCTTTGTTGATATAGTACTAGGTCGAGAGTCTGGCCATGTGCCAGAGGCTTGCATTTTTAGAGCATGAAGCCCAGCAACTGTGCTTTGAGCGGTCAGTCAACGGCTTCTAAGGCGCACTTAGAGCAGCTGACTGTCGAGGCCGCTCAACTAATTAAAGGCCAATTTACAAAAGAGCGCTGAGATGTTGGAGGCAGAGAGGAGCAAGAGTGTCGAGCAGACCTCGCAACTGGCAAGACTCAATAAGTAGGCCAGCTCCTTCGAGGTGAAAATCCTTTCAGCCAATACTAGGAAGCTCCGAGCCATCGAGGATCTAGAGATCAAGAACAAGGAGGCTCGGATCCTGGCTCAAAGCTTGAAGGAGGCGATTGCAGCTCTGTCTACCGAGCAAGAGAGTCGATCAGCTGAACAAGCAGCGGCATAAGAACAACTCGCCGCTAAGGATGCCGAGCTGGCCAATTTCTAAGTGTGGTGATATGTCCTCCCAATCGTCAATGTAGCCAGTCACTAGGTGATTATCGCCTAATTTTGTCACGAATTGGGCATCAAACGATGAAGTATCAAACCCCTCTTACGCTAATGTAGCATAGGAATGACTCGGGTCGTCCGCCAACGAAAGTAACGATAGGATGGTAAACTTATGATCGTATGTTATTTCTTTTTTTGGGATTTTTGATATAGAATTGGGGGTTTTATATTTTAATTCTAAACCTAACAAATGAAAAGCAAAGCAAGTAGAAAATTAATCTAGTGCTGAGAATGAAATCTAACTAAGTGCGAATAATTAACCCACAATGCATTGTTACACTACACTATGGATTAACTATCAATACAATTAAACTAAGGAATGAAATGAGAAAGCATTATATAAAGCCTAATCTAGTAAATGAAAGACAATGCAAGTAATAAAGTTAAACCTAACCTAACTACAATTGCAGAAAATAAAAGACAACATAAGTAAAGCATAAAATGAAACTAACATGTAATGAAACCTAAGCTAATCTATCCTAATTGCATTAAGTCAAAACTAGAACTTAACGAAATTGAACAAACAAGACAAAGCAAGAATTAACCGAACTAAAATGCATCAAAATAAACCTAACTATTGGTTGAAGCATTTCATCGAACATGTTGTGAGCATTAATCAAATTAAACATAAGACGTGTAATTTAAACATGGAAGATCAAGTTAATACAAACATTCAACTACAAAACATCAACAAAAGCAAATTGACACAATTAACAGAATTAAACTAAGAAAACTAAACTAATCCAACCACAATTCATACATCCGCTTCTGATTACCAACAACTATCCTCATCGTCACATGAAGACCCGGCTCCGGAACCCCCAAAACCGATGGACAGTTGCACTCTGATGGTTGCTGCACGCTTCGACAACAGTGAGGACGATGAACGAATCCTCCAGCGAGAACCCCACTGCTAGAAGCTGATCAGAAATGGAGATGGAAACACAGTCGACTGCTGCTCCCTTGCTCTACCGCCTGAAACCCTGATGGTAAGCTGTCAGAAGGCTGCCAGAGTGTGGAGGTCTCACCGGAGAACCCCTCCGGTGTGGTGGAGTTGGTCCGAAATCGCTGCCGAAACCTGCTGCTCTCGCCACTGTGCTGTTGCCGTCACCGATTAGAATCGAGAAGAAGAGGTGGACTGTGGTTGGCCGGCCGACGGCAGTGAAAGCAAAGGAGAAGCTGTCGGCCAGAGAGAAGGAAGAAAAAGGATGCGGGAGGCGCTGGTGTGGATCGCGAGCCCTAGCCGACGCGAGCCAAGAGATTGATCTGTCATCACATGAGGAAGAAAAGGAGAGGGTTTCTTAACGGATCGGATTTAGGTTAAGGAAAGGGTATCCATTAGAGCTTAGATCCGATTCATTAAGAGTATGAAATTGGGCTTTTGGAATTGGGCTTTAAGAATTGGGTTGGGTTTTGAATTGGAGTTTGACTTCTTTGGATGAGGAAGATCTCTATGAATGGTCCAGATTAATTCAGCTTGATCTCCTCCATTTGACCTCCAAATCAAACCAAATTTGATCCGGCTCGATCCTAATCCATGGCTCTTTGAATTTCCTACAAAATCACATAAATATGAAATTAAATTCCATAATTCATAAGAAATTTATAATTAAGTCCAAAATATATTCAACTCACAAAATGTAATATAAACACAAAATTAGCATGTGAGAAGATAAAAATGCTAAGTAATAAGAGCCAAAATAATGTACAAAAATACATGTTATCAATACTTATTCTTGCTCGTCTCGAGCATGTTAATAACATGATTGCTTCGATGAATTCCCCTAGCAATTCTCAATCATACATAGATCATCTTCATTTTAGACTTGGCTATGATTGTCTAATTCATATTTGTTGTAGACTCGGGTTTACAGCCACCGCTCAATTGTTGATAAAGACCGGGGTTTAACGTCGCCACTCAACGATTGATGAAGACTTGAGTTTAAGGTCACCGCTTGATTGCTGTCAAAGACATGGGTTTAAGGTCGCCGCTCGACCATTGACGAAGACATGGGTTTAAGGTCACCGCTCGACCGTTACTGAAGATAGGGGTTTAAGGTCATCGCTCAACCATTGGTGAAGTTAGGGGTTTAAGGTCGCCGCTCGACTGCATACAAAGATAGGAGTTTAAGGTCACCTCTCGACCGTTAGTGAAGATAGGGGTTTAAGGTCGTCACTTGACCATTGGTGAAGACAGGGGTTTAAGAACACCACTTGACCATCGGGTAAACTAGGGTTTATAGTCACCACTCTACTGTTAACCTGGCATATTGGCACAAGAGTCTTGGGTACTTGTGAATTTTATTCATCGTTCACCTATATTTACCAAACATATTCTATTACAATATTATCTATATTTAACTACGCACCTCCGACCGGAAGGGGTGGATATGAACCTCCCCCTTTTCTTCATAGACCAGCGAAGGAGGTTCCTCCCTGATAGCATACACCTCCAAGAGTGGGTTCTTTCGAGCGGCCTTTGCTTCAGATTTGACCATCTCGACGTAGCATCGTCGAGTGGTCAGCTGGTCGCCCTTGACTTCGCCCACCTTGTTGTCCACCGAAAACTTAATATTCTGACAGAAGGTGGACACCAACGCTCGAAACTGTTTCGATATCATTAGGCTAATTGAATATTACAAGTTAGAGACCATTGTTTATTGTGAACACAACATTAATGAGGCAATAATGTTTGAGTTCTACAACAACTTGCATTCATGTGGCCTTGCTATGCAATATTGCACCTACATTGTTAAACACAATATAGACTTCACTCTTCAGATCTTCCAGGAGTTTCTAGAGTGTCGACTTTCTTCTAGTGATTTTATTTTCAATGATACGTTGTCTGATCTTTTACCTCCACTCTTTGAACATATCACTATAGCCTCTATGTATGAGCAATTTTTGGACGACCTCGTCCTGATGCTCTTAATACTTCTATCATCATTTTTTCTGTTCTTGAGATGTCAACAGAGAACAATGCTTTATTCAAGGTTTTTATCAATTGCTTGCTACCTATTGTGTCTTGGGCATTTGTTTCCATTCGACCTTCCCATCTTTCCATGTTTTATGCCCTTTGTCATACTCTTGACATTAATATAGTATTGAACATGCTTTATTACATCATCCATTTCATTAAACCCGTCTATGGTACCATTCATATGTCTTTTTGTCATCTCATCACGGTGTGGTCGAAGTCCTTGAGCATAGATGTTTCATGTGGCAGATTGCAGCAGATGGCAAAGATGTATTCCAGGGTTTCAACTCAATCCTTTTTTTGATCCTTTTCTTTGATTGGCATCGAGTCCCATAGATATGATTTGAGATGGATTGATGGTCATATGTTGGGTGAGGGGTTGTGATAACGACCACTGGGTGCAGGGTAGGCACCAATTGCTCTCGTAGATAGAGATCCTAATGCAGCTAGTCGGGAGGATGATTCTGCGTACGATGCGTATGACGAGGATGATGATCTTCGGTCTCATGTTCTTGAGCTCGAGGAGACTATGAATACACATTTTAAGGAGTTATGCATGGATCGTGCCTCAGATGAGCATCACTTCTTTGACTGATCTAGTGTGCTCATGGATTTCGGGTCATCCTCCTCCCCAGACATCTCCTCCGGTTGATGACGATCCTCCGACTGATGATGATCCTCTAGCTGATGATGATCCTTTGGCTGATCCTATTACTGGTTTGATTGAGTTCTGACATGAGCTTTGATATGATGTATTTATTTACTTTTACCACTGATCCGGCGGTAAGAATGGGGGGCCCACCCTCTGAAGGGTCCCAGCCTAAGGACAGATGGAAGGCTGGTCAAGCGAGTAATGATCCGAGCGGAGCTAGAAATAACCCATCCATGGGCTTGGGTTTATGACGCCAAGGCAGGAGAATCTAAGGGCCGAGCGGGAGTCCGCTCGGCTGGGACCGAAGGGTCGAGCGGGAGTCCGCTCAGCCGGGACCGAAGGACCGAGCGGGTGTTCCGTTCGGCCAAGATAAGGGCGAGGATACAAAGGTAGCCGAGCGGCCTATGCGCTTGTCTCGAGATATGGGATGTCAGAGAAGGCATGTCTGATGATTAGGCCGTACACAAGATTGCACGATGGAAGATCCCGCCGTCACATCAGGGAGAGGTGGATACAGTAGCAGTATGGCCTCATATATGCTCTTTTGACATGCCCATACTTGGGTATGGTCTAAAGCAGATGACTGCTTCGATTGACGTGCCTAGGCTCTTTCGATAGTTCTATATAAGGCCTCCATTTCTTCATCGGAGGTACGAGAGTCTTCTACTTCAAAGCCACTTCTTTGCTATTTCCTCGCCTGACTTGAGCGTCGGAGGGCCGTCGCCGGGACACCCCTCCCGGCTCGGTTTTGTTGCAGGTTCGCCGGAGCATCTAAGGATCTAGTAGGGAGCGCCACGTCCCCAGCGTTCGTTGACTCCTGGTTCGGACAGGATCAATTTGGCGCCGTCTGTGGGAACGCACCTGCATCCGAACAGAGACAATGGACGAGGCTAGAAGGATACACAATGTGGCACTCTCACAAGAAGAGTTGGACGCTCTGGTCGAGATGAGGGCCGCCAAACTTGTGGAGCAGAAACAGAAAGAGGCAGCCGAGCGGCAGGAGCAACAAGCAACATCTGCGTCGGGTGGCCGAGCGGAAGCACCTCAAACCACCGTGGCGTTCCATCGGGCCTTATTCCGCACCCCTGAAACCGTACCAGCTCGGAAAGATAGAGGATCTTCTTCCGATGAAATGCCCAGGCGAGACACCAGAAAGGGGAAAGCTCCCCGAGCAGATTCATCGCCCGAGCGGATCAATCGCCAATTCTCGGAGGCTATTCTACGAGACCCTCTACCCAAGCACTACGTGCCTCCAACGATCGGAGAGTACAACGGAACAACGGACCCGGATGATCATCTGGGTAAGTTTGATAACACAGCTACACTCCATCAATATACAGATGGAGTAAAGTGCCGCGTCTTCCTTACAACTCTCTCGGGATCGGCTCAACGGTGGTTTCGGAGGCTGCCGGACGGATCCATCACTAGCTTCAAGGACTTCCGAACGGCCTTCCTCCACCACTTCGCTAGCAGTCGGCGTTATCAGAAGACGAGTGTCAGCTTGTTTGCCATCAAGCAAGAGTCGAGAGAATCGCTTCGAGCCTACATCCAGCGATTCAACCAAGTGGCGATGGATATTCCAACGGCCACATCGGAGACGATGATGAATGCCTTCACGCAGGGCCTTGTGGATGGGGACTTCTTCCGGTCGCTCATCCGAAAGCCGCCCCGAGATTATGATCATATGCTACATCGGGCCAACGAATACATAAACGTGGAAGAAGCACAAGCCGCCCGGAAAAAGGAAACTCCTACCGAGCGGGCATCTATTCAGGCCGAGCGGAAGATCGACGAGCACCGTCGTTAAACATCGAGAGCCGCGCCGACCGGCTATAAACAACCGCGCCGTCGAGCACCGACGTTAAAAATCGAGAGACGAGCCGGCGTCTATAAATCCCCGAGCGGAAGATCGACGAACACCGTCGTTAAACATCGAGAGCCGCGCCGACCGGCTATAAACAACCGCGCCGTCGAGCACCGACGTTAAAAATCGGGAGAAGAGCCGGCGTCTATAAAATCCGAGCGGAAGACCGACGAGCCCCGTCGTTAAACATCGAGAGCCGCGCCGACCGGCTATAAATATCTGCTTCGTCGAGCACCGACGTTAAATATCGAGAGACGAGCCGGCGTCTATAAATCCTCGAGCGGAAGATCGACGAGCACCGTCGTTAAACATCGAGAGCCGCGCCGCTCCGAACGAAAACCGCCGAGCACCGACGTTAAAATCGAGAGACGAGCCGGCTCTATAATCCCCGAGCGGAAGATCGACGAGCACCGTCGTTAAACATCGAGAGCCGCGCCGACCGGCTATAAACAACCGCGCCGTCGAGCACCGACGTTAAAAATCGGGAGACGAGCCGGCGTCTATAAAACCCGAGCGGAAGACCGACGAGCCCCGTCGTTAAACATCGAGAGCCGCGCCGACCGGCTATAAACAGCCGCGCCGTCGAGCACCGACGTTAAAAATCGAGAGACGAGTCGGCGTCTATAAATCCCCGAGCGGAAGATCGACGAGCACCGTCGTTAAACATCGAGAGCCGCGCCGACCGGCTATAAACAACCGCGCCGTCGAGCACCGACGTTAAAAATCGAGAGACGAGCCGGCATCTATAAATCCCCGAGCGGAAGACCGTCTAGCCCAGACGTTAAACCGTAGAGCCGCGCCGACCGGCTATAAACAACCGCGCCGTCGAGCACCGACGTTAAAAATCGGGAGACGAGCCGGCGTCTATAAAACTCGAGCGGAAGACCGACGAGCCCCGTCGTTAAACATCGAGAGCCGCGCCGACCGGCTATAAACAACCGCGCCGTCGAG
Organism: Zingiber officinale; assembly: GCF_018446385.1. Lineage (NCBI taxonomy): Eukaryota > Viridiplantae > Streptophyta > Magnoliopsida > Zingiberales > Zingiberaceae > Zingiber > Zingiber officinale. The sequence continues at coordinate 81,945,373 of NC_056006.1, forward strand.
CACCGACGTTAAAAATCGAGAGACGAGCCGGCGTCTATAAATCCCCGAGCGGAAGACCGTCTAGCCCAGACGTTAAACCGTAGAGCCGCGCCGACCGGCTATAAACAACCGCGCCGTCGAGCACCGACGTTAAAAATCGAGAGACGAGCCGGCGTCTATAAATCCCCGAGCGGAAGATCGGCGAGCACCGTCGTTAAGAATCGAGAGCCGCGCCGACCGGCTATAAAAATCCGCGCCGACGAGCTCCGTCGTTAAAGATCGAGAGCCGCGCCGACCGGCTATAAAAATCCGCGCCGACGAGCTCCGTCGTTAAAGATCGAGAGCCGCGCCGACCGGCTATAAAAACCGAGCGGATAACCGACGAGCACCGTCGTTAAAGATCGAGAGCCGCGCCGATCGGCTATAAAAACCGAGCGGATAACCGACGAGCTCCGTCGTTAAAGATCGAGAGCCGCGCCGATCGGCTATAAAAACCGAGCGGATAACCGACGAGCTCCGTCGTTAAAGATCGAGAGCCGCGCCGATCGGCTATAAAAACCGAGCGGATAACCGACGAGCTCCGTCGTTAAAGATCGAGAGCCGCGCCGATCGGCTATAAAAACCGAGCGGATAATCGACGAGCACCGTCGTTAAGAATCGAGAGCCGCGCCGACCGGCTATAAACATCCACGCCGACGAGCTCCGTCGTTAAAGATCGAGAGCCGCGCCGATCATGATCGTTCGCAAGTACTAGATTGGTTAACCCGATCGGCCGTCGGTTTGCCAACACTTCGCATTCACTGAGGGCAATTAGTATAGCCAAGCGCTAAACGATTCTGAGGAAACAAGTCAATTGGTTAACCCGATCGACCGTTTAGTAGGAAGCTAGGGGAGTCCAACTGATTCTACGAATGAGCAGCAACACACTAAAATGAGACAATAAAGGGCAAACAAAAAATGCAAGCAAAGGAACATAAGGAGGCCGAACGGCACGTACAAAAATTTTTGCATCCGCTGAGCGGATGAAATACAGAAAGCACTTAAAACAACTCGCCTCACTCTGGGTCTTCAAAATTAAAGAAGGCGTCCGGGATATCATCAATCATGGCCGCCAGGTCGGAGGTTGGAATATGCATTTCCGCGGGAAGGTGGCCACCCTTTTTCAAGTACGCCATGGTGACCTTGACCGCCTCGAGGAAAGTTGAGGAGACGTTGCCACCGAATTTTGCGCCGAACCGCTCCGAGCGGAGGTATTCTTGACGAGCTGCTGCTAGGTGACTCGACTCTCCCTCCTTATATTGTCTGAGCGCCGCTCGGGAGGCAATCAGCGTATCTTGAACAACTTTCAGGTCCACCTCCGCTTTGGTGCGTTCGGCTGAGCGCCCTTCCCGTTCGGCAGCTAGTTGGGCTTCCAGATTCTTAGACTGCTGATCTAGGGCTCGGACTTCAACCTTCATTTTATCCAGATCAGCAATCGCCCGCCTCTTCCGGCTGCTGGCGCGCTTCACGTCTGCGTCGCGTGTCTTGACCAGGCCTTCAAGTCGAGCCACCTCTGTCGCCAAGTCGGCGGACTTCTTCTGTTCGGCCTCAAGGGTTTGTTTCTCCCGCTCGGCCGATGGACCCCCGGACACTTGGAGTTTTTCCAGGAGCTCCTCTAGCTCAGCTAGCCGATGGCTAGTGGCGATTTGCTCAGCCCAACGCTGTAGGGGAAATAATAAGATCAGCGACCCAACGGAAACATGGCACAAGAAGAGAAATGAATTTACCTGAGTCGCCTGCTGCATATTGTTATCGCCGAGCTGCTTAGGCGTCATGAGGGCCACTTGAATCTGGGCGTCCTCGAAGAGCTTGGCGAGCGGGCCCGTCAGGGTTATTTCATGGACGGGGCTTGATGGCCGATCAGCAGACAGCGGAGGGTAGTTTTGATGGTCGGATGGCCGGACGATGCTTCTTCAGTCGCGGCCGCCTGATGCGAGGACTCCCCCATGGTGGAAGTTTCGCCCAACCGGCGTAAGCGGCGACGAGTTTGGGGAGGAGAGCCGGAGGGCCGTGCGGTAGGCGAAGCCACGGGAGTCCCGATCTGTGATGGCGTGCGAGCAGGCGAAGTTACGCCGATCGGCGCATGTGCCCCCTCTTGGGTCGGGGGCAGGCTGGAGTCTCTTCGACGTTTCCGCCGAACCTCCAATGGTGGATCTCCGACCTGGGGAACGCCTAACTCGGCGGGGGCTGAGGAAACAGGATCCGCCTCAACCTCCGTTGAAGCGGATGGGGCAGCTTCTGCTTCAGGGGCGGACTGCGCCCCCCCTTCTCCTGCATCTGCCGGGCGGCTGGGGATGAGACCCCGCTCGGCGAGTTCTCTTTTAGTCGCCGCTTCGATTTCCACGGACTTCAACTTCAGATGATCGGTGGCCTTGGAGCGCCACATGACTTCAGCTGCAGTAAAAGAAATTAAAATCAATTAGACAAAAAAAGACTAAGAGTAAAGAATCCTTACTCATGCGCACTACAAAAAGAGTCGCGATTAACGACTGAATATTCCGTCGGCATTCCGTCGGTAAATGAGCTTTCCGACGGAATACCGACGGAATTTCTGACATCGGGAAGAATTGGGTCGGCGCTTAATTTATCGACGGAAATTGTATTCAGTCGGAAATTACCGACGGAATGTATGACTTCCGTCGGTATTTATTAACGACAGAAAACTTATCCCGTCGGCAAAGGGCAAACGGCATGTAACGGAGGTTGCCGACTGAATCAAATTCTGTCGGTATTTTACCGACGGAAATAAGCTTTCTGTCGGTATTTTACCGACGGAAAATTGAATTCCGTCGGTAATCACCGACGAAATTAACCTTTCCGTCGGTAAAATACCGACGGAATTCTACATTCCGTCGGAGAATACCGACGGAATTAAATTTTCCGTCGGTGATTACCGACGGAATTCAATATTCCGTCGGTATTCTCCGACGGAATGTAGAATTCCGTCGGTGAACACCGACGGAAAGGTTAATTCCGTCGGCATGGTATTGTAAAAACTTGTTGTTGTTCGATAAATTACCGACGGAATGTAGATTTCCGTCGGAAATTACCGACGGAAAATTAAATTCCGTCGGCAATATGCAGTAAAAAATTTGAAATCCCTGCCCTGCATTTCCCACTTATCATATATACAATTTTTATATAATAAAAACCATCACAAACGATGGTAAGACAAGCACAAATCATATATAATCACAATCCACACAATCAACGACCAACACAACATACAATATGCTCACAAACAAATAATAAAACTGTCTAAAAAATAATACAAAACATATAACAAGTGGCCATATCTCCAAAATTTAATACAAATAAAACATAACCAAATATCAAGTACTGACAATCATAAGCATCCAAAAGTACTGATAAGTCAACGTTAAATACAAAATATCCAAACTTACCATGATACATCACCTACACATAAATCTAAATATAATCCTGTAAAAGTCAAATATAAGAGATTATAATCAGACTGAATCGATATAATTGTAATATATAACTAATTTTGCATATAATAAAATACCTGAATTATATTGTAGATATCCAATGATAGTACAGTGGTGAAAGTATCAATATGGACTCCTGCAAAATGCAATACAATTTAAGATAAATATCTAAGAATATCCAAATAGAATAATTATATTTGACTTAATTAATGTATGATAAATTAAAATCACTTAAGAATCTGAAACCTAAAAACAACTACAATATACTTTAAGCATACAACTACTAAATTGAGCCACCTCCACAACCACTTAAGAATCTGAAACCTTATAAAAACAACTACAATATTTATTTTATGATTGAAGTAGTTCAAGTTATTGTATCATAAGCCTAATGAGGACAACAGACAAATCTGAACCTTTAGGTTATGCTTAGAACCTTGTCCCATTGGAGGACATATTATGCATGAAATCTAGTGTCTATGAGTTTACTTGTCAGCAGAGTTGTATTGGAGTTGGTTTGGCCATGGAACAATACAACACTAGTACTCAAAGAAACAATAAGAATATCAAGTTAGTTTCTGAGTGTGCATAAGCTGCACGCCGAATTTACTCGATAGTTGAATTAGGGAAAGGTTGTCTATCTCAAAAATTAATCGGGTGAAGTTTGGACACTTGGATTATTAAAAAAAACAACAAATGAAAGTTTAACAAATTTAGAGTTTGTCACTAGGCAAAACAACTTAAAGTTTAACAAACTAGAGGTTGTGGAGGGCTTGGTTATTGGTGTTAAGGATGGTTAATCAATCAAATAAGACACTGTAAGTATATCAATAATCTAGCTTCTTTATTTTTTCTACTTCTTCCAATAGCATGGTTAAAGTGTGGTTATGAGAAATTTTATGATGGAAAAAGTAAACCAGATGTTCAGTTCACAATCAAACAACACTAATATTGAATTAATAACAACTAGAAACTGTAGATAACAACACTAATATTTAAGACATAAGCTATATGTTTAAAAAAGGAACATAAATTATTAATAATTAAAAAATACTTACGACTTTCCGACAACCCTAAGAACGGTAGATCCATGAAGTGGTGGTGCTGGATGATCTGCTATGAGATATAATATCTACAAAATAGCATTACAACACATCATAATAAAGTTTACAAACATGATAATCAGACAATAAAATAGGATTGAAGCATAACTTACTTGATGAACAATAATGCTAAAATGTAATCAATGCTAGACTCTGGAAACAGTTCTACTCAACATCAACAGTTTGTAAGTCGTCGTCGCTAGACTCTGTTATTTTCTAATCAAAGTTATATCAGACCTACAATTGTTTTTTATAAAGTTTACATTTCTGCATAGTTAACATCTTCCAGATAAATCTCCAAAGAATATTACCCAACGAAAGACAAACAATTACAAATAATCTAGATTCCTCTGCAGAGAGCCTATTATACAGCATAGAAATCAGCAGCGTAGATGAGATTTAAACCGACATAGGCTCTCTCTCGCACATTGGAGAGACAAACTCAGTCGCTAACAGATCCGATCTCATACGAGAAGCAAAAAAACTAGAATCGAAAAGCAGCAAGCAGTGTAGATGGGCACGGGCCTGCGGCAACTGCTTGCCGCAAGCAAGGGCCTGCGGTGCCCGGCCTGCGGCGAGTAGGGGCTTGCGGCGACCGGCCTTACGACAGCCAACCGCCGCGAGCAGGGGCATGCGGCGCTGGCCTGCAGCGAACAGGGCCCTGTGGCGTCGGCCTGCGGCGCCAGCCTGCATCAAGTAGGCGCCATCGGCGGCCGGTTGCCACGAGCAGGTGCCTGGGGAGCAGCCGGCGGTGGAGCACACGCCCGGGGAGCAGGCGCCGGCGTAGCGCCGACGTGCGCGTCAAACAAAAGAGATGAGGGAGGAGAGGAGCGTACCAAAGTCGCCTGTTGCTGATCGCCGACAACGAGAGAGGACACGAGGCTGGACGCCGAGATCGCCGGTTGTCGGTTGCAGATCGCCGAGGAAGCGGAGAGGAGAGGAGATCAAGTTCGCGCGGAGAGGAAAGTCGCACCGTGCCCTAATTTCACTCTGTTTTACCGACGGAATCACAATTCCGTCGGTAAACTCTAACCCTGATCGGATCGCCCGATTAGCGATATATACTGACGGAATGTTAACTCCGTCGGTAAACATCAATACCCGAACCCGTTAAATGAATTGCCGACTGAAATATATATTCAGTCGGAATATTACCGACCGAAATATATATTCAGTCGGTATTTACCGACTGAATTAAATTCAGTCGGGAATGCCGTCGTTATTTACAGATTTTTTTGTAGTGGCGGAAGGGGAGATTTGCCCGAACGGGAGACAGTCCGAAAATATACAACACCCCCTTGAGAAGCAACTGGTCGATCTTGTATCGCTGACCGGATAACCAGTTCACCGCATGAAGATAGGCTGGGTTGCTTCTGAACTTGCCGAGCTCCGGCTGAGTCGACACAGCGGTTTGCCATTTGGTTCGAAATACTGGCCGCTCAGGAAGTCGGATGTAGAAGAAAAATTCTTTCCAGTGCTTGTTGGAGGTCGGCATATTATCAAAAAATCTAAAGCCTATTCTACTTTGGAAGATAAAAGTGCCCGGCTCGGATTGTTTGGGGTAGAAAAAGAAGTGGAATATTTTGGGGTCGAGAGGGATACTGTGCAACTTAAAGAGGACGACCACCCCGCTCAGCAGTCTAAAGGAATTCGGCACAAGTTGGCCGAGCGGGATGCGGAAATAATTACAAACCTCCAAAATGAATGGATGGGTAGGAAATCTAAGGCCGCCCTGGAATTGGTCTAAAAAGAAACAAACGGTGCCGATCGGCGGGTCATGGGGCCGGTCAGACGGGTCGGCTACAACTATTTCATAGTTATCGGGAATCCCATACGTCCGAACAAGGCGCCGAGCGCCCTCCTCATCAAATCAGCTCTCCATAGTCAGGTACCAAGGGCCATGAACTCCAACAGCGGGTTCAGAGGAGCTTGCCATCTCGAAGGAGCAAAAAGACAGCGAGAAACCGAAGGAATGGAAACAAAGGAGGTAGAACAAGCGGGGAAGGCCTTGTAAGGGAAGGGAGAAGCTTACTGAGGGAGGGCAGACAGAAAGGATCACCAAAGAGCCGAAGACCACCAAGGGGCAAAAGCTGGGACGGCCGGAAGGACGCAGCAGCAGCGGGCACCTTCGACGGAGAATACGCGATGAAACAGAGAATGCGGCGTAAAAGGCGAAGACGAGGGCTTTATACGAACGAGGCCGGTCGGCCTCGTCCGTCGGATGGAGGTCACGGAAGACGAAGTCATCATCTAGCCGTCCATTTCAAAATGACCAACGTCCCATCATACGGATCATCACCGCCACGCAAGAGGAGCCACGTGGCGCTCTGTCGCCAGGCACAATTAAGGCGCCCATACCGCGCATGCTTCGACTTAATGGAGAGGATTTGCGTGATTTTCGAGAAGATCTAGACAAGCAAACATCCATGTTGAGCGACAAGACAACCGAAATGAAGAGCCGAACGGCTGAATTTGGCAGAAGGGCCGAACGGCCCCAGGAATATTATAAGCGACTGAAAGGCGACGACCGCCCGCTCGGACACATAGTCCAGTCAGTCGGACTCACTGCCTCCTTCGACTAGACTTGAAGGGAAGGCAAGTGATCAGGCGGTAAGAATGGGGGGCCCACCCTCTGAAGGGTCCCAGCCTAAGGACAGATGGAAGGCTGGTCAAGCGAGTAATGGTCCGAGCGGAGCTAGAAATAACCCATCCATGGGCTTGGGTTTCTGACGCCAAGGCAGGAGGATCTAAGGGCCGAGCGGGAGTCCGCTCGGCTGGGACCGAAGGGTCGAGCGGAAGTCCGCTCAGCCGGGACCGAAGGACCGAGCAGGTGTTCCGTTCGGCCAAGATAAGGGCGAGGATACAAAGGTAGCCGAGTGGCCTATGCGCTTGTCTCGAGATATGGGATGTCAGAGAAGGCATGTCTGATGATTAGGCCGTACACAAGATTGCACGATGGAAGATCCCGCCGTCACATCAGGGAGAGGTGGATACAGTAGCAGTATGGCCTCATATATGCTCTTCTGACATGCCCATACTTGGGTATGGTCTAAAGCAGATGACTGCTTCGATTGACGTGCCTGGGCTCTTTCGATAGTTCTATATAAGGCCTCCATTTCTTCATCGGAGGTACGAGAGTCTTCTACTTCAAAGCCACTTCTTTGCTATTTCCTCGCCTGACTTGAGCGTCGGAGGGCCGTCGCCGGGACACCCCTCCCGGCTCGGTTTTGTTGCAGGTTCGCCGGAGCATCTAAGGATCTAGTAGGGAGCGCCACGTCCCCAGCGTTCGTTGACTCCTGGTTCGGACAGGATCAACCACAATATAAACACTGGTTGTATGAATGCTTTTGTTTTATGTGATGTTTTGAGTTTTTGCTATTCATGTTTGGTATATTATGCATTATTATCTTTATGCGTTTATATTTTGGCAGGGGAGTGCTCCATCATTGTTTGCTTGATTGAGTTTATGTGATGTATTCTATTGTTATATTTATTAAGGGGGAGTGCCCCGCTGTTGATTATCTACTTATATGAAACGTAGGGGTGCACCTTATCGGTACATAGGTTTAGTGGGAGTGTCCCATACTTGATTATGTATTTGTTTTTAATGAATTATTGTGTTGTTCCCTTTATATGTAGTCTGAATATATTAAGGGGGAGTTCCTTGTCCTTATCATGTTTTTCTTTCCGTCATGTTAACTTCATTTTGATATTTGACAAAGGAGGAGAATTATTGTATTTAATTCCATGTTTGTTATGACATGATCTTTTCATGTTTGTTGATTATGACTTGATATTGTAATTTTTATGCTTATTGTATTGATATCATCTTGTTGATATTATGTTATATTAGAATTAGCTTAAACTTAAATAGATTGTCAAACATCAAAAATAGGAATATTGTAAGTGCAATCATGCCTTGAATGAGAAATTTTAATGGTTGACAATTATTTAAATTTAAGTTAATACATTGGATCTAACTTGAATTACAAGTTTATTGGATAAGAGAAGTCCAAGAAATTTGAGGACCAGATTCTTAGCAAGAAGAAGTCATTGTAGGCCAGAAGATCGGATGCAAGACAAGAGAAGTCTAAGAATGTCAAGAGCCAGATTCTTAACAAGAAGAAGTCATTGCAAGTTGGAAGACCGGATGCAAGACAAGAGAAGTCCAAGAAGGTTAAGGACTGGATTCTTAGCAAAAGATGGGAATCCAAGCTGATCGCGAGATCAGATTCTATAATAGATGAAGACCCGGAAAAGAGGAAGCTCTAGGTACAAAGTTTAGGGAACAAGAGGTTCATCTGACATGAGATAATTGATTTTGATTGACACATTAAATAGAATATGTGTTTAAGGGTTTAGGGATTAAAACACATATTTTAGGGTTTACCCATCGATTGGTGAAATTGGTGAGCTAAAATCCAAAACCCTAAACCTCAAATTCCGGGGTTTCGAAGTGCCAATCGATTAGTAGCCAATTCTGAGCGCACAGTAGCTTCCTAAATAATTAAGCACTGACCAATCGATTGGCAAGCTCTTTATTGCTTTCTTCAAAGAGCACAGTGTAAGTACCCCATGTTAGTTTTGATGTGATCAACCAAGTCAAGTTAGATCCTGTATATTTAATCCTTGTGTCTAAGTGTACAGGAGCTTAGGAACACAAGAAGTCGAGTAGAAGACGTAGTGGACGAGAAGGATGGCACGAGAATTGAGCCGATAGGCATAGTATATCCGATGGATGAGAAGCAGAAGAGTATATTGGTGGAGTGAGAAAGATGCGTGCAGCACTTCAGATGATGTTGGTTGCTACTCGGAAAACCTAGAGGTTTCACTGTACAAAAATTTTGTACAAAGGTCTGAACCTTTTCCTAGCTACCATGTGTTCTTTTAAATTAAATTTTGGATCGCCTGCGGAACTTAACACGTTTGATCCAAAACTTAATCTATTTGTTCTTTTAGGTTTAGACTTGGATCTCCTGCGGAACTTAACACGTTCGATCCAAATCACCTTAAGTTATTAATTCCATTAAATATTAATTTCCATAATTGGTTCCCAGTACTGACGTGGCGAGGCACATGACCTTCTTGGATATGGGAGCAACCACCACCGACTAGACAAAACCTTTTATGGAAAGCTAATATTTAATTTCTTAAAGTAACTTTAGGTTAACCGAAAGGAACAATTAAATCACAAGGAAAAAATAAAACAAAAGAACACAATATCGAAAAAAAAAACATATTCGAAATACTAGAATCGTAAGCCTCTTGTATTTGGTATTATTTCCATAAATAACTAGTATGATGCGGAAAGGGAAAAATTACTAGTTATACCTTCTAGAAAGACCTCTTGATCTTCTACCGTATTCCTCTTCTAACCTCGGACGTTGTGTGGGCAACGATCTTCCGAGATGAGAAACCACCAATGAACCTTCTTCTCCTCCTAGCTAGGTTTGGCCAACACAAGAGAGCTTCACCAAGGAAGAAGAAAAACACCAACCAAGCTCCAAGGGATGCAAGCTTTCTCTTCTTCTTCTTCTTCTTCTTCTCCAAGTAGTATCCGGCCACCACAAGAGCTCCAAGGGAGATGAAGGATTCGGCCACCACAATGAGGAAGAGAGAAAGAGGATGGCCGACCACACCAAGGAATAAGAGAGGGAGAAAAATAATAGAGGTTGTTTTCAATGAAGGTACCCCCACCCTTTTTTTTATATTCCTTAGCCTTGGTAAATTAGGAAATTTAATTACAATAAAATTTCCTTAATTTCCTTGACATGATTTAATTGAGAAAAATAAAATAAAATTTCCCAATTAAACTCTTAATGGCCGACCACATCATAGAGAGGCAAATTAGACAAGTTTCAATCAACAAATTAAAACTTCCTAATTTGTTTCTGAAAATTTTTAAAAATAAAATTTCTCTTCAAAAATCCCTTCATGGTTGATAAAAAGAAATTTCTATAATTTTAATTTTTCAACATATGAATAATTTTCAAAGAGAAAATAAAATATCTCTCCAATCTACAAATAAGGAAAGAGATCTAATCTCTTTCTTTAATCTTTTGTAGATCATTTTTAAAAGAGATATTTTAATTTTAATTCTCTTTAATAAATTATATCTTTCACATAATAAAAATTAAAATTAAAATTCTTTTTAATTTAATTATGGCCGGCCCCCTCTAGCTTGGGTTCAAGCTAGGGCCGGCCACCCTAAACCATGCTTAGGTCGGCCCTAGCTTGATTCCAAGCTAGCTTGGCCGGCCCCTTTTAGGTGGGTATAGAAGGTGGGTATAGGTGGGTATTGTACTCTATAAATAAGAGCTTACGATAGGGACCAAGAGGAGGAATTGGTTTTGGTCTCCCGATAAAATTAAGCATCCCGTGTTCACCCCGAACACACAACTTAATTTTATCAATAATAATTCATTCCACTAGAGAACTATTATTGAACTACCGCACCAATCCCAAATTATATTTTTGGGCTCCTTCTTATTATGAGTGTGTTAGTCTCCCTGTGTTTAAGATATCGAATGTCCACTAATTAAGTGAGTTACTGACAACTCATTTAATTAATATCTTAGTCCAAGAGCAGTACCACTCAACCTTATCGTCATGTCGGACTAAGCCCACCTGCAGGGTTTAACATGACAATCCTTATGAGCTCCTCTTGGGGACATTATCAACCTAGTATCTCTAGGACACAATTTCCTTCTATAATCAACAACACACACTATAAGTGATATCATTTTCCAACTTATCGAGCTTATTGATTTATCGAACTAAATCTCACCCATTGATAAATTAAAGAAATAAATATCAAATATATGTGCTTGTTATTATATTAGGATTAAGAGCACACACTTCCATAATAACTGAGATCTTTGTTCCTTTATAAAAGTATAAAGGAAACGACCTCAATTGGTCCTACTCAATACACTCTAAGTGTACTAGTGTAATTATATAGTTAAGATAAACTAATTCCTAATTACACTACGACCTTCCAATGGTTTGTTCCTTTCCATTTTGGTCGTGAGCCACTGTTTATAATTTATAAGGTACTGATAACATCATATTCTGCATGTGACTCCACATACTATGTTATCTACAATATAAATTAATTGAACAACTACAAACAAATGTAGATAATTTGACCAAATGTGATTCTTTATTCAAAACAAATGTTTACAAAAGCTTAGGCTTTCAGTATACACTCCAACAGATGGATGGGAAGCCGGAGTAGAAGACTGCTCGAGGAGAAGGTCGGAGTTAGGTTTGGGTGAACTCAACTCTAGAAGGCCAGAGGATCACCCAAGCAACCGGAGATAAAGCCAGCGATTGGAGAAGGCGCCGGATGAGCTAGCACAGGGCTGACTGGTCCAGGCGTCGAACGAGTACCTTGTCGTAGAGTCATTGCTGTGGATCACTTTCGGGTCCACATCAGCAACGGTTCGAGTGCCTGGACTCTAACATGGTCCATGCACCTGGACATGAAAAAAATTCAATCTTCACACTGTTGCGAAGCCGTTGCGTTGCGTAGAGATAAAGTTTGCATAGTTGTAGGTGTCCGGAGATGTCATGTCAGCAAACGACTAGTTTCGACTCATAGGTTATATATATAGCCCTGATCTTTTTCATTCGCAACATAGCACGAGTTAACGAAGTTTGAGCTTTCATTTCTAATTTTGTAGTTTCTTTTTTGTACTTCAATTTCTGTAAAAGGCTTCTCCGCCTATATTGAAGGTATTTTTAGTGAACTTCCACTGTCTTAGATTAACAACCTAATCGGTTGCAAACCAAGTAAAACATTCTTCTCTTTTCTTTAATTCATGTCATTTTATTTGTTAACTTGTGCTTATCTTTGTTAAACTTAAAAGTAAAAGAAAATCTCTCTTTAGTCAGTCACATCAAGACCAAGACATAGTAAGTTACCAAATTGATTAGACAATCGATTAGCACTGGCCAATCAATCGATTGACCGACTTTCTTCGAGCGCACAAAAAGTTGTCAAATAGATTGCCCAAATCAATTAGGCTTGGGCAATTGATTGACAGACTTTCTTCATGAGGAAAGAAGGCTACCAAGTCAATTGATCAATCGATCAATCCTGCCACTCAATCGGATATTTTCACTAATCGATTGAGATTTAAAAGGGGATAATCTCAATCATTGATCTGGAGTCAATGACTGTTCAATGGATAGATAGACGATCAGTAATCGACTGGAAGATCTTTGTCAATCGATCAGGGATAACTAAAAACGTAGAGAAACGACACAATTTTAAAATATTTAAAAATTAAAGGGGCTTAGAATACGAGAATACACTAGTATTCCATTACCATTCTTTTGTTCATCTCATTGTCAAGCTTCCATCTGCAGGATCTTCAAACAACGGAGCAAAGAAGAGCTAAGTTAAAAACTTATCATCTTTGTTTTATCTTTCTTTTCTCTACTGTTGCTAGTTAATCGTCGGAAGAAGACGGATATCATGTAAAATTGGATTGGAAATATTAAAGTTATATTTTACTTCAAATTTTCAACTACAACTCTGGTTAAAACGCAATCGAGATTATTCATCCACTGTAGCTCTCGGCCCTGACATTATCATTGAATAAAATGTACTGTAAAAAATAAATGAACTTTCATTGAATCACCATTTAACCGTGTGGATCTCCTCACTGTTTTCTTCCAAAATGCAGTGGCCAAAATGGGCACCAGCACAAAGGACAACTAAAGGAGCGTGGTTTTACTTTAAGACGAAGCAAGCGGCCCACTGAAACATTAGAATATGCGTTCCGCACTTATTGTTGTAAAGGCAAACGAAGAAAATCCAAATTAGCTTAAAAGCCCCGCTTCCACTACCACTTCTACGACTTCGATCGAGGATAGAAGCAGGCACAGACCCCTCTCAGGAATCGGGAAGTGCGGTGGTGGATTTCGCCGGCGATGACGACGCCCAACAACCTTCCCAACGGCGGCCGCCACCAGCGCCCACACCCTCCGCCCGACCCTCGGAGGCAGCGCCACTACCTCGGCACGCCCATGGCCACTCCTTCCTCCTCCTCTTCCTCCGCCGCCTCCTTCAAGGGTTGCTGCTGCTGCCTCTTCCTACTCCTCACCTTCCTCGCCCTCCTCGCCGTCGCCGTCGCTCTCGTCGTCGTCCTCGTCCTCAAGCCCAAGAAGCCCCAGTTCGACCTCCAGCAGGTGGCCGTGCAGTACCTCCTCGTCGCCCCCACCGCCTCCCCTTCGGACCCCAGTTTCTCCGCCGGAGGGAGCCCCCCCGCGGCCTACCTCTCCCTCAACATCTCGCTGCTCTTCATCGCGGACAACCCCAACAAGGTGGGAATCCGGTACGAGGCGGCGGCGCTCGATGTGATGTACCGCGGCGTGCCGCTCGGCGTGGCGACGGTGCCGGGCTTCGAGCAGCCCGCGCACAGCAGCCGCCTCGTCCAGACCCGCGTCGCCGTCGACCGCTTCAACGTGCTCCAGGCAGACGCGCTCAACCTCGTCCGCGACGCCGCCATCAACGACCGCGTCGACCTTCGCCTCACCGGCGACGTCGCCGCCAAGATCCTTCTCCTCGGCATATCCACCCCTAGGGTTCAGGTGATCGAATCCTTATTTTCCTTCGTCTTTTCCCCAATTCAATTAAGAATATCTATCAAAAAGAAACTAAATCAGACTTTTTTTGTTCGAAAAAATAAAAAGGCGTCGGTGGATTGCGCAATCGTGATCAGCCCCAGAAAGCAATCACTCACCTACAAGCAGTGCGGTGTCGACGGTTTAAATTTGTAAATCATAAACAGAAAAGACGAGTTCAGTTAGCTTAAAGGCGAAGCAAAGTGGTTGTCAGCTGTGGAAAACAAGCCACCACTGGCACTCATCCAATGCAGCCCATCCAAGTGCTCGCTCATTTCCCCCCTTTATTTTTTTTCTGGGGAGAGTGAGGTAGAACTGAAGCTTTTCCCAACGTCAATTTGTTCTCTGCTTTTGCTGACCATTTTCCAGTTTCAAATCCAGAAGTGATTTGGTGTTTCGATTTAGGTGTGCTAAGTGTTTTGATTTTGAGGATGTTAGGAGTCATGATGATTTCATTTTTCGTCTGCTACAGGAAGATATGTGGCATCGAGTCATTACTGTAGTATTTTGCTAAACTAATGTGCCAGGCAAAGCACAAAGGTTAGTATAGCTGTTTCTGAAGCAAAAGTTGTGATTCTTGTAGAAGACGATCAACGTGTAAAGCCTGCATGGATTGAGCGTCTTCACTCTGAGTTGATTGTGCAAATGCAGTGAGTGAACCTTCTATTTCGCAGTGAAGCATGCGCACTCTAGTCTCCTGGTCCAAGTACTTTTTTAATCATCTTGTTAGATTGCAATAAAGTTGGAGTTTGTTTGAAACAAGATTAAACATATTAGGGCATTTTGAGAATATTTAAATAAAATTAAACTGCGAGTGTAATTTTAATGGAGTGGGGTTGTTTTTCATCCATTTAGCAGCGTGTTTTGATCAATTTAATCAATAGAGTTATGTTGTCATGAGGTTAGTTCATGTACATCGAGATTCTGTCCCTTCGGGGTGGTGCGATGGTTAAGACATGGGGTGTTATCATATAAGGTCTTGGGGTCGAAATTCAATTCAGCGTGATCGAGCATAATCTCTCCCATATCTTGGTTATTTGTACTAATGACTAGTAGTCATCCATGATTTACCTTTTTCATGTTATACTAATGACCGAGTGAATCATCTTTTACCACATGTACATCGAGATTCTTCTGCGGGGCAGAGTCAGTGGCCCGCAGAATCAGTGGACAAGGATTTGCAGTAAAGCTGAGGAAATTTTTTTTCTCTATATGGACCAATTATAATTTTTTGATTTACCTTTCTACGTAGTGAAGTTATTAGGTAGTGGATTTTATCTTGTACTACCATATACATTGAGATTCTTGATTTTTTCCTTAAATGGGAAAAAAATCTAGACGTTTAAGGCCCGAGTACTAAACCTAATAATTTCTTTCCCTCTTTTCCTTCTGGATTCAACATGATCGGCCTGACCCACATACTTCCACATCTGGAGCTGTTTTGATCCCTTAATAATAGATTATTATGAGATATCGTAAATAATTTATAGATTAATGTAAGATTAAATAGTTTATAATTTAGAATATGTTGTTATTTGATCATGTCTTAAATTGGTGAAGATGAAATTCTGAATACATGACTTAGATGTTGACGAAATGAAGATTACTCGTTGTTTAAAGATAACTTCGAAGTACTTCTGTGTATTAAGAGTGTTAGTGATCAGATCAAAGAAGTGATATCCGGCATAGGTCTTCCGATGCTCAAGTCAGTGATCGGTAGAAGATGATGAACACTAGTATGAATAAATAGTGGAACTTGTATAGTCTCGTATAATGTGAGTGTACCTGTGTATGAAGACGTCTTTTATAGTGTTATTATTTATTTGTACATGAATCTCAAAACGTTTTTAGAAAATGATATACCATAAAGATGCACTGACACCTTTTCCAAAATGAACTCACAATCTTTGCGTTTGGCAAAGAGGAAGCTTCTGATGTGCAGCTTGCATATAGAATAATCGTTGCCCTTCGTAGCACAAAATGCCAAAAAGAAATATGAGGCCATTGGGTTAGAGACCCACAACCTGCTTACCTGGTAAATCAACATAACTTTTCCCATGATCCGGTCTACAGTCACTTAGCCGATCGGGTATATAAAATGTCATTGGGGACTCATCCTTGACTAGGCTTATTGGTTTTAACCAAAGAGTTCAATCGGATTTAGTGTCGATTTTGTTTGATCGGAACGTAGTTTCGATCGACTGAACTGCTCAACCGAGCTATTCAATTATGCTATCTTAAAGAAATTGAGCTATTTTGGCCATGGAGAGTGCTGACACTTCTTGAACTATTCATTCATATTGAGAGGCTTGCATTTGACCGGTTCGTTGATTTGGTTGGATAACCTCAAGGGTAGATCCTCTAGTACAAAAAAGTGGATCAGGGATGACTCACTTATAATTACGGTCGGATCGTGAACCTGATCTAGCCGCAATTAGTTGTGATCCTTCTCTGGGTTCACCATCCCCTAGATTATAGTTTGGGTTGGAGTAGGTGACCGGAGACCGACAGCGGTGGGCAAGTGACCAGACAGCCTAGCACAGAGTGAGGGTCGACCTCCAGGTGGCCTTCGGCTATTCATTCCGATCTAAACTATAACCTGAGAGACAATGAATTCAAGAAGGAATCACAATTAATTATGATCGGATTGTAGTCACGAATTAACCGTAATTATAAGTAGTTTACCTCCTAAATCATTTTTTTTTTTTGAATCAAAAGATCTAGACTCAATAACCTCTGGGCTGTAAAAATTGAGGATTAATCGATTTTTGACTTTGGTCGTTATATCAGTGGACCTTCTAGAATTTAATCCTACTCCGGATCCATATGAATCACCGTATCGTTATTCATTATGTCCCAATCGTTTTCCCGCTAATAATTGTAGCATATCCGATCCGACATCTCCACCATTATCGGGTTGAGGTGGACGGATCATGTGGCACCGAGCGAGACACCGCATCCCGACACGTTTCACCAAACCTTCTTCTACACTGGATCCCATCGTCTCATATCTCGTTCGCGCCGAGACACGCTCCTATCTGTCATATCGAACTTTGGGGACGCGACGTGTACACGGGCCCCCAGCCCGTTCCGAAGCCGAACCGCATACCCGCCGATTCGCCATCTCTCTTTCGGTCTTTCCCAACCACATCTTACTCACGCGTCTCTCACGTGCGTCGACATGCCGCCTTCCCCTTCCGCCCACCAATCACACGGCCAGAAGCGGCTTACATTCCATCCCCACGTCCCTCAACTAACGCCTCCTCCCAACCGTCCGATTCGCCCATTCCCTTTATATTTCCTCGGTCTTTCTCATATCTGCCTCTCTCTGTCTCTCGCCTCTCGAACCGAAACAATGGAAGGAGGCCGCGCCCTTCTCTTACACTGTGCCGCCTCCGCCTTCTTCATCCTCTCCGCCACCGTACTCTACCTCAACTGCGCCGCTGGCGCAGTCAACCACCCATTCCTTCTCACCTCGGCTTGCTTTGCCGTCGCCTCCGCGCTGCTCGCCTGGTTGCGCCTCCTCCGAATCCGATCTTCCCGCAAGGGTCTCCCCGTCCGATGGTCTATCGGTGCTTCAGAAGATACCTCGAGAAAATTCTCCCGTAAGTGCGGGAAGGTCGCCCGAGAGGGGGTGGTTCTATTCGGCAATGGAGATGTGTACGAAGGGGAGTTATCCAGGGGACGGTGCCACGGGAGCGGGGTATATTACTTCTACGCGAAGGGGAGGTACGAGGGAGATTGGATCGACGGGAAGTACGAGGGGCACGGGATCGAGAGCTGGGCGCGTGGGAGCCAGTACCTGGGGCAGTACCGGCAGGGGATGCGACACGGCTTCGGGACGTACCGGTTCTACGAGGGAGACAGCTATTCCGGAGAGTGGGTTGGCGGCCAGAGCCACGGATGCGGCGTGCAAAGCTGCTCCGACGATAGTTTCTACGCGGGCGAGTTCAAGGGCGGCGTCAAGCACGGCCTCGGCCGATATCGGTTCAGGTGACAAATTAGTCTCTTTGATAAACTAGTCATGGACTTGATGCACCTCGATTCCTCTACTTGGATTAATAATAACGGATATAACCCTACTTTTGCTGCTCCTGTTCAAAAAAAAAAAAAGTCCAAATGTTTTTTTTTTGTTTGCCTCTGCGCTGTCGAATTCGATCTTAAATGCTTTTGTGGACCTGGCTTCAGTTCGTCACCTGTGCCCGATGAATGATTTCTTTTAGGTTTTTCCGTATGGAGTTAATGATCGCAGAAATAATGCATAATACGGAGACTATGCTGCCAATCTATTACATGTTTCGGCGAATTCCATTATCCATGATCGGAGAGCGATCATGAATTTGTATTCTCCGCCTACAATTAGGTGATTGAACTGGTGGCTTGCAGGAATGGTGATGAGTACGGCGGCGAATACTTTGGCGACAAAATCCACGGATTTGGGGTTTACAAATTTGCCAATGGCCACCGCTACGAGGGCTCATGGCATGAGGGCAGGAGGCAGGGCTTCGGAACATACACATTTTGGAACGGCGAAGCAAGAGCTGGTGAGTGGGACAATGGCACTTTAAGGAACAGGCTCCAAGCTTCAGATCCTGCAATCAAACGTGCTGTTGAGGTATGCATCTCGATCCATCATGGATAGACAATAGAAAAAACAAAAAAAAGCACACTGTGTAATTCTCATCCAATTGAATCCTCTTCATTGGTTTAGGCCGCGAGGAAGTTTGCAGAAGATGCAGCTAAAATTCCTCAGATGGAGGAGCAAGTCAGAAAGGCCGTCTCAGCCGCAAACAAAGCTGCCATAGTTGCTCGAGTCATCGCCATGAGGGCCGTTCAAAACCAGAAAGAGGGCAAATTCTGCGACATTAATGTGTGAGTTTACACATCCAACTTAGTGCATTTTGTCACAACATGATAAACGCCTCTGGGAGTCATTGGTGGCGATCAGTTGTAAACACATACAACCGTCCGACGTCAGTGGAAAGAACGTTAGATAGAAATCTAAAAGAAGCTGACACTAAGTGTTAGGAATCTTGCTTATAAATCCAACACTCTCAGGGCTTGCACTGCGTAGATAAGCCCTTTCCCAATGTAGAAATTTTCATTATCAAGGATTTGCAAAGCAAATTGCTAAATTCTGATTCGTCTCACGATCTCTTCTGCTGCTTTTTGGGACGTGCTCGAGTTGAAAGTTGAAACTCGAATGTGAAGCGCACTAGAGTAACATGCCACTGTTGCAGAATCTTACAGCCATGTCGACAAGCTCCACCTACTCCCACCTGCAGTCCACTAAAGAATGCAATCGCTTATGCAATCCTGTTGACCTTGATGGTTTTGTTTTTTCAAATGGTCGAGCGTTTTTAACTATGCACTTTCATTTGAAAGTATATGATTGACCTGCTTTTCCTTCTCATGAATGAAAAGTAATGTTGTTGAGTGATTTGAACTCGATCTGTCGTGGCTATATTGCGGGTTCTGCTGTTGATTACACAGGAAGTAATCGAGTGCCAGAAGAGATATCGACTGGCTCCTTCCTTTTTACCAATTTCATCCTGGCAAGTTAGTGCTCCGTGGCAAGTTGTCACAGACTTTTCTTCAAGCAGGACGCATGTAGATGTGGCTCTGATGTTTACTTAGCTGGTGGTGGACTGGAGACAGGAGACGAGAGGGTGGGAAGCTAGACGAAAGGGGGCCGAAAGAACTAAGCTTTTTTTTATTTGTTATTAGATATCCAATTCATGCCGATTAATTTTAGGAACGATCGCTTCAGTATCATAGAAATTTTCTGACTCATTAGTCCAGTGAAGGTGGACTCGATCCTTGAATATTTGAAATGAAAAATGAAAAGAACTAAGTGAAAAGGAGGAAGGAAATTATCTTCTGGTAAGTTTTTTTAATATGCCAGACATTTTGAACTGGTTAAATCCCCAGCCGAAAGCATTATGTTTGAAACTAATCCATTTGCATGGATTCCTATGCGGCAAATATATCCATTATTTTGGACTCAAGCTAAACTAAAAACGTAACGTAGCTTTCAAATGATGCATATATTTTGATTGTGTTCAGTATCATCTGTTCCAATAATTCAAAATCTTAGACTTGTTTGTAGATGGAGTTGGATTGCTATTGTTCATTTTTATAGCTTCATTTGCAATTTATTTATTAATTGGAGCAAAAGTGCAGCTGAGATAGCGGCCCTTCTAGGATGGTCCTATACTCTCTAAACAAAAATAAATCATAACAGTAATTATCTTATGCAGAGGTTGTTTGTATAAGAAAAGTTAGATAATGAATGAGATATTTTTATATTCATTAAAAATTAATTCTAAAATTATCGTAATTTATTTATTTAAAAAAGTTAAATCCACTATCTTAATTATCTTACTAGTATTGATTTCATGAATATAAAAAGAAGTAAATATATCTATACATATGTTAGGCGCGTAATGGGGTGACACTAGGTCATTAGTTTTTAGAAATCGATCCTTGACTATTACGTCAAAAATATCATGCATCTATCGTCTGTTATGTCTTGAGACGCATAATTTATTTATTAATATGATAAAAGATGATTTATTCGTCCTTAACATCTTTGTCAGACCGTTCATATTTAAATTATAATTATGAATGACTATTAATCATTAATACAGAGAAGGTATATGTAAAAATATCAAAATTTAATTCCACAAGCTAATAGAATAATATATCTTAATCATCAAACCGTCTAAAGAAACACCCACAATTAATTTATTAAGCATCTAGGCTAAATTCTTTATTTTCTTCCTTTCGTCGGGCACCATATGTATGCATTCCGCTATAAAAGGTGCGTTGAGTTTAATGATGATCACGTCCTGGATCATAAAAAACTAACACTGATCTTTACGCAAGGAGTGGCGTGCGTTGAATGGCCATCTTATAAAACTTAAGAAAATGATTAATAAAGACAAGCCCATTGAATAAGAAAACTGAATAGCACAAAAATATTAGTGTTTTCAATCACTCAGTTAAAAATATAATAACGTTCACGTCAAATATTTTTCACCGTCGCCCCCACAATAAAACGAAGAGAGCTGATTCAAACCCTTATCCATTAATATAAATCTATACTTATAATCACTGCTATAGTAAATCTATGACTATCTGATCAATTGGACACCCATGGAAAGAGTGATTTTCAATCACACATAAAGCGAGTGTTAATTTCTGATTCCCTTAGTAGACGATGAGTGGTTGTACTTGAGAAGCAAGAAATCATTTCGATATTATCCGTTTGTTTTTTTTTATAGTCAGAGCATGCTTATCCATTTGAATAATAAAAAAAAATCCTAAGAGAAATCTTCTTCTGCGTCACCCAATCGAGAGACATGATAAGATACGAAATGATTTCTTTCTGACATGTTTTTAGTAAAAAAAAAATAAATCTCGTCGGATTTCTAAGCCTTTGGCGAACTTTTTGCACAAACGTATAAATTATTCAATTGATTTGACCAACACACCAATTTCTCTCAGCCGAAAGCGTATATGATCTTCCTAAAGATTATGGACTAAATTTCACTTGGTAAAAATAAAAAAGACATCTTTATTTTTATTGAAATAGTTAAAGCAACATCTTTTTTGATTTTTTTCTATAAAAGTACGGATCATAATTATTATATAATTATAGAAAACTGATACGTATACTTAGTACTATGATTTCTTAACTATTATATAATTATAAGAATTATGATTTTTATAACAGTTATAATTACCCTTATAATTTAAAAAGTATTATAATATAATTCCGATTAATATTTATCAGAAATAAATTATCTAAATATAACTACCGTGATTTGTGTTGATTATTGTTGATTGAATACAATATAATTTATTATTGTTGATGAGAATTCAAAATATTTATGATTTTTTATCTAATCCGGTATATAAGTTTACAAAATACTTAAATCATATACCATAGTTTTAAAATTACTAAATTACATATCCACTTCCTATTTTACCTTTATCCTCAAATCAACTCGAAAAATAATTAGTTGACTGATTTTTTTTATCAAATCTATTTATTTTTGTTAAAAAAATCTATTAGTCGATTTGGTCAAAATCTGCGATGAACCTAGAGATCTAGAATGATATGAAATTAATTTCTATATATTTTTTCAGTTTTTATGATTATAAAAATGCTATCCAACATTAATTTAACCTAATATATTGAGAGCAATGATTTTTTGAATATGAATTAATTTTTTTTAGACATATTCATATTTAAAAAAACTGTCATTAATATATTGAATTTAATTGATGTTTGATAGTATTTTTATATTAAGAAGATATAGATGAACATGTAGGAACTTATTTCATATCATTTTGGGGTCTCTAGGTCTATCAGAAACCAGTTCATATGTCTTCGTCTATTTTCCTGATTGTAGTGTTTTTTTTTTGAAATTATGGCCAATTGAACTTAAATAAACTAAATAATTTTTATTTATGTTCATTTGACCAAAATCAGTTTGTGAACCTAGAGAACTTAGAATCAAGTGAAATTAGATCCTATGAGTTCTTTTAGTTCTTATGATTATATTCATGTTCTTAAACATCAATTTGACACGATATATTAAGAGCAGTGATTTTGTAAACATGAATGTGTTTTTAAAATTAATTTATGTTTAAAATTGCTCTCATTATATTGAGTCAAATTGATGTTTGATAGTATTTTTACATTCAGGAGAACTAGACGAATATATATGAACTGATTTCATGTCATTTTGAAGTTTCTAAGTCCATTAACCAATTTCGGTCAAAATCGACTAATAGACCTAGAACCTCGAAATGATATGAAATAAATTCCTATGTGTTCGTCAAATTCTCCCGATTATAAAAATACTATCAAATATCAATTTGACCCAATATATTAAGAGTGGTGATTCTTTGAATACAAATTAGTTTTTCAGACACATTCATATTTAAAAAATCATTACTCTCAATATATTGAGTCAAATTTATGTTTGATAGTATTTTTACAATTAGAAGAATTAGACAAACACATGAAAACTAATTTCATGCCATTTTGAGGTTTCTAAGTCCATCAACCGATTTTGACTGAAACCGACTGATAGATTTTTCAAACGGGAAAAAAATCAGCCGACTGATTCTTTTTCCAATCAAATTAATTTGAGGAAGAGAGTAAAATGAGACATAGATATGTAATTTGGTAATTTTGAAATTATGCTACGTAATTTGAGTATTTCAAAAATTTATCTATTAGATTTGGTGAAAAATTAAAATATTTATATTACAGTAACTATAAATTCATAATTACTATACTAACATAGAAAAATAAGATAATTTTGAAAAATAAAATATACAAAATTGAGTTCGAATAAGACTTTTATCTTTTTAAAAAACTTTTAGACACCCTCTCTTGATATTAACTTTTATTTTCTATTGTGAATGGGAAGTTGCTCTAAAATCCTCATGTAAATCTAAATATTTATTTTTAGTCCCAATGTCCGATTTTCTTTCTTCCTAATATCTGGCCAAACTAATTTATTTGTTTCAACTCTCTAACTCATGTAAAATTACCAACTTACCCTCGTATTACATTAAAACTCTCAAATATTACTTATTTCTCTCCCAACTGTTGATGCACTCCCTCCCCTTACTTCGAGGCTCCGTGACTCCAAACCATCGGCGATGAAGCCCCCAACTTCCCCTCCAAACCATCGGCGACGACCTGCCCTCCCCTTACTTTAACCCTAAAGCATCTCCATCGATTTTGAAGGTAGAAATCGGAGAACCAGCAAAACCCTATCTTTACCTTCAACTCAAGAATCATCGATAAGTTATAATTTTCTATCCTAGATTTTTACTAATTTGCTATTCTTGTGCGAAAAATCGAAGCTTTAGGTCATGAGTGTTTTCGATTTTCTGAGGTTGAATAAAATTCGATTTTTTTTTGGAATTGCAAATTTATGAATGAGTTTGTATTGCATCTTCTTCAATTTAAGGAAAGAATGAGATATATGAACATTTAGTAGTGATTATCAATAAATAGAGTATTGTACTCAATTTAAGCAGTATGATGCTCAAAATTTATGAGGTTGAATACAACTAGATTTGTAAACAAGATAAAATTTGGGGTTTAATTTTCTAAGTGGGGTTGTGTTATTTAGAGACAAATTGATGACAAATTTTTATTGTTTAGTTCTTGAATATAAATTTTTTTAAATCATTAGAAAATCTCTGAAAAAAATTCTTGAATTGTATATAAATGAAGCTTTGATCTTCAGTTTTTATATGATTGAATCAAATGTTATGTTTTTGTGAATTAGGTTTAAATGGATTATGGAAGTAGGCCTTGCAACCTTGCAATTTTTGGTAGTTGTAAGTGCAAGAACCAGTTGTGATTTCAATTTTCAGTGGTTGTAGTTTGATGGATATATATGTAAGTCTTGGCAAAAAATGTGCGGAGATTACTCCCAAATCTATGATTCTGCAATACCTAACTCCGCAACATAAGATATATGTGGCTTTGAACGATGATGATGCGCTCAATATGATACATTTTCATATGTGTAAAAAGCTGAGTATGATCGATTTGAGTGTAGAGAGCAGAAACGAATATATCGATGACAACCTAAATTTGGGAAGGTAACATATATTATATCTCTCTTCATATTGTAGTTTTGATAATATTATATGTTACATTGAGCACAAGTGCATATGATATAGTTAAGTCGACACTATCAATCGTATCATACTGGTAAGGGTTGAGGAGGAACAAACATAGTTAAGGAGTGATGAGGAGATCAAACAAGCCCCGTTGCCGAATACTATAGATGCTTGGATTAACTGCATCCATGGCGAAGGGCAAGGTTTCAAGGATGTTGCTAGTTTTAAAAGATGAGTTAAAAATTATGTTGTTGCTACAAGACGTTCATTTGTTTATAGAAAAAATGACTGTGAGAAGATAATTGCTATTTGTAGTGAAAGGAGTTGTGGATGGTTAATTTATGCTTCAAAATATAAAGCAGATAGTATATTTGCGATCCGAAAATGCAACCTACGACATACATGTGGTGAGAACAATCTGTGTAGTAGAGGGTATCCTAAAGCTGATACAACTTGGATTGCTAATGTGGTGAAAAATAAATTGAGAGGAGAGCCTTTTTATCACCCTTATATAATTCAAAAAGACTTGCAAAGAGATTAGGGTAGAGTTAGATTACCATAAAGTATGGAAAGGCAAGGAGTTAGTGATGCATGATATTCATGGGACAGAGAAGGGATGCTACGATAAGCTGAGATGGTATTGTCTTGCTATTTGAGAAACAAATCCTAGCAGTGTTGCTGAGTGTGAGATTAATCCCATAACATCTAAATTCAAACGGTTATTCATTTGTTTCCATGCACATATAGTTGGTTTTCTTACTGGTTATAGACCGTTGATTTTTTTAGATGAAACTCATATAAAGAATAAGTATAAAGGTTGTATCCTAGTTGTTGTGACGAAGTCCGCGCAATGATGATCTTTTCAAAATTGGTTATTCTGTAGTGGATGTAGAGAATGTTGCTAATTGGAAATAATTTTGTTATCATTTGAGAAGTGTCCTAATTGTGTGTCAAAGCATTTTCTTCAACGAGTTCACTTTTTTCTCCAACCGACATCTTAGGATTATGAAGGCTGATCCTACCCGAAAATCAATGAGATAGAAAGCTAGGGATGTGGATGTCCCGCTAACCACTCGTAGACTTTGCTCCGCCTTACAAGACAGATGACGTCAATGCCGAGCCAGGGAAGAGGTCCCCGGCGTTGGCCCTCCAATGCTTAAGTCAGTCACCAGAAATGATGTAGAAGGTGGAGCAACAAGAATGAAGATTGTAGCACAAATAGTGTCTATCGCGTACCTTCATCGATGCTTAGAGCCTCCTTTATATAGAGTTCTTATAGCGCGCGTGCACACTTCCCCAGGCGGGCAAGCTTCTCAAAGTTTTTCTTAAAAATACTTGTCAGTAAAGTGTCTCTGATACAATACCTTAATAAGCCGAGCATATCTATGATGTGATGGTAGAAGTTTCCATCGTACGATCTTCTTGTCGACCATGCCTAGTGTTTGTGACACTAACTCCCAAAAGGATGTCGAGAGATAAAACAGTGGGTCCGTTGCTAGGCTGAATGGGTTAGCCGCTCGGCCACAACTTCGCTGCACCTATGCCGCGTCCGCTCAGCTAGAATTTCACTGCGCCTGTGCCGAGTCCTGCAATTGGGCCGAGCGGGGTAGCTGCTTGGCCAGAACTTCACTATGTTCATGCTGAGTCCTGTTGCCAGGCCGAGTGGGGTAGTTGCTCGACCAGAATTCTGCATATCGTCTGATCGTCCAATACGATTACCATTCATTTGGCCATATGATACCTGAACGTTGACTGCCCTAACTTTGATCTCCATCGTGGCCACTAACCCTTGCAAGGTGGGCCTCTCCTTATCGCCGCATCAAAGATAATTGAGCAATTATTTGTGGGTAGTCACCATTCCTATTATTTGAGGTATTTAATGGATAATTTTGTGAAGTAGATAAATAATTACTTACTCTTGTCTAGATACATGTTTTGACTCCGAAATAATTTGTTTACCTCATTCTAGGCATTGCGAATTTATCCAAAATATAACAAAAAGCACTAGTCTTCAGTATTCAAGAAAGCTGCGTATGCTCCATCATTACAAGAGCATGAACAACATATAAATAATATCATCAACTCCATGTCACTCGCCAGAGGGTTTATTGCATAATTTCATCCTCAAAGTTGGGTAAATGCTTTGTTTCTTGGTGATAGATGGGGTGTTATAAATAATAACATAGCCGAGTGTTGGAATAATTGGGTTAAACCAGCTCATTATCTCCCTATTGTGGCTATGGTGAACCACATACGAATGCAGATCATAAACATAATACAGCGGTGATGTGAACCAACATTGGCGATGCTTAAGGAATTAAGTCCGAGAAAGGAGAAGGCTATTTCTAGAGTATATCTTGAATCCCAAAATTTGAGAGTGCATTGGTGATGTAATTGGAGGTTTGAGGTAGTTGATGGTGAAAACTCCTTTACTGTTGATTTAATGGATAAGTCTTGTTCATGCAAACCTTGGCAGATCAATAAGCTTCCATGCAAGCACGCTTGCGCCACTATTGAGTTGAGGTCGTTATCGTTGTATAATTTTTGCAACAAGTATTTCAAGACTAGAATGTATCGTCAAACATACAAAGGAATTATTAATCCAATCTTAACTTTTGACATTGATGAGTCAAATCTTGATGAAGGAAATGCAATCAATGCTCCTGACGTGTGCAATGTACCAGGTCGTAGGAGGACTAAGAGGATACAATCTCAAGTTGAAACACGTGTGTCAAAGTGTAGTTGTTGTCATAAGGTCACACCAAATGTAGCTACAAAAAAGTTATAAATTAGTTATTGTTTCATTAAAATGGTGTTTAAGTGTTTGATTTATCATTTGTTAGTAAATATATGCCACTTAGTTTATTTGTGGGTAGCCTAACTAATACTTTTTTTTACACTTCAGCAGGAAAAAGAGATTACTAGAAGGGGAATCAAGTATGATCTTACATGCTATAAGGCCTACACCGAGTGTAGCATTGGTGATTTATGCATTGTATGATGGTTCTGTTTTTGAAACCCTTGTGCAAGATTTGGTTTGTCTGTTTATGTAGTTTACTATGATATATTATGATTTTATATGTAAACATGAATGAGTTGTGTTTGTGGTTTATGTTGACTTTGTATCATGTAATAATTACTATTGTGTTTGTGGACAATGTTAGGAACATAAATAATATGTGTTTGTATTTTGATATTTGATATGCACTATTTTGTATACTTCTATCCTTGAGGTGGGATTATGAAATGATCATGTCCAATTTTGGCACAAACTTGAGTACAAATGTTGATAGATTGAGTATATGATATGCAATGATGAGTACAAATATTGAGAAATTAGGTATATGATAATAATGACCAATTAACTAAAATATGGTACAATAGGCATGTTTGGTATTAACAAATTAGATATATGATATGTAATGATGTTCTCTCAATAAACATCTAGGAATGTGTGGTATACAATGCACAATCCTTTAATCAACTTGAATTTGGATATATTATACTGAATCAAGTAGTGTTTTTATTTGGGTACCACAAGAGTACCTAACCTTTGTCCAAATATACCCGACAGTTTATAAATTGTACTAACATAGTGTAAATATATACCTAAATGAGAGTCAATTGTGCCTATTTTTTTTTTATATAATGAATCTTAAATGTGCTTATTAAGTATGACAAAATCTTCATATGCAAATGAAATGGTCATATTTAGTTCTCACAACCAACAAAGGAACAAGAAATAAGTTCATGCAGCAAACAGTTATGGGTACATTCATCCAACTATTTTTTAGACGCGATACATTCATCCAATTTAAACAAATCTATTAATTAATCACTAATATGTAAAGAATCCAATTTGTTTATTAACTCTTCATACATGTTAGCAATCTTAGATGCATTTTTAAGGTACTCATAAGCTAACTCTAGCTGAATATTGATTAACTTTGATAGTTCTTCATTTTTCTTCTTTTTTTTTTTTGACTAGAAATTGAAGAGGCAGTTGAAGTTGACGCTGAAGCTAAGCTCGAACCTTTTTTGGAATTAGGGGGTGAAGGAAGCACATTATCTCTCCTTGTATGAATTAAAAGTTGTTAATGCTTCCTCTTTACTCAAATACTATTTGTGCAACATGCCGCTATATTTGTTAACTTGAGCATAACTTTCTTCCCAACTATCATAAACACCGGGGTTCCTTCCAACAAAAACAACATATGTTTTTCCCTATATTTACAATAAACAAATATTTCAACCATAAATTTCTTCTAAAATAGTATGTTGAAATAAAATCTTAGGGCCCATTTTAGCACTCAAATCTCTCTTGTTGTCGTCGCCTATCTTGATGTTGTCGCATCTGTTGGCGTCGTCGCCGATTTTAAGATACAGATCAAAGTTTGCAAGAGAGAGTTGGAAGGTAGAGGATCAATTTTAGGGAGTTGGGTGGGAGATGAGAGATGATTACGGTCTGGTAGGATTTTACTGCCTCTGTTTCGGCTTTTAAGATTTACCCACGCACCTGAGGATCACGTGCACAAGATCTGTTAAGTATTTTGTTTTAATAGAATGATAAGGACCTATTTCAGATGAGGGGGTTTTGTACGTGGATAGTCATATAATTATACTTAATTAAAATACTTTTATACATAATTACACTATATTTATACTTTATTTAGGATAATTTGTACCTAATTTGTACATATTGATGATTAATCAACTTAGTGTAGATAGTGCTCAATTGGTTAGACAATGTACTTGATTTAGTTTAAATTATGCTAAATTAAGGTAGAATTATACCTCCTTTTGGACCTTTTATATCTAATTAAACTGCATTTATATGAAAGGATATATACATTTGGATATTTAATTGTACCAAATTAACATACAATTATACTTAATTTTGAAAAATTTGTACCTAATAAAGTGGACCAATACTGTCATTGACCCTAATCCACATTATATGATCAAGTATGTATACAAGGTGATATGGCCAAAACAACTCGCAAACATTAACCTCTCTAAAATTTAGTTATGGGTGTATATTACATCAAGTGAATATCATATACATTTTCCTCTTCTACTTATGAAGTATTGATTCTCATATTAGTTTGTCCATATTTATGTTAATATGACTTTTGCCTTACTAATGGAAATAATCATCCCTAGCGATGCTATTAACCACACTAAATGTAAAGTAGTAAATTCCACAACATCCTAATTAATGTTTATATTTCGTCTAATTGTAACTGATATTTTACAAATTGTACTACAATTATGTACATATATACTTTATTTTGGTTAAATTGTACCTAATAAAGTGGATTATGTACCTTATACTACATTTATACATGAATTTGGATATTTTGTGGATTTATACGTATCTTAGTGGATTTATACATGAATTTCTACCAGAAATAAGTAGTATATAGTGCTCATTCTGATAGAAATTGACTCTAATAAGGTTTGATAGTCCTATTGTAGATAGTGCTCATTTTGATAGGAATTATACTAGATTTAGTAAACATTGTGCTGGATTTAGAGGGAAATATACCTGATTTTAAACT
The DNA here is from genome assembly GCF_018446385.1 of Zingiber officinale. Classification (NCBI taxonomy): domain Eukaryota; kingdom Viridiplantae; phylum Streptophyta; class Magnoliopsida; order Zingiberales; family Zingiberaceae; genus Zingiber; species Zingiber officinale. Next base: position 81,975,799 of record NC_056006.1, read on the forward strand.
TTTTGTACTTATATTTTGTCACACGACTCTAACAAGTTTTGATAGTCCTATTATAGATAGTGCTCATTTTGATAGGAATTATACTAGATTTAGTAAACATTATGCTGGATTTAGAGGAAAGTATACCTGATTTTAGACTTTTTGTACCTATATTTTGTCACTTGGCTCTAACAAGTTTTGATAGTCCTATTATAGATAGTGCTCATTTTGATAAGAATTATACTAGATTTAGTAAATATTGTGTTGTATTTAGAGGAAAGTATATCTGATTTTGAACTTTTTGTACATATATTTTGTCACTTGGGTCTAACAAGTTTTGATAGTCCTATTATAATTAATGCCCATTTTGATAGGAATTATACTAGATTTAGTAAATATTATGCTGGATTTAGAGGGAAGTATATATGATTTTGGACCTTTTGTACCTATATTTTGTCACACAACTCTAACAAATTTTGATAGTCCTATTATAGATAGTTCTCATTTTGATAGAAATTATACTAGATTTAGTAAATATTGTGCTGGAATTAGAGGGAATTATACTTGATTTTGGACTTTCTGTATCTATATTTTGTCACATGGCTCTAACAAGTTTTAATAGTCTTATTATAGATAGTGCTTATTTTGATAGGAATTATACTAGATTTAGTAAATGTTGTGTTGGATTTAGAGGGAAGTATACCTAATTTTAGACTTTTTGTACCTATATTTTGTCACACAGCTCTAACAAGTTTTGATAGTCATATTATATATACTGCTCATTTTGATAGAAATTATACTAGATTTAGTAAATATTGTGTTAGATTTAAAGGGAAGTATACCTGATTTTGGACTTTTCATACCTATATTTTCATACCTAATTAATAGTGTCATCATTGACTATTATGTACCATTATGATCAATGATGCATTTTAAAAATATTTCGAGCAATAGTGTCCCAGGTTATTGATCGTCACATTGTAGATACTAAATTGGTTACAAAATATACTAAATTCTAGTATAATTTATCCTAAATTTTGGAGGAGGTACACCTAATTTTTGACCTTTTGTACCTAGAAATTGTGCGCTTAGGTTGTCATCACTCAACAGAATTTCTACCGAATAAAAACCATATGTCTGTCATCATTACAACATAAAAACCAACAGTACGAGAAAAATTAACTATCACATCTATTTTTCCATAAACAACCTAGAGGATGAGAAAAATTAGCCAAATATTTTTTTAACAATCCATTATCATCTGATAATATCGTTGATGCAATACGTGCTTGATAATTGTTCAACTTCACGTCATTGGCAAACCTCCAGAAATCATCAGTGTCACGGGTTAGACAGTCAACCCACATGCAGGCATAGAAACCACAATCAAGAGTGACACTTTGATGATGATAATTTTCTTTGATCAACTCCTCAGTGCCTATGGTGAAACTTGAAAGATGAGCAATGCAACCAGTAAAAAACCATGCCTATAAAATAAGGAATGCTTTAATACTCAATCTTAAGACTTATTAGAGTAGAATATTGTCAAACTCACATATACTCTGGGTGTCCCAACTGAAAAGGAATCATGGTTTGAATTCCATAGTTTGAATTTTCCTTCAGATACTTCAAAAACCAATAGATACTAATGCCACCTGTCATTAATAGGGGAAATTATATATCTGCATCTTGTAAATATATCTTCATTTAGATCTTACAATCTTCCCCTGGTAGTTGATGTCAACCTGGCAAGAAAAAGTTCGTATTCCATGTTTTGTAACTGTCTATATTTACCATATACCTCCAAATGTAGCAACACATCTTGCTAGATATTTAAAACAAGAGTATAAATATTATCTTAATCCATCTTAATCTAATAAGAAGTACAATCAAATATCAACTGTACTATAAACCTGCACAGTAGTGTCTATACAGTATATCTCAAATCCATAAGTTGGACTCTATTTTATCATAATCCTCATGTAAACGTTTATGATTTGACTATCAATAGGCTTACCAAATAAAAAAGAACAAAATATAGGTCCTGTCAAGTTTAGGAAGTCATCTTGCCAAATGACAACACTAGATGGAGAGAAAATTTATTTTCATTACATTTAGTGAGAAAGAAGTGTTAAGATAAAATTTAATATAGTCAAATTAAACTTACTCCAATTCATCCCTAGACAGAAATTCTGTCAACACCTTTCTCTCTTCTTCTAATCATTCTTCATGGCTACAGAAATCACCTCTCCCTTTATATGCATCCATTTTATTCTTGGCAGGACTCTTGCCATCCTTCTCAACATCTAAGATGAATTTTATTTATATGGCAACATATTTAATAATATAAGTTAAAATCCATACATGTTTAGCAACAATATATAATAACACACAAAAACTATTAGACTTCAAAATAACCATTCTAGGTTATGCTCCATCTACCTATTTTATTCCCTTCCTCCTGCGTTTTGGTGTTGAGTTAGGGGGAGTCACAAACATTGATGCCTTTCTTTTCACTACACGATCAGCACTATTCCTCACAGTATTCACAATAGAAGATTGAAAAAGACTGATCTTCTCTGTTTTTGAAGCAACAACGTCACTATCTGAAACATGCTCTTCACTTGAACCACTATTCTTTTCTACTTTCAATCTATCATCACTACTATAAAATGAGCCTAAGGTATCACTTTGGAAGAAACACTTTAATAAATTGTTGCCATATATCAAATTTTAGAAAAAACATGCAATACTTTCAAATAAGTGTTGCATTATAACTAAAATACAACACATTTTTTAGAAGTGTTGCCTTTGCTATTAGTAAAGGCAACACTTTTGTAGAACTATTGCAATTAATGAATGGCGGGGTTCTTTTTGCCAAATAGCCCTCGTGAACCGCCCGCCATTGTGAACAAAATGCTAGCGAACTCCCTTTAATTTTGCGATCTCGCTCACAAAACCTAAACAATGACCTCCTTCACACGAACTTCTCTAATTTCACGATCTAGCTCACAAAACCTAAATCGCGAGTTCCTCCCCTCCCTCCACCGAACTTCTTTGCCGCCAACCCTAATCTCGCAACCTCCTCACCCTGTCTTCACCGAACATCTGCGACAAAGCCCTCTCCGCGAACTACACATCTTCACCGGACTCCTTTTTTGGTTCTCTTGCAATCATTGTCTTTCTAAGGTTAGATCTTCAATTATTTGCTTTTGTTTTTCTTGTACTTATTCCTGTTGAACATCTTGGACTGCTGCCAAGGGCATTATGTTTTTGTAGCTCCCTCAAGTTTTTTTCTCCCAATCCTTGTTCTTCTTGTATTATTTTTATTGTATTATGTTGTTTTTCTTCTAAGGTTGGATCTTCTATTCTAAGTTTTATGAAATGAGTTATGCAAAATGAAACCACAACTTTAGATTGAACACTGATGAGGTATTTGATTCAGTTGCATGATCATATTGCATCAAACCAACGGGACTTAATTATTGCATATGATATATTGTTGCTAGTTAACTTTCACAATAAAAGTTTTAAGATCATTGAAATGGTTATCTTCCAAGGGATTTCTTTTTGTTGGAATGAGTTTGGTTGAATCATCCCACTAAATTATTTTGACTCATTTTTAAAAGCCTTTTAGGATTTGTAAAAAGGATTTTAACTTGTTATATATACTTTTTTATTCTTGTAATGACAGGAATCCCTAGTGATCCGGTGGTAAGGTAGGGCCCGACCGGAAGGAGATTAAAGTGGTCAATGTTAGGGGGCGTCCGATCGAGCGAATTACCTCCGTGGTCAGCAGGAAGAGTAGACGATCCGACACTTCGACATCTCGGTCAGACACTGAGCTTCCGACGCTCATGAAGCTCAACTAGGGAGGCACGAAGGCCGAGCGACCACCCCGTTCGGCCAAATAGTGGATGCAGCCTCGACCTGGTAGACAAGGCTCCCTCGCCCGATTGAGGGGGGGGGGGGGAGCCAACCAGCAGAACATTGACCGAGCGAACGCTCGGCCCGACTGTTGCATCGCCCGGATGGCAGACTGGATGAGCGGTTGTCCCGCTCGGGACGCTCGGCCCGACTGTTCCATCACCCAGAGGGCACACTGGCCGAGCAGCTCTCCCGCTTGGCCCAATAACAGACAAAGGAGCACTTGGCAATATCTTCCTAGGGATCAGTGCCATCGACATGCAATATGGTCAGCGACGTGGTCAGATAGAGGATCGTATGGTGGAAACTTCCACTGTCACGTCAGGGATATACTCGGACTATTAAGGTATAGCGTCAAGCACGCTTTTCTGACACGGCCTTTCCAGGTATACTTTGGGAAGCGTACATGCTTCGGGAAGCATGCACACACCTCCTGGGAGCTCTATCTAAGAAGCCCCAAAGCTTCATCGGAGGTATGTTTTTCATCACTGTAGCCACAGTCACGTTGGTGCTCTTTTCTTCTCTACTTCATTTGCTTGCCACCGGTAGCTGACTTGAGCATTGGAGGGCCATCGCCGGGGAACCCCTCCTTAGCTCGGCACTAATGACTCTATGGTTGCAAGCTTAGCTCGTTGGAGGTCTGCGCCACCTTCAGTCGACATCCAGTCAACATAACCGCCATCTTCCCAGCATCCGTCTACTCACACTTAGACATGATCAAATTTGACGCCGTCTATGGGAACACACCTGAATCCTAGCTGAGGAGATGGAAGAAGCTGGATGTCTCCACACCGTGACGCTCACTCTAGAGGAGCTCGATGCGCTCATTCATTTGCTGGCGGCAAAGATAGCTGAACAGCAGTAGCAAAAGGCATTAGCCGATCGTCTGGCGCAGCAAGTGACGTCGGCCTTAGGGGGCCAGGCGGCGTAGGAGGATCGGCTGGAGCAACTTTCCATCTGGGGACAAAACAAGATGCCGACCGACACTCCAGGAGAAGTTCCACCAGCGCCCATTCTGTTTCACTGGGCACTATTTCAGACACCCTCAGAAATCGTTCAGGCAAACCAGGACCGGGGTTCTTCCTCGGACGAGGTCCCGTGCAGGACGCAAGAAAAGGCAAAGCGCCTCGAGCTGATTCGTCACCTGAGAGTGTCAACCGACAATTCTCTAAGGCCATTCTATAGGATCCGTTGCCGAGGCACTACACTCCCTTGGCGATTGGCGAATATAATGGGTCGACCGACCCGGACGACCATCTCAGTAAGTTTGATAACGCTGTCACTCTGCATCAGTACACAGATGGAGTCAAGTGCCGAGTCTTCCTTACCATGCTCTCTGGCTTGGCACAGCAGTGGTTTTGGAGGTTGCCGGATGGGACAATCAGAAGCTTTAAGGACTTCCAAATGACTTTCCTTCACCACTTCGCGAGCAGTAGACATTATCAGAAAATAAGCGTCAGCCTGTTCTCCATGAAGCAAGGCCAGAGGGAGACTCTCCGAGCCTACATCTAGTGCTTCAACCAAGTGGCAATGGCTATCCCCTTGGTCTCGTCCGAGACCATGATGAACGCGTTCACGCAAGGGCTCGTGGACGGGGACTTCTTCCGATCGCTCGTCTGGAAGCCGCCCCGCGACTACAACTACATGTTGAAGAAGGCCAATGAGTACATAAACATGGAGGAGGCCCAGGCAGTCAGAAGGAAGGAGGCTCCATCCAAACCATCTGCGCCAACTGAGCGACGGTCGCCGTCTAGCCATCAGCCGCTGAGAGGGCCACGGGCCAAAGGAATGCAGCCACACCAGGAAGCAAGGTCGCATGCCGTCTAGCATGTTGCCGCAGAGTGGTTGAGACCCAAGGGGAAGGTATGTGTAGGACCGTTAGAGTCGATAGAGGGGGGGGTGAATATTGATTCGAAAAAGACGAGTATAAACGCAGCGGAAAAATAAAATAGACACAGATGTTTTTACTTCGTTCGGAGCCTGTGACGACTCCTACTCGAAGGCCCGTGGTCCTTGACCACTTTCGTTGGGCAATCACTAACAAGTCGAAATATGATTACAGAATGAGTACAGGAAATGCAAATGAAAATAAAGCAATACCGACAAGGAAATTAAATAAAAACCGAAGTAGCACTTTGTCATAACTTTGTTGGCGTCGCACTGAACGTCGAGCAGCAAGACCAGCAGTAGAAGTGTAAGGACCCACGAGCGAAGTTAAGGGATTTATTTACAAAAATATCTAAGGTTACACAAGCGATAATTAAAGAATTAATTATCAGAAAATTTCTATGAATTTTTAGGGTTTAAAATGAGCTCATATGACGTGTTAAGGAGCTAAAACAATTAATATTGATGGAGACCTTGTTGATACCTGGTTGAATTGGGAGTTGATGGAGTTAATTACTTAGTTGCGTGTTAAATATTAGATCCGCCTGGACTTCTCCCCTGCCCTAAAAAACGCCGAACCCCACCCGTCCACTCGCGATCGCCACTGCTTCCTGGTGTTGTCGCTCCACCGAGTTGGCGGAGCACTTCACTAATGACCGGGCACTCCGCCGGACCCTGGGTTCCGGCCAGGCACTACCTCACGCAGGCAGTCCTCGAGGGACGGGGCGAATGGACGCATATTCCTGCCATCACTTCATCGGCGGCGCAGACATCGTGAGGTTCACAGAGGCAACACGGGAAAGGGGAACGCCAAGGGAAAGGCAAGTTCAATCTATATGTTGAAACGAGATCTGTGGGGTAAGCGAAATACAGCTAGGGGAGCATAGATTGTTTGTTCGCCGTGCTAATTATTCGAATGAGTTGCGATTTGCGTTTCTTGATAATGTTCTGGCTTCGTCGCATGGTTCATTCTGTTTTTCGCAAATAGATCGGTGGTTTCCGTGTTGGGGGTTTCTTGTTTTGGCGGTTGCTTATTGCTGGTTAAATGTAGATCTGCTTTCCCTTAGCAAATGGAGATTTCTAGTTTGTGTTATAGGGTTTGTCCAATTTGTTGGTGTTCTGTATCGTAATCAACTGTTGATGTTATCTATGTTATGTGAGGTTGCTGGTCGGGGTGGTAGAGTTACGCAGTGTTTGGTTTTTTTTTCGGATTCTCCATTGATTTTGTTTACAGAAATGCAGATGAATTCAGGTGCTTAGAAAATCTCTGTATCGTAATGGTTTCTTTCCGTGTTCTTGGATTTCAGGAGTAGCATAGTTGGGTTAATTCTATGTGATTGTCTCGGTAGGCTTCAGCTGCAGATTTTGCTTAGCTTGCATACGTCTCTGAATTTTTGGCAGTGATTTAAGCTTTGATGGAGTTTGCTCTTCTCAGTAGCTTTTGGGTTCGTGTTTTATTTCCGTGATGAATGAGGTATTGTGAGCTGCATGTTACCTATTTGATTAAATGTTAGATAGAGATGTTGGTAGGAATTTAAGTTCGGTACGAAGTCCGGGTTTCGGTTAAGGGTTTGTGGGGATTTTGGTTTTGAAATCTTTGTGTAGTTACTTGCGATACAATTTCTCTGCTGTATGTTGACGTTTACGGGCTTGTTCTGATGGTTTCGCGCAAATTTCATTGTACTCAGAATTGGTGTTTGATAAAGGATCAATGGATTGAACTGATAATTTTGTAGCTTACACTTGGTGATAGAATTTTAGCTGGTTTTCGGTAAACTTAGTTGCCAGCCATGGGATTTGATTTCTTTTGAGCATTAATTGTTGTACTGCAAGTGTAGTTGCTAATCACCAGTTTCTGGTTGCAGATTAATTCTATGTATCTGCTCATAAGTTTTTATATGTTGCCTCTAGCCTGAATTCGGAGAGATATGGTAAATGGTTATGTTTATAGAACTTGATGAAGTTTACAATTGTTATAGGAACAAAATATAGAAAGGATGACTGGAATATGCTATGAAATGAATGACTGGAATTTATTATAATATAGTATCTATGTAGCTAGATGGATGAATATGAGCATATGTGGTAGCAGTACGGGGTGGGTGACCCGGGATGAGCTCTGGGGAGGGCCCATCCAAACTTGACTGGTAATTTATTGTTAGCTTCGGCTATATGACTGGATGCATGTTCTCTAGTAGGGACGCCTCTAGGTTCATGGGACTGTTGACTGGCTCAAATTGTGGTTACCGGATATGTGACATATTCTTCATATTAGCTACATAGGAGCACTTGTGCATGATTTACCTTTCCTTGCTGTACTGTAGCTGTGTTATGGATTTCTTTTTGTTATGCAACCTTTATCTGCTATTTTTATTATTGCATGGATATCCTTTTTATACATATTGAATTGGGCTTGCTGGGTCGTAGACTCATGATGTCTACATTACAGGTGAGGATGTTTCTCTGGATATGGAAGGCCTTCGGATAGAGTAGGCGAGGAGGCGGGATGGACGCATGACACTGTCCGTTTTTCGGGAGTGCGGAGTGTACTAGTTGTATCACGAGAGATTTCTATTTCTTTATCATTCGGGTGGGGAAAATGTATGCGGAGATACTGTTCCTATTGGTAAACATATGTTGATACTAATATGTCCATGGGTTATAATATTATCTTATGATAGTTTCTTATTAGTTCTGATCGTTGTGTTGGTAGTTGATGAGAGGGATATAAAAAAAAAAAATAAAAAAAAAAACTGGGGATGTTTCAGTTGGTATCAGAGCACACTCCTAAGGGACAGCATGCGCAAGCCATCTCGTCATGAACTCGGCTACTTTTGTCCACAAGCTTGTAAGATTTCCTTCATTATAATTCTGAATTTGAATGGTGAATTATAATGTGCTTAAATATATAATGTGCTTCAATAAACAATTTTAGCTTACTTCTAGAGGTCCTTGGTCACTGGATGCAAAATATGTGTTCAGGCAATTTCCATTGGTGAACAATGCAAAGACCAAATGGAAAGATAAGATACCTAAAAAAAAAAAAAAATTATTAAATCATGTAATATGATATCTTGCCGGTGACTACATTCCAGCTCTTTTTAGAAACATCACAAGTAGATAGATCACAATCAACATGCATAAAAGGTAAACGTCTGCTTATACTGTTAAAAGTAGTCTACTAGCAACAAAATGGCAAGACTGAATTGTTTGTTCATAATTAGGACTTCATGAATGCAATTTATCCTGTTCTTTTATTGTTGTTGAAAAGCCAACATATGTTTGTTTTCAATGTCACAAAATTTCCTCTTTACAAAGTAATCGTTGTTGTTTTATCTGTCAACCCTGGGGAACCCATAGAGAAGCAATAGTCTTTTCCTGTTTCCGATGAGATATGGATGCAACTTGGAGTATGGTTTATTCCTGATTGGTTTTGATCTGCTCATCTAGCTAATAGTTCCAAGGTAGAATATGATTGACTCAATAGGATGATAATAATCTGTTTGTCTAAGATGGATAGTAATTAGTGCGGGGATGCTTCTAAAGTTATTTCAGTTTTACTGTATAAGATTCTATACAAATTTCTTGCCTTTCCATAGTTAATTTCTTTTTCCTTAGCAACTCATTGGCAGATATTTCAATGTCATTAACTTTATAAAAAAAAAAAAATCTCTTTGGCATGCAAACAGTATTGAACTTGTGTCAATAAAGTGCTGTAGTATTGGAGTGTTTCATTTTATTCAGTTGACTTTCAATGTAGTATATGAGAACGAAGATGTTTTTCTGGCTACAAAGGATATATTGGGATTTCAATGGAAATTGCTTGTCTCAAATGGGTTTGGACAATATAAACGAGATCTACAGAACTGATTTTGCATGTAAAATTATAGCCTTGGTAGATAAATTTTTTTTATATAGATAATTGAGTGGCCACAAGATTTCATTTTGGTAAATGGGAGTTCCACATGATGGAGAATGGTTGATACGAAGGAAAATTTTTTTTTTTTTTTTTCCTCCTTAATATATTATTTTCCTGAGAAGGATAATTGTCAGCTTGCATACATAAAATCCTTATTTAGAAATTCAAGTGGAGAAGATAAATAAGTTTTATTGATGTTGCCTTGTAGTGGCTTTAAAAAAATGTAAGTAGGTGGCAGTCACTGTATAATGTCTTTATAGATTAAAGGGGACTTACTAACATAATATTATCAGTACAAGCATTATTGAAATCCTCATATTGTCTATCTGCTGTTCATTTGTTAGGGAGGTCGAAATATGAAAACTTGGAGATTAGGGTATTTGAGCCTTAAGTGATGAAGTGTTATTGAAGGCAAATTGTATCTTTTGGTTTTTAGTTCTCCATATATTAATATGGGATAGATCCAATAATAAATATGAATTGCTCTATAGAACCAATTATATATATATACATATAATAATAATAATAATAAAAAAAAAATCCTTTCTTGAGGTAGTGTCCCCCTCCCTTGCTTACCTGGTGATTTTGTTAAGTTCAGGGTTTCAACCAAGTGCCCTGGTTTGCGAGGAGCACCAATTAAGAGGATAACTATCTTGATTGTGTTGCCAACCTCTATCATCAACATGGTTCTGTGGGATTGTTTATGGCAACAACATCGAATCATTTTGGGGGAAAGCGTGTTCAAGGTGGCTATGCGGGGTGTTGTGACTATGTTGTGTAACTTGTGACATTATAGGGACTAAAAATTAGAAGAGGGTAGTTTTATTTGGAGAACTAGAAGTGAGGTTGTGGATGAGTTGTCTGTCTCGTGTTTATCCTTGTCCTAGGTTTATATGGTATGGGTCCTAACAATATAAATTTTGATTTCCAGTTGAGCTTGGATAAAGAGGAAAATGAGTTTGGATATGTTGACATTCATAACTATTTGATGAGACCTTTGCTCCTAAAAATGTATTGGGTGATGTATACGAGCAATGAGAGAATTTGCTAAGACCCAAGGTAAGACATTAAGATTTAAACCTTGTGTCGGACTTGGGAAATTGTCATGTTCAATGGTTATCGGGGTAGAGGATTATGGAAAACCCTAGGAGTAGTTTGATTGAGATATTAGCTCATTTGTTGACTTGACCTTAAGAAGATGGTAATCAATATGCTTGGGTTGAAATCCTTTGTTGAAAAAAAAAAAACTCCTTTAAATATTTGTTATTTTACTTATGTAGTTCAGTATTTATCTTAGATTCTTCAAGTCCCGATGTTATAATGCAGTTGTTTTACTTATCACTCTCAAAGATTTTTATTAGTATTAACATTACTTGAATATAATTATTGTTTTTATTTTGCTTTGGGGTTATTATTGTTGCTATTTAACAATGCAATGGTTAGGGTATCAGGAGTATATTACATGCATCTTGAGGTGTCTGAAGGGATTTTGGTTTAGTGAGTATAGAGTGCCCTTGGGTGATGATAACACAAGTGATAATTAGGGTGACAGGTATTTAACCAAGGGTCATATGACTTTAGAGAGATTTTGAGTTTTGAGGTTGGGGTCATTGACCTATAGGTATCCGATAGTTAGGTATTGGAGAACCCTCCAAGTGTATAGGCAAGGGAGATGGGAAACCAAACTAGAAGTGTGTAACCGCTATCCCAAAATTATTTGATAAATCAAATTTCGAGGACGAAATTTTTATAAGAGGGGAGTATTGTAAGGACCCACGAGTGAAGTTAAGGGATTTATTTACAAAAATATCTAAGGTCACACAAGCGATAATTAAAGAATTAATTATCAGAAAATTTCTATGAATTTTTAGGGTTTAAAATGAGCTCATATGATGTGTTAAGGAGCTAAAACAATTAATATTGATGGAGACCTTGTTGATACCTGGTTGAATTGGGAGTTGATGGAGTTAATTACGTAGTTGCGTGTTAAATATTAGATCCGCCTGGACTTCTCCCCTGCCCTAAAAAATGCCGAACCCCACTCGTCCACTCGTGATCGCCGCTGCTTCCTGGTGTTGTCGCTCCACCGAGTTGGCGGAGCACTTAACCAATGACCGGGCACTCCGCCGGACCCTGGGTTCCGGCCAGGCACTACCTCACGCAGGCAGTCCTCGAGGGCCGGGGCGAATGGACGCATATTCCTGCCATCACTTCATCGGCGGCGCAGACATCGCGAGGTTCACAGAGGCAACATGGGAAAGGGGAACGCCAAGGGAAAGGCAAGTTCAATCTATATGTTGAAACGAGATCTGTGGGGTAAGCGAAATACAGCTAGGGGAGCATAGATTGTTTGTTCGCCGTGCTAATTATTCGAATGAGTTGCGATTTGCGTTTCTTGATAATGTTCTGGCTTCGTCGCATGGTTCATTCTGTTTTTCGCAAATAGATCGGTGGTTTCCGTGTTGGGGGTTCCTCGTTTTGGCGGTTGCTTATTGTTGGTTAAATGTAGATCTGCTTTCCCTTAGCAAATGGAGATTTCTGGTTTGTGTTATAGGGTTTGTCCAATTTGTTGGTGTTCTGTATCGTAATCAACTGTTGATGTTATCTGTGTTATGTGAGGATGCTGGTCGGGGTGGTAGAGTTACGCAGTGTTTGGTTTTTTTTCGGATTCTCCATTGATTTTGTTTACAGAAATGCAGATGAATTCAGGTGCTTAGAAAATCTCTGTATCGTAATGGTTTCTTGCCGTGTTCTTGGATTTCAGGAGTAGCATAGTTGGGTTAATTCTATGTGATTGTCTCGGTAGGCTTCAGCTGCAGATTTTGCTTAGCTTGCATACGTCTCTGAATTTTTGGCAGTGATTTAAGCTTTGATGGAGTTTGCTCTTCTCAGTAGCTTTTGGGTTCGTGTTTTATTTCCGTGATGAATGAGGTATTGTGAGCTGCATGTTACCTATTTGATTAAATGTTAGATAGAGATGTTGGTAGGAATTTAAGTTCGGTACGAAGTCCGGGTTTCGGTTAAGGGTTTGTGGGGATTTTGGTTTTGAAATCTTTGTGTAGTTACTTGCGATACAATTTCTCTGCTGTATGTTGACGTTTACGGGCTTGTTCTGATGGTTTCGCGCAAATTTCATTGTACTCAGAATTGGTGTTTGATAAAGGATCAATGGATTGAACTGATAATTTTGTAGCTTACACTTGGTGATAGAATTTTAGCTGGTTTTCGGTAAACTTAGTTGCCAGCCATGGGATTTGATTTCTTTTGAGCATTAATTCTTGTACTGCAAGTGTAGTTGCTAATCACCAGTTTCTGGTTGCATATTAATTCTATGTATCTGCTCATAAGTTTTTATATGTTGCCTCTAGCCTGAATTCGGAGAGATATGGTAAATGGTTATGTTTATAGAACTTGATGAAGTTTACAATTGTTATAGGAACAAAATATAGAAAGGATGACTGGAATATGCTATGAAATGAATGACTGGAATTTATTATAATATAGTATCTATGTAGCTAGATGGATGAATATGAGCATATGTGGTAGCAGTACGGGGTGGGTGACCCGGGATGAGCTCCGGGGAGGGCCCATCCAAACTTGACTGGTAATTTATTGTTAGCTTCGGCTATATGACTGGATGCATGTTCTCTAGTAGGGACGCCTCTAGGTTCATGGGACTGTTGACTGGCTCAAATTGTGGTTACCGGATATGTGACATATTCTTCATATTAGCTACATAGGAGCACTTGTGCATGATTTACCTTTCCTTGTTGTACTGTAGTTGTGTTATGGATTTCTTTTTGTTATGCAACCTTTATCTGCTATTTTTATTATTGCATGGATATCCTTTTTATACATATTGAATTGGGCTTGCTGGGTCGTAGACTCATGATGTCTACATTACAGGTGAGGATGTTTCTCTGGATATGGAAGGCCTTCGGACAGAGTAGGCGAGGAGGCGGGATGGACGCATGACACTGTCCGTTGTTCGGGAGTGCGGAGTGTACTAGTTGTATCACGAGAGATTTCTATTTCTTTATCATTCGGGTGGGAAAAATGTATGCGGAGATACTGTTCCTATTGGTAAACATATGTTGATACTAATATGTCCATGGGTTATAATATTATCTTATGATAGTTTCTTATTAGTTCTGATCGTTGTGTTGGTAGTTGATGAGAGGGATATAAAAAAAAAAAAAAAAAAAAAACTGGGGATGTTTTCAAGAAGTGTTCTCAGCTTAAAATTGTATTCATCTGAAGTTCCTGTCTGGGGCTTCTTTTATATGCTGTTCCAGGCGCTTGGATCCCTTCCGGGCACCTGGAATGTGACGTAGCTGCACAAACCATGATGCTCCACGTGGTGACGACTCGGCTGGATAGAATTCGCCTTCCGGGCGCCCATCCGGGCGCCCGGATCACCTTGTTTCAGAAAACTCCCTTTTCCTGCAAAACAAAGTTAGTCCGAGGCAAATATGTATCCTGTAAAATAGATTGTTAGCACAGTTAAAGTTCAACAGATGGATAAAAAAGAGTATGACTTAGATTCCGTCTTTCCGAGACCGGAATCTAGTCACGATCTCGACTTAGACATCCAAAATGGTTCTAAGCCGGATCGACGCCTAATGTTCCCTTCCCGGGAACGCGTCCTCGCAGTCATTCCCCTCCAGTGACTTATCTCACTTACCTGCCAGACGTCCGGTCAGCCCTTCGACCCGTCTGGACTTTTTGCCAAACGTCCGGTCAGCCCGTCGACCCGCTTGGACTTCTCGCCAGCTATCCGGTCAGCTCGTCGACCTAGCTGGACTTCTCCTGCACACTCGATCAAACTTATCCGGTCAGCCCGTCGACCTAGCTGGACTTCGTGCCAGACATCCGGTCAGCCCGTCGACCTGTCTGGACTTATCCTGCACACTCGATCAGAGTGTTAGATAACGACGAACCTAACTTAACCTGATTTGTCATTCATCAAAACCTGAGTTAGACCGTTAGTCCTAACCGCACCAACAATCTCCCCCTTTTTGATGGAATGACAACCTGGTTAAGTTAGTGATAAATATATGCAAAAATCAAGCATGATTTTCGAGGTTTTTAAGTTAGTTTTTCAAGTTTGCATTTAGTTGCTATAACTTAACCACCTAACCCTCCCCCTTTGGCATTCATCAAAAAAACAAGGGTAAACATAGTGTAGAATTACTGTAAAACAGCTGATCTTGAAAAATATCTGAGTTTAGTTCAAAAATTCAAGAAAAAATCCAAGTAAAAAAATCAAGTTGTCTTGGGGGAGACAAGTTGAATTTTGAAAAGTATAAAGTTAATCAAGTTTACTTTTCAAAAGTAACATTCACTTTTCAAAAGGTAAATTTTCAACTTCACTTTTTCAAAACAAAGAAAAAATTAAGTGAGATTAAATTTTGCCAAAATAAATTTTTAAGGCTAATTTTCAAGCATATGTTACAAAACTGGATAAGTTTAAATTTGCAATAGTCAACTTTTTAAATCAGGTTTAAAAATTAGGTGGGATTAAACTTCCAATTTTGCAAACACTCAGATAAATTTAACTTTTTTTTTTTTTGAAAAATAGTGTTCAAAGAATAAATTAGTTTTAAAATAGATTAAAAATTTTTTTAATTAATTTCTCCCCCTGAACTTGACACTTAAAATTTGAAAATATTTACTAAAAATATTCAAAGTATATATATATATTTTAAATTGAGGTAGAATTTTCTAGAGAGATTTTAAAAAGAAGATTTAAAAATAACACTTAAGGAGATAATTAAAAAAATAAACCTCCCCCTTAATTTGATACTCCTTTAATTTATTAATCCTCCTTATTTATTACTTCCCCTTAATATAAAATTTTACAACCGTAACATATTTTTGTACCTAAGTGTTTTAGACGATTGTATAATTATCTTTATAAAATTATTCATTTAAATTTGACTAACCGTAATTAATGTTAGATTAGGTTGAAATAAATTAACCTTTAGTGTAATGTTAAGTAAGATAAGTTGTTATTAATTCAATAATTGATCAATATTAATAATTTATTGGTTAAATTTTGCTATAATCTAAATTTTGTATTAATTGATGAAGGTGTTAGTTATAATTTAACTTTTCATTTACTTCCTTTTAAGTTGGATTGACTTAGTTTAAAGTTGGTGGTAATTTGAAGTTAAACTCGTTATTCAACAAGGTTAAGTAAGGTTCAATTTAAGTCAAAATTTAATTATGTTTTAATAAAAATAATTAATATTTTAAAGGTTGATTAAGAAAAATGACTTAGAGTAATTTTAATATTTTTACTAAGGTTAAACCTAGGTTCTGATCAAATCAAGCTTAGTTCTCAAATAAAGTTAAACTTAAATAGTTAAGTTCTACTTATTAATTACATAATTAAGTTTGAAGTTAAAGTTAACGGAATTTAAGTTTTTAAGTTAGGTGTCTAAGTTTTAAATGAATTTAAAAGAATTATAATAATTATTATTTTTAAGGGATTTCTAACATAATTTTAAAATGATTTTTATAATTATTTAATGACAATTAATATACGTTCAATTCAGTTTTGATTTTATATTAATATCAGTGATTAATTTAGCTTTAAGTTTTAAGTTTAAGTTAAATTTTTAAGTTTTAATTTTCAGTTAGGTTAAATTAAGTTGAAAAGTAATGTTTAAATTAAGTTTTAATGAGTTTTAATTTAAGATCTAATTTTCAGTTGAGTTAAATTAAAAAATAATTTTAAGGTTAAAATGATGTTTAAGATTAAAAATGAGTTTAAAGTCAAAATAATAATTTTTAATGTGAAAATAGTCTATAGAAATAATTTATTATTATTACTATTTTTTTTTAAGTTAAAAGAATTTTTTTATAGTGAAAAAATAAGAAGAATTTTTCAAAATGATACATAATTTTAAAATAGTTTTTAAATGATTTTTAAAAGTTTTTAAAATAATTTTTGAAATAATTTTTAAGTTAAAATAATTTAAAAATATAATTTTTATATTAAAATAATTTTAAGTTAAAATAATTTTTAAGTTAAAATAATTTTTAAAATAACAATAATTTTTAAAAGGTTTTAAAAGAATTTTTAAAGTTTTTGAAAATGATTTTTAAAAGAGTTTTTAAAAATAATTTTTAAAATGTTTTAAAAGAATTTTTAAAAGTTTTTAAAATGATTTTTAAAAGAGTTTTTTTTTTAAAAAAATAATTTTTAAAATGTTTTCAAAGAATTTTTAAAAGTTTTTAAAATGATTTTTAAAAGAGTTTTTTTTTAAAAAAATAATTTTTAAAATGTTTTCAAAGTTTTTTTTAAAGTTTTTAAAATGATTTTTAAAAGAGTTTTTTTTTAAATAATTTTTAAAATGTTTTAAAAGAATTTTTTAAAGTTTTTAAAATGATTTTTAAAAGAGTTTTTTTTTAAATAATTTTTAAAATGTTTTAAAAGAATTTTTTAAAGTTTTTAAAATGATTTTTAAAAGAGTTTTTTTTTAAAATAATTTTTAAAATGTTTTAAAAGAATTTTTTAAAGTTTTTAAAATGATTTTTAAAAGAGTTTTTTTTTAAAATAATTTTTAAAATGTTTTAAAAGAATTTTTTAAAGTTTTTAAAATGATTTTTAAAAGAGTTTTTTTTAAAAATAATTTTTAAAATGTTTTAAAAGAATTTTTTAAAATTTTTAAAATGATTTTTAAAAGAGTTTTTTAAAATAATTTTTAAAATGTTTTAAAAAATTTTTTAAAAGTTTTTAAAATGATTTTTAAAAGAGTTTTTTTTTAAAATAATTTTTAAAATGTTTGAAAAGAATTTTTTAAAGTTTTTAAAATGATTTTTAAAAGAGTTTTTTAAAAGAATTTTTTTTTTAAAAGTTTTTAAAATGATTTTTAAAAGAGTTTTTAAAATAATTTTTAAAAGAATTTTTTTTAAAGAGTTTAAAATGATTTTTAAAAGAGTTTTTTTTTAAAAATAATTTTTAAAAAATTTGGAAATAATTTTAAAATAATTTTTAAGTTTAGAATAAAATTTTTAAGTTAAATATAAAATTTTTAAAGTTAAATTTAAAAATATTTTTTTTAAAGTTAATTTTTGTTTTAAAATAATTTTTTAAAGTTAATTTAATTTTTAAAATAATTTTTAAAGTTAATTTAATATTAATTTTTTTAAAAATTAATTTTGTTTTAATTCGAAATTTAATTTTTAATTAATTTAAAATTTTATTTTAATTTGAAATTTAAAATTTAATTTTAATTAATTTTAATTTAATTTAAAATTTGAAATTTAATTTTAATTAATTTTAATTTAATTTGAAAATTAATTTGATCTTTATTCATCTCACCCGATCTAGATTATCAATCAGGGAATCCTATAATTTTGTGAGATGAATTAGATTTAATTACAGAGTTTGGTTTAACTTTTGTTAGATTCAGGTTTAGCTTTGGTCTCAACAAATAGACATTCTTCGGATAAACTTCTAAGCTTGGTGAGTCACTTGGACGTCATTAGAAGTAGCTAACCTTTCGAGGTTTTCCGAATAGTCCTATCCACGGAGCTTAGTATTAAACCTTGGTCTAACTAGTTAGGATCCATTTAAGGGTAGCTTCGGTCAGTTCCACTTGGCCAAATGCACCAGATCGAAGCCATATCTTTTTAGACATGCGATGCCCAAGCTTCCCTAACGTACTATCATCCAAAAACTTCACCAGTACCATGATTCAAGTTAAACTTGGTCTCTTTTTAACTAATCCTAATTACCCTGCCGGGTTAGTTTGTTTGGGTTACCTTGTCGGGTAAGTTAGTTTTGGAGGTGCCAGCTATTCTGGAGCCTCCCCCTAAATCATTGGTCTTTAATTTAAGATTTTTGTATAATTAGAGTTGGTTTTAGTTAAGTTGTAATGTTTAATTTGTAATTTAAATTTAAGTTTTTAATTTTGAATTTATTAAATTGGTCAAATTATTTTTCTTTAAGAGAGTGTATTTAATATTTGAATGTTCTTTCAATTTCAATTTTATTGGGTTAATTGAATTATCTTTCTTTAATAGCTTATTTTTAAAGTTTAAGTTTTTATTTATTTTTAAATTTGAATTAACTAAACTGTTTGAATTATATTTTCTTAACTGTTTATCTTTTAGCTTTTTATTAATTATTAATTTTGAAATTTCTAGATTATTTTTGTTTAATATGTTATCTTTAACATTTAATTTTAAGTTTGTTAAATTCCGTTTTGATTTTATCAAAGTGTTTGATTTTATCCTTATATTTTCTTTGCCTTTTAAATTGATATGGCTAATTGAATTTATTAGATTAGTTTTATCTTTAAAGTTTAATTTCTTATTAATTAGATTATCTTGGTTTTGGATAGCATTTTCTAGATTAATATTGTCTAGATTAAATAATTTATTAATTTTATCTAGATCAATATTGACCTTGTCATCTTTTTTGTTTGAATTTTCAAATTTGTTTAGGTTTAAATTCAAATTTTTTGATTTATTAATTATTTTCAGATTTTCTATATTTTCTAAAGTAATTATATTTGTTTTATCAGAAAATATCCTAGAGGTATTTTTGCAAGTATTGTCATGTACACTATTTTCACATATACTTTCAGACATATCCAAATTAACAGACGCATATTTTAAACTACTACTAGCAAGGGTGTTTTGGTAAATATTACTAACCTTGAGCGCAACCCCTAATTCAGCAAGCTTCTCCGTTGGATCTGACTCGAGTCCGGATTCGACTTTAACTTGATCTTCTAGCTCCATCGGCATCTCGTGAAGCTTGATCAACTGGGTCCACAGCTCATATGCGTTCTTGTACTTTTCTAATCTGCATAAAATATTGTTAGGTAAAACATTACAAATAATGTTACTTACCTTTTTGTTCAGTTCCGAGTTTTGAGAAGGTTTCCTCAAAATTAGCATATAATCGATGTCTACGCTTCCTAAGAAGCATTCCATTAATCGCTTCCAGTAGTTGAAGTCTTCATGATCGTATGGTGGTGGTTCGCAGGGGTTCCGTCCTTCTAGAAGAGTCATAATTTCTTGCACACAGAGAAACAAACAAAAGATCCCAAGACTTGGTCTTGGATTAGTAGTGCCAAAAAAAATAATATTTCACTATTTTAAAAAAAAATAATAAAATATTATTAAAATATTAAAAAAATATTATTTCAAATTTTTGAAAATGTAATATCTTGTCAATACTAAGCAATGGTGAACAGATGGCGATGTATTTTTCAAAAACAGTTTTGGAGGGAAAAAACGAAAGGCGTAAGGTTTTATTTTAAAGACAAACGATATCTAATTTTTCTTTAAAAAAGTCCCCCCTTTGCCTGATTGGTGGTTGCACCAAATCAGAGCGGTACCTGCTCTGATACCACTTGTATGACCGTTAGAGCCGATAGAGGGGGGGGGTGAATATCGATTCGAAAAAGACGAGTATAAACGCAGCGGAAAAATAAAATAGACACAGATGTTTTTACTTCGTTCGGAGCCTGTGACGACTCCTACTCGAAGGCCCATGGTCCTTGACCACTTTCGTTGGGCAATCACTAACAAGTCGAAATATGATTACAGAATGAGTACAGGAAATGCAAGTGAAAATAAAGCAATACCGACAAGGAAATTAAATAAAAACCGAAGTAGCACTTTGTCGGAACTTTGTTGGCGTCGCACTGAACGTCGAGCAGCAAGACCAGCTGTAGAAGAGTTCTCAGCTTAAATTTATATGCTGTTCCAGGCGCCTGGATCCCTTCCGGGCGCCTGGAATGTGACGTAGCTGCACAAACCATGATGCTCCACGTGGCGACGACTCGGCTGGATAGAATTCGCCTTCCGGGCGCCCGGATCCCCTCCGGGCGCCCGGACCCCCTCCGGGCGCCCGGACCACCTTGTTTCAGAAAACTCCCTTTTCCTGCAAAAGAAAGTTAGTCCGAGGCAAATATGTATCCTGTAAAATAGATTGTTAGCACAGTTAAAGTTCAACAGATGGATAAAAAAGAGTATGACTTAGATTCCGTCTTTCCGAGACCGGAATCTAGTCATGATCTCGACTTAGACATCCGAAATGGTTCTATGCCGGATTGACGCCTAATGTTCCCTTCCCGGGAACGCGTCCTCGCAGTCACTCCCCTCTAGTGACTTACCTCACTTACCTGCCAGACGTCCGGTCAGCCCTTAGACCCGTCTGGACTTTTTGCCAAGCGTCCGGTCAGCCCGTCGACCCGCTTGGACTTCTCGCCAGCTATCCGGTCAGCCCGTCGACCTAGCTGGACTTCGTGCCAGACATCCGGTCAGCCCATCAACCTGTCTGGACTTATCCTGCACACTCGATCAGAGTGTTAGATAACGACGAACCTAACTTAACCTGATTTGTCATTCATCAAAACCTGAGTTAGACCGTTAGTGCTAACCGCACCAACAGTATGGACCCCTTTGTTCTGCTCGTTCCATCAGTCTACAACTCATAACACCCGCGGCTGTTGTGGGTTCAACTCGATCGCCCAACCGACGCCTAGGAGTTATCGTCGCCGATCCCCCTCTCCTGACCGACGATACGAGTATCATCGTTCCGAGCAGAGAGAAGAAGCAATGCGATCCCTGAGGTCGCCTCATCGGAAGAGTGCATAGCCGGCAAGAGCTGGGCGAGAGCGAAACAAGTCGTCTGCTCGGGAGGAGGAGAACAGGAGCAATGCTGCTCGAGGGGAGATCAACATCATAGCTGGTGGGCCGACCGGTGGAGATTCCAACCGAGCTAGGAAGTCACACGCTCGGCGGTTAGAAATCCATGCGGTGGGCTGCAGTCTGGAGCAGGCCAGCGAACTCGAGATTAGCTTCGATCCTCGTGATCTCGAGGGAGTTGAAGTGCCGCGTGACGACACACTCATTATTCAAGCGGTAATAGCCAATTACACTGTTCACCATATATTCATTGACACAGGCAGCTTGGTCAATATCATTTTTAAGAAGGCATTCGACCAGCTCTAAATTGACCGAGGCAAGCTGTTGCCAATGACGACCCCTCTATACGGGTTTACCGACTATGAAGTCTTGTCGATTGGCCAGATTAAGATGGCAATCTCGCTCAGGGAGGAACCACTTCGGAGGACGAGGGCCACCAACTTCATCGTAGTAGATGCCTCCTCAGTCTACAATGTCATCTTGGGTCGACCGGCCCTCAATGAATTCTGGGCGGTTGTCTCAACCTTCTGTTAGAAGTTCAAGTTTCCGGTGGAGGATCTGGTCGGAGAAGTAAGAGGAGATCAGTTGGCTGCTCGGTGCTGCTACGTCGAGATGGTCAAAACGGAAGCAAAGTCCGCTAGGAAAACGCCCCGGATGGAGGTAAGTGCCATAATCGAGAAGCTTCCCACTTTAATTTATGAAGAAAAAGAAGAAGTACAGATACATCTGGGCCGAGCAGAGGTGACGACTTTCATAGCGTCTGACTTGGAGGCCGAGTAGAAGGCCGAGCTGATCAGATGCCTTCAACAAAACCATGATGTCTTCGCATGGTCAACACATGAGTTGCCCGACATTTCCCCTAGCGTCGCGCAGCATGAGCTCCACATCCGACCGGATGCTTGGCCTGTGAAGCAGAGGAAAAGAAACTTCAGTGCTGAACAGAACCTAATTATCCGGATGGAGATTGAGAAGCTACTGGGGGCCGGCCACATACGCGAAGTTCAGTTTCCGAGCTGGCTCACCAATGTGGTGTTGGTTTCCAAGCCGAGCAACAAATGGAGGGTCTGCATCGACTTCCGGGATCTTAACAAAGCGTGCCCAAAGGACTTCTATCCCTTGCCTAGGATAGATCAGATGGTAGACTCTACGGCCGGGTGCGAACTAATATGCATGTTGGACGCATATCAGGGGTATCATCAAGTGTCGCTCACCCGTGAAGACCAAGAGAAAGTCAGCTTCATCACTGCCGACGGTACCTACTGCTACAACGTAATGCCGTTCGGCTTGAAGAATGTAGGAGCCACCTACCAGAGGCTAATGAACAAAGTCTTCCGGCGGCAGATCGACCGCAACATGGAGGTATATGTCGACGACATATTAATTAAATCCCTCCGAGATGCCGATCTCTATTGTAGATATCAAGGAGACCTGCCAGGCCCTCCGGACATACGGAATAAAGTTAAATCCTCAGAAGTGTCTGTTCGGCACTAAAAGTGGGCACTTCCTGGGGTATATCGTCACCGAGCGGGGCATTGAGGTAAACCCCAGCATGGTAAAAGCACTCCAAGATATGTCACCACCAAGAAACTTAAGGGAAGCTCAGCGCCTCACCGACCGGATAATAACATTATCATGATTCATCTCCAAGTCGTCCAACCGGAGCCTTCCTTTCTTCAAGATTCTACGCTGAGCCACCAAGTTTCAGTGGGACGAGGAGTGTGACTAGGCCTTCGAGGAACTTAAAGCATATCTGAAGTCAGTACCTAGACTAGCTAAGCCTACTGCCGGTGAACTGCTCCGGATCTATTTGTCCTCAATCGAGAACGCTGTCGGCTCGACGTTGGTTCGGCAGAATGGCGAGGAATAATCAGTGTACTTTTTAAGTCATATATTAAAGGATGCTGAATCTCGCTACACCGATCTTGAGAAGCTTGCATTTGCATTGGTACTCGTCGCTTGGAGGCTTCGCCCTTATTTTCTCGCTCACACTATCGTGGTAATGACCAACAACCCTCTTGGAAGAGTCTTGCTTAACCCAGAGGCATCCGATCGGCTGATCAAATGGACAATGGAGCTCAATGAGTTCAATATCCAATATCAGCCCCGAACGACCATCAAAGCGCAGTCCTTAGTCGACTTTGTCATGGAGGTACAAAACCCTGAACCCGACTCGATCTGGAAAATATATGTGGATGGGTCATCCACTCGACATGGTAGTGGGATTGGCATACTGCTTATCTCCCCATAAGAAGAGTGGGTGCAGTTGTCCGTTTGACTAGACTACCGGGCAACTAACAACGAAGTCGAGTACGAGACTCTTATAGCAGGCCTACAAGCTATTGGAACACCAAGATTGTTTTGGTGTGATCAACAAGTTAAGTTAGGTTCTGTGTGTTTCTAACATTGTGTCTAAGTGTGCAGGAGCTTAGGAGCACAGGTAGTCGAGCGGAAGATGCAGCTAGAAAGAAGGACGACACACGGTGCGTCCGAGGTACGAGGCGTTGCGGAAGAGTACACCGGTGGACGAGAAGAAAGCATGCGGTGGTTCCGAGGGACGAAAGTCGGAGCTGAAGATTGCTCGGGGAGCAAGAGACGCAGCTAGCGAGAAGGTCGGTACGAGGTTTGACCGAGGGACGAAGACTGCGGATGAGTACGCTGGCGGATGAGAAGGAAGCACGCAGCGATTCCGAGGGACGAGAAGCCGGAGCGGAAGCCTGCTCGAGAAGACCGGAAGTTGGGTTCGGGTGAGCCCTTTTCCGGATGTCTGAGATCACCCAAGCAAGCGGATCCAGAGTTGAAGACCCGAACCGAGGCGACTAAAGCCGGAGTAGAGGACCTGGACCGAAAAAGTCAACTAGAGTTAAATTTTGGGTCTGGGGCGCCCGGAGCTGACCGGGGCACCCAGAACGTACTGGGGCGCCCATACCCCTCCGGGCCGCCCAGAACGTACCGGGGCGCCCGGAGTTAACTTTTTCACAGGATCAAGCTTTGACTCGATCTGAATGTTGGGGATAAAGTTTTATCCCCCTAGGGCGCTCGGAACCCTTTCATGCGCCCCGACCAAGGCTATAAATATAGCCTTGGTCCAGAAGCTTTTCAACGAACTCAGAAATTCACTTCCAACGCTTGTGTGCTGTAATTTAGAGTTAAGCTTCTATTTTCTGCGCTTCAATGTTGTAAGAGGCTTCTCCGCCTGAAGGAGTATTTAGTGCTTCAACTTCCTTGGATTAACAACCACATCGGTTGTAACCAAGTAAATACTTGTGCCTCTTCTTTTAATGTTCTATTTACTTTCTGCTTATTCTTTATGCAAGTATTAGTTTAAGAGTTCGAGAAGGGTTGGTTTTGTTTTTGTATTTGCAGGCTATCCAATCCCCCCTTCTAGCCGGCCGCTAACGGTCCTACACAAGCCGCTCGGCATGTCGGTGCTGGCAGGGTGCTTATCCATTCTGATTCTCAATTAGCCGCTCAACAGCTGGTGGGAGCATTCGAGATCAGTAATACGCGACTTAAGTTGTACACCGAAGCCTTCGAAAAGATGAAGGCAAACTTTCAGGAGGTAATCATCCAGAAGATCCCTTGAGCGGAGAACCAAGCGGCGGACGAGCTGGCCAAATTGGCGAGCTCACTCTCACCGATCATCATTACTCAACCGATTGAGAAAGTATCCTTGGTGGCGCACGTCGATTGGATGGAGGGGCTCACTTTCCCTAGTGATTGGAGAACAACCATAGTAGAGTTTCTAAGATCTGGAGCTACACCGTCCGATCGGGAGGAAGCCCTCTTATTGAGAAGAAGAGCCGGTCATTTCACCCTCGTCGGGGACCAACTCTATAAGAAGGCCTTCTCCAGGCCATTGCTTAAATGCGTCGAATCAGAGGACACCGACTATATACTACGGGAGATACACTAAGGCTCCTGTCGGGGGCATCCGTGTGGTCGGTCGCTAGCAAGAAAGATTCTATTGGTAGGGTACTTCTGGCCCACTCTACAGGAGGATGCCGCTCGGACAGTAGCTAATTGCTTGTCCTGCCAGAAGTACCACCATGTCTCCCACCAGCCGACCGAAGAGATGAAGGCTTCCACTGTGTCGTGCCCATTCGACCAATGGGGCATGGATATTGTGGGACCCTTCCCCATGGTGATCGGGCAACAAAAAGTTTTGCTCGTCGTGGTAGACTACTTCTCCAAGTGGATTGAAGTTGAGCCGCTGGCAAAAATAACCGAGCAGATGGTCCAAAAGTTCATCGGCAGTATATCATCTGTCGGTTCGGCATTCCGTGTCGACTTGTCTCAGACAATGGAAGACAGTTCGCCAGACGAAAACTCAAGAAGTGGTGTGAGGAGTATGACATCCAACAGGCCTTCACCTCTGTGGCGTACCCTCAGAGCAACGGACAAGCTGAAGTCGCCAATCAAGAGATCTTGCAGATTTTGCGAGTTCAGCTCGACCATATCGGAGGGAGATGGGTGGTCGAGCTCCCTGGCATGTTATGGGCAATCTGCATGACCCCTAAGGAAGGCACGAGTGTAACCCCGTTCCACCTTGTATACGGCGGTGAAGCGGTCGTCCTGGTCGAAGTCGGGGTCGAATCCAATTGGGTATAGTACTACAGCGAAGATAACACCGAGCGGAGGCTTCTTGAGCTGGACTTCGTGGATGAGACGTGCGACAAAGCAGCCGTTCGGCTAATGCCTTATAGGCAAAGGATGAGGCAGAACTACAATCGACGAGTGATCCTGAGGTCGTTCCAAGTCAGCGACCTAATGTGGAAGAAGGTGAAGCCGATTAACGACGTCACTAAACTAGAAGCTCTGTGGACCGAACCATTCAAAGTCATGGAGAAGCTCCACTCTGGCGCCTACTACCTAGAGGGTGAAGACGGGCGACAACTAGAATGTCCTTGGAGCGCGAACTATCTCCAGTCATACCGAGCTGGATGAAAGGTGTGCCAATGTAATTGATGTATACTCTCCATTTTGCCTGTTTCCTTTGAGCGCAGGATTGGAATGAAAAAAGAAAAGGTTATCAAAATTCTCATCGAGCGGCGACGTTAAAACCATGTCTTCATCAATGGTCAAGCGGCAACCTTAAACCTCTGTCTTCACTAAATCATTGAGCGGCGACTTTAAACCCCGATCTTCACTAAATTGTCGAGTGGCGACGTTAAACACATGTCTCCATCAACGGTCGAGCGGCGACCTTAAACACCTGTCTTCACCAAATCGTCGAGCGGCGACATTAAACCCATGTCTCTATCGACGGTCGAGCAGCAACCTTAAACCCCGGTCTTCACCAAATCGTCGAGCGGTGACGTTAAACTCATGTCTCTATCGACGGTCGAGCGGTGACCTTAAACCCCGGTCTTTACCAAATCATCGAGCGACGATGTTAAACGCATGTCTCCATCGACGGTCGAGCGGCGATCTTAAACCCCGGTCTTCACTAAATCGTCGAGCGCCGACGTTAAACCCATGTCTCCATCGACGGTCGAGCGGCGACCTTAAACCCTGGTCTTCACCAAATCGTCGAGCGGCGACGTTAAACCCATGTCTCCACCGACGGTCGAGCGGTGACCTTAAACCCCTGTCTTCACCAAATCGTCGAGCGGTGACGTTAAACCCATGTCTCCATCGACGGTCGAGTGGCGACCTTAAACTCCTGCCTTAGAAGATCGTCTAGCGGAGATGTTAAAACCCAGAGTCGAGCGACGACTATAAACCCCGGAGGTATAATCCTAGCGAATCTTTCAATACTAAAAGTACGGTCGTAATAGCTGATCGAAACTACATAGCCGAATACCAGCAGAAAGACAGCATACAAAGAAAGGGCACAAAAAGATTTCATTGATAATAGGTTAAACATTGCCAAACGACAGGAGTACATTCAAAGCTTACAAAAATATGCTCTCTACAAGTCCCTCGCTCACTCAATATAATCAAAGGCTTCGTCGGGAATGGACTCGAGGAGCTGGACGCAGTCGACATCCTTGTCGGACGGAGCTTCAGAAATATGGTCGTTCATCTTCAACTGGATGAGCGTAGCGTCGATGGCCAGCTCGAACGAGCGGACAATCCGATTGGTCGCCTTCTCCAGAAATTGGTCCGAGCGAAGGTACTGCTGCCTCAGGACCGCGAAGCGGCCCGGTTCGGCCTCCTGGTAGGCTGTCAACGCCGCCCAGGAGGCCCCCAGATCCTCTTCAAGGCGCTTCACTTGATCCTGAAGCTCCCCCTCCTTAGCTGAGCGGCTCTCCCGCTCGACAACCAAGGAGTCCTCTGCCTTCTTCAACTTCTTGGCTAACTGCCGAACATCCTGGTTTTTCTGCTCCAGGTCGGCGATGGCTCGTTGTTTCCTTTTGGAAGCCAACTCGAGTTTATGATCGTAGGTCTTCAATTGTGCTTCGATCTGGCCCAACCTGCTGGCCTGCTCGGCCGACTTTTGCTGCTCCTCCGCAAGAAGTTGTTGGGCCTTTTGAGGTCGGCTGCAGGCATGTGGTCGGTGGCCCCTGGGAGGAGGAAGCTCCTGAAATCTTGAGCTTCTTCAGGTCGCCCTCCACCTGAGCCAACCGCTAGCACATGACGATGTTCTCCACCCAGAACTGCAAGCAAGCACTAGTGCCAATCGGAGGTAAATCATGAGTTGATAGTTGAGAATACTAACCCCGGTGGACATCTCCAGGTGACTATCAGCAAGCGCGCCAGGGGGTTTCATCGCCGCTCATGACCAACATATTAGCAGCATGGAGGTAGTCTAGCCGGGTCTTGTACCTCTTCAGATTAGGTTGAATAGGAAGCCCGACCTGCCATCTGGTTCGGAAGCTTGGCCGCTCAGGGAGTCTCAGAAAGAAGAAATACTCCTTCCAGTGTTTGTTGGAGGAGGGAATTTTATTAAAGAAGACTAGACCAATGCGAAATTGGAACAGGTAAGTGCCCAGCTCGGACTGTTTGGGGTAATAAAAGTAGTGGAAGACCTAAGGGGTCAATGGAATGTTGTGCACTCGGAACAACACTACCACGCCGCACAACAGAAGGAAGGAATTGGGGACGCGCTGGGTGAGGGGGACATGAAAATAGTTGCAATCCTCGATTATGAAGGGGTGGATGGGAAACCGAAGACCGACCATAAATTGGTCTCGGAAGAAACAGACTGTACTGATCGACGGGTCATTGGGCCGATCGGACAGAGAGGCTAGAACTATTTCATGGCCAGAAGGAAGGTCAAAGGTGTTTATCAAATTCGCGGCATCGCCCGCGTCAAACCGGGTCTCCATGGTAGTGTACTAGAGACCGGGAGCAGGGTCAGGTGGCTGCGAAGAGCTTGTCATGGTCAGGAAACGAAAACGTAGAAGGCTTGAGGGGAAAGATGGTCGGAAAACACAGAAAGCTGGAAAATACGGTGGCGGAAAAGAAGCAGCGGGAAAGCAACAATGGAGAGGGAAAGCTTACGAGAGGGAGAAGACCACCGCAGGGAGCAAGGAATCACCGCAGCAAAGAGCTGAGGATTGCCGGAGCACTGGACACAGAAGAACCGCCCGGGCAAAATCGTCGGAGAGCACGAAGAAAACGTAGATGAAGAAATGGCGACGCTGAGGCTTTATAAAGATGGGCGCGACCGATCGTAGCCGTCCGATCTAGGGCATGAGACTCGGAGCGCACATTCGGCCGTTAAATTTGAACCGCCAAACGTCACATCAGTAGTTATCACCTCGGACGTGCGGCGGCTGTGCCGGTGACAGTCCTCCCACAGGGCAACATTTGATGGGCGTGGGCGCGTGCTCGGCCTTAATGGGGGTGATTTACGCATATTCTTAGGAGATTTGGGTGGCGTCAGCATTGACCGCCCGGCTCGCGGCCCTCTGGGGGTGATGAGGAAAAAATCCAAGTACAAAGACTCAAAGTGCCGATCGGCCGAGAAAGATCAATCCTATACGGGTCGATCGGGATCCAACCAACCCATTGGCTGATCGGCTAATTGGTCACCAGACCACTTGTCCAGTCAGTTGGACTTGCAGCCTCCTTCAACTATACTTGAGGGAGAGGCACGTGATCCGGTGGTAAGGTAGGGCCCGACCGGCAGGAGGTCAAAGTGGTCAACGTTAGGCGGGCGTCTGATCAGGTGAATTACCTCCGTGGTCAGCAGGAAGAGTAGACGATCTGACACTTCGACAGCTCGGTCAGACACCGAGCTTCCGACGCTCATGAAGCTCAACCAAGGAGGCACGAAGGCCGAGTGACCACCTCGCTCGGCCAAACAGTGGATGCAGCCTCGACCTGGTAGATAAGGCTCCCTCGCTCGATAAGGGGAGCCAACCAGCAGAACATTGGCCGAGCAGACGCTCGACCCGGCTGTTGCATCACCCGGACGACAGAATGGCCGAGCGGCTCTCCCGTTCGGGACGCTCGGCCTGGCTGTTGCATCACCCGAACGACAGACTGGCTGAGCGGCTCTCCCGCTCGACCCAATAACAGAAAAAGGAGTAGTTGGCAATATCTTCCTAGTGATCAGTGTCATCGACAGGTGACATGGTCGGCGACGTGGTTTGACAGAGGAGCGTACGGTGGAAGCTTCCACTGTCACGTCAGGGATATGCTCGGGCTGTTAAGGTATGACGTCAGACATGTTTTTCTGACACGACCTTTCCAAGTATGCTTTGGGGAGCATGCACACTTCGGGAAGTATGCGCGCGCCTCCTGGGGGCTCTATATAAGAAGCCCCAAAACTTCATCGGAGGTAACATTTTCATCACTGTAGCTACAGTCACGTTGCTGCTCCTTTCTTCTCTACTTCATTTGCTTGCCGCCGGTAGCTGACTTGAGCGTCGGAGGGCCATCGCCAGGGAACCCCTCCTTGGCTAGGCACTAACGACTCTGTGGTTGCAGGCTTAGCTCGTTGGAGGTCCGCATCACCTTAAGTTGACATCCAGTCAACGTAAGCACCATCTTCCCAGCGTCCGTCTACTCACACTTGGACAGGATCACCTAGTTTTCTCTTATTGTTCTTATTCCTTGAGGTTCCTATTCCTATATATATGTGGTATGTGGTATTATAATTTTATCAGTCTTGCTTTGACTTGGGTAATTCTATTACTAATAGAAAGCACTAATGTGACATTATTACAAATGCTTGTATCTTTATCAAATTCCTCAAAATATCTTCATTCTATTTAACAATGGTTGTTTTATGCTTGATACGTGACCAACTTTGTCAAAGCTGGTTCATTCATTTGCTCATACTATTAAAGATTGTTCTAGCAATTTATGGCTCTTTGTTTGTAGTTGCAGAATTTTAGAGTGATGAGTGAAGATAGAAGTTGGACATATTTTTCTAGATGGGTGCCTGAATTTGAAATGGATTGTAGAATTTTCTTAACATATCATTTGCTAAAGCATCTTCGGGAGCTCAAATTAAATGTCCTTGTAGGCGGTGTAAAAAATCAATATTGGTATCGTAGAAACGAGGTGTAATCATGTGAAAAGTGAGGGGTTTGTGGAAAATTATGATTTGTGGATTTTTCACGGAGAGGATCCATCATCATTGAAAACTACAAGAGATTTAGATGACGATGTTCCAAGAATGCATGATAACATTGATGAATTATTGCATGATAGATTTAGAGATGTCGTAGAGGAAACAAGTATTGTACAACAAGGTCCAAATGAGGAAGCCAAAAAGTTCTATAGGTTGGTTGAAGAGGGTAAACAAGAGTTGTATCATGTGTGCAAGAATTTTTCTAAACTTTCTTTTATCATTAGATTGTTTATTTACAAGAAACTTCATGGACTTAGTAATGTAGCATTAAATGATCTTCTACAGCTCCTAAGGGAAATGATTCCAGATGCAAAGCTTCCACCAAATTTTAATGAAGCTAGAAATATATTGAGAAATTTGGGTTTGGATTGTCAAAAAATTTATGCATGTCCTAATGATTGTATGTTATTTTGGGAAGAGCATGAAAATGATAATGAGTGTCATACATGTCATGCTTCTAAGGGGAAACAATCACAAGAAAATGATGGCAAGAAACTAAATAATGAGGCTGAGAAAAAATTGTCAAACATTCCAGCTAAAGTATTGTGGTATTTTCCTCTAAAATCCCGATTGGAAAGGTTATTTATGTGTGCTGAATCTGCTATATATATGACATGGCATGATAGAGAACATCCTAAAGATGGTAATTTAAGACATCCGGCTGACGGGAAAGCTTAGAAAGAGTTTGATATGTTGTATCCTGATTTTGCAAAAGAACCTAGAAATGTAAGGCTAGGTTTGGCTAGTGATGGTTTCAATCCATTTCGAATAATGAGTATTGCTCACAATACATGGCCTATGGTGTTGGTTAACTATAATTTACCACCCTGGATGTGTATGAAGCTAGAGTACTTTATTTTGTCTTTGCTAATTCCTTGCCTTGAATCTCCTGGGAATAATATTGACGTCTACTTGCAACCCTTGATTGATGAGTTAAATGAGTTGTGGAATGATGGGTTAGTAACATATGATAAGTTAAAAAATGAAACTTTTCAAATGCATGCAGCCCTAACATGGACCATTAATGACTTCCCAGCTTACTCAATGTTGTCGGGATGAAAAACTAAGGGCAAGTTTGCTTGCCCTTGTTGTAATTATGAAACTAGTTCTTTGTACTTGAGTCATAGCAGGAAAACATGCTATATGGACCATCACAGATTTTTAGACTTGGACCATCCATGGCGTCGTAATAAGAGTTCTTTTAATGGGCATACTGAGGATAGACCACCTCCAACCTCTTTGTCTGGGGTTGAGGCTATGAGAGACTTGTCTAGCTTTAAGAATGAATTTGGGAAGACTCGAAAGAAAAAAAAAATGATGCCACATGTCCTTGGAAAAGAAAGTCAATATTTTTTGAATTGCCATATTGGCAATTCAATTTATGTCGGCACAATCTTGACGTGATGCACATTGAAAAAAAAATATTTGTGATAGCTTGATAGGGACATTGTTGGATGTAGCTGGTAAGTCAAAGGATCATGCAAAAGCTCGATTTGACCTTATAGAATTGGGGATCAAAGAAAAACTTCAACCTGAGCTATCTCTTGATTGTGAGCATGTTGTTTTGCAAAAGGCATGTTATGCTATGCCTCAAATTGAAAAAGATATTTTCTGTCATGCCATAAAGGGAGTCAAACTGCCTTATGGGTGTGCATCAAACATAGCAAGGTGTGTACGCACTTCGGAAAGAAAAGTGGTTGGTTATAAAAGTCATGATGCTCACATTTTACTGCAATACCTACTTCAAGTAGTGGTTAGGAAATCCCTCCCTAAACATGTTGCTATCCCTTTGATTAGATTGGGTGCTTTTTTTTGATGTTTGTGTAGTAAGGCTGTTAAGCTTGAAGACCTCGATCAGTTGGAAACAGAAATTATTGAAATATTATGTGAGCTTGAGAAGATATTCTTAGCATCTTTTTTCGATATTATGATGTACTTACCGATTCACTTGGTAAATGAAGTTAGGTTTGGTGGACCAGTGCAATATCGATGGATGTTTTATGTCGAAAGATATCTGGGTAAATTAAAGTCTTATGTACGAAATCGAAGATATGTAGAGGGGTCTATTGCTGAAGGGTATTTGATTGAAGAATGTGTAACTTTTTGTTCACGGTATATGGATGAAGGTGTGAAGACTAGACTAAACAAGGGTGCTTAAGATTTAGATATGCATTGTGTTTATTCAAATGAATCCAACACAGCAGTTTTTAAAACTTCTGGACACCCTTTAAGAGGAAAGAAAGAAGAAAAGGCAAACTCTTCACTCTAGATCCAGTGTGTGGTGAACAAGCTTATCGATATGCCTTATTCAATTCTGATTGCAAAGAGCTTGACAATTATATAAGGTAAATAGTTTAACTACCTATTATAAACTATCTTCATGATTTTGTTATTTTTTCAATAAATAATTAATTGTTTAATGAAGTGTACATCATTTGATAATGTACAGGTTCTTGATTAATGCAGTGAACATCAACTTGATATTAATAGACAGCTAGGAAGAAGTAGATGGGCACGAGCACAAAACCACAGCAATCAGTTTACCAATTGCCTGAGAGAAAAATTGATTAACCATAGTGTCTCAGATCACATTTTTTGGTTAGCAAAAGGTCCATGTCCTACACCTAGGAGATTTACTGGGTATTATGCCAATGGATGTAGATTCTATACAAAAATGCATGATGTATAATGTAAGACTCAGAATAGTGGAGTTTTTGTAATAGCATCAACTCCTAGCTTTGCAAGCTCAAGGGACAAAAATTCTGTGGTTGGAGATGTTGACTACTATGGTGTAATAATTGAAATAATAGAACTCAATTATTTGTCCAAATCCAAAGTAGTTTTGTTCCGTTGTGTGTGGTACCAAGTGGAGAAAGATGACTATGGTCTTCCTTGTGTTAATATGAAGAAGCTGTGCTCTTTGAATGATCCTTATGTCATGCCTTCTCAAGTACATCAAGTATTTTATGTACTAGATCCTCTAGTAGATGACCTTCAATGTGTTATGAATTGTGTTCCAAGAGATCTATATGAGGGTGATTATGGTATAAATGATGGAAACACATACTGGTCTGAACTTCATGATAATGAGATACATCCAGTTGTACAAGTTGCGGTTGAAGACATTCAGTTATCAAGAGAGGATATGCGTCTGATCATTATAGGTGCAAATACAAATTTAGAAGACATAGATGGAGATGATGACAATGATGATGATGATTCTGTTTGATCCTGTCCGAGCGCTGAGTCGAAGGACGCTGGGGACGTGGCACGCTCCGCTGTCTCTAGCCGGCGATGAATATCTCCGACGGACCTGCAAAGAAGCCGAGTCAGGAGGGGTTTCCCGACGACGGCCCTCCGACGCTCAAGTCAGGCAACGAGAAATGAGAGAGGCAGCGTAACTGTGGCTACAGTGAGGATTGCGCATACCTTCGTCGACGTCTGGGGGTCCTTATATAGGACCTCGGGGAGGCGTGGGCACGCTTCTCGATGCGTGCACGTTTCCCCAAACATACCTTAACGAGCCCATGTCAGAAAAGTACCCCTGACGCCATTCCGCAATCGTCCGAGCATATCCCGGATGTGACGGTGGAAGCTTCCACCGTATGATCCTGTGTATGGCTCGGCCGCCAACCCTGCTGCCTGTCGGCGGCAGATGTCTCGAGGATGATGTTATCCCCTGTCTCCTTTGTTCTCTTGCGCCTCCTATCTGTTCCAGGGCCGAGCGGTTCGGCCGCTCGGCAGGCATATCATTTCTGCCCCGGTTGTAGGTATCGGTCCGACTGGGAGGACTCCCGGTCGTATGCTCGGATGAGATTGCTCCTGCCTGTCTTTGTTGCCTTGCGCCCCGGCCGAACGGACAACCCACTCGGCCCTGAAACCTTTTTACCTTGAGCATCGGAAACCCGACCCCTAGTCGGGTTGTCTTTCTTTCGGCTCGGGGGATTCCCGACCGGTCGACCCTCTCAGTCCGGTCGGTCGGATCTCAGGGTTGAATCTCTTGACCTTTGACCTCCACGTGTCGTTGACCTTCTGCCAACGAGGGTCCCCCATCCTTACCACTGGATCACATGCCTCCCCCCTCAAGTCTAGTCGAAGGAGGCGCTAAGTCCGACTGACTGGACTGCCGGTTAGTTGGAGTGACACCGCTTTGCCACTTTCTGGAATGTTCCTCATCACGGTCGCTCGGCCTCTTACTGCCGCTGGCTTTGCTACCGTGTCGACGGTCAACGCTGACACCCTTCAGATCTCCTCGGAATTCATGCAAATCCTCTCCATTAAGACCGATCACGCGCGCTGCGCGCCGTAATGGCGCTCATTAAATGCGCCCCTGTGGCATCTTGCCACGTGGCGCCTCCGCTGGCGTCATCGTACAGCTCGACGATGTGTCCGAGGGGACATCGGCGGTTTGAAATGAACGGCCCGATGTGGGCCTCGGTTTTTGTGACCTGCATCCAATGGTCGAGGCCGATCGGGCCCAACCTTATAAAGCCTTCACCTTCTTCCTCCGCCGCACCTTTACCTTCGCGTGTCCCGCAGCCTTCTTCGGTGCTTCAGCGTTCCGGCGACTCCGATTTCCCGTTCTCCGACGATTCCCCTGCCTCCTTCCTTCGATCGTCAGCTTCGTTGTAAGGTTCTTCCGCATTTCTTCTCTATTTCCCTTGTGTTTTTTGTCCAGTTCTTGTCTTCTGGTCGCTGTCCCCTTCATCGTCTTCTTCCTTCTGCCGTGTGCCTTTTTCTCATTTTTTGCTTTGTTACCCGGTCGGACAATGGCCAGTTCTTCTTGACCCGCAGACCTCACTTTAGGCCCCTGGTATACTACCATGGAGTCTCGCTTCGATCGACGCGACGCCGAGACCTTGCTTGATAGTTATGATATTTCGTCCGACTTTGAACTCGTTCTACCCTCACCGTCCGCTCGGTCGCACAAACCGTCGCGCGAAGATATCTATTCTTTCCACGACCAATTCACAGCCGGTCTGCAGTTTCCTCTCCACCCCTTCTTCATCGACGTTTGCAATTTCTTTGGTCTCCCGCTCACCCAATTAGTTCCCAACACTTTTCACCTTTTATGTGGAGTGGTGATATTGTTCAAGATACACCGCATTCCTCTCCGCCTGGAAATTTTTTATTATTTTTATTATCCCAAGCAGTCTGAGCTGGGTACCTATCTATTCCAGGCTTGGCCCGGCCTAGTCTTCTTTGATAAACTTCCCTCCTCCAATAAACACTGGAAGGAGTATTACTTTTATCTTCGTCTCCCCGAGCGGGCTCCCTTCCAAACCAAATGGCAGGTCGGACCGCCTACTTCTCCCGACCTAAAAAGATTTAAGACCCGACCGGACTATCTTCAGGCTGCGAACATGCTTGCCGGTCTGAAGCTCGACATCAACAAGCTTCTACCTGAAGGCGTGCTGTATATATTCGGCCTGAGTCCGAGCCGAACTCCACTCCCGAGCAGTTTCGGTAAGAATTTCACTTGTGTATGTACTTTGAGTGCTAACTGATTTTCTTCTTTTTTCTTTGCAGTGAATATCGTCATGGAGTCCGTGATGCTCGGGATTTTGAACAGAAAAGCGCAGGCGCTTGAGGCGACAGCCGCCAAGGAGATGGAGCAACTGGACATCACCCCTGTCGGCTCTCACGAGGGTGAGAGCGGGACAAACGCGGAGGAGTCGGCCGCTCAGGCCTCCCCCGTGGAGGTGACGGGAGGTGCCACGTCAAACAGGGAACCGGCCGTCCAGGAGGAAGGCTCCGATCGGGAAGGCGAGCGCCCGCTCAGACAAAAAAGGTGCCAGACGGAGACGCCGCTGCGATCGGCTACTTCCGTTGTTCATGTGTCCGAGCGGACGGGATCTGATTCTCGTGGGAAAACCCCAATGGTAGAGGCATTATCCTCCGATCGGAATCCACCTCAACTGAACCCGCCTGCCAACCCTATCGAGACTGTGCCGGTCAGCACTCTTCCACCTGCCTCCCGCCGGGTCCAGCGCTCGGCCATTTTGTCCAAGTTCTCCGCCCCAGCCTCTGATCCCTCAGTGTCTGCTCATACGACTCCCGGCCGGAGCTGCACCATCAGGGCCACCCTGCACCTTCCCACCGAGGAGCTTTTGGTCGAGTTTGATCGACCGACAGCGCCCGAGCATACGATCACCATGAAGGGGCCCCTCGCCGAGATGTGGGCCAACGCTCGGGCCCGTGTTGGAATGATTCCGCTCGGCAACCTAGCCAACAGCCAAATGCAGCAGGCCACTGGGGTAAGTGTGTTTTCTTTCGAAGTCCTTTACGCCATCTTTCCGATCGGCTATTAATACTCCTATTTATGTCAGAGATGGGTGTAGGAGATCGCTGTCGCCAACCGACTGGCCATGGAGGATGAAGAGCTGAAGAGGTTGAAGAGTTCGGGCGGCCCGTCCTCCTAGGGCCCCTCATATGCCGAGCTGCAGAAAGAGCTCAAGAGGACCAAAGATTTGTTGGAGGCCGAGCGAAAGAAAACGGCCGACCAGGCCTATACGTTGGCCGAATTCGAAAAACAGGTCAAAACTTTTGACCGAAAAATAAGCCTGGCCACCGATCGGAAGAAGCAGGCTATCGCCGATCTAGATAAGAAAAATGTCGAGGTGCGGGCTCTGGAGCAACGAGTTAAGGAGTTGATGGAGCAGCTGGACGGCGAGAAGACGGGCCGCTCGGTGGAGGTGACCAAACACAAGGACGAACTGAAGACCCTGTAGGAGGCTCTTGATGCTTCTTGAGTTGCCTTCAAGGAGTATCAAGAGACCGAGCCAGGCTGGGTCGCAGCCCTGAGGCTGCAACACATCCGCTCGAACGAATTTTCTGAGAAAGTTTGCGAGCGGATGTATACTGCCTTTGAGTTGGCCATTGCCGCCACGATGGACTATCTGAAGTCCAAGGGTCAGCTTCCCGACTCCGCTGCCATCCTGGCCGAAGACTACGCGGCGCTCCTTTCTTCCATCCTGATGCACGTTTATAATTTCCTTGAATGAAGTGTTTTTTGTAATCACTCCGACCGGCTCTAATGGCTTGAACTTTAATGAAGATATGCCATCCTTTTGTTAGCTTACTCTTTTTTCGTCAATACCCGTGTCTTCCGATCGGAGCGCGAACTACTGCCGTTCGCGTCCCCCACCTTTCCTTCTCGTTAATCGTCTCTCGTCCTGCCTTCCTCGCTCTCAAAACGAATTTTTCACGAAGTATTTTCTGTAACTGGGCCGCTCGTCTGAACACACCCACCTCTTTGAATGGAATTCCGGTTAGATGTTCGCGAAGTACCTTTTGTAACTTGACCTTTTGTAATTTGGCCAATCGGCCGCTCGGCTCACAGGCCGACCTTTTTATTATCTTCTTGCCGATCGACCCTGACGGAAGTAGGTTATTATTTTCTTCTTGCCCCTAAGAACAAGGCTTGTCGATTGCTGGTGTTTACCACCGAGCCGAAGCCTGCATGACTTGTTCCGTCCAGGCCGTTTATACTTGCCGGTTTGACTCTAAGATTTAACTTCGCTGCTCGACGGTCTTCCGGTCGGAGGGTTTATAGTCGCCGGTTTGACTCTAAGATTTAACATCGCTGCTCGACGGTCTTCCGGCCGGAGGGTTTATAGTCGCCAGTTCGACTCTAAGATTTAACGTCGCTGCTCGACGGTCTTCCGGCCGGAGGGTTTATAGTCGCCGGTTAGACTCTAAGATTTAACGTCGCTGCTCGACGGTCTTCCGGCCGGAGGGTTTATAGTCGCCGGTTCGACTCTAAGATTTAATGTCGTTGCTCGACGGTCTTTCGGCCGGAGGGTTTATAGTCGCCGGTTCGACTCTAAGATTTAACGTCGCTTCTCGACGGTCTTCCGGCCGAAGGGTTTATAGTCGCTAGTTTGACTTTAAGATTTAACGTCGGGCCGGAGGGTTTATAGTCGCCGGTTCGACTCTAAGATTTAACGTCGCTGCTCGACGGTTTTCAGGCCGGAGGGTTTATAGTCGCCGGTTCGACTCTAAGATTTAACGTCGCTGCTCGACTGGAGGGTTTATAGTCGTCGGTTCGACACTAAGATGATCTTTATTGCATTGGTCTCGGCCGGAGGGTTTATAGTCGCCGGTTTGACTCTAAGATTTAACGTCGTTGCTCGACGGTCGGCCGGAGGGTTTATAATCGCGGTTCGACTCTAAGATTTAACGTCGTTGCTCGGCGGTCTTCAGCCGGAGGGTTTATAGTCGCGGTTTGACTCTAAGATTTAACGTCGTTATTCGACGGTCGACCGGGAGGTTTATAGTCACCGGTTCGACTCTAAGATTTAACGTCATTGCTCGGCGGTCTTCGAGCCGAGGGTTTATAGTCGCGGTTCGACTCTAGATTGCGGCGACTCTTGGTCGGTCGCCCGGGGGGTTTATAGTCGCCGGTTCGACTCTAAGATTTAACGTCGTTGCTCGACGGTCTTCAGGCCGGAGGGTTTATAGTCACCGGTTCGACTCTAAGATTTAACGTCGCTGCTCGACGGTCTTCAGGCCGGAGGGTTTATAGTCGCCGGTTCGACTCTAAGATTTAACGTCGCTGCTCGACGGTCTTCAGGCCGGAGGGTTTATAGTCACCGGTTCGACTCTAAGATTTAACGTCGCTGCTCGACGGTCTTCAGGCCGGAGGGTTTATAGTCACCGGTTCGACTCTAAGATTTAACGTCGCTGCTCGACGGTCTTCAGGCCGGAGGGTTTATAGTCGCCGGTTCGACTCTAAGATTTAACGTCGCTGCTCGACGGTCTTCAGGCCGGAGGGTTTATAGTCGCCGGTTCGACTCTAAGATTTAACGTCGCTGCTCGATGGTCTTCCGGCCGGAGGGTTTATAGTCGCCGGTTCGACTCTAAGATTTAACGTCGCTGCTCGACGGTCTTCCGGCCGGAGGGTTTATAGTCGCCGGTTCGACTCTAAGATTTAACGTTGCTGCTCGACAATCTTCCGGCCGGAGGGTTTATATTCGCCGGTTCGACTCTAAGATTTAACGTCGCTGCTCGACGGTGTTCAGGCCAGAG
This sequence comes from Zingiber officinale, assembly GCF_018446385.1. Lineage (NCBI taxonomy): Eukaryota > Viridiplantae > Streptophyta > Magnoliopsida > Zingiberales > Zingiberaceae > Zingiber > Zingiber officinale. The sequence goes on from NC_056006.1 coordinate 82,015,746, forward strand.
GGTTTATAGTTGCCGGTTCGACTCTAAGATTTAACGTCGCTGCTCGACGGTCTTCCGGCCGGAGGGTTTATAGTCGCTGGTTCGACTCTAAGATTTAACGTCGCTGCTCGACGGTCTTTAGGGCGGAGGGTTTATAGTCGCCGGTTCGACTCTAAGATTTAACGTCGCTGCTCGACGGTCTTCCGGCCGGAGGGTTTATAGTCGTCGGTTCGACTCTAAGATTTAACGTCGCTGCTCGAAGGTCTTCCGGTCGGAGGGTTTATAGTCGCCGGTTCGACTCTAAGATTTAACGTCGCTGCTCGACGGTCTTCCGACCGGAGGGTTTATAGTCGCCGGTTCGACTCTAAGATTTAACATCGCTGCTCGACTGTCTTTCGGCTGGAGGGTTTATAGTCACCGGTTCGACTCTAAGATTTAACGTCGCTGCTCGACGGTCTTCCGGCCGGAGGGTTTATAGTCGCCGGTTCGACTCTAAGATTTAACGTCGCTGCTCGACGGTCTTCCGGTCGGAGGGTTTATAGTCGCCGGTTTGAATCTAAGATTTAACGTCACTGCTCGACGGTCTTCCGGCCGGAGGATTTATAGTCGCCGGTTCGACTCTAAGATTTAACGTCGCTGCTCGACGGTCTTCCGGCCGGAGGGTTTATAGTCGCCGGTTCGATTCTAAGATTTAACGTCGTTGCTCGACGGTCTTCCGGCCGGAGGGTTTATAGTCGCCGATTCGACTTTAAGATTTAACGTCGCTGCTCGACGGTCTTCTGACATAACTTGGATAATATACGCCTGGCTCAACGGCACGGGGTCTTCACCATGCCTTCATGCAGCTACCCGCTTGGCGTACAATGCTCATGCCTTTGCTTGGTTCTTATAACTTTCACTCCTGCAGCCAAAGGATACATCCGAATGGAATATTCATGAAATATATTATATCGGCGCAGCTTTCATCCGGCCCGATAGGGCTGGAGGTGGTTTGCGCTCCATGGTCTCTCTAGCCGCCGTCCATCCTCATCCTCCAAGTAGTAGGCTCCCGATCGGAGCTTCTCGACGACTTTGAAGGGTCCTGCCTAGGGAGCCTCCAGCTTGCCTACGTCCCCGATCGGCTTCACTTCTTCCAGACCAAGTCACCCACCTGGAATGCTCAGGGAATCACGCGGCGGTTGTAGTTCTACTTCATTCTCTGCCTGTAGGCCATCAGTCGGACGGACGCTTTGGCTCGCTCCTCGTGGATCAAGTCCAATTCTAGCTGCCTCCGCTCGGAATTATCCTCGTCGTAGTTCTGGATCCAGATAGACTCTATGTCGACTTCGACTGGGACGACCGCCTCGCCTCCATACACCAAGTGGAACGGTGTTACTCCCGTTCCCTCCTTAGGGGTCGTGCGGATGGCCCATAGGACTCCCGGTAGCTCGTCCACCCAGCTTCCTCCCATGTGGTTGAGTCGAGCCTGAAGAATTCAGAGGATCTCCCGGTTGGCTACTTCGGCTTGACCGTTACTTTGGGGATACGCCACAGACGTGGAGTGCTGCTCAATGCCATATCCGTCGCACCATTCCTCGAGCTGCTTTTCGACGAACTGTCGCCCGTTGTCCGACACGAGCCGACGCGGAATGTCGAACCGACAGATGATGTGTTGTCAGATGAATTTCTTGACCATCTGCTCGGTTATCTTGGCCAATGGCTCAGCCTCCACCCACTTGGAGAAGTAATCGACTGCCACCAATAGGAACCTCCGTTGTCCGGTCGCCATAGGGAAAGGTCCTACGATGTCCATGCCCCACTGGTCGAACGGGCAGGACACTGTGGACGCTTTCATTTCCTCCGTCGGCCTATGAGAGAAACTGTGGTACTTCTGAGAAGAAAGGCATGTTGCGACGGTCCGAGCGGCGCCCTCATGTAGAGTTGGCCAGAAGTATCCGGCTAGCAGGATCTTCCTAGCCAAAGACCGGCCGCCCGGATGACCTCCGCAAGATCCTTAGTGTACCTCCTGGAGAATGTACTCAGCGTCTTCCGAACTAATACACTTTAGCAGAGGTCGGGAGAATGCCTTTTTGTAAAGCTGATCTCCGATGAGCGTGAACCGGCCGGCTCTCCTCCTCAGTAGCTGGGCTTCCTCCTGATCGGACGACGTGGCCCCTGAGCGCAGAAACTCCATGATGGCTCTTCTCCAATCGCTCGGGAATGTGAGGCCTTCCATCCGGTCCACGTGCGCTACCAAGGATACTTGCTCGATTGGTTGTTGGATGACGACCGGCGATATCGAACTTGCGAGCTTGGCTAATTTATCTGCCACCTGGTTCTCTGTTCAGGGTATCTTCTGGACCACCACCTCGGTAAAGCTGGTCTTGAGTTTTTCAAAGGCCTCCGCGTACAGCCTGAGTCTTGCATTGTTTATCTCAAAGGCGCCCATGAGTTGTTGAGCGGCTAGCTGGGAATCCGAGTGGATCACCACCCGGCTGGCTCCAACATGCCGTGCGGTCTGCAGTCCGGCTATGAGGGCTTCGTACTCTGCCTCATTATTTGTTACCCGATAGTCCAGCCGGACGGACAAATGCATCCGCTCTTCCTGAGGCGAAAGTAGCAGGATTCCAATTCCGCTTCCGAGCCGAGTGGATGATCCGTCCACATATACTTTCCATGTAGCTTCGGACTCGGGCTTTTGTACCTCGGTCACGAAATCCACCAAGGACTGTGCCTTGATCGCCGAGCGGGGTTGGTATTGGATGTCGAATTCGCTTAGCTCCGTCGTCCACTTGATGAGCCGTCCGGATGCTTCAGGGTTTAGGAGTACCCTTCTCAACGGGCTGTTCGTCATCACAATAATGGTGTGCGCCAAAAAATAAGGGCGTAACCTCCGAGTGGCAAGGACCAAGGCGAAGGCCAACTTCTTGAGACTGGTGTAGCGAGACTCAGCATCATTTAAGATATGGCTTAAGAAGTACACAAGCTGTTCTTCGCCGTTCGACCTTACTAATGCCGATCCCACAGCATGCTCGGTTGAAGATAAATAAATGCGGAGTGGCTCGCCTGCGGCCGATTTTGCCAACACGGGTAAGGAATTCAGGTAAGTCTTCAGTTCCTCGAATGCCCGATCGCACTCCTAGTCCCATTGAAACTTGGTAGCTTTACGCAGAATCTTGAAGAACGGCAGGCTCCGGTCGGCGGTCTTAGAGATGAACCTTGACAACGTCGTTATCCGACCGGTGAGGCGCTGTACCTCTCGAAGATTTTTGGGAGGCGGCATGTCTTGCAATGCGTTTATCTTGCTGGGGTTCGCCTCTATGCCCCGCTCGGTCACGATGTAACCCAGGAAGCGCTCGCCTTTTGCTCCGAACAGGCACTTCTGAGGGTTAAGCTTGACTCCGTATCTTCTTAATGTTTGGAAAGTCTCCTCCATATCCGCATAGAGATCTGCCGCCCGGAAGGACTTGATAAGTATGTCATCCACGTACACTTCCAAGTTGCGTCCGATCTGCTCCCTGAATACCTTGTTCATCAGACGCTGGTAGGTAGCTCCTGCATTCTTTAGCCCGAACGACATTACGTTGTAGCAGTAGGTGTCGTCCGCCGTGACGAAGCTGACCTTCTCCTGGCCTTCTCGGGCGAGCGGCACTTGATGGTAGCCTTGGTATGCATCCAACATGCATATCAGCTAGCACTCGGCCGTGGAGTCTACCAGTTGATCGATCCGGGGCAGGGGGTAGAAGTCCTTCGGGCATGCCTTGTTCAGGTCCCGGAAATCGATGCAGACTCTCCACTTGTTGCCCGACTTGGAGACCAGTACCACATTTGCGAGCCAACTCGGGAATTGCACTTCCCTTATGTGGCTAGCCTCCAGAAGCTTCTGTACCTCCGCCTGGATAATTACATTCTGTTCAGCGCTAAAGTCCCTCTTCGTTTGCTTCACCGGCCGAGCGTCTGGCCGGACGTGAAGCTTGTGTTGCGCTACGCTTGGCGAGACCCCTGGCAACTCCTAGGTTGACCAAGCGAAGACGTCGCAGTTTCGTTGGAGGCATTTGATCAGCTTTTCCTTTTGGTTCTCCTCCAGGTCGGATGCTATGAAGGTGGTGGCCTCCGGTCGGAAAGAGTCAATCTTCACTTCCTCCTTTTCTTCGTAAACCAAAGAAGGTGGTTTTTCGGTTATAGCATTTACCTCGACTCGCGGCACTTTCCGAGCAGACTTGGCTTCGACTCGGATCATCTCCACATAGCATCTTCGAGCTGCCAGCTGGTCTCCCCGCACCTCCCCTACTTGATCTTCCACCGGGAACTTGATCTTCTGGCAGAAGGTAGAGACGACCGCCCGGAACTCGTTGAGAGTCGGTCGCCCCAAGATAACATTGTACGCAGAAGGAGCATCAACCTCGATGAAGCTGGTGGTCCTTGTCCTTCTGAGCGGCTCCTCTCCCAACGAGATAGCCAGCCGGACTTGGCCGACCGGCAAGACTTCGTTCCCAGTGAACTCGTAGAGGGGGGTTGTCATTGGCAATAGTTCAGCTCGGTCGATTTGCAGTTGGTCGAAGGCCTTCTTGAATATTATGTTGACTGAGCTGCCTGTGTAAATGAAAATACGGTGAATAGTGTAGTTAGCTACTACCGCTTGAATGATCAGGGCGTCATCGTGCAGGACTTCAACTCCCTCGAGGTCCCTATGCCCAAGCTGATCTCGGGTTCGCTCGCCCTCTCCTAGCTGCAGCCGACCGCGTGTATCCTCAGCTGCCTTGCGTGTGCCTTTCTGGCTCTATTGGAGTCTCCTCCAGTCGGGCCTCCGGCGATGATGTTGATCTCGCCTCGAGATGCATTGCCCCTATTCTCCTCCTCTCGAGCGGATGGTCGAGGTCGTTCATGCGACGCCCGATGGTGGGCTCCGGGCTACTGACGATGCTGCCGCTCGGGGGATCTCCTTTCCATTCTTTGAACGGGGCTCCGTTGTTGATGTCGCCGGTCTGGTGAAGGTGATCGGCAGCGGTAGCTCTTTGGTGCAGGATGAGTGATGGGGGGGGGGGGGAGGCTCCGACAGTCGCGGGTGTTGTGAGTAGCTGACTGATGAGTGAACAAAACATCGGGGTCCATACCTTCCCCTTGGGCTTGGGCCGATCGGCCGAGACTTGCTGGATGGCGTGCGGCCGAGTGTGCTAATGAGGACGGGCTGCTTCGGCTCACGGTCCTCTGGGGGGCTGGTGACTGACGGGCTGCTTCCACTCGGTGGAGGCTAGTTGGTCCGTCAGGGCTTCCTTTCTTCTCGCCGCCTGGGCTTCCTCCACATTGATGTACTCGTTGGCCTTATGCAACATATGGTTGTAGTCCCGGGGCGGCTTTCGGATGAGCGAGAGGAAGAAATCACTGTCCAAGAGCCCTTGCGTGAACGCGTTCATCATTGTTTCCGAGGTGACTGTTGGAATATCCATGGCCACCTGGTTGAAGCGTTGGATGTAAGCTCGGAGCGACTCCCTCGTGCCTTGCTTGATGGCGAACAGATTGACGCTGGTTTTCTGGTGGCGCCTGCTGCTCGCAAAATGATGGAGGAACACCATTTGGAATTCTTTAAAACTCATGATAGATCCGTCTGGCAGTCTCCGGAACCACCGATGCGCCGATCCCGAAAGGGTGGTGAGGAACACTCGACACTTCACACTATCTGTGTATTGATGTAGAGTGGCTGTTCTGTCGAACTTACCCAGATGGTCATCTGGGTCGGTTGTCCCGTTGTATTCCCTGATTGCCGGGGGCACATAATGCTTCGGCAGTGGATCAGGCAGGATGGCCTCTGAGAACTGCCGGTTGATCCTCTCGGGTGACACGTCTATTCGGGGCGTCTTTCCTTTTCTGATGTCTCAGACGGGTGCTTCGTCCGATGAAGATCCTTTGTCCTGATTAGCTTGTGCGACCTCCGAGGGCGTTTGGAACAGAGCCCTATGAAACGGTATCGGGGCGGGCGGTGCCCCCACCTGGGTGCCGGTCGGCCCCTTATTTTTCCCCCATATTGAGAGCTGCTCCGGCCGCTCTTCGGGTGCTGCTCGACCCCCCGATGCTGATGTCGCCTGCTGCGCTACCCGCTCAGCCTTAGCTTTCTGCTGCTGCTCCACGATTTTTACTGCTCGTGCTTGGATGAGTGCGTCGAGTTCTTCTGGGGAGAGCGTCACCATGAGTTGGCGTCCAGCTTCTTCCATCGTCTCCGCTCGGATTCAGGTGCGTTCCTAAAGACGGCGCCAATTTGATCCTGTCCGAGCGCTGAGTCGACGGACGTTGGGGACGTGGCACGCTCCGCTGTCTCTGGCCGGCGATGAATATCTCCGACGGACCTGCAAAGAAGCCGAGTCGGGAGGGGTTTCCCGACGACGACCCTCCGACACTCAAGTCAGGCAACGATAAATGAGAGAGGTAGCGTAACTGTGGCTACAGTGAGGATTGCGCATACCTTCGTCGACGTCTGGGGGGTCCTTATATAGGACCCCGGGGAGGCGCGGGTACGCTTCCCCAAACATACCTTAACGAGCCCATGTCAGAAAAGTACCCTTGACGCCATTCCGCAATCGTCCGAGCATATCTCGGATGTGACGGTGGAAGCTTCCACCGTATGATCCAGTGTACGGCTCGGCCGCCAACCCTGTTGCCTGTCGGCGGCAGATGTCTCGAGGATGATGTTATCCCCTGTCTACTTTGTCCTCTTGCGCCTCCTGTCTGTTCCAAGGCCGAGCGGTTCGGCCGCTCGGCAGGCATATCACTTTTGCCCCGATTGTAGGTATCGGTCCGACTGGGAGGACTCCCGGTCGTATGCTCGGATGAGATTGCTCCTGCCTGTCTTTGTTGCCTTGAGCCCCGGCCGAACGGACAGCTCGCTCGACCCTGAAACCTTTTTACCTTGAGCATCGGAAACCCGACCCCTAGTCGGGTTGTCTTTCTTTCGGCTCGGGGGATTCCCGACCGGTCGACCCTCTCAGTCCGGTCGGTCGGGTCTCAGGGTTGAATCTCTTGACCTTTGACCTCCACGTGTCGTTGACCTTCCGCCAACGAGGGTCCCCCGTCCTTACCACCGGATCACTGTTGATGAAACTTTATGAGATTGGATGAATGTCGATGAAGAACAAGAAACTGATGATGATTGAATCATGATGTTGTAATGCTTGAACAAATGGTATTTAATGGTTTGAATGTTATGCTGTGATAATTCATGAACACATGATAATTAATGATTTGAATGTTATGCTATTGTAATGCTTGAACAAATGACCGTTAATGATTTAAATGTTAAATAAATTATGATGTTTTATATCATCTTGCTGGGGTATTCTCCTCTTATTTTATAATGTTACAAAATGCTTTACACTAATGATTAAAGTTGCTGATTTCAATTCCAACAATTCAATCATTAATGGGAAATCAATGCCAGAATGATGATTTAGAGAAAAATAGTATGACTACATATGAGAGAGTTAGAATGCTAAGGGTTCAAGAGAACCAGGTAAAAATGAGAGAGTTTGGACTGAAAAATATTGGCAATACTATGCCATCTTTGGCGACCAATGCTAAATTGAAGAACAAAAAATAAAAATCGTTGGGTAACAGTAACTATGACGTTGAACAATTTTTGGATGAAAATGGTGGTGGCAAGGATGATGAAAGCAGTTCCACAGATGTTTTTATTCCAACAAAGGTAACCAGGTATTCTGTTATGTACTTATGAGAACTTGAAAACTAATTTGTCTAGTTTTATAACATTAATAGTTGTTGCTGCTTTATTTGGTTATTTAGTGTGTTCACATTCTGTGATGTGTACGGTATTGTATAGGTACAGACTGCCAGACAAAAATACATTCCACTGATGTCAGTCAAAAAATATGTGGAGTTACATAAGAAACATAGAACACCTCCTCCAATGAGCAAGGAGTTACTAATTGTATCACATGTGAAGGCAAGACACAATCAGACTTCTCATCAAGTTGTGCATGACAATGCTGTAAGAAATAAAATGAGTGGAGATGCAACTACTGTTGGTGAAATACTCTCACGGACGAAACAATTAAAAACACCAATTGTGCAGTCCAAGAAAGGAGATTCAGTGCAAGTGCTCCATGACATAACAAGACCCAGGATATCACTTATGAGAACTGAATCTCCTGATAAAGGTATATATTTTCTCTAATATATTTGTTTTAACTCTTGACACTAATTTAAGGACTATTCTATCTAGATATTCAACTCTTTAGCAGTTCGACTTCACAACATTTGGAAATTATGTGCCTTCACAACATTTGGAAATTATGTGTTGGTTTCCATCAATACTCAGCCTTCACAACATCTTTACTCTGTTCCTCTGTATCATTAGCATAATCTACAAACCCGAACTCTAAAAAATCTAGAAACAAGGCAAATACTTTCCTTGTATCTAGGTATATATTTTCAGCTTCTCGATGATAGAAATTATGTGCCTATTTTGTTTCTTGGTGAATTTTAATGTGTGGATAAGTTATCAAAGTTATTGGAATTTTAGGGTTCATACTTCTTATCATATTTATGTAGATGCATTGTGTGATTGTCGATATTTACCTGCTTTATTTTCATATTGTATATGTTTGAATGCCTTTGATTTTATAATGTAACTATGTAAAAAAAAATTGATAATGCATTATTTTACATTTCATGGAAAGTAGATGCTATCCTGGATGATATAGAAGGGAATTCTTGGGAAAACAAATATAATGAAGAGCAAAATCAGATTGGAGGTGAAGATGATGCCAATGACAGAAATGAGAATGACATTAGATGTGAATCTATGGACATTTATGAACAAAGTGTGTCTAGTGAAGATGACACCAATGAACTTGATGAACAAGCACTTTTAAACATCCAGTCACAACCTAAAGGTATATTTATACATGAATTACCAAGTAAAACTATATATATATGTATATTTTCATATGCAAGATTCAGCTTTACGTCATGGTTTATAATTTCAGCTAAAAATAATGCGAAAAAACAAGGGCCAACCATGATGCATCATGTTCACATTCGCGGAGTGGATGAACATAAAGTCATCAGTTGCAATGAGTTTGGGCAACCTATTGGACCAGTGATACAACAAAAAAATGTTGTGATTGAGTTATCTCAATTTTGGGGCACAATAGGTCATGAGTATAAATATGCTCCCTTGGTTTATCAATCTTGGAAGAAGGTACCTGATAAAGAGAAGATGTGGGAATATGTGTTGGTATGTGATTCGGTGGTAAGAGCCCGGGACCCCCTAACGAGGGGTCAATGCCACGTAGGGGTCAAATGGCTAAGCAGCCCGCCGAAGAAGGGTGAGCCGACCGGACTTGGAAGAAATGGACCAGACCGATCGGCCGACCAAGGGACATTCGGTAGTAAAAGGTGCCCTGACCGGGTCGGGGTTCCGACGCTCTGTCGAAACAGTAGTTAAGAGCCGAGCAGAAGAACCAGGGAAAAATGACACTGCTAACAGTCTCTACATAGCGCCTACTGGAAAGTTCCCCAGCACACCAATGTCAACGGCGGGCCGGACGCGAGGTGAGTGTCGTCCGGCCAACGCGTAAAAGGAGGAAGGGCCGGCCGGACGGACTCCCTGTCCAGCCGGTCGGACGCCCCGGATTATGAACAGTAAAGAGGGGGGAACATCTTCTGACAGCCGTCGAATCATATGGCTAGGCCATACTCCTAGTCTGATAACGGGGTGTCCTGTTGTCCCATCGAAGACGTAATGGGACTGTCGCAGTATGGCGTCAGGTAAGCTCTCTGACAGGTACACACCGAGGCATGGGCTGCGGACACGCACGCGCCTCGATAGGCGTGTAGGAGCTTTTTCATCACCCTATATAAAGAGCCGTAGACTTCGCCGGAGGTACGCATTCTACAAGCTTGGGAGCTCCTTTTTCCGCCACTTACCTGACTTGAGCGTCGGAGGGTTGTCGCCGGGAACTCCTTCCCGGCCCGACTTCAGTGCAGGTTCGCCGGAGATTTGTGTGGCCAGACGGAGACCTACACCATCGAATAGGAGCGCGCCACGTGCCCAGCGTCCTTTGGTTCGGCGGTTCGGACAGGATCAATTTGGCGCCGTCTGTGGGAACGCTCCTGCATCCGAACGGGAACAATGGACGAGGCTGGACGACAACACATGGTGACGCTTTCGAGAAACTTCGGCTCGATTGAGATGAGGGCCTCAAGCTCGTGGAGCAAAAAGAAGCCACACCGGTAGGCCGAGCAACAGCGATCCGGTGGCGGCGGAAGCACCACCACGATACCATTCCATCGGGCTCTCTTCGACTCCTAAAGGCAGTAGCAACTAATCGAGGCGGGATCATCTTGGATGAAATACCAAGATGAGACAACGAAAAGGAAAGCCCGGCGGATGCCTCTCCGGATCAATCGCCAATTTTGAGGCCATTCTACAAGACCCTCGCCCAGCACTCGTGCCTCACGATCGGCGAGTACAATGGGACAACCGACCCGGATGATCTTTGAAAACACAATCATCCTCCATCAATATACGGATGGAGTAAAGTGCCGAGTTTTCTTACCACTCTCTCGGGATCGGCTTAACTGGTTTCGGAGGTTGCGGACGGATCCATCACAAGCTTGAATTTCGAACGGCCTTCCTCCACCATTTTGTGAGCGATCGATGCTACCAGAAAATGGCGTGAGCCTGTTCGCCATCAAGCAAGAAGCCCGTGAATCGATTCGAGCTTACATCCAGCGGTTCAACCAAGTGGCGATGGACATTCCAACACCCGAAACCATGATGAATGCCTTCACACGGGGCACGGTGGATGGGGATTTCTTTCGATCGCTCATCCGAAGCCGCCCGAGACTATGATCACATGTTACAGGCGACGAATACATCAGCGTGGAAGAGGCTGGCGGCTAGGAAAAAAAACTCCAACCGGCGGGCTCCTCGGTAGGCGGAAGCAACACGTCACTCATCGCCGCCAGAGGACCAAGGGCTGAAGCAATCCGATCCCCCATGCCAGGTCCCACGTGTAAGAGGTAGCTCGCCCAAGCCAAAAAAATGGACCCGATGTTCTGCTCCTTCCACCAGACGGATCGCACAACACAAGGGATTGTCGAAGTCTTCCTTCGTGTCTCATCGTCCCGGAATGCCGGACGACGGTCTCCCTTAGTCGACAGGCGAATTCAAGCCGATCGGACGCGTGAGGGAGAAAACTCCGATCGGCGGCGTTCCCCAAGGCGGGAGAATCGCCGGCGTCCGAGAACGGTCTCGGCCTTCGCTCGGGAAGAGGAAAATAAAAGCAATACCTCCGAAATCAACGTTATTGGCTGGGTGACCGGAGGAGACTCAATAGAGCAAGAAAAGCGGCGTCGTGACTCCAATCCATGCCACCAAGAACAGGCGAACGGACGGAAATCAATTTCGGGCAGGGGACTTGGAAGGAGTTGAAGTACCCCACGATGCTCTGCTCATCAAGCGGTAATAGCCAATTACACAATTCACCGCGTATTTGTTGACACAGGGAGCTCGATCAACATCTTATTCAAGAAGGCGTTCGATCACCGCAAATTGATCGAGCCGAGCTGTTACCCATGACAACTCCACTCTACGGGTTTACGGGTAACGAAGTTCAGCCGGTTGGACAGATCCGGCTGGCTACCTCGTTGGGAGAAGAGCTCGACTCTCCCTCGTCCTACAACGTCATTCTGGGACGACCGGCGCTCAGCGAATTCCGAGCGATCGTCTCAACCTTCCATCAGAAGATCAAGTTCCCCGTGGAGGACAAAGTGGGAGAAGTACGAGGAGATTAGTTAGCTGCTCGGCGATGCTACATCGAGATGGTCCGAGCAGAAGTCAATTCCACTCGGAAGGTGCCCCGGATCGAGGTAAACGCCATCACCGAAAAGCCACCCTCTTTAATTTATGAAGAAAAAGAGGAAGTGCAAATTCACCCATCCCGATCGGAGGCCACAACCTTTATTGCGTCCGATCTGGAGGAGAAATAGAAAGAAGAGCTGATCCAATGCCTCTGAAGAAATCATGATGTCTTCGTCTGGTCGACACATGAGCTGCCCGGAATTTCGCCGAGTATAGCGCAGCACGAGTTACATGTCCGACCGGACGCTCGGCCGGTAAAGCAGAGAAAAAGAGATTTCAGCGCCGAGCAGAACGTCATCATCCGAGCGGAGGTGGAGAAGCTTCTGGAAGCCGGCCATATACGCGAGGGCTGGCGAACGTAGTATTAGTCTCCAAACCGGGCAACAAATGGAGAGTGTGCATAGATTTTCGGGATCTCAACAAAGCTTGCCCGAAAGATTTTTATCCTCTGCCCCGGATAGACCAGCTGGTGGACTCTACGGCCGGCTGCGAATTAATCTGTATGCTCGACGCCTACCAGGGCTATCACCAAGTGCCACTCGCCCGTGAAGATCAAGAAAAGGTCAGCTTCGTGACGGTCGACGACACTTATTGCTATAATGTGATGCCGTTCGGATTGAAGAATGCGGGAGCCACCTATCAGCGCTTAATGAATAAAGTATTCAGAGAGCAGATCGGGCGGAACCTAGAAGTTTATGTGGACGACATTCTCATCAAATCCGTCCGAGCGGCAGATCTCTTCAAAGACTTGGAGGAAACCTTCCGAACGTTGCGTAAATATGGAGTTAAGCTAAATCCCCAGAAGTGCTTGTTTGGAGCAAAAGGGGGGCGTTTTCTGGGGTACATAGTGACCGAGCGGGGAATTGAAGCAAATCCCAGCAAGGTGAAAGCACTACAAGACATGCCGCCCCCAAGAAATACAAGGGAAGTGCAACGTTTGACCGGTCGGATAACCGCTCTATCCAGATTCATCTCCAAAACCGCCGACCGGAGCCTTCCTTTTTTCAAGATCTTACGCAAAGCTACAAAATTTTACTGGAACGAAGAATGCGACCGGGCGTTCGAAGATTTGAAGGCATATCTAAATTCGCTCCCGGTATTAGCCAAGCCGACTATTGGTGAGCCACTTTGTATTTATCTATCCTCGACCGAGCAGGCAATCGGCTCAGCATTGGTGAGGGCGAGCGGAGAGGAGCCTGTGTATTTCCTTAGTCACATTTTAAAAGATGCTGAATCTCGCTACACTGGGCTCGAAAAGCTAACCTTCGCTCTGGTCCTCGCCTCTCGGCGCCTTCGTCCATATTTCCTGGCGCATACCATTATTGTCAAAACCAATAGCCCGCTCGGACGTGTTCTACTAAATCCAGAGGCATCCGGACGGCTCATCAAATGGACGACAGAGCTAAGTGAATTTGACATCCAATACCAGCCCCGCCCGGCGATCAAAGCGCAATCCTTGGTCGATTTTGTGAATGAGGTGCAAAGGCCGGAGCCGGAAGCTATGTGGAGAATATATGTGGATGGGTCGTCCACTCGGCTCGGAAGCGGGATTGGAATATTGCTGCTCTCCCCACGAGAAGAAAAGATGCACCTATCCGTCCGGCTGGATTATAAAGCTACCAACAATGAGGCGGAGTATGAGACCCTCATAGCTGGCTTGCAGGCTACCCGGCATGTGGGAGCCGGTCGGGTAACACTCCACTCGGACTCACAGTTGGCCGCTCAGCAGCTCTCTGGTACCTTCGAAATCAATAGTGCTCGGCTCAAGCTCTACGCTGAAGCCTTCGAGAAGCTGAAAGCCGATTTTAGAGAAGTTATTGTCCAGAAGATACCCAGAGCAGAAAATCAAGCAGCTGATGAGTTAGCCAAGCTCGCGAGCTCAATAACGCCGGTCGCCATTCAGCAGCCAATTGAAAAAGTATTGTTGGTGGCGCACGTCGACCGGATGGAAGGCCTCACATTTCCAAGCGACTGGCGGACGCCCATCATAGAGTTCCTCCGCTCGGGCGCCACACCATCCAATGAATATGAAGCCCAGCTGCTAAGGAGGAGAGCCGGTCGGTTCACACTCATCGGCAATCAGCTTTATAAAAAGGCTTTATCACGCCCGTTGTTGAAATGCGTGAGCTCGGAGGACTCGGCTTACATCCTCCAAGAAGTACATCAAGGATCGTGCGGAGGACATCCGGGCGGACGAGCACTAGCTAAGAAGATCCTGCTAGCTGGATACTTCTGGCCGACTTTACGAGCAGATGCCGCTCGGACAGTGTCAACGTGCCTTTCATGCCAAAAGTACCATTACTTCAACCACCGACCGGCAGAAGAAATGAAGGCATCCACAGTTTCATGTCCGTTCGATCAATGGGGAATGGATATTGTTGGTCCATTCCCGATGGCGACCGGGCAGCGGAAATTTTTGCTAGTGGCGGTTGATTATTTTTCCAAGTGGGTGGAGGCCGAGCCGCTAGCCAAGATCACCGAACAGATGGTCAAAAAATTTATCTGGCAACACATCATCTGTCGGTTCGGCATCCCTCGCCGATTGGTCTCAGATAATGGGCGGCAATTCACAGGGAAGATGCTAGAGGATTGGTGCAAAAGCTACGGCATCGAGCAACACTTCACGTCCGTGGCTTATCCCCAAAGCAACGGTCAAGCCGAAGTGGTCAATTGGGAAATTCTTCGTATTCTGCGCGCTCGGTTCGACCATTTGGGAGAAAGTTGGCCGGATGAAGTGCCGGGCGTCTTATGGGCCATCCGAATGACTCCGAAGGAAGCGATGGGCGTCACACCGTTCCATTTGGTCTATGGCGGCGAGGCGGTCATTCCGGTTGAAGTCGGTGTTGAGTCCGTCCGGAGGATGAGCTATGATGATGGCAACGCCAAATGGAGGAATATGGAGCTGGATTTGGTTGACGAGGAGCGAGCCAAGGCGTCCGTTCGGCTGATGGCGTACCGGCAGCGGATGAAGCAAAACTACAACCGCCGCGTAATCCCTAGATCATTCCAGGTCGGTGATCTCGTCTGGAAGAAAGTCAAGCCGGTCGGCGACGTCGGCAAACTGGAGGCACCGTGGGCGGGCCCCTTCAAAGTTATTGAAAAGCTTCGCTCGGGCGCATATTATTTGGAGGATGAAGCCGGGCGGCAGCTGGATCGACCGTGGAGTGCAAATTATCTCCAGCCTTATCGAGCTGGATGAAAGGTGCACGAATGTAATTCATTTTTGTGTATATGCTAGTCGCCTATGTACTTGTAATGCAGGAAGCAAAAAGATGAAAACACATTGAGCATTCTCCGCCGAACGGCTTACTGCGTGAAGACCCCGTGCCGTTCGGCCGGGGCATATAAATAATCGAACCGCACGCTCGATATCGAAGGCCCCGGACCGTTAGGCCGGAGGTATATTGTACGAGCCGCACGCTCGATATCGAAGGCCCCGGACCGTTAGGCCGGAGGTATATTGTACGAGCCGCACACTCGATAACGAAGACCCCGCGCCCCTCGGCAGGGTGTATATAATCAGTTAAAAAGTTAGCCGTAAAAGGTCGTCGAGCTCCGACGTTAAATATCGAGAGACGAGCCGGCGTCTATAAACGTCCGAGCGGAAGGCCGTCGAGCTCCGACGTTAAATATCGAGAGACGAGCCGGCGTCTATAAACGTCCGAGCGGAAGACCGTTGAGCTCCGACGTTAAATATCGAGAGACGAGCCGGCGTCTATAAACGTCCGAGCGGAAGGCCGTCGAGCTCCGACGTTAAATATCGAGAGACGAGCCGGCGTCTATAAACGTCCGAGCGGAAGACCGTCGAGCTCCGACGTTAAATATCGAGAGACGAGCAATGGCCCCAGAAGCTCGCCTTCAATATCGAAACGTCTCCGCGTTCCGCTCGGCGAGACCCAAAGACTCGGACGTTAAATATCGCGAACGGCAGTGTCAAATAGCCTGAAGACCGTCGAGCTCCGATGTTAAAAATCAAGAGACGAGCTGGCGTCTATAAACGTCCGAGCGGAAGACCGTCGAGCCCCGACGTTAAAAATCGAGAGACGAGCCGGCGTCTATAAACCCTCCGAGCGGAAGACCGTCGAGCTCCGACGTTAAATATCGAGAGACGAGCCGGCGTCTATAAACGTCCGAGCGGAAGACCGTCGAGCTCCGACGTTAAATATCGAGAGACGAGCCGGCGTCTATAAACGTCCGAGCGGAAGACCGTCGAGCTCTGACGTTAAATATCGAGAGACGAGCCGGTGTCTATAAACGCCCGAGCGGATAGCCAGTCACATGATACAATCAACGATAGCCTGGTCATACGACTGAGCGGCTCGCTTATCAAAAATGTACGGAAAACCCCTTTGGGGGTAAGGCACAAAGAAAAAGTTCGTCAGTGGAAGTTAGAGATATTAGCATGTAAATGCCGAGCGGCTATGTTCGAAAACCTAGCGGCTGCGCGGTCGCATGATAGATGTCATTAAGACGATCGAACTGAGCCGAGCGGAAAGGATATAAAGAACACTTTGGCGTGACGAGGGAAAAATGCCTTGCTAAAACAGAAGTGAAAGGAGCAGAAGGTCATCTATTACTCATTAGGTAAATCAAACAAGTCATTACAGAAATAAGTTGGGCCGAACGGCGGGAATACAAAAAAGTTCATAAAAACGCTCCTCACACATCAAAATCAAAAAGAGCGTCGGGGATGGAGTTCATCACGCTTGCTAGGTCCTCGGGGGGGATGGTCAGCTCGGCAGGCAGGTGGCCTTTGGTCTTCAGATAGCCCACCGCCGCCTTGATCGCCTCCTCGAAAGTGAGGGATATCTTGTTGGTAAACTTCTCTCCGAAGTCTTCCGAGTGGAGGAACGCCTTCCTCACTTCGTCAGAACGGGCTGACTCCCCCTCTTGATACTCTTTGAGTGCGGCGTGGGCAGCATCGCTGGCAGCTTGTAGATCCTTCAAGTCTCCATCAAACCTTTGGAGATCGGCCGAGCGGCTCTCCTTCGCGGTAGCCAGCAGAGCATCCAGATCCTTGATGCGTTGCTCCAGCCCTCGGATCTCCACCTTCATTCGGTCCATATCATCGATGGCCTGAAGCTTCCGGGTGGTCGCGGTCTTGATTTCTTTATCTCGTTGCTTGATCATCGCCTCAAGCCGAACGACCTTGCTCGCCAGATCGGAAGCCCTTTTCCGTTCGGCTTCCAATATTTTCTTGGCCTTCTCCAGAGCGGCAGTCGACTGCTCGGTGCCCCCCGCAGCTTTTTGTTTTTTCAACTCGTCCTCCAGTTCGGCCAATCGATCGCTAATGGCGATCTGCTCCACCCAGTTCTGCTAGCAAATGTGGACAGGTTAAAAACATAATTCAAATACGCAAACAAAGAAACAGAGCATACCTCGGTAGCCTGTTGTAGGTTGCTGTCGCCGAGCTGTCCGGGAGTCATCTTGGCTATTCGACGCCGAGCGTCCACCCAAGCTTGGGCAAGAGGGCCCGTCAAGGTAATCTGCTGCTCAGGGACCATTGGCCGATCAGCAGCAGCCATGTACGCCTCCGAAGGAAGGCGCAGAACGGTTTTAATTAAATTCTGGCTGCTCGGCTCGCTCTGAGAAGCAGCGGCCTTACCGGATGGCCCACCGGTGGACGAGGAAGGAAGCTCGCCCAAACGCCTGATATGGCGCAGGGTTCTTGAAGGGCTGGAAGGCGGCACCTCAGAGCTGGCCCTCGGAGAGCCATGTGGGGTCGGAGTACTCTCGAGGGAAACCGTCCCGGACAGCACCGGAGCATCCACGCCCCGCTCGGACTGGGGCTCATCAAGTGGAGTTGAGGCAGAGGCAGATTCCGGTCGTCGGCGCTTCCGAGTGATTAGCGGAACATCATCTGCCGAACGACCCTCTACCTCAGCTTGGTTAGAGGGTTCAGTGCCGCCCGCTGCCTCGTCGTGAGAGGCAGCAGCGGCTAAGGCTTCAGGGACCTCCTGAGTCCCCTCACTTGTTTCGCCGGTCGGATCAGCGGATCCAAGGCCCCGCTCGGCGACCTCCTGGTTCTTCACCGCCTCAATCTGAGCAGCTTTCAGCTTGAGCTTTTCAGTTGTCTTGGCGCGCCACATGACTTCAGCTGCAGAAGCAAAAAATAAATCAGTTAGAACAAAACAAATGGGAAGATAAGGGAACTTACTCATGCTGCAGGGCAAATCGGCTGTGGTGGAAGACAAGCCGAATATGTGCATTACTCCCGGAAGGAGCAGCTTGTCGATATGATAACGCTGACCAACCAACCGTTCGGCTGCATGAAGGTAGGCCGCGTCGCCTCTAAACTTGCCGAGCTCCGGTTGCGCTGGCATAGCCATCTGCCACTTGGTGCGAAAAGTTGGCTGCTTGGGAAAACGTATATAGAAAAAATGCTCCTTCCAATGTTTGTTGGAGCTCGGCATGCTATCGAAGAGGACGAAACCTATCCTAGATTGAAAAACAAAAGTACCCCACTCGGCCTGCTTGGGATAGTAGAAGTAGTGGAAAATTTTTGGGTCTAAGGGGATGCCGTTCAGTTTGAACAAAACTATCACTCCGCTCAGCAGCCTAATAGAGTTGGGAACTACCTGGCCGAGCGGAATGCGAAAATAATTGCAAACTTCTAAGAAAAACCTGTGGGGTGGAAAACGCAGTCCGGCTAGAAATTGGTCTCGGAAGAAAAGAACGGTGCCGGGCGGCGGTTCATGAGGCCGATCGACCGGTGTGGCTAACACTATTTGGTGGTCGGTCGACAGGTCGTAAGTCCGAATGAGACGCAATGCGTCTTCCTCATCAAAGCGGCTCTCCATGGTCGTGTACCATAGACCCGGAGCGCCGCCGGTCGATTGCGAGGTGCTAGTCATGGGCGAAAGACGAGAATACGGGACCAAAAGAGAAGGTTCAAGCAAGGAATGAAGGAAAACCGACTGAAGGAAACGAGTAACAAAGAGCAGAAAATGTTGGGGAACAAGAAAGAGGGTCTTACGAGCAAGAAAGATGATCGACGAGGGCCTGGGGTTTGCCGAAGAGTGGAGGGGCGAGGTCGCCGGAGAAAAAAACGAGCAGAGAAGCGCCGGAGGAGGATGAAGCAACAAGGCGGCGGAAACGGAGTCGCGGGCTTTATATCGCCGCCCGAGAGCAACCTCCACCGTCCGATCCAGGTCGTCGATAACGAGGTCATCATCCAGCCGTCCATTTCAAACGGCGGCTGTCCCATCGGAAGTGACGCCACCGCCATACGCTGACAAACGCATGATCGTCACGTGTCAGCGGGATACTGGCCGCATTTAATGAGCTCCCCTTACCGTGCGCAGTGCACGTGATGAACAGTAGGGGAGAGCATCGGACATGGGGTCCAAGAGACCACAAGGCACGGATCAGATACCACCGAACGGACGAGCATCATTAGGCCTGGCCAAGCGGCCCAATGCAATGATCGTTGTTCTGTCAGATCGGCAGTCCAGTCAGTCGGACTTCGCCTCCTTCGACTAGACTCGAAGGGAAGGCAAGTGATCCGGTGGTAAGAGCCCGGGACCCCCTAACGAGGGGTCAACGTCACGTAGGGGTCAAATGGCCAAGCAGCCCGCCGAAGAAGGGTGAGCCGACCGGACTTGGAAGAAATGGACCAGACCGATCGGCCGACCAAGGGACATTCGGTAGTAAAAGGCGCCCTGACCGGGTCGGGGTTCCGACGCTCTGTCGAAACAGTAGTTAAGAGCCGAGCGGAAGAACCAGGGAAAAATGACACTGCTAACAGTCTCTACATAGCGCCTACTGGAAAGTTCCCCAGCACACCAATGTCAACGGCGGGCCGGACGCGAGGTGAGTGTCGTCCGGCCAACGCGTAAAAGGAGGAAGGGCCGGCCGGACGGACTCCCTGTCCAGCCGGTCGGACGCCCCGGATTATGAACAGTAAAGAGGGGGGAACATCTTCTGACAGTCGTCGAATCATATGGCTAGGCCATACTCCTAGTCTGACAACGGGGTGTCCTGTTGTCCCATCGAAGGCGCAATGGGACTGTCGCAGTATGGCGTCAGGTAAGCTCTCTGACAGGTACACACCGAGGCATGGGCTGCGGACACGCACGCGCCTCGATAGACGTGTAGGAGCTTTTTCATCACCCTATATAAAGAGCCGTAGACTTCGCCGGAGGTACGCATTCTACAAGCTTGGGAGCTCCTTTTTCCGCCACTTACCTGACTTGAGCGTCGGAGGGTCGTCGCCGGGAACTCCTTCCCGGCCCGACTTCAGTGTAGGTTCGCCGGAGATTCGTGCGGCCAGACGGAGACCTACACCATCGAATAGGAGCGCGCCACGTGCCCAGCGTCCTTTGGTTCGGCGGTTCGGACAGGATCAGTATGTATTCCAATTACTCGATTCCTTTTTTTTTTGCACCTATTTAACTACCTATCTTTAACTATGTAATGATATGTCTATATATGTGCATAGGAGAAATACATTATACCTGATGTATGTAAAAGTTGGGTGTTGAAATCTATCGATGCTGCATGGAGAGGGTACAAATGTCGGATAAAGCGAAAACACTTCTCCACGTACAAAGATAACAAGTCTAGATGGAACAATCGACCTAAGATAATTTCAGAAAAGGATTTTCTTAAACTGTTGGGAGTATGTAACCAAAAGGAAGTGAAGGTATATTTAGTACTAGTCTTGTTGATATTCTTTTTCAATACTATCCTTCCTGTTTTCAACTCTTAATTACATAAGCTGCCTAGTTGTTATACTTCTTTATGTAGAAATGTTTTTCTATTGCAAGAGAACGATGTAAGTCTCAAAGGAATAGGCACATGACTGGTCCGAAGAGTTTTGCTAGGGTTCAAGAGAAAATTGTAAAGGTTTTTTTTCTTAAACTTTATTATCGTCTTATTGTTTGGTTTCAGTTGATAGAATTTTTTTAATATTATATACATTTATCATGAAAACAGAAAAATGAAAATCCAGACAAGAACCCACCTTCTTTAGCTCAACTTTTTGAGCGCACATGCCAATGAGTAGAGGGAAGGCATTATGATGAACCATATGATGACATCGTGAAAAATATTGTAACTGAATTACTCCACTTTCTCTTTATATACATGTATATGTATTCACTGTTGGCATTTTTTTGACTGAAATAGTTAATTATTTATGTAAAAATCTATTATTGATAATATTGTAGGAAGCTATGAAGAACTACAAGCCTTCAGCTATGGAAAGTGGTGATGCAGATCCTTTTCTTGCCGTTATGGGCAAGGATTATGATGGGCGTTGTAGACTTTATGGTAGAGGAGTTACTAGAAAGATGTTGAAGAAGGTCAGTGGTGCACCGACGTCGTCATATATGGTATTTCAGGAGGTCTTTGAGTCTCTAAGAAGTACCACTGAGATTGAACAAAGATATAAGAGAGATAAGGCAGAATTAGAGCACTTGCAAAAAGAAATTGAAGCTAATAATGAAAGGCAAAGGTTGGAACTAGAAAAGATGTGAAGGGACATTGACCTTCAATGTGACAAAATTGTTGAAGATACAGTCCAGAGGGTTCTTGCAAAACTACCTTCGAAAATTGCAAATCAATATTTTTCCTAAGGTATGTTATAGTTTTATATGTATTTTTTTACGTATATGTTTCAGTTACTTGATCATATATTAATAATAAGGTTCCAGCCTTTTGTGTAAGATTTATAAGATTTTTTCATGTTATTATGGTTTACTGAATAATTTTATTAACTTTCAAAAATAGTCAGAATAGATGATACTTGAGTAAATTAGTGATCTTTGGAGATTTTGAGTAGTTCTTATATCAACTTCAATATTGTTGGTCCAATTCAGGCATCTTTTACTGCACTTTATTATATGTTCTTATTTTCTAGATAACTCATGCAATCTAAACTATAGCATTTTAATATCTCATTTTGCTATCATGAATACCTTTGAAAGTCTTCATCTGTTAATGTCACATCATTGATGTTTCCTTGTCAAAATTTATTTATTTATATTTTTCTATGCCCATGACACATCCAAAAGAGGTAAACTATATTTTGTTGCTTGATCTTCTCTTTTCTATTGCTTGATCTTCAACGTTTTTTTAAGGCAAGCAAAATATTTGTATAGTTGCCTTTGTAAATGTATAGTTGCCTTTGCTCCATATGAGAAAATCACGTATGGAGCAAATTCTTGGTCTTAATAGCAGAGAGACCAGAACAATCCATATCATGACAATTCAGAAAGCAGACTAAAAAATAATACTTCATATTCTGGTAACTTTGCCTTAGTTTATCATTCTTTATATGGTTGGTTCCTAGTTGTGCTATGGGGTTTGGTACTTCTTTGTGGTTGCTTATTCTGATATGCTATCATTTTTAACTCTATTGCAATGTGTACCGCCAAATTTGAGTATTTCCATACTAAATTTAGTAGATGTTATTTTCCAGCTGAAGGATGTGGTTGGATAAGGTGTATTTAGATATATTGTCAATTGAGCACAAAGGTTATTACGTTTGCTACATGATCAAATTTCTATTCTTACTTTTATTGTCCACATTGTGATGCTTTTCTTGTAGGCGGCAAGCATTTTGGATAGCTAAGTAGCTGTTACAGTTGGGAATGAGAATGGGTGTTACATTTTGGATACCTATGTAATTTTTTTAAGGCAAGCAAAGAGTTTGCATTGTTAATTTTTTTAAATGTATAGTTGCCTTTTTTGGGAAATTCATGAAGGTATTAATTAGTGGCTTTTGTATAGTACTTTCGTTTGCTATATATTTGTAGATGGCAATTGTTGGGTTTTTGTAAAATTCTTAAGCAGAATATAATGTGGTACAACTTTTGTAATACAATGATCATATTTTGAATAATCTATTTTATACAAATGTGTTTGATTGGATAATAAATTTGCATTATCAATAATATATTGGTGAAAAAATAAATGTTACTATTAATGGATAAAAGTGTTACATTTTAAAAAATAAAACACAAATATAAGTGCTGCATATGTATCACTAAGTGATGCGTTTAAGAGGTGAATTTTAAATAAAAAGTGATGCATTTAATTTAAAAAGTGTTGCATTATTGGGTTAAAAAATTGTAAAAAGTGATGCTATTAATAGTCAAATGTGTTGTAATTGTTTAAGAGTATCAAAAGAATAAGTGTTACTGTTGGAAGAAAAAAAGTGCTACATATAGAGAAGTGTTGCCTTTGCTATATATCGCGACAGTTCAAGAAAGTGTTGCATAATATAACAAAAGCGTTGCGTTATATCTAACATGATAGGACCTAATAAGATAGAATGAAAAGTGTTACCTTAGGTATAATGCAACATTTATATGGCCAAAAATAACACTTTAGGGGTGATATCTTGGCCTCAATTTGTTGTAGTGTCAGATCCTACCAATCCAGTGTTTTCTTTATTCAATTGAGAAATAACATCTTTTACCATCAAATCAACATTATCATCCAAGTTAGGAGTTAGATCTTCATTTACTTCTACATTCATCTCAAATAACCAAGCAAGTTCAGTTTTATCATCGACTTCGACTTCAACATTCTTATTTTCTTCAAAATTAAAATTTTCTTTCTCACCATCTATTTTTTCACTAACTGGTTCTGCCTCCACATCATCATTACTCTTTTCTTCACTGCTTAGTTCAGTCATCATCTTCTTATTAGATAATCCATGATATCTCACACAATGCTTTTATCATCAAAATAAGGGTAATGTAGTAAAAAAATATTTTATCATCATTATTTAACATAAATAATTTCATTATTTCTATATTTACCAAATAACTTCCTTGTTTGCCGCTTAACAAAATCTCCTCATCCGGAAATGATACTATATCTAATGCTTTTTCATAATTATAAACAAAATATCACCTCTACAATCATATTTTAAAAAAATATACTAAAAACATAGGAACTTACCTTGCTGAAATCAATGTCAATAATTAATCGCTCGGCAACATCACGTTGGATGGAAATCTTACTCTTTCCCAACGAAACAACCAGGGAAAACACCATAAAGATTGTGCACGTCCAAATGAAGGTATTCTTTCATATAACCAGGCCTTAATATATAAAGGTATTATTAAAATAATATGAAATATATTATAATCACATTTTAAAAATTAAAAACTCACAATTAGGCCAATAGTACAACCATCTACATACTTTTTTCTTCCTTCTAGTCTATTACCATTACCGGCGGTATGTAAAATAAGTTGGTAACACAAAATTTGTATGTTGCATCTCTCCACGAGTAATCAAAGAACCTCGTCAGATTATCAATGTAGGACATAATAAATCGAGGAGTGAGATAGTTACCAATAGAAAAAATAAAACAGTTAAATAAAAGACAAATAAACAGCCTAACAAAATCATCCACTTTAGAATCCTTCTATGATCCAACTAATACAAGTATTTTATCATAAATTGTAGCCTTATTTACGTTGCCGACTTTTCCTTCAAATAACCGAGCTACAAATTTGAACTCCATGCTGACATCCAAATCAATAGGTTGCCCCACATGGGCCAAACCAAGGATGATGCAAAACTCGATCGATGTGAATGAAACTACAATATTGTCACCAAACAAGAAAGAACGTGAAGACTGCTGGAATCTGTTTAATACTAAATCTATTATGGTACTACTAATTGGTATATTGGGACTCTCGAGCCATGGAGTGAGTGGAGTGCTTTTGATCCTCTCTTTTTGCTTATTACCCAAATTGGGTAACACTTCATCCAACACAACTTTGAAATATGTTAGTGAACAACGGGAATATGATTGTTTGCTATTTTTGCTCTTGCTCTTCTTCACATATTTCCCCTTAACCTCCTTTCTTTCAATAGCTATGGTTTTCTTTCCCATTTCTGCATAAAAATAAATTACTTAATAATTCATAACATAAATGATAATTCATGGAAAATATGAGCATTAAAGCGCTTAAATTGAGTATATTATTTAGTTTATTGATAATCACTACACAACTACCACATATCTCATTCAATCATTCAATTGAAGAAGATAAAACACAAGCATATTCATAAAACATGTTACAATTAGGACAATTCAGAACCCATTTTTATTCAAACTACCAAAATCAACCACACTCAAATAATAAGAACAATTTATAATTTCTACCATGAAGTACAAGTTATGAAAAATATGGGCATCAAAGCACTTAAATTGAGTATATTATTCAATTTTTTGTTAATCAATACACAAAAGTAATATATATCTTTCAATTCTTTAATTGAAGAAGATAAACCCCAAACAAAATCATAAAATTACAATTCGAATGTCAAAACTAATTTTATTCTAACTAGCAGATTGGACAACATCAAAACTTTGAACTATTTATCCATTCATACTCTAACATACAAACCCTAAATATTTTGGGCATTAAAGTGCTTAAATTGAATATATTATTCAATTTATTGATAATCAATATCCAAAACTAACATGTATTTTTTAATTCTTCAATTGAAGAAATTGAATAAAATAAAATACAATTCAAACATCAAAATCAATTTTATTTAACCAGCAGAATAAACAACACCACTAATTATAACAATTTACCTATTTCATATCATAAAGTACAACCCTACATATTTTGTGCATCAAAGTACTTAAATTGAGTGCATTACTCAGTTGATTGATAATCACTACAAAAATTATACATCTCACATTCTTGAATTGAAAAAGATGCAATGCAAACTTATTCATAAAATTACAATGCAGACACCTAAACCTAATTTCATTGAACTTCAACCTCACAAAATCGAAAACACCCATAAAGTAAAACTTCAATTTTTCGCAGAGGAATAACAAATTAGTCGAAATCTAGGGCACACAAATTTTACTTACCGATGATTTAAGGGTTTAAGATGGTTTAATTGGGTTCCACCGCCTCTCTGAGTTTTGCCTTGAATGTCAATGGAGATGGTTTAGACATGAAGTCGGGAAGTGGGTTGCGGATAGTTTGGAGTCACGAATGCGGGGTGTATCGTCGAGTTTTGGAGTCATGGAGGAGGAGTGTGTCGCCGAGGTTTAGAGTCATGAAGTTATGCGTCGGACGTTGGGAGAGACATGAATAGCTGTGTATTTTAAATCAAGGGTAATATGGTAATTTTACTAATGTTAGGGAGCTGAAATAAATAAATTGATTTGGTTAGGTATTAAAAATAAATTTATATTGACATGGGGATTAAATGTAAATGTTTAAGTTTGTATGGAGATTTAAAGATAATTTGCTGATATTTTGGTGTAAATGAATCATTCTGAACGTAGAAAATTACATGGGCTACAACGGAGGCCATATTAACATTTCTAGGCTCAAATCAACAGGAAGTTTTTCTCAAGATATGTCGTCATCGGGAATTAATCAAGAAATTCACGTATACAATTTGGTAAATTGGTAAATTGGCGAAACTTGGCCTGTTCATCTTGATCACGCAAGCCGAGTCAGCGTCCAGTCCACACTTCCCACATTCACTTATCCAAAGCCTTAAAAACCCTTTAATTATTTTAATCTCCTCCAAAAAAATATTAGAATGGTACAATCATCTGGATAATACTTAGTCCGTTCCTAGTTCGGAGATAAATCACAGACAGTCAAATTGACAGAGGGGTCTTTATGTAATTGAGGAAGGAAGGAAGGAAGAGGATGAACCTTCTTTGATTGCTGCCGCAATCGATAACGCAGTCCGTCCAAACTTCCAAATTTTGGGGTGGTCGATCGAAGGAAGGGCATGCTAAGAGCTGTTGCTAAGCGATCGTGGAGAGGTCTCCCACGTCGCCACTGCCAGGCGACGCAGCCCTTCTGCTCCGCCGTGCTGCCTGATGGCATCGACCGAAACACCGACGCCTTTTCTCGCAACTCCGCGGCCGTTCGGGACCTCGTCTCCCAACTCAAATCCAACATCCATAAGGTTTTCTTCCCGCAGCGCCGCGCCCTCAATCTCACTTCCTCTGTCTATAATGTCCAGGGATTTGGGGGCCTTTTGCCTTCGCTAAATGCTTCGTTGATGTCGCGGCCAGGTCCTTGGCGGCGGAGGCCATCGAGCTGTCGAGAGGAATAGGAACCGGAATAAGCTGCTTCCCAGGGAGCGGATCGACCGGATGATCGATCCTGGGTCTTCGTTTCTTGAGCTGTCTCAGGTAGTGTCGTGGAATCTGGATTAAATTTAGAGGGCATGATTTTTTTGTAATGCTCGACTTATTTATAGGCATACCTCGTAAAGGAAAACTGGCATGGCGTGATATGTTTTTACAAGTAGCGACTGGGTTGGTCTCGTTGAAGTTGCTAGCCTAATTTGCATGAATATGCTTTTTGTGATAGAGATCTGAATGCAATGCTAATAATAAATTTGAATTTTGCATCCAGCAGTATCTGAGCAAAAGCTAGTTCAGTTGTCACACTATTCCATATTTCACCGATAAGGCATTTACCTAACCATAACATGATACCATGATAACAATCCTTTCTTGCACAGCGAAATGCTTCACCACTTCCAGCAAATAAAATCCTTGCTGGAGCTTAGATCCCACTACAAATTTCCCAAAGCAGCAATATTATGTGCTTACAAGTCAATGACTCCAAGAGCTCCATCAAATGAGAAGAATGGCTAATGTCCATGTATTCCATCCAAGAAACAGTTTATACCTTCAAATTGCAATTTGCTTTCAACAATTATCTCTGTTAATCAATCCATTTTAGGCTTTCGAAAATTGAAAAACATACAACTGTGACCTTTCAGGTTTGCCAGCTTATTTTTGAATTTTCAATGTGGTTTATGATCTTCTGTTAACCATTGATTTAGTCATAGAGGAACATCCTTGTGTTCAAAAGAAAGGAACCACATTTACATCCCTGTTTTTGTGCCAATTGTCTGGCATTATTTTATATCTTCTTGAATAGAGACCAATCAGAATTGTTAAATTAGATTGGTTGAGAGTTTGAATCCGTAGAAAAGAAGTTTGAGATTGATAACATTCTGATTTTAGGTTAACAGAAGATGCCAACGTCATTATGTAATTCTAAACATGTGGAGCCTCTAGGTGTTGTACTTATTTTAACCCATTCAAGAAGACAATTGTTTCGTTTGTTCTTACTGTTCCTGCAAAGAAACCTTCTGCTGTAGGAGATGAAATGATATGGAGATCAAAAATTCCTTTTACATAAACCTCTACAGCTTGGTCACTTTTTCCTATAGTTTTCAGGGGTACAATTAAGTTATCTAAGAATAGAAGTTCTTGTATCCATCCACTCCGAGTATAGGAAAACTTCTATTGCTCATAAGGTTGTCAAGCAATCTGAAATTATGTGAAGCATGGCAATTAAAGGCAAGTTTAACCTCACCATATAAGAGAAATCCCTATACAGAAACTGACCAAAGTTGCTGAACACTAATTCTGTAAATTAAATGAAGCTATTCTAGAAGAACTGAAAGATACATGAGGATCTGCCATAACAGGTATTGGATAGGCTGCCACTTGCACATAAAATGCCTAAATGGCTCCTCTCCTTATCCTTGTTTTTGAGAACAATCTTGCTCCCTTTTTTGTTGAAAAGGAACTGACATTTTACACCTGGTATTTAGAAGACTAATGTGTTTCTTTACCTCTTTCAAATATGTCTGCCTAAGTTTTCACTTTTTTAATGCGTTCATGAAGCTTGCAGGATGTGACCTATATGAAGATGCATTACCTTCAGGGGGAATTATTACTGGAATAGGACCTGTGCATGGGCGGCTGTGCATGTTTGTAGCAAATGATCCCACTGTTAAGGGCGGGACATACTACCCCATTACTGTTAAGAAGCATCTAAGAGCGCAAGAAATTGCTGCTGAATGTAATTTGCCATGCATATATATTGTTGACAGTGGGGGTGCTAATCTTCCAAGACAAGCTGATGTCTTTCCTGACCGGGACAACTTTGGTAGGATATTTTATAACCAAGCCAAAATGTCTGCTGACGGCATACCCCAGATTGCCCTGGTTGTAGGTTCTTGTACTGCTGGTGGTGCTTATATACCTGCAATGGCTGATGAAAGTGTCATTGTCAAAGAGAATGGAACAATATTTCTAGCTGGACCTCCTCTTGTGAAGGTTTGCGTTGCCTCAACCTTTTGTTCTGCATTTTGTTCCAATTGTGTCTTATCCCATTTAGTAAAAATAACTACTTTCATCGAACTTTAAGCGCACCTTAAAACCCTAGGTTATTCTGAAGGATCAATTTTCATAGGCTGCTACAGGTGAAGAGGTGTCTGCCGAGGATTTGGGAGGTGCATCCATGCATTGTAAGGTATCAGGAGTATCAGATCATTTTGCAGAAGGTAGGCCACTTCCTAATCAATTTGGTACTGCAACCAATTTGTCTCTGCTAGACCAATTTTTTGGAATGATTTTTGTTGTGAATGCACTTTGAAATTGTCTTGTGGGATTATTGCCTTTGTTTCTTAACCAATCAATCACCCACTTAACATTTCAGCTTCCATTAAACAATTTCTTGATTCCATTTTCTCCTCCTTTTATTTATTTATTTATTTTCATTTTGATTTATGAAGCTAAAAGCTATTTGTTCTAAGTTTCTGATGATCTTCATGAATGCAACATGATGCAGATGAAATTCATGGCCTGACAATTGGGAGAAATATAGTTAGGAACCTACACATGGCTGGGAGATGGGCAAATAGTTCACCAAACATCTCTTCTTTTTATAAAGATCCATTATATGATGAGAAGGAACTTCAATTGATAGCACCTGTTGATCAGAAGCAGCCCTTTGATATTAGATCTGTGATTTCTCGCATTGTTGATGGAAGCGAATTTGAAGAATTCAAGAAGTTATATGGCACAGTAAGATCTTCAAAACTACTTGATTCTCATTACATTTTCTTTTGCATTTGTAGTTCTGCGAATATAGTAATATTAACTAGGTTTTACTCTAGACACTTGTGACAGGTTTTGCAAGAATCTATGGACAACCAGTTGGAATAATCGGAAATAATGGCATATTGTTTATTGAATCTGCTCTAAAAGGATCTCATTTTATTGAGTTATGTGCACAGCGTAGTATTCCTTTGATATTTCTTCAGAATATCACTGGATTTATGGTACGCCCTTCTATCTTTCTTCTCATTGTATATTGTGCTACTTTAGCAACTAAACATCTGCATGTTCCAAATCACATGCTGGAATGCTAGTATTGTATATGGTTCTGAAATAGTTTAAACTTTGCTTGTACTTTCTCATTTTGTAATAGGATGAAGCCATATTTGATGCTTAGCAATGGCAATTAAAGTATCTATCTATTCCTTTCCCCAAGTTTCGTCTCCCGTGCTCCCCTACATTAAAATTACATTTTTTTTTTGGTTTTTTTAGTCATTTTTTTCCATTTATGTGGCATACTTGTCTAATCATTAATCTTTAGGAGTATTTTTTGGAACAAAGAAGGGAAGCCTTGGCGCAACGGTAAAGTTGTTGCTTTGTGACCAAAAGGTCACAAGTTCGAATCTTGGAAACAACCTTTTACAAAAAGCAGGGTAAGGCTGCGTACAATGAATCCTTCCCCGGGAGAGCAGATCCTCTGGTCCGCAAATTGTGGATCAGGGGATGATCCACTACATGAGGACCTTTGATTTGGATGGACCCCACCTACTTAAATATAGGGTCCATCTAAATCAAAGGTCCTCATCAGTGGACCATCCCCTGGTCCGCAATTTGCGGACCAGAGGATCCCTACTGCTTCCCTGAGACGCCGCATGGCTGGAGCTTCGTGCATCGGACTGTCCTTTTTTAGTATTTTCTAGAACAAAGCAACAATTTTGATTGATTATGGGAAGATATGGTAGAATGCATCACTTAGTGGAGTGATCAAAATAAACTGTTTGTTGTATCTAGACATGCAAGATTTATCATAAAAGCTATTTATTTGGTGAATGTTACCTATATATCCATCTCTAGGTATTTAGACAATATTCTAATAAAATCTAGACATCACTTCTCATTGAGAAATTGACTTTTGAACCAACAGTTGTTAAAAGCAAGAAGTGAGGATCGGATAAAACTCCACCTCTTAATCTCTAAGTGAGGGTTCTTAAAATACGGTTACTTACTAAGAGGTTTTCCACCTAAATGGTTCGGCATTTTGGGATAGATTGGTCTCTCCTGGGCTTTAACTTGGTGCCATAATCAATCCCTTCCCTCTGGTTATGTTGAACCTGATGTGCATGTGTGGGAGACCAGGAGAGTATAAGAAGCTCCAACTCTTAATCCCACATCTCCAAATTATAGTTCCAAATACCAAGAGGTCCCTACCGAAGTCCTTTCTATTTTGGGTTAAATTGGACTCCCTCTTTAGCTCTCTCATTACCATTCCCTTTGTCCCCGGTGTCATGGTGCCGTGGTAGGACATCCAGGTTGTCACCAGACGCCTGCGGTTCGAACCCCAGTTACGGCGTATTTGCAGGAATTTTCCTCCAAATGGGAGGCATAATCAAAAGATGCTGGGCTTCTGGGTTGATCGCCGCGTGCGCTTCCCGATTTATCCTGATGGCCGGTGGGAAACTTCTGTGGGACCGGGCCGGTCACCCCAGGGATAGTCAATGAGACTAACTGGGATTATCATTTTTCATTACCATCCCCTTTGTTTGGTTATGACTGTGTATTTGTATAGGCATAGGGAAGCAGAGAGAGGTGGAGTTTAAAAGGCAACAAAATTCTCCATCATTAATGCACTCCTATCCTTGGTTTGCTTTCTTTTGCAATCAGCTACATTCTTATGCGCTGTATGTCATATCACCTGATGAGAGCTTTATTCTAGCATTGGAGCCTGAATGCTTGCAACACTAAAAAAAGATATCTTTCCTTCATAGCATGGTCCTTGTCAATGTGCAGCAAATGCCATCATGATCAACCATATCATATTCTGTTCGCATGTACATTTCAAGTATGTTCTAGGCACTTGCATATTAAGAGTGGTGATCAAGAATGTGCTGGTAAATAAACTGTGTTCCAACTGAATATTTCATTGTCCTGCTAGTTTTATGTGTGATGCCAGCAACTCATGTTACTCGCACATATATTATGTGATTATTTTCTAATCCTTTCTGGACACATTTTAGATCTTAAAATAATTGTTTACCTAACATGCTGCTAGTTCTACTTTTTAAAAAATCGTATAGGATGAATGGATCCTATGTTATATAATGTTTACCATTAATATGTGCTGGTGGGCAGGTTGGATCAAAGTCTGAGGCAAATGGTATTGCTAAAGCTGGAGCCAAAATGGTTATGGCTGTTTCCTGTGCAAAGGTCTCTTCTATTTCCATTTCTTTTATATTGGACATTCTATATTCTTCCTAACAAGGTTGTGTTTGTAAATATCAACCACTATAGATAGTTTGATGGATACACTCAAATTTTTGAGTGGTGATCTGCTTTTGTCTGATTAGAACTTATGTTTCCTGGATACTGAACCTACTTGTAATACTCACCATTTTTGTGTTCAAGTTGCACTAGTTAACAGTACCTTACAAATTTAGATCTTTAGTGCGAGTCTGAGGATACATACTCATTTTTTGGATGGCTAATTTCATATGTTGTGCATTTGAACTATGAAAATATAACAACAAAGATGTACATTGAACTCTGTGTGCAGCTATTTCACTACTAATAATTCTTAAATCTTTTGCTGCTTTTTTAATTGTAGAATTATGTGTTGTCTCGCTATATCCTTCGTACCTTCAACTCTAATATTGGTTCATTTAAAAGTTAATTAATGTGCCTCAATTTATAAATGGGATGAGGAATTGTCCATTCTATTTTCTTGATGTGTAAGTAGTTAAAAACTCGCTTCTCTTGTTCCCAGCCACATGATGCCCTCACCATTCAAGGAGTCAACCATAGTTGAATATTATATTGTACCTCAACAATACTTGTACGAAAGGCTTACATTAATGCTTGGTCTGCCAGGAAGAAACCGTGTTAATCCCCAACACTTAGGATTTGCTACATGGATCTTATCCCAATACTTCAATCTACACTAGATATACTATTATCGTTATTGAAATCTCTACCTTATATAGCTCCAATCCTAATCTTTTTGACTTGTCTAACTATAAAATCTTTGATCATCTTTGAATTTGTCCAAGCAACTTAATATATTTTTATTTCTAAATTGCTCAATACTCTAATCCATAAAATGTGGTGAACTGTATCAAAAGTGTTATAATTTTCCTTTTAGCCTTATCCAACACAAACTGAATCAATTATTTGTATGTTCGATGCTTGTTTAGGATATTTATTGATGATCTATAGCAGGTTGTCTTATACTGAGTGGTAAGCAGCTGCTATATAAAGACTAGAGAATCTAATCGTTGATATGACTGGGCTATTCCAATTGTTTTCAAGATATATGGTTTTGCTTCCGAATTATGACTCTCTTCCATTTTATACTTCACAAGGAAGACAAATTTTGCTGATCAAATAGTTTTTCTTGTGGAATTTTTTTGCAGGTTCCTAAGATAACAATAATTATTGGTGGAAGTTTTGGTGCTGGGAATTATGGAATGTGTGGACGAGCATACAGTCCCAACTTCTTGTTTCTATGGCCTACTGCGAAGATATCTGTGATGGGTGGCATGCAGGTAGCAGATAACTCCTTTACCTATATACCTAAGTCTTCAATGAATAGGCCATAGTTATAGGGACGCCAATTAGGTAGATTTTAGCTGGGTATCTACCGAGTGAACCAGGCGAAAAGTAAGAAGAGTGGGACAATTAGATCAGCCCAGCTGAGAGGACTTGATAGATCAAGTAGACAAGGCAGCACAAGTGAACTAAGTGGAATATTTCTTGTATAACTCGGCAAAGCCGAGGTAAATACCTCCCTTATGTGCTAGTCACTATTCCAAAGGATAGTAGCTGCCCGTGATTTACCTCCTTCGTGTTGACCTGAGACGGGTTGGCGGGGGCGCTGGGGGAGAGCGTATTCGCCTTTTGTCACAATATTAGCACTGGGTGGACAAATTTTTTATTGATTTTATACTATTCCTACTAAATCCATGTAGAATGGCTTATCTTATTCTATCCCATAAATTAAATTAAATTGTGCACGTTTCTATTCCTTTCATATACTTTATGGAAATATTTGTTCAATCACACTTTCGTTGTTGTTTACTTTCTCAGGCTGCTGGTGTTCTTGC
Organism: Zingiber officinale; assembly: GCF_018446385.1. Classification (NCBI taxonomy): domain Eukaryota; kingdom Viridiplantae; phylum Streptophyta; class Magnoliopsida; order Zingiberales; family Zingiberaceae; genus Zingiber; species Zingiber officinale. The sequence goes on from NC_056006.1 coordinate 82,049,782, forward strand.
CCAAATTGAGAGGAGCAACAAGAAAAAACAAGGAATTGAGGTAATTGTTAATTTTTTATTCCAGCATCATATACAAGTTGAAGGCATTTTCTGAGCAAGGAAAGGGGAAGGTAGGAAGTCTAGCTTGCTCTATTGTTCATAGAACATGAACATCTATGCATATTCAGGTGGTTATATAGTGCACAAAATGCTCTCCTACCATATATATGGCAGCATGCTGCTTTATCTTCTGTCCCAAATTACATTTAGTTGGTTCAATATCCTTAAAACCATATCTCTACTCCTTTTTTTTTAACCCAAATAAACAAAACCTAAGGAAATTCTCTTTGAAGTAAATCAACTATGTGATCCATAGTTTTCTTTCTTAATTTTCTTTCTTTTCCCTCTTTTTCCTGTTGAATGCAGTGGACCAAGGAAGAAGAGGAGAAATTTAAGAGCAAGGTTGTAGAGGCATATGACAAAGAAGGAAGCCCCTATTTCTCCACTGCAAGGCTGTGGGATGATGGCATCATCGACCCCTCTGACACTAGAAAGGTCGTTGGCCTCTGTCTTTCTGCTTCAACTAAGCCTGTTCCTCAGGATACCAAATATGGTGTCTTCCGAATGTGACCATAAATAATGTTATATGAATGACCAAATGTACCATCATTTGTCTTGGAATAAATGAACTGTTTTATTTATTTGTTTTGAATTTTGATATTCTTAAAATGTCTTCTGGACCTTGAAGTTTATTGGGATTGGGATTAAAAGGTCACCTTAGAATTTGTAGTTATTTATATATTCCAGTGTTGCTGTGTCATCTTTGAATTTCAAAGCAGTTTTATCGATAGAATTTTATCCACCATCAAACTTTGGAACTCGATCTCCAGAAGGATTGGAGGAACCAGCTACTTCCACATTAAAGCAGAGGGTAAGTGTGGTATTGATAGTAGTTTCTTCTCTAGAATCTGAACTTGATAGGATAAAACAAGAGCTTGAAATGGTGCAGATAAAGGAAAAGGAAGCCAGAGACAAGATGGTGGTGTGGTGCCCATGTTGTTGCAACAGAACTGGTGAACTAGATCGAGCTAGATCAGCTGCACTAATGGCACAACAACTACTACTACAAAAGGTCAAGGGAGTGGATCAATGGAGCTAGCAGAATCCCCTGCAAACACCACATGGACCAAATTACAGGTAGCTTTGAAGGAAAAAGCAGCAGCCAAAGAATCAGAAAAGCTGGCATAAGCAGCAATACTGAAAGTTCTGCAGTAGAGTGAGCAAGCTGCGAAAATGAGGGTCTTTGACTATGTGCCGAAGGTGATCCTTCCACCAGATCAATACTTCACTCTCAGCAAAAGAGCCCATTAAGCTAGCGGCTGCTCTTGCACAGATTGATGAGGCCAAGATACCGACCAGGTCCAGGAAGAAAAATTGGATGTAGAACAGGAACTGAGAGAATGGAGGGCCGAACTCGAACAGCAAAGAAAAGCTAACGATGCAGTTAAAGCTTCATCGAGTCCCCTAGGAAGTCCACAATGATGAACTCAAAAGCATTACTAAGGAAGATAAGGATGATGCAGTTCATGCTAGGCTAGGAGAGATTGAAACTGGTGTGTTAGTTAACAAGGAGAAATCATTCTTTCCAAAATTGGTTCATCTGTTGTCCATTTAATTTGCATGATTATTTTGAAGCTCGACTTTGTCTGTACATGTTCATCGAATTCATTCTTCAATATATATAAGCGATTCAAAGGACACAATGGAAGAACGACAGGCAAACGAAAGCTAAATTGAATCTAAACTATTAATTAACAAAGACACAGACTATTCGCACAAATTGAGTTATCTGCAAAGATCTACCATCAAATAATGATCTAGAAAGAGCAGTAACTCTCGTTGCCATGCATGAATGAAACGATCTAACTAAAAATCAATGAGTCAGTGGCCCACGCCGGGACTGTGTCCTGGGTTCGTCGGTCGTACACCTTCATTGCCCACTACGATACCATTACTATCGCCTTGTTCCTCGCCTGGTGCAATGCTGCCTTGCAATAAAGCAGTTGCTTTATTACTAGTAAAGTTCTCTACTTGCATTGAGACTCCGCCATTGATCGTTAGTCTGGTGTCATCTTCCGCCGTCTTCAGAAATCTTGCTTCAACAGGGGAGCGAGTTAACAGAAAAATTATCGTCATTATCACTGAAACATACCTAATCTTGAAAGCCATCTGGTGCATGGAATAGAAAACTATTTGAGAGCGAAAGAGAGACGGCCGGTTATATGCTTGACGCTACTTAAGTTTGATGCTTAATTCTTCTCTCTTTAGTGCAGCAACGGAAGCTGTTAAGCGGCCTTATATAAAAAGTGTTACTGATTACTGCGCGTTTTCCCAGAAGCCATCCCAACTAGTAAGCCACTTCTCCTCCTGCACATGCTTTGCAAATCATGAAAGATTCTTGTACGTAGATAGGGAGTCAGTATGCCAGATTCTTGTACGTAGATGGGTCTATTTCAATGGATTTCATTATTTAAACAGATGAGGTCTATCATAGTCCATCAATCACAAGTAGTGAATCATCCTCTAGTGCGGACTAGAGGATCCTGCCTGGTTAGTTTGAACCCTTAGAATCGATAAATTATAAAGGTGATTGATCCATGTAAGTTTATTATAAATCTGTTGATGTATGATATATGATCTCGTTCGAAAGTAGAGAGATGGCTGGTTGGGAAGATAGCTCATGTTGATAGCTTGAAGACTCTGATTTAGTAAAAAAGTGACTCCGAGCGGTCCTATGTGTCAAAAGGAACGTTAGTAACTTGGCTAGGGACGAGTTCCTGCTGTAGGTCATCCGACGTTCAAATTAGTGATCGAGTTGAATATATGAACAGTAGTTATGAGTGTGTAAAATTATATAGCATCGCATATCTCCGCTTGTAGATGGGAACTTCCTTTTATAATGTTACTATTTGTCTACGTACGAATCTCAGCATTTTCAAAAAACGATAAACCAAAAAGATGCTTTAACACACTTTCCAAAATGGACTCGTAATTTCTATGTTTGACAGAGAGGAAGCTTCTAATGTATAGCTTACATGCAGAATATTTTCTGTCCTCCGTGGCGCAAGATGCCAAAAAGGAATACGAGGTCGTTGGGATGAGGGGTCCACCATATGTTTACATGTCAAGCCGACCAAGTTCCTCCTGTGACTCGATCGACAATCACTTATGAGGACAAGCCGATCAGATTTATAGAGTGTTATTGTGGACTCATCCCTCACTCGGCTTATCTATTTAGCCACTGAGTTCGATCAGACTAAGTGTTTCATTTGTCTGATCGGACCATAGGTCCGTTTGACTGGATGACTCGACTGGAATAGTTGATCATGGTAGCTCGAGTGATAAAGAGGACTTTACTCTCACCGACTTGATTTAGAACTTCAACCATTATTCGACCTAGGGTCGACCCTAGATTTTAAGGAATTCGGTGAAAAAATAGACCCTTTATATTAATATAAAAATAATAAAATAATAATTTTGATCAAAATTATTCCATGAGCGGCCAAACTTGTTATATTGACCTAAACTAGTAAAATTGAAATTTGTGAATCTTGTTTGTGAAATTTAGGCTTGTTAAAGATCTCAAAAAAAAAAAAAAAAAACCTCAGAGAGAATTTAAAATTTTTACTTATTTCATATTCATATAAACTTATGTGGGTCCAAAAGCATTGTATGACTATTGATGCAGTGATGGAGGGAAGTCTATCTGGCACAAGATCAATTATCAGGGTGGAGGTCAAAGTCAAGGCGGTCAGCGTCCGGATGTCAAAGGGTCGAATGGAGGACAATCACAATAGTTGGTCAGGCGGTCAAGCCTCGACCAGAAGGATACGAGTTCGAGCTGACCCCCACTCAAGCTCGGGATGATACGCGAGACAGCTGACGCTCGATACGGAGTGGTAGGACGTCGTACGGGACCTGGCCAAGGGTACAACGGAGTCCCGACCGAGCGGCTACCCCGCTCAGCCAAGCAGCAGGACCTGGTCATGGATGGAGTGGAGTCTCGGTCGAGCGGCTACCCCGCTCAGCTAAGCAGCAGGACCACTGTAGCATCTCTCGACATCCTTTTGAGAGATAGTGCTACTGACATGAGGCATGATCGACATACGGATCGTACGATTGAAACTTCTACCGTCGCTGTAAAATATGATAATAAATATTAATTAAATAATAAGGTTAAATAGAGGAATAACCTTAATAGATTTTTTTGAAATTTTTAGAAATTTTCTGAGAATTTTCGGAGGTCGTATGGTGTAGGTTACGAGGATAAATATTGGGGCTAGGGGAAGCCTGTTTAGGCTACCTCATTGAATGCGGAAAAGTTTTATTTTTCTTTTTCTTTTCTTTTTCTTCTCCCGTTGCCGAACCCGTGCTCGACACCTCTTCATTTTCCCGATCTCCTCTTCTTCCCCTCGTCTTTATCTTCGCTAAACCTATCCTATCCGACGCTGCCTCACATCCCTCCGCCGAACCTGAGCCTTCTCTTTCTCTCTCTCTACGCCGACACCCCGATTTTCTCTTCCTTCTCCCTCACTGTGGTCGCGTCTTTGATGCTACTCGTGCCCTAGATTTGATTCACCGGACTTCCCTTCCCTCCGTGCTGTCGCCGACCACCTTGGCCGACGCCTGATCGCCGCTGAGCAACATCTGAGGGACATCTCGACGACACCCACTGCTGATCCAGCCGACTATTGTCGATCTACAGTTGACGCTACCCTTTTTGTCGTGAGCATCCAACACTGATACCTCACCCCTTTGTCCTCTGTTTTCCGCGAGCAATCAAATTGAGGTAAGCTACGTTGTGGATTGGTGTGCATTTTAGGGATGGTTTGGCTGAATGATGATGTTGGCGTTAAATGGGTTCATTCACTGATTCTGATTTAGGGTGTTGAAGAAGAGCTCCCTCTCCACTGATCACAGGGGAGTACTCTGTTGCCTCACTGCCATATTAGAGGAAATCTGCGGGTACAAAGATTAGCTTCTTTACAGTGTTGGCAACGAAATTGTGGCACACCCGGCTAGCATTTTCAGCAGCCGCTCTCCCTGGTCGTGAGTGAAGAGAGAAGGTATTGTAGTAGGGTAAGTAGCTTCCAGCAAGGGTAGTTGTATTATGTGAAACTGGAATTTTTAACAGTGATCAATTGGAGATAAATTAGGAGATTCATGATGATTGGGATGTGGAATGTAGGGGTAGCAGCTTCATTGTAGCTTCAGCCACGAATCCCTAGCATATTTCCGGCCGTCACACCTCTTGGCAGTCGGTCTACAGAGGAGATCTTGTGATAAGGTAAGAAGATGGAAAAGTGATTATTGTTTAAGTTGAATTTGGTGGTTGTTTAGAATTAATCTAGGTTTCGGGTTAGATCCGAGTAATGGATTTAATCTAAGCTTCGGGTTAGATCCGGTTTATTTAATTAACCGAGATCAACGAATAAAATTAAGGTTTCTGGTTAATAGGAATTTTGATTAAGCTATTGGATATCTGCGAGCATGGCTTAATTATATATATGTTGTTATAGGACTTTGATTCAAGATGAGCATCTCGACGTGGGGTCTATTTCGGAGACGATCTCCACTTTTTGAGGCGGGTACCTTGACTTATCTTTAGATATTGTCATTTGATATGCATAGTAGATTTTAACGAGTAGTAATTGTTGGTGCGGGTAGCACTAACGGTCTAACCCAGGTTTTGATGAATGACAAATAGATTAAGTTAGTTGTGTTGTTGTCTGACACTTTGATCGAGTGTGCAGGAGAAGTCCAGACAGGTCGACGGGCTGACCAGATGTCTGGCACGAAGTCCAGCTAGGTCGACGGGCTGACCGGATAGCTGGCGAGAAGTCCAAGCGGGTCGACGGGCTGACCGGACGCTTGGCGAGAAGTCCAGCTAGGTCGACGGGCTGACCGGATAGCTGGCGAGAAGTCCAAGCGGGTCGACGGGCTGACCGGACGCTTGGCGAGAAGTCCAGACGGGTCGACGGGCTGACCGGACGTCTGGCAGGTAAGTCACTGGAGGGGAGTGACTGTGAGGACGCGTTCCCGGGAAGGGGACATTAGGCGTCGATCTGGCTTAGATCCATTTCGGATATCTAAGTCGAGATCGTGACTAGATTCCGGTCTCGGAAAGACGGAATCTAAGTCATACTCTTGATGCTAATTTTTATTACTTAGCGTATCTGTAAAAATGTGCTAACAAACTGTGCTGCAGGGTTTATTTGCCTCGGACTAACACTGTTTTGCAGGTATGGAACAGTGAGGGTCCGGGCGCCCGGAATGGCTCCGGGCGCCCGGGCGCCTGGAAGGGATCCAGGCGCTCGGAGGCAAATTTTATCCCAGGACGACGTTGACACTTGGAGCATGCTGGTTGGGAGTGTTACGTCACACTCCAGGCGCCCGGAAGGGATCCAGACGCCGGGAGCAGCATATAAAAGAAGCCCCAGGCAGGAGCTTCAACACATCAGTCTTCTGAGAACTCTGAGTCCAATCACTCTGCTGCTCTGCGCTCCAACAACGTTCACAAAGCTCCGACGACTCACTCCGGCTCTCCTTTTAATTCATTGTTTGTCGGTTAGCTTTGTTTTCTTTCTTTTCATTAGCAATATTTGTACGTAAATTGTAATTATCCGAATTGCTAGTGAATTGCCCAACGAGGGTACTCAAGGAGTACGGGCCTTCGAGTAGGAGTCGTCACAGGCTCCGAACGAAGTAAAAATCAACCGTGTTCATTTCTTTACTTCCTTACTTTTCCGCTGCGTTTTAACTCGAGATTTTCGAATCGATATTCACCCCCCCTCTATCGAATCTAACGGTCTTACAAGTGGTATCAGAGTAGGTATCGCTCTGATTTGGTGCAACCACCAATCAGACAGGGGGTGAAATCATTTTTTTTAACAATTCCAAACTGATATTATTATCTTTTTGGAAGATTTTTTTCTCATTGCATTTAAAATCTAAATTGGTACAACACCAACTTAGAGTTTCTATTTTCTCCCGCACTGCTAATCCAAGACGAAGTCTTGGGATTTTTTTCCAGTTAATTTAGTGTGTGCAGGATAAGATGTCTCAACAAGAAGGCTTTAGCACAGTACGTCCTCCCCTATTCAACGGGGATGACTTTTCATACTGGAAAAGAAGAATGGAGGTCTACATGAAGACAGACTACGACCAATGGATGAGCGTCACAAGGGCTTACAAAATTCCAGTAGACAACTCCGGGAACATAGTAGACCCTGAAGACTGGACAAATGATATAAAGAAAAAGGCATCAATTGAAAACAAAGCCATCAATACTCTACACTGCGGACTAACACGAGAAGAACTGAACCGAGTCGGACCGCATCAAAACGCTAAGGAGCTTTGGGATAAACTGATCGAGCTGCACGAAGGAACAAGCGATGCAAAGGTAACAAAAAGAGATTTGCTGTTAAATAAAATTTTTAATATAAAAATGCAGGAAGGAGAAACGGCAAGTCAGCTCCACGCGAGGGTCAAAGATATCCTCAACGGTCTCCACGCGATTGGCCACCAAATGGAGAACCGAGACTTAATCAGGTACGCGTTAAATGCTTTTCCGCGAAACAATTTGTGGGCATCAATCGTAGATGCCTACAAAATTTCAAAAAATTTATCTAAATTAAAATTGGATGAACTCTTTTGTGAATTAGAACTGCATGAGCAAACTAACGCCGGGGTCGAGAAAGGTGTAGCTTTATTTGCAGGTTCCTCTAAAGAAAAGAAGAACAAGCCCGAATCTGAAGAAGATTCCGATCAAAACTCTGAAGACGAAGAACACCTGGTGAACCTGGTAAGGAAAATGTTCACCAGGAAAAAGAGAAGCTTCAGCAAACAGGATCTTCAGAAGATCAGTTCGCCAGCCGACTCAAGAAATGTCACATGTTTCGGATGTAACAAAAAGGGGCACTACAAGAACGAATGCCCAAGATTGAAACTTGACAAACCAAAGTCAACAAAGAAGAAAGCCCTCAAAGCAACATGGGACGATTCCTCCTCAGACGAATCGGAGGGAGAAAGGCAAAAGCACCAAAGTCACCTCGCGCTGATGGCTCGCGAAGCTGAAACGAATCGGAGGAATCGGAAGACAGTCCGAACCCGAATCAAGCCACGAGTCCGCACTCGTTTCCAAAGGTTCCAAGAGGTATACCTAAACTTAAATCGTAAATTCTTTAGAATTATCTCGTGTTTAAATAAAAATTAGTTAAATTGGAAAATAAAATAAATCGCTTCTTGAGGAAAATCAAAACCTCAAGGAACAATTAAAAATTCGAATCCAACTCAAGATCGAACACTTGAGGAGGAGAATTTATCATTAAAAATGAAATTAATAAGTTGAAATAATTGTTGGAAAAATTCACAACAAGATCTAAAAATTTAGATTTAATTCTAAATAACCAAAAGGCATGCTATAATAAAACCGGACTTGGATATAAGTCAAACTCAAACAAAACCTTTAAATCATTATTAATCCAACACAAAGCAACTAAACAAGCATGGGTCCCGAAAGCGTGCTTAACCACGCAAGTAGGACTTAATCAATTCTATATACCTAAAGATAAAATACATTATATAAACTTGAATAAATCAGATCAAAAACTAAAATATAAATCTAAATTAAAATCAAAATTCAAAACTCAACAAAATTTAGATTATCACCAAGTTGATTATAACTATAAAAAGAATTGACACAAACCCAAAATCTAAATTAATGGCCAATAATTCAGGGGGAGGCTCCAGAATAGCTGGCACCTCCAAAACTAACCTACCCGATAGGGTAACCCAAAACAAACTAACCCGGCAGGGTAATTAGGATTAGTTAAAGAGAGACCAAGTTTAACATGACTCATGGTACTGGTGAAGTTTTTGGATGATAGTACGTTAGGGAAACTTGGGCATCGCATGTCTAGAAAAATATGGCTTCGATCTGGTGCATTTGGCCAAGTGGAACTGACCGAAGCTACCCTTAAACGAATCCTAACCAGTTAGACAAAGACTTAGTACTAAGTTCCGTGGATAGGACTATTCAGAAAACTTCGAAAGGTTGGTTACTTCTAATGATGTCCTTGTGACTCACCAAGCTTAGAAGTTTATCCGAAGAATGCCCATTTGTGGAAACCAAAGCTAAGTCTGAATCTAACACAAGTTAAAACAAAACTCTGTAATCAAACTAATTTCATCTCACAAAATCATAGGATTCCCTGATTGATAATATAGATCAGGTGAGAAGAATAAGGGTTAAAATTAATTTTCAAAATTCTAATTATTTTCAAAATTTCATTAAAAAAAAAAACTTTAAATCAAAATTTAATTTTAAACTTTAAAAAAAAAAATTAATTTCAAAATTTCAATTTTAAAACTTAAATTAATTTCAAAATTTAATTTTAAACTTAAAAAAAATTTAACTTCAAAATTTTAAACCTAAATTAATTTTAAACTCAAATTATTGTCAAAATTCAAAAATTAATTTTAAAACTTAAATTAATTTCAAAATTTTAAAATTAAGATTTTTTTACTTAAATAATGATTGATTAAAAATTGATAAACTAAGACTAACATAAAAATCCTACTTGTTGTAGGAAACCAAATGGATTTTGGACAGTGGTTGCTCCAAACATATGACTGGAGATCACACCAAGTTCACTCAATTAACCTACAAAAGCCTAGGAACAGTTGCCTTTGGAAACAACGGTAAACTCAAGGTAATTGGTATAGGTAATATTGAATTAAAAATAGATTTCATAATTACAAATGTTCTACTTGTTGAAAATTTTAAATACAATCTCCTGAGCATAAGTCAATTATGTGACACTAGGTATAAGGTAAAATTTCTATCCACAGAATGTTTGATCAAACATCTAGATAATCCAACTATAAGCCTAAAAGGCTTTAGAAAAGACAATATCTATGCCATTAACTTAACCACTTCTTCAGTCAAGTGTTATTTAACACAAAAAGAAGAAACCTGGTTATGGCATAGAAGAATGTCACACACACATTTCAGAAACATAAGTAAATTAAATGGTCTAGTTAGAGGCTTACCAAAATTACCTAACTTAGATTTAACAATATGTAATGCTTGTCAACAAGGCAAACAAACAAAATCTACCCACAAACCAATTAATGAATCCCAAACCAACTCAGTCCTAGAACTTTTACACTTAGACCTATTTGACTCCCATGGAGTTAAATCAATAAATGGAAGTCTATACTGTTTAGTTATAATAGATGACTATTCTAGGTTCACTTGGGTCAAATTCTTAAAAAATAAAGATGAAACCTTTGAAATTTTTACAAATTTCTGCAAACAAATTGAAAATGAAAAAGGCATAAAAATTAAAAGAATCAGAAGTGATAATGGAGGAGAATTTAAAAATCATAATTTTGAAAAATTTTGCCTTGAAAATGGCTACCATCATGAATTTTCTTGCCCTAAAACTCCCCAACAAAATGGAATTGTAGAAAGGAAAAATAGAACCTTACTTGAAGCATCGAGAACTATGCTAAATGAATACAACTTACCTAAATATTTTTGGGCAGAAGCTGTTAGTACAGCCTGCTATGTACAAAACCGAACAACACTAAACAAAAAACACAATAAAACATTTTTTGAAATATATTACAACAAACAACCTAATATAAAATACTTTAAGGTATTTGGTTGCCTAGCCTTTATCCTAAATACTAGAGAACACTTAGGCAAATTCACTTCCAAAATAGAAAATGGAATTTTTCTAGGTTACTCTCTGAATAGCAGAGGCTACAGAATTTATAATAAAGTCACTTTAAGAATTGAGGAAACCACCAATGTAAAATTCAAAGAATCCAATCAAAACCTAGAACAAGCCCAACCTCAACCAGTTGACTCTGTTCACGAACATATCAATTCTGAGGGAACAAACCAAACCCAAAATCATGAAGAAGAAGAACAACTACAAGAAAGTCAACCTCCTAGAACCATAAGAGTCAACCCAAACCATCCTACTAATCAAATAATTGGTGACCCAGACCTGAGGGTCCAAACTAGGTCATCTTTCAGAAACCTAAGTCAAATCTCGTTAATCTCAAACATTGAACCCAAAACTGTAGCTGAATCTCTACTTGACCCAGACTGGGTCATAGCTATGCAAGAAGAATTAGCTCAATTTGAGCGCAATGAAGTTTGGGACCTAGTACCTCCACCTAACGATAAGAAAATAATAGAAACCAAATGGGTATTTAGAAACAAGTTAAGTGAAACTGGAGAAATTACTAGGAACAAGGCTAGGTTAGTTGCCAAAGGGTTCAGTCAAGTTGAAGGACTTGACTACGATGAAACTTATGCCCAAGTAGCTAGACTAGAGTCCATTAGAATGTTACTAAGCTATGCAGCTCATAAAGGATTCAAACTATACCAAATGGATGTCAAGTCTGCCTTTCTTAATGGATTGATAAAAGAAGAAGTTTATGTAGGTCAGCCACCAGGTTTTGAAAGCCTAGAACACCCTGATTATGTCTACAAATTAAAAAAGGCATTATATGGACTTAAACAGGCACCTAGGGCATGGTATGAAAGACTAACCTCTTACTTAACCTCTAAAGAGTTCAACCAAGGTCAAATTGACCCAACACTATTTGTGAAATCAATAAAAGAAGATATTTTTATAGCTCAAATTTATGTAGATGATATCATCTTTGGTTCAACAAACTCAGAGTTTTTAAACGAATTTACAAACCTAATGGAACACGAATTCGAAATGAGTCTGGTAGGAAAATTAACTTATTTTCTAGGGTTACAAGTCAAACAAACAAATGAAGGAAATTATATTTGATCCGGATATGAAAGGGGCAGAGAAGAAATTAGGAGGAAAGTGGAGGGCATTTTGGTAATTGGACGTTTAGGTTCTTTTTCTTGGTGATGAAGGCAAGCAGGAGGGGGGCTCATGGCTGCGGTTGGGGGGGGGCTTCCGCCGCCAGGGGTTTTTCGTGGCTGGCCGCCGCACACAGGAAGGACCTTCCTTCCTCATCCTCTCCGGTGCTTCCCACCGCTGGACTTGCACCGCCACCGGCGATAGGCACTCCTAGCTACCTCCTTCCCTCCGCTGCCGTCAAGCTCGAAGGCTTCGGGTGTGATCTTTCCGCCGCTGCTAGGAGAAGGAGAAGATGGGCTTCTCCTTAGTCCTTCACCGCTGCTGCCGGACATATCTACCGGCGACGACCGGCCTTAGAGCCACCTCCTCCCTTTTCTTTCGACCCCGGCGCCTCCAGCCATGGCTGCTAGCATCTCACGCCGTCATCGCCGCCTCCAGCGTCCGCTACAGTGACTCCCAGTGACCACCACAGGCGCCTCTAGTGGCTATCGTCACCTCTTCCTACACACGGCACCACCTACAGCTAGCTTCGGCGTCTTGACAGCCCGCTTTAACAGCTGTCCATTTGGTGTCTCCACTGCTTTTGGCGCAGATTCGGACCTCCGCGGTGTTTCTGGAGATCCGTTGTGTTTTCCGGCCATCGAGCCGTGATGTTCTGCTATTTGTATAACTGCTATGATGATCTGGCTCCTCCGCCGACTCATGTCCATCCGTCCGGCAGGGCCACAACGACTTGATCAGCACCACGACCGGCTCACTCCTCCATCCATCCATCCGAGGGCGCCCCCCTGGGCCAGGGTATGTTCTCGTACTCGGTATATGTTTATTTTACTACTGTTCTGTTATTATCTGGATACTCATACATTTGTGGGATTCGCCTCGAGCACCGAGGTACCAGAGACCGGGGGAACCCGGTCGCTGGATACAGGTACAGTTGACCGGAGGAGGACTTCAGACGACCTGATCAACGCAGCGGACAGATCATCAACCGGGTCATGAGGATGCGGTCAACCTTCCAGACACGTCACACCGGCAGGTTCGTTTTCTCAGCTTCCAGACAGGAACAAAATGGCGCCGTCTGTGGGAACGCGCCTGATCTGGAACGTGAAGATGAACGACGCCGGATAGTTCTACCATCCTCATGACCACGGTCAGTTTTTCTGTTATTTGTTCTGTCAGTTATATGATCTGTACTAGAACCCGAAGGCCCCCGAGCCGATCGGCTGGGAGGTTTATATCCGAGCCAAAGGCTCGAACCCGAAGGCCCCCGAGCCGATCGGCCGGGAGGTTTATATCCGAGCCAAAGGCTCGAACCCGAAGGCCCCCGAGCCGATCGGGCAGTTATATGATCCGAACTAGAACCCGAAGGCCCCCGAGCCGATCGGCTGGGAGGTTTATATCCGAGCCAAAGGCTCGAACCCGAAGGCCCCCGAGCCGATCGGCCGGGAGGTTTATATCCGAGCCAAAGGCTCGAACCCGAAGGCCCCCGAGCCGATCGGCCGGGAGGTTTATATCCGAGCCAAAGGCTCGAAGCCGAAGGCCCCCGAGCCGTTCGGCCGGGAGGTTTATATCCGAGCCAAAGGCTCGAACCCGAAGGCCCCCGAGCCGATCGGCCGGGAGGTTTATATCCGAGCCAAGGGCTCGAAGCCGAAGGCCCCCGAGCCGTTCGGCCGGGAGGTTTATATCCGAGCCACAGGCTTGAAGCCGAAGGCCCCCGAGCCGTTCGGCCGGGAGGTTTATATTCGAGCTGCAGGCTCGATAGCGAAGACCCCCGAGCCGAGCAGCCGGGAGGATTATATGCGAGTCAGGGGCTCGATGGCGAAGACCCCGAGCTGTTAGGCCGGGCTGCATACTATTATGGCAGGATGGGAAACCAAAACCCTGCGCTGTTCAAGATGATAGAGGGAGCTAATGCAGATCTCCGCTGGTCGCTAGGGAGCGAAGGCCTGAGCCGCTCGGCCAGGTACATTTTAGCTGAGTACTTCCTCAGGGAGCGAAGGCCTGAGCCGCTCGGCCAGGTACATTTTAGCCGAGACTACCTCGGGGAGGATTATATACGAGCCAAGCGCTCGATGTGAAGGCCCGAGCCGGTCGGCCGGGTATATGGTTTTCCGAGCCAAGCGCTCGACGACGAAGGCCCGAGCCGTTCGGCCGGGTGTGTAGTCTCACTCGGAGACCGACGAGCACCGTCGTTAAAAATCGAGAGTCGGGTCGGCGACTATAAACCTCCCGGGCGACCGACCAAGAGTCGGGACGCAGTCGGGCCGGCGACTATAAACCTCCCGGGCGACCGACCAAGAGTCGGGACGCAGTCGGGCCGGCGACTATAAACTTCCCGGGCTGAAGACCTCTGCACGGACCAGCATATCATATATTCTATCTCCCCTGTTCGGGGTCGAGTTATCACCGAAGGCCCCCGAGCTGATCGGCCGGGAGGGTTATTATCCGAGCCAAGCGCTCGAAGCCGAAGGCCCCCGAGCCATTCGGCCGGGAGGACCAGTATATCGGACCAGTATATCATACATCTATCTCCCCCGTTTGGGTCGAGTAGCCGTCGCGAGTATCTATCTCCCCCGTTCGGGGTCGAGCAGTCCTCGCGGCCCGGCATCTATCTGACCGATCGACGTCACCACGGTCGCACGCGCGGCATCGTCCGCCCGGCATCTATCTGACCGATCGACGTCACCACGGTCGCACGCGCGGCATCGTCCGCCCGGCATCTATCTGACCGATCGACGTCACCACGGTCGCACGCGCGGCATCGTCCGCCCGGCATCTATCTGACCGATCGACGTCACCACGGTCGCACGCGCGGCATCGTCCGCCCGGCATCTATCTGACCGATCGACGTCACCACGGTCGCACGCGCGGCATCGTCCGCCCGGCATCTATCTGACCGATCGACGTCACCGCGGTCGCACGCGCGGCATCGTCCGCCCGGCATTTATCCGACCGATCGACATCATTCCGGTCGCACGCGCGGTATCGTCCGCCCGGCATTTATCCGACCGATCGACCTCATTCCGGTCGCACGCGCGGCATCGTCCGCCCGGCATTTATCCGACCGATCGACATCATTCCGGTCGCACGCGCGGTATCGTCCGCCCGGCATTTATCTGACCGATCGACCTCATTCCGGTTGCACGCACGGTATCGTCCGCCCGGCATTTATCCGACCGATCGACCTCATTCCGGTCGCACGCGCGGTATCGTCCGCCCGGCATTTATCCGACCGATCGACATCATTCCGGTCGCACGCGCGGTATCGTCCGCCCGGCATTTATCCGACCGATCGACATCATTCCGGTCGCACGCGCGGTATCGTCCGCCCGACATTTATCCGACCGATCGACATCATTTCGGTCGCACGCGCGACATCGCCCGCCCCGCATCTATCTGTCCGATCGACATCATTCCGATCGCCCGTTCAGCATCTCCGTTGTTGTGTGCCCGTTATCGTCATCGTTCGTAGAGATGTTTTTGTCCCTCATTCGGCATCTCTGCGGTCGCACACTCAGCAGCGCTTATCCATTCAGCCTACTCGTTGTCCATCAGGTCGCTCGGTCGGCATCAGGTCATTTGCCTTGGTATTATTTCTCGCAGCTTGCTCATAATCTTCATAGCCATCTGGTCAGTAGCTCTTGGTCGTTTGCTCGATCACGCCGATCGCTTTGCTCCACGTCGCCCGAGCATCTACTCGATATCACTCAGTCTTGCTCGGCGCTTGATCGATTTCTTGACATCCGGTTGGCACCATTTTTCACCGCTCGGTCGGCACTCTCATAGCCATCTGATTGGTACTGCTTGGTCGTCCATTCAGCCGTACGCTTGAACTAGGGCACGCGCTTGACATCACTCGGTCGCTCAGCTTGCTCGGCATCTCACCTGAAGTTGCGTCGCTCAGCGTCAGATCAATTATCGACTTGATCCGCTCGGCATCGTTGCTATCTCATTCGACATTGTTATTATAGCGATCGCTCGTAGGACAGCGTACATTGTGTTCAACTATGTGACTTTGGTATCAAAGCGGTTCAATCCTTTGCGATAAACTGTCCAGTCAGTCGGACTCACGCCTCCTTCGACTAGACTTGAAGGGGAGGCTTGTGATCCGGATATGAAAGGGGCAGAGAAGAAATTAGGAGGAAAGTGGAGGGCATTTTGGTAATTGGATGTTTAGGTTCTTTTTCTTGGTGATGAAGGCAAGCAGGAGAAAGGGGAAAAAAAGGGGGGCTCGCGGTTTGGGGGGGGCTTCCGCCGCCAGGGGTTTTTCGTGGCTGGCCGCCGCACACAGGAAGGACCTTCCTTCCTCATCCTCTCCGGTGCTTCCCACCGCTGGACTTGCACCGCCACCGGCGATAGGCACTCCTAGCTACCTCCTTCCCTCCGCTGCCGTCAAGCTCGAAGGCTTCGGGTGTGATCTTTCCGCCGCTGCTAGGAGAAGGAGAAGATGGGCTTCTCCTTAGTCCTTCACCGCTGCTGCCGGACATATCTACCGGCGACGACCGGCCTTAGAGCCACCTCCTCCCTTTTCTTTCGACCCCGGCGCCTCCAGCCATGGCTGCTAGCGTCTCACGCCGTCATCGCCGCCTCCAGCGTCCGCTACAGTGACTCCCAGTGACCACCACAGGCGCCTCTAGTGGCTATCGTCACCTCTTCCTACACACGGCGCCACCTACAGCTAGCTTCGGCGTCTTGACAGCCTGCTTTAACAGCTGTCCATTTGGTGTCTCCACTGCTTTTGGCGCAGATTCGGACCTCCGTGGTGTTTCTAGAGATCCGTTGTGTTTTCCGGCCATCGAGCCGTGATGTTCTGCTATTTGTATAACTGCTATGATGATCTGGCTCCTCCGCCGACTCATGTCCATCCGTCCGGCAGGGCCACGACGACTTGATCAGCACCACGACCAGCTCACTCCTCCATCCATCCATCCGAGGGCGCCCCCCTGGGCCAGGGTATGTTCTCGTACTCGGTATATGTTTATTTTACTACTGTTCTGTTATTATCTGGATACTCATACATTTGTGGGATTCGCCTCGAGCACCGAGGTACCAGAGACCGGGGGAACCCGGTCGCTGGATACAGGTACAGTTGACCGGAGGAGGACTTCAGACGACCTGATCAACGCAGCGGACAGATCATCAACCGGGTCATGAGGATGCGGTCAACCTTCCAGACACGTCACACCGGCAGGTTCGTTTTCTCAGCTTCCAGACAGGAACAATATTTATCAACAAAAATATACTAAGGAATTACTTAGAAAATTTGGAATGGAAAATACTAAAGAAATAAAAACACCTATGGCCGTCAACACAATCCTAGATGATGATCCTAATGGAAAATCAGTAGACTTAAAACATTATCGGAGCGCAATAGGTAGTCTACTTTACCTAACTGCAAGCCGACCTGACATTTTATTTGCAGTTAGTATGTGTGCTCGATACCAAACCTGTGCTAAAGAATCTCATTTGACTCAAGTCAAAAGAATCTTTAGATACCTCAAGGGAACCACAAATGTAGGAATTTGGTATCCTAGGACCAACAACTTCGAATTAATAGGATATTCTGACTCAGATTATGCCGGATGCAAATTAGACCGCAAAAGCACAAGTGGTGGATGCCAACTACTTGGTCCATCCCTTGTCAGCTGGTTTAGTAGAAAGCAACACTGTGTTGCACTATCTACAACTGAGTCAGAATACATAGCTATAGGCGAGTGTGTTGCACAAATATTATGGATGATGCATACTCTAAAAGATTTCAACTTAAATATCACAAATGTAAAAGTATTAATTGATAATATAAGTTCGATTAACTTAACCAAGAATCCTGTACATCATTCAAGAACCAAACATATTGAAGTTAGGCATCACTTCATCAGGGATCATGTTACTAAAAGTGATATTGAACTCAAGTACATTGAGTCTAAATCAAATTTAGCTGACATTTTTACAAAACCACTCCCTGAGAGTGAATTTAGCAACTTACGACGACAATTGGGGATGTGCTCAATAGACTAGGAAATTTCAAAATACTTTCAAAAATGGTTTTATCAAATTATAGGTTAAACTTGTTTGTTTTCAAAACTTTTCATTTTTAGATTTTTCAAAAACAGTTTTGGCCTTAGACTAGTTTTGAATCCTTAGAAAGCATGTACCCATAGGTTTAGTTCTTGAGCATCTCACCAACATCTTAGGTTTACCTTGCTTGTGTTTGATAAACATAGAAAGGGGTGAGATGCATAGGCCGACTGTCTAGACTTAAGATGCTTATTTCAGTGCATCAGCATAAGTCTGGACGTTAAATACAATTCAGATATTAATCAGATTAAAGTTCATCAGTCAAGTCAAACACTGACTGATTATAATTAACTTTATCTGACTAACCAGGTGAAAGCTACTATCTTCTGATAGTTAGTTAGTACCTAATTGGTTAGACAGCTGGTTAAAGTTATGTCAGGTTCAGGGGGAGGAATTAATTAAAAATTTTCCTTTATATAAAATATTTTAAATCTTGTTTGAAAAATGTTTTCCTAAAAATTTCTTAAACCTACTTTTGAAAACTAACTCTTATAAAACTAAGTTGTTTTTAAGAATTGGGTTTTACTTTTTATTGAAAATTGATTCTGAAAATTAGATTTAACTTAGTTTTGAAAATTGTGGAAATTAGATTTTTCAAAACTTAAGTTTACAAACTAAGCTTCTCAAAATCATTTTCCTTAATTTTGAAAATCAATTTTCAATATCAACTTGCTTAAAATTGTGAAATTTTTTTTCAAAATTGTTTGTTTTAAATCACAAACTTTTTAGCCTTTTTACTTAGTCTTTGAAAACTCAACTTTTCAAGTATTTTAAACCATGGTTTTGAAACTAGTACTTTTGAACTTTAAAATTTTGATTTTTGAAAATTAGATTTAATTATTTTACTTTATCAAAATTAGTTCTACCAAACTCCTTTGAAAACTAAAAGTAAAGTTCAAAATCAATATTTACAAACTGAAATTTGATTTGCAAAAACTCAAGTGTTAAAAATTATGAAAGTTAGATTTTTTCAAACTTAAATCACTGTCAAAACTTAAGTTTTAAATTAAATCGTTTACAAACTTAGTGTTGAAAAATAAATTTTTCAAACTTAGTTTTGGAATTCTAGTTTTTGAAAACTTGTGTTTGAAAATGAAAACTTAGCTAGTTTTCTAAAAGCTAAAAGCTAATGCTTTAAACAAATTTTCAAAAGCTTAAACTCCCCCAAGTTAACTTGACTATTTTTTTTTTGCTGTTAAAAATTATACTTTTATCAATATCTTTGAATTTTTTTACTCTACACTATGCTTGTTTACCCCTGCTTACTTTTTTATGAATGCCAAAGGGGGAGAAGGGTTAGGTGGTTAAGTTAGCTAAACCAATTTGAAAACACAAACTAACTTTAAAACCACACAAATGCATGTTGTTTCGTACATATGCTTTCACTAACTTAACCAGGTTGTCATTACATCAAAAAGGGGGAGATTGTTAGTGCGGGTAGCACTAACGGTCTAACCCAGGTTTTGATGAATGACAAATAGGTTAAGTTAGTTGTGTTGTTGTCTGACACTTTGATCGAGTGTGCAGGAGAAGTCCAGACAGGTCGAAGGGCTGACCAGATGTCTGGCACGAAGTCCAGCTAGGTCAACGGGCTGACCGGATAGCTGGCGAGAAGTCCAAGCGGGTCGACGGGCTGACCGGACGCTGAGAAGTCCAACTAGGTCGACGGGTGACCGGATAGTTGGCGAGAAGTCAGCGGTCGACGGGCCGACCGGACGCTTGGCGAGAAGTCCGACGGGTCGACGGGCCGACCGGACGCCTGCGGGTAAGTGAGGTAAGTCACCGGAGGGGAGTGATCGCGAGGACGCGTTCCCGGAAGGGACATTAGGCGTCGATCCGCTTAGATCCATTTCGGATATCTAAGTCGAGATCGTGACTAGATTCCGGCCGGAAAGACGGAATCTAAGTCATACTCTTGATGCTAATTTTATTACTTAGCGATCGTAAAATGTGCTAACAAACTGCGGGTTTATTTGCCTCGACTAACACCGCTGAGGAATGAGGGTCCGGCGCTGAATGGCTCCGGCGCCGAGGCAAATTTTATCCTGTGACGACGTTGACACTTGGAGCATGCTGGTTGGGAGTGTTACCACACTCCTGGCGCCCGGAAGGGATCCAGCGCCCGGAGCAGATATAAAAGATGCCCAGGGTGGAGCTTCGGTCTTCCGAGAACTCTGAGTCCAATCACTCTGCTGCTCTGCGCTCCAACAACGTTCACAAAGCTCCGACGACTCACTCCGGCTCTCCTTTTAATTCATTGTTTGTCGGTTAGCTTTGTTTTCTTTCTTTTCATTAGCAATATTTGTACGTAAATTGTAATTATCCGAATTGCTAGTGAATTGCCCAACGAAGGTACTCAAGGAGTACGGGCCTTCGAGTAGGAGTCGTCACAGGCTCCGAACGAAGTAAAAATCAACCGTGTTCATTTCTTTACTTCCTTACTTTTCCGCTGCGTTTTAACTCGAGATTTTCGAATCGATATTCACCCCCCCTCTATCGAATCTAACGGTCTTACAGTAATGATTATGTTCATATCTGCATCAGTATGTCACTACTTGTTACCAGTTGCACGCTTGATTTTGCTTACCTGTTTTGCATTCATTACCCTCATGATTATTTATGCTCATAGTGGAGTGACATACCATGCCTTATGGTATATCGGACTTGACATTTACCATATCTGATACGTATACCTAGACCTTCTTATTTAAACCATTTATTTTGGTACATGTTTTATGGAGGTAGATATGGTCAGGATTTTCATGCTTAATGTCATGCACCATCTTGCATGATTGCATGCTGAGCGATTGGTAGCCCATTATTGTTGAGTTCATCGCCAGTTACATGGATCTGCACACACAACCACTTATGGGTTAGTGGTATATCATGCAGGGTGTGTGGCAGTTTGCTCTGTCGGTGCTCCGCTGGTCCACTCATGGGCAGCATGATGCAGCGTGGTAGCACGTCAGGGATCCCTCTTCTGGATTGTCTCAGGGAGATGAGAGCATTGAGCTCCTCCACTTATGATTTGGGGTAGGAGGATAGGTGTACTCCGACAGCATCCTGTCCACTCGGTCACTCATTAGGAGCAGTGATGGCAGAGTGCACAGTTGTCATAGCCCTACCTACTCGGTCTCACCATCGTGTGTGAGATGGCTGACTGGCGTCAGGGGTGACCATGTCATATGCATGATTGCATTTATTGCTTGTGTTTGTTGCACTTTATTTGTTGCATATTGGATGGATGCATATGATTGACATGCATACAGGGACATGTTATTTATGGTCTGACGACCTTATTATCCTGATAGGAGGTTCTGGTGAGTACAACTTCTCCCTTTTCTTCCAATTATGCATTCCATTATTATTTCAGGAGACTGTATACATATTTGTTACTGTTGGTTATTATTTACTATGCATGTCAACTTGGTATCCGCTGAGTGTTGGACTCACCCCGTTGATTTATTACCATTTTAGGTTGATGTTGTCAGGAGGTTCCAGTCGCTAAGTCCCCCACCACCTGTCGCGATGGGTTTTCAGTTTTGGATATTTGGTTTATTTGTTATATATTTTCTATATACTTGTGATGTAGGATTGTACTTGAGGATTTTTATCAAATTTTGGTCTACTGCCATTGTTTTTCGTTGCGTTGGATTTCTGTTGTGGGTTTAGTTTTCCGTTGTTGTAGTGGAGTAGAACTTAATTAAATATAAATTGCGTGGTTGTGTCAGCCAGAGGTTGAGTTAAATATAAACTGCGTGGATTATTTATTTACTTTTATTGTTATTATTCCGACCGTGTTGGCCGAGGTTTGGGTGGCCCGGAGGGCTTGTAGTAAAGTTTCAGATTATCACCAGTACAAGGGAGATGCTGTCGAAATTTCCTCGATCAGGGACTCCCCTAGGGCGTGAAAGTTGCGTCAGGGATATGCATGCCCTGTTAAGGTATGGTGTCAGGGGTACTTTCTTGACAAGGCCATTTCATGGGACATATGGGAGAGCGTGTCCATACCTTGAGAAGTGTGCATGCTGCCCACCAGGGCTCTAAATAAAGGGGGGCTTTCACCGGTGGAGGCACGCGTTACTCTTGAATTCCACTATTGCTACTGTTGCTCTACTTCACATTTTTCGATAACTGATTTGAGCGTCGGAGGGCCAACGCCGGGATCCCTTCCCTGGCCCGATACTGACGCCGTTTGTTTTGCAGAGCGGAGCGAAGTTCACGTCCGATCAGCGAAGCCGCCATCTCGTAGCTTTTTAACTTTACGGTTTCGGACAGGATCGACTATAATAAAAATACAAATACACCAAAAGAGGAAAGAAAAAGACATAAATATATACAAAAAAAAATGATAGTGTAGATTAGAGAAAGGAAAACATCAATCAACTATCAAGAGACAAAACTATAGTTATAAGAAAATAAAAACATATTTGAAGGAAGACAATTAGACAAAGCAAGTAGAGATTGTAACTTAACCTAAGATTTTTAAAAAGGTTATTATTCTAGTGGGATTACAAAACTGTGATTTTTTTATGTCTACAGGTTTGGTGATGGATTAGCTTGAAAAAGGATTTTTTTTTGAATGAGTGAATGATTCAAGTGAGTTTAGATGATATTTAAGACTTCCTCGTAACTTAGTGTGCACCCTAAAGAAAAGTGCATGGAGGCTGGAGCACCCTGAAGAGAAAAATAAAAAGCACAATTTAAGAACTTTATTTAATAATTTTCTTTTCTTTATTTCATATTTGCAGAAAAGAACAAGTAGAATGTAAGCGGAACAAACTTAGATAAATCCCGCCAAACGACCCGTTCACGTGAGGTCAGAAAAGAAATTTAATTTAGAGAAGAAGATTACCTAAAGTTCTCAGCTTTCTTCTTCGATGAAGAAGTCTCTGTTGGTGAGTTTGTTGTTCAGTGAAGAAGAAAGTGTCGCATAATTGTCGTTGTCCCTCTTCTAGAGACAAACAGAGAGAAAACTTTGGTCGCGTCGTTGCCACTTCTAAAAATGAAAAAAAAAAAAAGCAAATAGGGTTAGAAATAATACCATGGGGTCTTTACTAATTTTATTTTTTTAAATTACTAAAATGAAAAAATGGGGCCCTTCAAACTTGTGCAACGGCCCCACCTGCAACTCCCGGCCGGTTCTGGTCCGACCTACCAAAGGATATGACCAAATGAATACTCGGTTGAAACAATAGTATGTACTAGCTCAGTATATTGATACTTTTTAATTGTGACTATCGTATGAATTGATTAATTTGATTTTGACCCAATTCGGGGCCCTCAATTACCGTATCAATATAACATACTAAAGATTCGAATCCGAGATCGGCACAAATCAAGAAAGATTCACTAAATAAATAGCAAAAACAAAATGAATCGGGGTTGGCGATCTCCTCTCCTGCTGTCAAGCATCAACATCGAATGGCGAGTCCAACTCCTCGGCGAATGGAAACCCAGTTGGAAGATTCTCTATGACACGTGATACCGTCTACTTTAACAAGCGAGCGACAAAGATTGTCGCGCGATAGATTCCCTAAGAATCCGAACGAAGCTCACGTGCTGCCGACTTCAAAGATTCGATTCCTATTGCCCTGCATCTTGTTTTCGTCCGCCGACAGAATCTTGCATTTTTAATTGAGTTGGAACTCATGGTGGCGGCTGGATCGTTGGTATATATTCTCCCACGGGATCCAGATTCCGTCACGTGCATGGGGAACGTCGAATGATGCTATTTTAAAATTTTAATTATTCGAAAGGCTGCGAGAAATGCATATTTAATTAATGATTTTAATGACTGCACACCTCGTTTGCTTTGCTGGAATGTCGTTGATTTAATTAGTGGAGACAGTTGTTAATTAATTAGTTAATCAATCAGGGATTGTTGATATTTCAATATAATTAATGCATTCAAGCTGGCTGTGTTGGACTCGTATCGAGAAAAAACCGTTGTTTAACTAAGTTGCTGATAAAATAACCCCTGTGGTATTGAAGGGTCATATTAGAGCCTTTATGCTTATAGATTTCATGTAGATAAATATAAATTTGTCTCTCTTTTTTAAATATTTTTTAGATCAAGTGATTAGTTAATCAATTTTTTTTTAGAACAAACATGTAAAATACACCTTGTGAAAATTGTAAGATTAAGAGAGAAAATTTGATGTAGGAATATTAGACTTTGCTTATAAAAAATTCTAAATGTCATTTTAATTAAAGAGTTGTTTTCTCTTTTGAAATTTCAAAATAAAACAGCTAGTTTTTAATAACTCATTTTTTAAAATAATGATTTCTACTAAACTTAATTAGGGTCTTAAATGAATTAAATATTCATGAATAAATTTAGTATTCAACTCAATCAGGATTCTCTGGACCACAATTTACGATTCCGAATATGGACCACACAAATTGATTGGTTGATGGGAATGGATCCCACCTATTTAATAGGTGGGATCCATCTCCATCAACCAATGGTTGTAGTGGTCTATTCTCTGGACCACAAATTGCGGTCCAGAGGATCTGTGCTCTATTTGGTTTGATTTGGTAATAATTTATTTATATTCGTTCAATATATATAAAATCAATTAAATGAACAAACTTGAACAACTCGTTAAATTAAATGAATAAGTTTAAATACATATGTATTCGGCTCATTAATGTTTGAAAATAAAATATTGTGAATCATATTCATCAATAAAACTATTATCAACACAATAAATAAACAAATAAATTTTCGAAATGAATAAATAAGTTTGTATTATCAAACTCAATAACCAACTACCAAATAAGTTTAAAAAGTAAAAATTTTAAACAATTAAACAAACTTAAATTGCGAGCTTTAATCCTATCGAAAATCATGGAGACGGAAAGCTGAGGAGGTGTTTACTACGTTGACTGGATATAGACCACGCTACGATCTGTAACTACGAGAAACGTCAGTGTCAAGCCAGGGAAGGGGTCCCAACGATGGCCCTTGAACGCTCAAGTCAGTCACCGACACAAAAGAAGAAGATGAAACAACAGTAACACAAGCACAAAAAGTAAATTACGCGTACCCGCATCGGTGTACGAACCCACTTTATATAATACCTTGGTGGGTGACATGCGTGCTTTTCGAGGCGTGGGCACGTTCTCCCATTGGTTGCGGACACACTCCCCAATTGGTTCTGGACACGTAGTCATGGACATGTTCTCCAATTGGTTATGAGCACGCCCTTCTATTTGTTCGTCGTACGATCCGCCTGTAGACCATGCCACGTGTCGTCGACGTCATCTCCTAAAAGTATATCCAAATACACGTCAGTGTTCTCGTCGATCAGCCAAGCAGGATAGCCGCTCGACCGAATACTCCTCTGCTCGACTGAATATTCCTCTGTTCGGCTGCTCTTCCCTGCGACAACGAGTCTAGATAGTATGTTCATGCCTGACCGAAATAGCGATTCGGTCATCTATACATGCCTTAACTTGGCTCATCTCATTGTCGGTTGGGCGACTCATGCCTGGTCGTCCCTTGATGTAGGGCTCTGCTCAACTAATATTTAGTGTGCCCGTTGATCCTCTAGCGTTGACCTGCTTGACTTTGACCTCCACGTTGGCTGCTATCTTCTTCCTTTGACCCACACTTGGTGGGCGCCTTTATCACCGCATCAAAAGTCTTCCCCTCAAATCTAGTCAAAAGAGGCGGCAAGTCCAACTGACTGGACAAGCTGCGTATCGGGTGACCTCCTCCGATCGGACACTATCCATGGCCTGGTAATTGGTTAGAGGGCTGACCGACCATTCCTTTGTTGGGGATGTGTAGCTGTCGTTCGGATGAAACCTCATAAGTTTGGTGTTGGCTCGGCCATTCGGCTATACCATAATCGAATATCTATGCGATTGGAATGGTTGACGCTAATACTTAGTGAATTTTTCCATTTCTCTAGACTTTCTTGGCTGATGTCATCTCAATTTCTAGAAGACCGTGCAAATCTCTGATCATTATGGCCGAGCACGCCGCCCATGCCTTTTAATTAAACCTCATTAATGCCCCGCTATGACCTGCCGACACGTGTCCTACTTTCTACCGCCGCACGCTCAATGTGACAGGCGAATAACCGCTGATGATGTGACAGGCGCCTTTTCAAATTCTACGTCCTGATCTTCTCCTAGTTTTTATCAACCCTTGATCAGACGGCTCAGGACAATCGGTCGTGAGGCTTATAAACCTTACTTTGCGTTGCCGTCATCTTCATTCCTTCTGTTTTCATCTTCGAGCAGCCTCTGTGATGCTTCTTCTTCTCTAGCGACCACTTTTAGTAAGCTTCTTTGTTCTTTCCTTCGTTGAATTCGTTCGTTGATTCTTCTCAACTTCTTTATTCTCGATAGCTAGCTCCTCGCAGCCTCCAATGCCCATCCCTAGACTCTGGTACACTTCCACTGAGTCCAGCTTTGATGGGGACGACATAGAGAGGCTGAAATCCATCTACCAGCTTCCATCCGACTATCAACTCGCCCTTCCATCCACTTTCGACCAACCCCACGAACCACCAGCAGGTTTTCTGTGTTTCTTTAAGGATCAATTTTCCGTTGGCCTTCGGTTCCCCGTTCATCCCTTCTTTTCCATTGTGTGTAAATATTTTCACATTTCCCTTAATCAACTAGTGTCAAACTCCTTTAGATTGCTGTGTGGGGTCGTAATTTTGTTCTGTCTGTACGACATTCCCTTGACTCCTTCGGTCTTCCATTATTTCTATTACCCTAAACTATCCAAGCCAAGGACCTTCTTATTTCAAGATCGAGTGGGCTCGGTCTGTTTTGATAAAATGTCGTCCTCCAATGAGCATTGAAGAGAACACTATTTCTTTATTTGTTTACCCGAGCGGCCCGACCGGCTGGCAAATGGAAGTGATGAATCCTCTGTCGCTCAGGAAGTATCGAGGCCGATCAGACTATCTCTAAGCAGCGTCTAGTTTGACTGGTCAAAAGTATTACATACACAAGCTGCTTTTGGAGGGTGTTCTATATGTGTTCGGCCTGAGCTTGATCCAAACACGCCTGCCATCCAGCCTAGGTATACTCTTTCTTCTCCTCATCTTTGAATTTAATTGATTTTTCTTTATTTTTTGCAGCCCGCATCATGTTGAGGGCGATCTAGCTGGCAAGAGCAAGCTCACGGACGTTGAGATCAAAGCCGCAGGAGTTGCTGAACTGGAGACTCACGACCAACAGTCGGTCTGCGACCATGAAGATCTGTTCGACGACGCAAGCGAGACTCCTGCGCTGGTCAATAAGGGAGGAGTGAGTTAGACTACGGCTAGTGGAGCAGCGATCGCTATAGCTAACCTTCCTCTTGAATGACCTTCGATGCTATCGATCATGGTATCTTTAGAATTGACCACTTTCGGCGAACCCCTGTAGTGGAGAAAAAGACGTCGTGCGAAAACATCCTCCCGCTCTGCCACATCTGCCCTGCAGACCCCCGCCCGATCCAGTTCACACCCTTCCTTGGCGCGGGGTGAAACTCGACGCCCATTCTTCCGAAGCAGGGAGCCGCAACACTCCATACCTCCCTATCCTCCGATCAAACTCCCTCTCTATCTGGTCTACCGTCGGGGACGATCTGTGCACTGCTGGTTGCCTACATGCCACCACCATCCTCGCTAGCCGCACAAGTATCCATCATCCGACCTTTCCCTACTTCTAAGTCCATGGGGAGAGCGAGCTCTTACCCCTCTGGTTCGAGCAGCTAGTGTCAAATAACGACAATCATCCATTTGCCAACTGATGAATGGTGCATCTCGGACGATGTCGTGTCATAAACCCTCGAGCACCAGATTCAGATCCAGGGGTTGCTTGCTCATATATGGGTAAATCCTAGGGCCCGTGCAACGATCATCTTTCCAGGGGAGCTCGCAAACAACCATACCCAGATGGCCACTAGGTAAGTATGTTGCATTTATATTTACATATTTTTGCCTACTTAGCCCTTATGTCCTCCTTGTCCTTGCAATATGGGGTCGAGAGTTTGGCCATGTGCCAGAGGCTAGCCTTCCTCGAGTATGACGTCCAATAGATGAGCACCTCCAGCGGCTAGTCGGAGGCTTCTCAGGTGCACTTGGAGCAGCTGATCGCCGAGGGGGCCCAACTGAGGGCCGATCTGCAGCGAACTCCGAGCTACTGGAGGCAAAGAGGAGCAAGATCGCCGATTAGGCTTCGCAACTGGCGAGGCTCAATAAACAGGCTAGCTCTTTTGAATCGAAGATCCATTCAGCCAACACCAGAAAACTCTGAGCTATTGAGGCTTTGGAGATCAAGAACAAAGAGGCTCGAATCCTGGCTCAGAATATGAAGGAGGTCGAGTCCACACTGAGTGCTGAGTGGGAGAGTCGATCGACAGAGCAAGCTGTGGCGAAGGTCCAGCTTGCCACCAAGGATGCTGAGTTGGAGTCTCTAAAAGCAGAGTTGGAGGCCTCCCAATCGGGCCTACAAATTTATCAAGAGGTAGAGCTCGATTGATTTGAAGTACTCAAGTGAGATTATCTCCGCTCGGATGTCTTCAATGACCGGTTTACTGACTGAGCGCTACACCTCTTCAACTTTGAAATTGATGGGACTATCAGCCAGCTAAAGGATGGCAGTTATCTCCCTTCTGCGCTGACAAACAAGGTTATCAATAGAGAGAAGCTGATCGAGTCGCTCTCCGACGACGTGCTCAACTATATCAAGTAGCCTTTACCTCCTCAGGTCGCTTCCTGTATTTCTCCATATGTAACAAATTTTCTAAGTTAAAATGAATGCATCATTGTTCGGCATTCATATGTAACAAATTTTCTAAGTTAAAATGAATGCATCATTGTTCGGCATTTCATCTTTCAATCAGACTTTGCAAGTGTTTGTTGGTGACTCGCCGTTTGATGTATCTTCACTTTATTGAATCTTGAAAGTGCTTAAGCAATGTGTTGCCATTTGGCTCAATTGGGATGGTGCACCACTTAAAGTTTTATGAAATTTATCTAAGTATAACTCCCTGCTTTCCTGATCATCAGTATAGCTAATCCTAGAGACTTCCTCATGCTCATTCCAGCATAGGTCGAATGGCAATATTATGGTGAGGCATCCTTCCTTTGATCACTTCTCTACATGTTAACTTTACTTTATGGCTTTAGGAAGCCACTCGGCCTTATCCATTGCCGACTCGATTTTATTTTTTTTGAAGGGTAAATTATATCATCAAGAAAAGGTGTGCAAATCTACATGTCCTAGGATACTTGGCTAGTTTTGATGAAGTATCAGATCCAACTGGCTATCTGAGGTATGGACTCTAGAAAGCCCATGTACATGCAATGTACTCTCACGATACAATCCTCTCAAAATACATTCAGTCTCACATGCTATCACTATACCATCCCCCCAATACAATCCACACCCTGTACTCCACCACACTATCCTCTGAAGGCACTGATAAGCCATCGGTATCATAGTGCTAAACCTCCATGCAAGGTGGTCTCATCAATATCATCACTATGCAACATGCATCCCTGACTTGTCCACATCCTTAGTATCTGCATGCAGTGTGTCTCGTAGTGCAAGGCTTGCTAGTGTTCGCATAATGTGTGACCGACACTGGCTATATCTCGTCTCCAACCTCGTCCGCTGGTATAGTCTGCATCCGCCTAGAATAGTGTGTAGTCCAGCCTCAATATAGTGACTCCATCGATCCGCGTGAGATCACCCCACATCAAGGCTATCATCCCGTCATGTATCGTCACCCCACTTTTAACAAGTGGTCAGCTATCAACGGATTTTAGAACTGTTGCTTGGCTGTTATTCGTCGTAGACTTGAGTTTATAGCCACCGCTCGACTGTTGATGCATAGATATGGGTTATAGTCGCCGCTCGACTGTTGATGAAGACTGGGGTTTATAATCGCCGCTCGACTATTAATGAAGACTAGGGTTTATAGTCATAGCTCGACTTTTGAGAGAGACATGAGTTTATAGTTGCGCTTGACAGTTGGTGAAGATTAGGGATTATAGTCATCACTCAACTTTTGATAAAGACATGGGTTTATAGTTGCCTCTCGACTGTTGGTGAAAACTAGGGTTTATAGTCGCAACTCAACTTTTGACGAAGACATTAGTTTATAGTTGTTGCTCGACTGTTGGTGAAGACTAGGGTTTATAGTCGCTGCTCAACTTTTAACTTGGTCGAACGGTATAAGAGTCTAAAACACATAGGATTTTTATTTTATTGTCTTCTTACATCAACAAAACATACACTTACGCAAGTACATTCGAATTTAACCATGCACCTCTCACCCAACCCTATAAGGCTGGAGATGGTTCGCATTCCAAGGCCGCTTGAGCTTTCTCCCGTCCTTGCCCTACATGTAGTAAGCTCCCGAGCAAAGCTTCTGAATGACTTTAAAAGGTCCTCCCTATGGAGCCTCCAATTTGGTGACATCGCCGACCGATTTCACTCTTTTCCAAACTAGATTGCTGACCTAAAATAACCATGAGATCATCCTCTGATTGTAGTTCTGCTTCATGAGTTGTCTGTAAGTCATCAACTAGACGACAACTTTGTCTCACGCTTCGTCCACTAGGTTGAGCTCCATGAGCTTCTGCTCGGCATTTCCATCGTCGTAGAGCTGTACTCGATCGGACTCTACTCTGACTTCCACTGGAACCACTGTCTCAGTGTCGTACACTAGGTGGAATGGTGTGACACTGGTCGTTTCTCTTAGATGGTACGATGAGCCCACAAGACGCTCGGGAGCTCATCACCCAGCTTCCTCCAGCATGGTTGGGTCGAGCCCGTAACCCCTTAAGGTTCTCCTAGTTGATGAATTCCGTCTGACCATTGCTCTGAAGGTAAGCCACTGAGGTGAAAGCCTGCACAATGCTGTAGCCCTTGCACTACTCCCTGAGTTTCCGTCCGACGAACTGCCTCCCGTTGCCAGAGATGAGCCGGCAAGGGATGCCGAACCGATATAAGATATTCTTCCATATAAATTTGATGACCATGTGTTCGGTTATCTTGGTTATCGGCTCGGCCTCCACCCACTTTGAGAAGTAGTCTACTGTGATGGGCATAAATCTTTACTGACCGATTGCCATTGGAAATGGTCCAACGATATCCATACCCCATTGATCAAACGGATAAGACACAGTGGATGCCTTCATCTCCTCGGTTGGTCGGTGTTGGATGTTGTGATATTTTTGATACGACAGGTAGGTGGCTACAGTCCGAGCGACATTCTTTTGCAATGTGGGTCAAAAATATCCTGCCAACAAGATCTTTCGGGCCAGCGATCTGCTCCCCGGGTGACTTTCGTAGGAGTCCTAATGCACATCTTGAAGGATGTACTCAATGTCCTCCGATCCGACACACTTGAGCAACGATATTGAGAAATCTCTTTTATACAATTGGTCTCTGATCAAAGTGAACTGTCCGACCCTCCTTTTCATCATTCGAGCTTCTTCCTGATTGGCTGGACTGCTACCCGATCAGAGGAGCTCTATCAATGGGGTCTTCTAGTTGCTCTTTATTCCATCCATCCCGTTGATGTGCACCACCAGTGAGACTTGCTCGATCAACTACTCTATCACGATCGACAACAATGAACTAGCTAACTTAGCCAACTCATCCATGATTTGGTTGTTCGTGTGGGCGATCTTCTGTATAACAACTTCTTGGAAGTTTGCCTTCAACTTCTTGAAAGCTTCTGCTCATAGCCGGAGTCGGGAGCTGCTTATATCTAACGCCCCAATAGCTATTGAGCGACCAACTAAGAATCTGAGTGGATGATGAACTTTGCTGCTCCAACATGCTGAGTCACATGTAAGCCAACTATTAAGACCTCGTACTCGGCTTCATTATTGGTAGCCTGGTAGTCTAGCCGCACAGATAGTTGCATCCTGTCCTCTCGTGGCGTGGTTAAGAGAATGTCGATCCTACTACCTTGCCGAGTGGGCGATTCGTCTACGTATACTTTCTAGGTCACATCCGACTCGGCGTTTTGGACCTCAGTGACAAAATCAGCTAAGGTTTAGGCCTTGATCGCCATTCGGGGTTGATATTTTATATCAAATTCGCTCAAACCGGTTGCCCATTTGATCAGCCGTTCGAATGCCTCTGGGTTAAGAAGGACTCTTCCCAAGGTACCATTGGTTATCACGACGATCGGATGTGAAAGAAAGTACGAATGAAGTCTCCCGAGCGGCTAGTACTAGCGTGTATGCCAATTTTTGAGACAGGTGTACCGGGACTTTACATCTTTCAATATATAACTCAGAAAATATACAGGATGTTGCTCTGAGCTATTCTGGCGCACCAACATCGAGCCAATCACATACTTAGTGGATGACAAGTAAATTAAAAGTGTCTCGCCAATGATGGGTTTGACCAATACAGGCAGAGAGTTTAAGCTCTTCCAGTACCTTGTCACATTCCGCATCCCACTCGAACTTGGTCACTCGGCGCAATATCTTGAAGAATGGATGCCTCCGATCGGATAACTTGGAGATGAACCTTGATAGTGCGGTGATCCATTCGGTCAGTAGTTGGCCCTCCTTCAAGTTGCGGGGCGGGGCATGTCTCTTAGCGCCTCACCTTGCTTGGATTCACCTCAATTCCTCGTTCGGTGATGATGTGTCCAAGGAAGCAACCGCTCTTTGCTCCAAACAGGCACTTGTTCGGGTTCAACTTTATCCCGTACGTCCTTAAAGTTTGGCATGTTTCTTCAATATCGACACAAAGATCAGTAGCACGGAGGGACTTTATCAGTATGTCATCAATATATACCTCCATATTGCTGCCGATCTACTGACGGAATATCTTGTTCATCGGCCTTTGATAGGTGGCGTCGACATTCTTCAGTCCGAATGACATGACATTGTAACAATAAGTTCCATCGGTAGTAATGAAGCTGCCCTTTTCTTGATCCTCCCGGGCGAACGACACTTGGCGGTAACCTTGATATGCGTCGAGCATGCAGATCAGCTCGTAGCCCACCATGGAGTCCACCATCTGGTCTATCCAGAGCAAGGGATAGAAGTCCTTTAGGCAAGCCTTATTCAGATCACGAAAGTCAATGCAGACTCGTCATTTGTTGCCCGGCTTGGAGACCAGCATGATGTTGGCGAGCCAGTTGGGAAACTGAACCTCACGAATGTGACCGACATTAAGAAATTTTTATATCTCCGCTTGGATGATCTGGTTCTACTCTGTACCGAAGTCCCTCTTCTTCTGTTTTACAGACCGAGCATCTGGTCGGACGTGAAGCTTGTGCTGAGCTACACTTGGCGAGATGCCTGGGAGTTCGTGGGTTGACCAGGCAAACATGTCATGATTTTACCAAAGGCAGGTGACCAACTCTGCCTTCTTCTCCTCTATCAGGTCAACGACGATGAAGGTGGTGGTCTTCGATTGGCTAGGATGAATTTGGACTTCCTCCTTTTCCTCGTAAACCAGTGTGGGAGGTTATTCCCTGATGACGTTCACTTCCAAGAGAGGGGCCTTCCGTGCATCTCTTGCTTCGGACTTGGCTATCTCGACGTAGCATCGCCGAGCGGCCAGCTGATCGCCTTTTAGTTCACTCACCTTGTTGTCTACAGGAAACATGATCTTCTGGTAGAAAGTGGACTCCACCGCTCGAAACTCTTATGGGTAGGTCGGTCCAATATAACATTATAGGCGGACGATGCGTCCACCATAATGAAGCTTATGGTCCTTGTCCTATTGAGCAGCTCCTCTCCGAGTGATATGGCCAGCCAAATTTGGTCGATCGACAATACTTCATTGCCTATGAACCCATAGAGTGGGGTCATCATTGGCTGCAACTCACTCTGGTTAATTTGTAGCTCCTCGAATGCCTTCTTAAATATAATATTCACCGAGCTTCCTGTATCAACAAAGGTCCGGTGAATATTATAATTAGCTATTACCGCTAGGATGATCAGGGCGTCGTCGTGAGGGATCTCCACTCCCTCTAGGTCTCAAGGGTCGAACTGATCTCAGGCCTCTCGGCTTTTTTCTTGCTGCATCCGACAATGTGTATTTCTAGGCACCTGGCATGCAACTTCTGTTAGGATGTATACTAAAAGCCTAGCTTTTGGTATAAACATTTATCTAGAAATAAGAATCACATTGGTCAAATGTCTATATTTATGATAAATGTAGTTGTTCAATTAATTTATATTGTAGATAACATAGTGTGTTGTGTCACACACAGAAGATCATGTTATCAGTACCTTATAAATTATAAACAGTAGCTCACAACCAAGATGGAAAGGAACAAACCATTAGAAGGCCGTAGTGTAATTAGGTATTAGTTTATCTTAACTATATAATTACACTAGTACACTTAGAGTGTATTGAGTAGGACCATTAGAGGTCGTTTCTTTTATACTGACTTTATAAAGGAACAAAGACCTTAGTAATTATAAAAGTGTGTGTTCTTAATCCTAATATAATAACAAGCACATATATTTGATATTTATTCCTTTAATTTATCAATGGGTGAGATTTAGTTCGATAAATTAATAAGACCGATAAGTTGGGAAATGATATCACTTATAGTGTGTGTTGTTGATTATAGAATGAAACTGTGTCCTAGTAATCTAGGTTGAGAATGTCCCCAAGAGGAGCTCATAAGGATTGTCATGTTAAACCCTGCAGGTGGACTTAGTCCGACATGACGATAAGGTTGAGTGGTACTACTCTTGGACAAAGATATTAATTAAGTGAGTTGTCAGTAACTCATTTAATTAGTGGACATTCGACATCTTAAACACAGGGAGACTAACACACTCATAATAAGAAGGAGCCCAAAATGTAATTTGGGATTGGAGCGGTAGTTCAATAATAGTTCTTTAGTGGAATGAATTATTATTGATGAAATTAAGTTGTGTGTTCGGGGCGAACACGGGAAGCTTAATTTCATCGGGAGACCAAAACCAATTCCTCCTCTCGGTCCCTATCGTACCCTCTTGTATATAGAGATTTATACCCACCACATACCCACCTTCTTACCCATCCAATGGGGCCGGCCAAGCTAGCTTGGAACCCAAGCTAGGGTCGGCCAAGACCAAATGGATGAGCCAAGTTGGTGGTCGGCCAAAGCTTGGGTCCCAAGCTT
Organism: Zingiber officinale; assembly: GCF_018446385.1. Classification (NCBI taxonomy): domain Eukaryota; kingdom Viridiplantae; phylum Streptophyta; class Magnoliopsida; order Zingiberales; family Zingiberaceae; genus Zingiber; species Zingiber officinale. The sequence continues at coordinate 82,084,879 of NC_056006.1, forward strand.
AGGTGACCGGCCACTAGAATATTAAAAAAGATTTTTATTAAAATTATTTCTTATGTGGATATCATGGTTTTAAAAGAGAGTTTAAAAATTAAAAATTTCATTTTATAGTTTTCTACAAAAGATTAAGAGAAGAGATTAATCTCTTTCCTTATTTGTAGATTAAAAAGATAATTTTAATTTTGGTAAAAACTTTCCTTATTTATAAATCATCCACATGTTTTAAAAGAGAGTTTAAAATTTGAAATATTTCCTTATTTGTTGATTAAAAGGTGAATTTTAAATTTTAAGAAAACTTTCCTTTTTAACCATGTTCATGATTTAAAAGAGAGTTTAAAAAATTAAATATTCTCTTTTATAAGTTTCTACAAAAGATTAAGAAAAGATTTGATATCTTTCCTTATTTATAGATTAAAAGAGATTTTTATTTTTAGAGATAACTTTCTTTTTATCTACATGTTTAAAAGAAAGATTTTAATTTATTAAATTTCCTTTTTATAAACCAATCATGAAAGGATAAAAATTATTGGAGAAATTTTTATAAATTTCTGGAAATAAATTAGGAAGTTTTAATTCTTGTTTAATTAAAACTCTCCTTGATTTTGGGAAATAAGTGGCCGGCCATGTTATAATGAAAAGAAAAATTATTTTCAATTAAATAAAATTTTCCTTTTCATGGTAAAAGAATTAAGGAAGTTTTTATTTAAATTTCCTTATTTGCCAAGATCAAGGATTATAAAAGAGGGGGTAGAGGAGGCTTTATGGTGAACGACTCTATTATTCTTTTCCTCCCTCTCTTCCTTGGTGGCCGGCCTCTTCCTCTTCTCTCTTCTCCTTCTTGTGGCCGAACCATCTTGTTTTCTTGGAGTCCTTGTGGTGGCCAGATCTAGCTTGGAGAAAAGGAGAGAAAGGAGGTTTCGCTCTTGCATCCCTTGGAGCTTGGTGGTGGTGGCCGAACCTCATACTTCCTTGGAGTCATGTGGTGGCCGAACCTTGCAAAGAAGAAGAAGGTGCCTTGGTGGTTCTCGTCTCGGAAGATCGTTGACCACACAACGTCCGAGATTAGAAGAGGAATACGGTAGAAGATCAAGAGGTCATTATCTACTAAGTAAGGTATAACTAATATAGTTTTCCACATCATGTTAGTTTTATCTTCATGTAAAATACCAAATACAAGAGGAAATGCGATTCTAGTATTTCGAATTAGTTTTCGATGTTGTGTTCTTTTATTTTTCTTTTCCTTATGATTTGATTGTTCCTTTTGGTTGACCTAAAGTTATTTAAGGAAATTAAATATTAGCTTTCCTTAAAAGGCTTTGTCTAGGTGGTGGTGGTTGTTCCCATATCCAAGAAGGCCATGTGCCTCGCCATGCAGTCCTGGAAGCTAATTTTGGAAATTAATATTTAATGGAATTAATAACCTAGGTGATTTGGATCGAACGTGTTAAGTTCCGCAGGAGATCCAAGTCTAAACCTAAAATAACAAATAAATTAAACTTAGGATCAAACGTGTTAAGTTCCGCAGGCGATCCAAGATTAATTTAAAAGAACACATGGTAGCTAGAAAAAGGTTCAGACCTTTGTACAAAATTTTTGTACAATGGAACCGATAGGTTTTCCGAGTAGCAACCAACAACTTCCTCACCCGATTTGAGTCACTGCAGTCGACCCACCTACGATCATTCCAATCTCTCCCCGAGTGGTGTTTTTTTGGTTCTCCTCCACCTGAGCTGAGGTCTTAGTTCGCTCAGCAGAAGCTCGGATGAGACTTGTGTTGTTTCTCCTTTGAGGCCGATGATGACGCCGCTTAAATGCCACTCGACCGCCATTTTGCCGCTCCGCTGATCGATGACTCTTATGTGGATTGGGTGATGGTGATCGACAGCGATATCCCCGAGGAGCTAGTCGGCTAGAAATTGGTGTCAGATCATAGGACTTTCATATGTATTTGATATGTGTGTTTGAGTCATGCAGGACTTGGTGAAACACACATGAGGAGCTTGGTGCGGCCAAGTTTGGGAAGCTCATCCAAGGGCTCGGATCCTTGAGTCGGTGAAGGATGGTGTGAAAGATATCTGAGGGACCATCGGATGAGGAGCAACGGAGTGAAGCCGAAGGAAGTGGACTTCAAGGCAACGTGAAGGATAGCACGGAGAGGAGCTGCAGGCTCGGGTGCATCTGAGGGGCAAAGGTCGAGGAAGAGGGCTTCAAAGGGCGACTCCGAAAAGGATGAGTGTGAGTGTGTAACTGGGACCAGTCGACTGATGGAAGTTACAGTTGACTGGTACAATCGACTGGGAGCGAACAGAAGCATTCTGTTCGCTCAGCCAACAGCTAGCAGTTGACTGGTACTTTTACCAGATGACTGGTAAGTGGCCATTGGCAATCGTTGGCAGTAACCCTAATTAGTAGTCAACTAGTACCCTACCAATCCGAGTGCTCTTGGTCAAGTTGTGGCGAGCTTTCTCCACCGACAAGGAGGATTGTGCTAGCCAGAGTTTCCGGGGATTAATGCATCAACGAATTGAGGGATCATCCACCTTATGGATAGCCGTGGATTAAGAGCAGGTTATCTCCAAACCATGTAAACAAACATGTTAGCGGTTTGCATTTTTTTTCTTGTTTATATTTGTATTTGTATTTGTTATTGTATTTCCGCTTGTGCACTAACGAATACGTAGGAAGCAATCGATTTGGGGGGCGCCGTCTATTCAACCCCCCTTCTAGCCTGCCACACACTAGATCCCCAACAGGATCCTCGTTCCTTATCCACTCGACCTAGCTCCTCTACTGGAGTGTGGAACACGGCTCAATGGAAAGGGATCGACGCGTGGGGCGTGTCTTCGTATGTGTCGGCCTGCTTCTTACTATGTCCCCGAACGGATACATAATCCGCTCAATCTCCATATCCGGCTGGATGACTTGTTGCTAAGGCCACGGGCTCCTGCACATGGCGATCGACCAACGTCTATTGTTGTTGTTGCTCCACTATTTTTGCCGCTTGGGCTCGTATTAGCACATCCAACTCCTCCTTTGTTAAAGTAATCGTGGCGAGTTGTCCAACGTCCTTCATCTTCATGTTTCAGATTCAGGTTACGTTCCCACAGACAACTCCAATATGATCCTCTCCGAAAATCATGGAGACGAAAAGTTGGGGATGTGGCTGCTATGTTGACTGGATGTAGACCACGCTCCAATCTGCATGCACGAGAAATATCAGTGTCGGGCCAGAGAAGGGGTCCCCGACGTTGGCCCTCCGACGCTCAAGTCAGTCACCGACACGAAGAAGAAGAAGAAACAAAAGTAACACAAGCGCAAAAAGTGAATTATGCATACCTGCGTCGATGTATGGACCCCCTTTATATAATGCCCTGGTGGGCGATGTGTGCGCTTGTCGAGGCGTGGGGGCATTCTCCCATTGGTTGCGACACGCTCCCCAATTGATTTTGGACATGTGATCATGGATACATTCTTCAATTGGTCGTGGGCACGTCCTCTGATTTGTCAGTTGTATGATCCGCTTGTAGACCATGCCATGTGTCGACGACACCATCTCCCAAAAGTATATCCAAATATACGTCAGCATTCTCGCCACTCGGCCGAGTACTCCTCTATTCTGTTGCTCTTCCCTGCGATGACGAGTCTAGATAGTATGTTCATGCCCGACCGAAATAACGATCCAGTCATCTACACGTGCCTTCGCTTGGCTCATCCCATTGTTGGTCGGGCGACTCATGCCCGGTCGGCCCTTGATGTAGGGCTCCGCTCAGCTACCATTTAGTGAGCTCGTTGGTCCTCTGGCATTGACCTCCTTCACTTTAACCTCCACGTTGGCTGCTATCTTCTTCCTTTGACCCGTACTTGGTGGGCTCCTTTTGTCATCACATCAAGCTCGATAACATCTAAACGAACCAAGCTCAATCTCATAAAATCAAACTTAAATAATCATTTCAATGATTTAGCTTGGCTCATTTATAGTCCTAAATTTAACAATTTTTATTTGCCAAATTAAGCCCATCTATGATTAATTAATTATTATTACTCCTAAATCCAAACTTAAACGTCTCATGGTATCTAAGATATATTTTAATTCCAATCGACACTTATAAAGATTTTCAAAAGGTTCCCACTTTCCGGTGTGAAACTAAGACTAGATATTCCCCAAAGATAGAGAAATATCGATAACAAGGACAATGGTTCAAACTATCGATCTTAGCAAACAAACTTAACTTATAAATGTTGGCCTCTAAAAAAATAACAAAAGTAGAGGATCTCGAATGGATCCTCAAGTCGAGGAACTCAACAACTGGCATTAAATAACTTATCCTGATTCTACCAGAAAATAATAATAATAATTAATTACATATCTGACACGGGAACTTCGATCGGTAAACTCGTACGCACGTTCTTCTTTAATCAAAAAGCAACTCGATTAAAGTACTAAACAGCTGTGTTAATTAATGCCGATATATATATATATATATATACTTCGTCTCAGCAATTCTTTGCTTATTGCAGATATATAGTGAGAAATATGGGGGCAGATAATTACCAAACAACTCTGAATTAAGTTCAACTAAACTGATGAATACAACGTCAACGTACATCGATCAAATAGTTCATGCAAATCATATTTAAGCTGATCAATCATGACAAAAGATGAAATTGCTCGTCTCAGCGCCCCCGTCGCATCCGACCTCAGGCCATCATGAGAAAGATAAATCACGACAATCGAAGGACAAGTGATGTTAAACCGATCGATCATAATCATGCACGTTGTACTTTAGGGTTAATTGCCGACGCCAGGGCTGTGACCGGGATTTGTTGGCTTGGCATCCTCCTTGCCCACCAGTACTTCCCCATGATGCTCGTCGGAGCTGCTGGGGATAGTGCTGCCTTCTACCACTGTTGCCTGATCACTTTGCCTCATGTTCTCACTGCTGCTGCTGCTGCTGCCATTCACATAGTTTAGAGGTCTGGCTTTAGCAGTCAGACAGAGATTGGAGATCAACAGAATCAAGATCATGAAACTAGTTATAGGAATTAGAGACGACGCCTTAAAAGCCATTTAGAAAAAATCTGTAAAAAAAAACACAATCTAGTGCACCAATAAAAGAGTGGAGAAGAAGGTTGAGCTTGTTGATCTGCAGAAGAGTAGCTCTCCCACTGCAAGCTATTTATAGCCAATCAAGAAAAACATTTTTCTCTTTGCTGTGTGCGTGCATGTGGTCAGCACTTCATGCTAGCTATGAACATGAACAAAAATGATGTCCATGTACTTGAACAGTTGTTCTCAATTTTTTTTTTTGCCCTCCTAGAGATCTGTGCTATATTCTGTTTTTTAAGAAAGAAAAAGGTGCAAAGAAACAAACCTTGAGTTATAAAATTTTAAGCGTATTTAGTAAATACATTGAATTTAGTAAACAGAACTTTAGAAAAAAAAGGGAGAGAAATGATCTGAAATAGCAATAAGAATTTTAAGCATATTTAGTATATTTTAAAATTTTTATTTCTATAAATTTTAAATTTGAATTATGTATTTTAGATAAATATTAGTGATAAATTTCAATGTCCTTATAAATGAGTATAAAATAAATTTATTAATGTCACTGTAAATTAATTAAGTGAATATTTTAAATTAAACTTATAAATTGTCATTATTGATAGTTTTTATTATCCTTATAAAAAATATAAGATACTAATAATTATCAATATAAATAAATTATGTGATATTTATATTTATTTTTATTATGATAATAATAAGACATTCATAAATATTCATATTTTAGATTTTCATTATATCTTAATTGAAATATCGAGAAGATTATCAAAACTTTAATTTCATTAAAAAAAATATATTATCAGAACATTTATATATATTTTTAAAAGCTTTATTTTTGTAATAGGGAAGAGAAACGATATGATCAAAGATAAATTAGAACTATGTGAAAATCTTATTCTCTATCTACTTTAGATATTAATTGAATTCGTAGATAGGTAATTATCAAAATAGACACATGCGAAATAAAACGGTACTATTTTATTTTGTTTTATCACCGAAGTCGTATATATGAAAAATAATGAATTCTTTGATCAATTCAAAGAGGTAAAATCAGCTCAGAGGTGGACCGATGCCAAAGTAAAAAAATATCGTTACTTTGTTGGTTTTGTAATGTATCGGAGTAATCGATAATATATAACTTTACAATTTATATTAATTGCTGAAGTAACAAAAAATATATATTTTACCACTTTGCTATTGATGAATATCAAACTTATAAACAAGCTTATCAACAACTATATCTAAATGTATATCCACAAAATCATATCCACTGTTTATCATAAATTATATTCACAAGAGCAGTATTAAAATTCACAATAATCCCAAATATTTGTTCTTGATTGTTACTATAAACTAAAATGTAAAAAATATTAAATGCATTAGATTCAATCTAACTATAATTCACTAATAATATTATGATGAAATCAACACACAATAACAACTAACAACATTTTTATCTCAACACAAAGTATTTTTATCTCAAGCAAAATACATTAAAAAATCAATTAGAACAAATCCTATGTGTTGTATACAATTCCTCTTAGAATGAAGATGAGTTGGACCCACATATATAGCTGAATGATTGTCAATAAGGAGAGACCGCAATTGCTTACTATTGATGAGAATAAGATGGTTCTAACATGATTGAATTTGAAGCATCAATCACTGAAAGATACACAAACTTAACAAAGGTTTGTTTGCTGCAAAATTGGATAGAAGCTAGTTGAGCCTTATCATCCTTTAATTAGATGCTAAGGTTAGCGGATTAACAAATAGCTAAGGTTAGATGCTAAGTTGAGCCTTTTATTAACGGATTGCAAAGATGATAGGTTGACACAATTACAATTATTGCTTCCATATGGTTAACAAATAGAAAATACGAGGTATTTCACTTGACTATAACCTCCAAACAATAGATTTGCAACAATTGCTAGACTATAACTGTAATGAAGAAAATGAACCGCTAAACTTAGGTGGCATGGATTATCAAAAATAATTTCCTTTGATTTTCAATCTATTGCCTAATGCTATCATCAGTCTAAAAGCATTACCTGCAAGATTATCCTGCAGCCATTTTACTTGGCGATGATATGACTATCCCACCAACATGAATACAAGCGCCTGGATTCAGCATCTGACAATGTTGCCATGTTGACTGTTACCAAGGAAACTAAAATCTTCTTCAATCTCACATATGCTCAACAAAAGATTTCCAACAACGAAGAAGATCAATTTCAGTAGCAGAAATCAATGATACAACATTTTGATGAAGTGAATTAGTAAGAAGTTGAAGATTATGTAGTGTGTGCTTCCAACTTCATGGCTTATAGAACCGTCTAAGAAGAACATAATAAAGTCTCACTTAAAACACAATAAAAATTCATTCACCAACACCATCCACAAAAGTAAGGCATGATTAGTAAACGTAAAGGCATCAATGAAAGATGAGAAAATGATATATTCTCTAACCCTGAAGTTGAGAGATAGTAATCAATCTTCTCAGGCAATCTAACACCCTTGCTTTCTGCAACAAACAATGAATGCATTTAGAGATCATTTGTTTGTTTGCTTTTCTCTCAGTGTTTGATGCAATATAAAACTGTGATTAGTGATTTAGTTGGTCGATTGAAGTTGAATGGTCTACTTCATTATGCTCTGCAACTTCTCAAACACTTGCTCAAGCTTTTATTCGAGTGGTAAACTTCCTAGGACGTAGCATAGATGGTGGGCACATGACATTTCTGACGTAATGATCAGAGATCGATTCTCACGAACTGATGACCTATGATTTACCCCACCATTGATGGCAAAAGGCGAATATGCTCGCCCCCAGCGCCCCCGCCAACCGGTCCCAGGGTCAATACGGATGAGGTAAATCACGGGCGGCTACTAGTCTTTTGAATAGTGACTAGCGCATAAGGGAGACATTTACCTCGGCTTTGCCGAGATTCGAACCACAGACCTCATTGGTGGCAACACCTCATGTGCTAGCCACTAGACCCATCCGAGGAGACACACGAGGTGATTTACCCCATGGTGATTTACCCCACCATGTGCCTATAAGCTGTGTACCTATATTTACCTTCCTCCATCTCTGTGAGGCCGACACTAGGGGACCACTAAGGTAGCGGATCTATTTTTTTTTTTATTTAAGTGGCAAAAAAAAAAATTGAGGTGATGATAGGAAAGAAAATTTACTAAAAGAAATACCAAAACTGCTGGCGCGAGACTGGAGATCTAGGGTAACTTCATCCAAAAACTCGAACATAGAGGAGGAGAAGTAGCATAGAAAAAGCCTTCAGCATAAGAGAAAGCCAAAAACCCTCAAATATAAATCGAAATCGGTCTCCGAACCAAAAAAAAAAGGTGGGAAGAAAAATAAATATGTATATAATCATATCGTGAGCATAAATCATTCTTCCTCCTAAAGTTGATCATCCAGTAGTCGTTCTTGCAGATCCAGTTGCTTTTCTCACCTAAATTCATCCCATTTCTCTGCTGCTCATCTCTCGCTCCGGCAAAAAGAAAAATCAGCATAAGAAAAACACCTAAATAAGAGGAAATGCAAAGGGATTCGAAAGTATTTTGTCCAATGGTAAGGTGAAATTATCCTGTTCATCTTTTTACTTCAGCATCTATCAATTATAAATTTAAAATTACTTTTTTATTTCATCAAATATATTATATATGTTGAAGTAATATACTAAAAAAAAAATAGTGAAATCCGTATTTTTTAAAATATGAAGTAAAAACCTTTTTTTTTTTTATTTTTCAGTGTTGTTACTGAAGTTGTTTATTATATACTACTTCAAAATTACTAATTATCGAAATAATCTGTGCGGAAGTAAAAAAATGATTTTTCTACTAATGTAGTGTTAGAAATTGTATTCCCTAGATCACGTGAATTCTACAACTTTATGAACTCTGATAAGGAAAATAAATCTACGCATGAGGATCTAGTTGCATCGAATAATACGATAGAAAAATTAAGTATAGAAATTGAATTAGACGATGGACCTGAATGCAGCAGAATAACCATCATCACTGAGTCATTTGTAAAGTCCCGAAATCCTACGGAGAAGAAGAGAAGCAAGCGGAATAGTCTACTGAAAGAATTAGGTGGACGACACTGTAATCCCTTCACCAATGGGGAGCAAAGAGATTGGTCAAAGTTCTCAATCCAACAGTGACCAAACCCTATATATATGATGGATCTACATTCGTCATCAGCCCATAGAAAATAATTGTGCAGGTTATCGAGTTCTACACATGTAAGCCTCGCATCCAATAACACAAACCCGCCATAACAATTCATTCGATCACTTAATGGGGTTGGATTCTTAATGATATAAATTTACATGCTTATAAATACAAATAAGCCCACAAAATATGAGATAAAATCTAATAATTTCTCACTTAGCTAGACTACATGTTATTTGTATACAGCACACAAGCAAATCTTAATTGACGTCAATAATAATGTCAAAGTTTATGGATATAAAATATTTCTGAAAAATAATCTGGTCCATTAACTTCATTGGTATATGACAAAAGAGGTCATGATTACATAATATGATTGTAAAAAAGCTCTAATCATAATCATAATATCAATATCATTAATGACAAAGATTATGATGTGAATATGTAGCATAAAGTTACATTAAATGTGATCCTTACTTGTCAATTTTTAACTTGTCCTAATAGTGACCCAAAAGGATATGATCATATTTATAAATACTTTATATTAAACTACAATAACAAATCATGATCTAAATCTTATGATTCCAAAAGAAATCTATATCATATTTACAAATATCATATACTAAACAACAATAGTAAATCATAATATTTTATTTCAGAGTGGCAAAATAAAATACACATGATTGCATGTGTTCATGAATAAATATAGAGCATCATAATAAATACAGACTCCCACTAAATAGGTACTTCTTCCATATGAAGGACCCATATATCCACGATATGCGTATGAAATATTTTAGGAACCAAGTCCTTGGTGAGTGGATATGTCAATACAAAATCCATGCTAATGTGCTTTATCATCACCTAACGACTCTGAACTCTTTCTTTAACCGCTAGAAACTTGATATTGATGTGCTTCGACTTCGACAAAGTGTGATTATTCTTGGCATAAAATTCTATGCTTTTATTATCATATTCGGTCCTCAATAGCATGTCAATGCCATCAACAATATCTGCAACACTATGAAGAAATTTTGTATTCAAATCCCTTGATTGGATGTTTCGTAACACGCTATCAACTTTCTCTCCATAATAGAAGTGACTATTAGCGTCTGCTTAACAGTTTTCCACAATATAACCTCTCCAGCAAGCATAAAAATGGAGGTCAAAGTGAACCTTCTACTATCCAAGCATCCAACAAAATCGAAGTTTGAATATCCAGTCACTTCCAAATGATCGGACTTTCGATACATGAGTATATGTTCTTTAATCTTTTGCAAATACCGCATCACCTTTTTCACAACTTTTCAATGTGTCGATCCTAAGTTACTTAGATACCTATTTAACATCCTACATATATACGCTATATCTGAACGCGTACAAACATGTGAATACATGAGACTTCTCACAATTGACGCATAAGGAAATTGTTCATTCTCTTTTATTTCAAGTTCAAGTCATTGATATTGCTGCAAGCTAAATCTGTCACCTCTAGACACAGTTGTGTTACTAGGTGTACAACTTTTCATGTCATATCGTATAAGTACCTTTTCAATATATGTCTTTTCATGTCACTTGAATGATCACAACATATCCGTATGCTTAAAACAAAAAGATATTTCATCAAGATCTGTCATTTTAAAATTACCTCATAGAAATAACTTGGTTTGATGTAGCAAACTTTTATTATTGCTCGAGTGTAATATATCATTCACATACAGGATATGCGTATAGCAAACTTGCTCCCATTAAACTTAACATATATGCATTGATCAACAGGGGTTTTCTTAAAGCTAAATGAGGTAACCACTTTCAACTTTTTGGTATCATTCATAGAACGTCTATTTCAAACTATAAATGCATTCCTTAATTTACATACTAGGTGTTTGAATCCTTTGACTCAAAGTTTTTTGGTTGCATCATGTATATAGTTTTTTCAATATCATAACCATTGAGGAATATAGTTTTGATGCTCCTTGGACATATCTCCAAATCAAAATGAGTTGTAAGTAGCATGATTACCCTAAGATAGTCTTTTGTTAACATAAGCTAAAAAGTCTCCTAATCAATGTGCTCCTTCTGAGTGAATCTCTTTGCAATAAGACGAATTTTATACTTTTAGACATTGTCTTTTAAATCCTATTTGATTCTAAATATCTATTTATAATCAACAGGTTTCGTACCTTTAGGCAATTTGACAAGTTTTCAAATATTATCGTCCTTCATAAACTTGAACTCTTCTTGTATGACATTAATCCACCTTTCAGGATAATAACATTGTTTAACTTCTAGGAAAGAGATAGGATTACATTTCAACCCTGTGTCAAACTCATGCTCTTGAAGATAAGCATAATCATGAGAAATCGTGGATTTCTTATTTCTAATGGATCGCCTTGAAAACACTTCTTGTTGAGGTGCTTGAGGTAAATATTGCTCATTCATATGAGACAATACCTGAATCTCAGTGGAAGGACCCTCTAATTGCATTGGAGACGATTATATGGAATATCTTGGTTCACTACTCCCATTAGATGTGCAATATCCATAATATAGGGTATAATAACTATATCGTTACTAATTACACTAATAATAACCACGGGAAGATCGTCAACACTTTTCTCAAAAGATATATCCCTAATCTTAACACTCCCATTGTCTTCAATGATGAGATGTCATAAAATTTATATCCCCTGAATCTTTTAAAGTAATCTACAAAATTACAGTTAGCAGTATGAGATATGTAAATATTTAATACTCGGTATCTTATTTGTTCATATCTGGTATGGAATTTTAGTCACTGTCTTATTGTAATCTATTAAGTAATTAAAATATAATATTTTTTACAAAATAAGACTAAATTTGAAATGAATTTGTAAATAAAATTCTATAAACAAAAATAAATCGGATCACAAACAGATTTTAAAATAGTATAATTCTTATCCAAAAAAATCATTTAAAATTTAATAAAAAAAAATTGAGACCCCGTTGTAAAGAAGGCTTATTTTAGAGGGCTTTATGCATATTGATTTCATATAGATAAATATAAACTTCTCTGTCTTTTCTTTGAAAAAAAAAATTAGAACAAGTGATTAGTTTATCAAATCTTTTAGAATAAGCATTTAAGAAACCTTGTGAAAATTGTAAGACTGAGAGAGATAATTTGATGGAGAAATATTAAACTTTGTTTATAAATTCGATATGCCATTTTAAATAGTTGTTTTTTCTATTTAGAACAAAAATTAAGATTGCTTTATTTTAATATTTAAAAATAAAACAGCTAATTTACAATAACTCCATTTTTTAAAAAAATAATAATGTTGAATGTTCGTGTTTGAAATCAGTCAAGGTGACCGGCTGGGAACACGACTCTGATATTAACTAAATGAAAACTCTAAGTTGTCTTGTGTAATACAGAGAGCGTTAGTATTAGGTCATGGAAGGGGTCTCCGATGTTAACCCTCTAACGTTTAAGTCAATGATCGAGTTATGAGGAGAAAATAGTGGAAGAAAACTGTAGCAACGAACATGTAGAGTTATAGAGCATTGCATACCTCTACCTGTAGATGAAGATCTCTTCTTATAGTGTCATTATTGTATCTATACACATATCTCAAAGCATTTACACATTTTTTAAAGCACTCCTGATGCGGAGATAAAGGGGGGGCCTGCCCAGCATAGGTCAACTACCGAGGTGGAGGTAAAAGTCAAGGTGGTCAACACCAGAGTGTCAAAAGACTCGCCCACGACGACCGAGTGGAGGACCCTATTATGGCCGGTTAGGGCAATTAGTGTCCAATCGGCAAGAGACTTATTCGAGCTGACCACCCGTCTAGCTCGGGATAATACGGTAAGACAACTAGACACTCAGCGAGAAACGACAGGATGTTGAGGAGATCAAAGAGCTTGTCTAATCGTGAGGGACAAGCTACTACGCCCAATCACCGTAAGGAAGAGCAGCTGACGCCGATAGAGCAAAGGAGTCATGGTCGAGCGGTTATTCTGCTCGGCCAAGTAACGGAATCATTGTTATATCTCTTGATATCCTTATGGGAGATAGTGCTGCTGACATGAGGCATGGTCGACGGGTGGATCGTACGACCGGAGCTTCTACTGTCTTATCAGGGATATGCATGCCCTATTAAGGTATGGTGTCAGAGACACTTTCATGATAGGTCATTTCATAGGACACATTGGAGAACGTGTCCATGCCTCGAGGAATATGCACGTCGTCCACCAGGGCTCTATATAAAGGGGGGTCCAAGCACCGGCAAAGATACGCGTTATTCACTGTTTGTGCTTACGTTACAATTGCTCTGCTTTCCTCTACGGTTCTGGTGACTGACTTGAGTGTCGAGGGCCAATGTCGGGGACCCCTTCCCTAATTCAGCACTGATGTTGCTTGTTTTATAGAGCGAGACGCGATCTACAGCCAGTCCTTGCAACAGCCACATCCTCAACTTTCCACCTCCCCATTTTCGGACAGAATCATTTTGGCAAAGGAGACTGCAAGTCTGACTGACTGGATAAGTAGCGTCCTCAATGGCTTCCACGTCCGATCAGACCATATATGCTCCCAAGTTTCTGATCAGATCACATGTCTTCGTCGTTCGGCTCTCTTTCGCAATTTTGGGCTTGTAGCTGCCGCTTGAATCGTATCGCCTAAGGAAGATGGTGTATCAACAGCTCGGTTGTGCGATAACCCATTCTCTGTGTCGATCGAGACGATGGGCGACAACACTTGGTGAAATTTCTCCTTTCCCTACGCTCCCTTAGATGAGCGCCCTTTTATAGTTACTAACACCATCCAAATTTCTTGAAGATCGTACAAATCTCTGATCATTATGGCTGAGCACGCGGCCAAACCTTTTAATTAAGCCTCATTAATTAATGTCTTCCGATAGTTGAATGCCACGTGTCCCACTTTCTATCGCCGCACGTCTGACATGATAGGCAGATATCTGCTAGCGATGTGATAGGCGTCTTTTCAAATTCTACGGTCAGATCTTCTCCTAGTTTTTTGAACCCTGGATCAGACGGCTCAGGGTGATCGATCGTGAGGTTTATAAACCTTACTTCGTGTCGCCGTCATCTTCATTCCTTGCACTTTCGTCTTCGAGTCTTCTCTGCGACGCTTCATCTCTTCTTCTTTGGCGATCATTTTCTGTAAGCTTCTTCGCTCTTTCCTTATCGAATCCTTTACTTTCGATGGCTAGTTCTTTGCAACCCCCGTCTTCGTCCCTGGGCTCTGGTATACTTCCACCGAGTCCAGATTTGACGGGGATGACATTGAAAGAATGAAATCTGCCTACCATTTTCCCTCCAATTATCAAATTGTCATTCCATCTTCTTACGATTGGCCACACGAACCACCAGAGAGTTTTCTGTGTTTTTTTAAGGATCAGTTTACCGTCGACCTTGGATTCCCCGTTCATCCCTTTTTTGCACTGTTTGTAAATACTTCCATATTTCCCTTAATCAACTAGTGTCGAACTCCTTTAGACTGCTGTGCGGGGTTATAGTTTTGTTTCGTCTGCACGACATTCCCTTGACTCCTTGGGCTTTTCACTATTTTTATTATCCTAAATTATCTGAGCTGGGGACTTTCTTGTTTCAAGGCTGCATGGGCTCGGTCTTTTTTGATAAGATGTCATCCTACAATAAGCATTCGAGGGAATACTACTTCTTTCTTCGTTTTCCCGAGCGATCAGACTTCCCGACCGGCTGGCAGATGGAAGTGATGAATCCCCCATCGCTCAAGAAGTACAGAAGTCGATCAGATTTTCTCCAAGCAGCTTCCTGTTTGGCCGGTCAAAATTATCATATTCGTCGATTGCTGATGGAGGGCATCCTTTACGTGTTCGGCTTGAGCCCGATCCGTACGCGGCTTCCGTCTAGCCTAGGTAAGCCCTTTCTTATCTTCATCTTTGAATCTAATTGATTTTCTCTTCTTTTTTGCAGCTCACATCATGTTGAAGGAACGTTTGGCAGGCAAGAGTAGACTCGCAAATGCAGAAATTAATGCTGCGGCTGCGGCGGAACTAGAGAGTCGAGGCCTGCAGCAGGTCAGCTCCAACGAAGATCCACTCGATGACACCAAAGGAATGCAAGCGTCGGCCAACTAGGGAGGAAGAAGTCAGACTACGGTTAGTGATGCAGCGGCTACCACAGTAGACTTTCCTCCCGAACAGCCCTCGATGCTGCTGATCACGGTGGCTTCTGAGTCGGCCACTTCCGGCGAACCCCCGCAACGAACCAAGAGGCGCCGGCAAAACATCCTCCCGCTTCGCCACTTCTGCTCTACAGACTCCATCCCAAGCCGGTTCACGACCACCCTCCCAACGGGGGGAGACATCCACGCCTACTCTTCCTGAGCAAGGAGCCGCAACTCTCCACACCTCACTTTCATCTGAACGGACACCGTCATTGTCTGGGCTGGCACTGGGGACAATTTGTACACCACCGGTCGCCTTCATGCCGTATCAATCCTTACAGGTGGCCCAAGTGTCCCGCATCCGACCGACCCCAACGCCCTGTCCGAGCGACCAGAGGTAAATAACAGGAATTATCCATTTGCTGACCAATGAGTGGCGCAATCCGGACGGCATTTCATCCCGTATCCCTGAGCACTAGATACGGATCCAATGGTCGCTTGCGCAAATATGGGTCGATGCCCTGGGCCATGCAGCGGTTATATCTCCATGAGATCTCACGAATATCTATACCTAGACTTCCACTGGGGTGTGTACGTTGCCTTTCTACTTCTTTTTTCCCTCTCAGTCCTAACAATTTCCTTGTTGTTACAATACTAGGTCAAGAGTCTGGCCATGTTCCAGAGGTTTACATTTTTGGAGTATAAAATCCAATAGCTGCGCGCTCTAAGCTGTCAGTCAGTGGCTTCTGAGGTGCGCTTGGAACAGCTGACTGTCGAGGCGGCCCAACTAAAGGTTGATCTATAAAAGAGCGCCGAGCTGCTGGAGGTAGCAAGGGGCAAGAGCGTTAGCATCCTTCACAACTGGTGAGGCTCAATAAGCAGGCTAGCTCCTTCAAGGTGAAAATCCATTCGGCCAATACCAGGAAGCTTCGAGCCATTGAGGACCTAGAGATCAAGAACAAAGAGGCTAGGATCCTGGCTCAAAACATGAAGGAGGCGACTCTAAATGCTGAGTGGGAGAGTCGATCGACTAAGCAAGTAGCGGCGCAAATACAACTTACCGCTAAAGATGTCGAGATGACTACTTTGAAGGATGAGTTGGAGGCTTCCCAGACAGCATTGGAAGTTTATCAAGGAGTTGAGGCAAGATAGTTTGAGATTCTGAAGCAAGAATACCTCCACTCGGACCCTTTCAACAATCGGCTCGTCTACCGGGTGCTCCGCCTCTCCAACCTCACCATTGATGGGACGCTCGACCAGTTGAAAGGTGGCGGCTATGTCCCATCCGCATTGACCAACAAGGTCATTAGTCGGGACAAGCTGATCGAGTTGCTATCTGATGATGTGCTAGACTACCTTGAGAGAACCCGCCCCTTGCGAAGCTTGCCTCCTTTTGTATTGCCCTCCGTAAACTTCTAAAAAAAATTTAAGTTTTAATGCATGCATGATCATCCGTTTGGCGTATCTTTGTTTATTTGGTTCTGTATTTCATCATGCATCACCACTTGGCTTCAGTAGGACTACGAACCACTTACCGTTTTGTGAAAACTTTCTAAGTGTGGTTCCATGTCCTCTCAATCGTCAATGTAATCAGTCGAACGACCTTTTCTTAGTGAAAACTATTGCTTCTCTGAGTAGCACGTTTCCTACTCAACCTTTTTCTCGGCTTATATATTCGTCAATCCTCTTCATTTATTGTAGACTTGGTTTTAGAGCGGCTGATCAACTTTTATTCATTGTAGACTCAGGTTTATAGTCGTCGTTTGACTGTTGAAGTCTCAAACTTGGGTTTAAAGTCGTCGATCGGCGGTTGGTGTATACTAGGATTTAACATCGTCGCTCGATGGTTGACGAAGACCAGGGTTTAATGTCGCCGCTCGACGGTTGATAAAGACCAGGGTTTTATGTCACCGCTCGACGATTGACGAAGACTAGGGTTTAATGTCGCCACTCGACGGTTGACGAAGACCAGGGTTTAACGTCACCGCTCGACAGTTGACGAAGACCAGGGTTTAACATCGCCGCTCAACGGTTGATGAAGACCAGGGTTTAACGTCACCACTCGATGGTTGATGAAGACTAAGGTTTAACGTCGGCGTTCGACGGTTGGTGTAGACTAGGGTTTAACGTCGTCGCTCGACGGTTGATGAAGACCAGGGTTTAACGTTGCCACTCGACGGTTGATAAAGGCCAGGGTTTAATGTCACCGCTTAATGGTTGAAGAAGAGCAGGGTTGAACATCACCGCTCGATGGTTGACGAAGACCAGGGTTTAACATCGCCACTTGACAGTTAACGAAGACCAGAGTTTAATGTCGCTGCTCGACAGTTGGTGTAGACTAGGGTTTAACGTTTCCGCTCGATGGTTGACAAAGACTAGGGTTTAATGTCACCACTCGACTTTTGATTTATGTAGACAAGAGTTTATAATCGCCACTCGACTTTTAGCTTTGTTGGTCGGCACAAGATACAAGTGCATCTGGATTTATTCACATACATTTCTCCGACCAGTTGGGGTGGATTCGAACCTCCTCCTTTTCTTCATAGACCAACGAAGGAGGTTCCTCCCTGATAGCGTTCACCTCTAAGTGCGGGTTCTTCCAAGTGGCCCTTGCTTCGAACTTAACCATCTCGACGTAGCATCACCGAGCGGCCAACTTGTCGCCTTTGACTTCGCCCACCTCATTGTCCACCGGAAACTTAATCCTTTGACAGAAGGTGGGCACCACGCCTCAGAACTCATGGAGGATCGGTCGGACTAATATGAAGTTGTAGGCGAATGGCGCGTCCACCACAATGAAGTTCGTGGTCCTGGTCCTCTTGAGCAGCTCCTCTCCGAGAGAAATGGCCAGCCGTGCCTAGCCGGTCGGCAACACTTCGTTGCCTGTGAAGTCGTAGAGTGGGGTCTTCATTGGCTGCAACTCATTCTAGTTGATTTGTAGCTGGTTGACACTTTTTTTAATATAATATTCACCGAGCTCCCTGTATCAACAAAGGTTCAATGAATAGTATAGTTAATGATTACCACTCGGATGATCAGGGCATCATCGTGAGGGATCTCCACACCCTCTAAGTCTCGGGGGCTGAAGCTTATTTCAGGTCCTTCGGCCTTCTCCTTGTTGCACCCCACAACGAGGATCTCTAGTCGCCGAGTGTGAGATTTCCTCGCTCGGTTGGAATCACCGTCGGTCGGCTCACCAGCAATCATTCCAATTTCTCCCCGAGCGGCGTTGTTCCTATTTTCTTCCTTCCAAGCCGAGTGTCTATTCCGCTGAACAGAAGCTCAGGGCGGGACTCGTGTTGTTCCTTCGCTGGGGCTGATGATGGCACCGCTCGAACGCACCTCTCTTTTCCTCCTTCTGGTCGATCAACCAGCATCTGTGATGCCGATCAAGTGATGGTGACTGACAATGATATCCTCGTGAAGTCGGTCGGCTAGCAATCAGAGTCAGATTATAGAAGTCGCACGTGTTGTGCATCGCCAACTGGCAGAAGAAGCAAAATAGTGGAGTCCATGCCTTGCCTTTTGCAACCTTTGAGCGACCAACTGCTGTTGGTATCCCAAGGTTATTTTGATGTGATCATACAAGTTAGGCTAGGTCCTGTTGTGTTTAATCCTGTGTCTAAGTGTGCAGGAAGTTAGGAGCACAGGATGTCGAGCAAAAGACGCAGCTAGTGAGAAGGATGGCACGGGAGAGAGCCGACGGCTTGGTGCATCTGAGAGACGAGGTATTGTCGAAGAGTACACGGGCGAACAAGAAGGAGGCGCGAGGCGTTTCGGAGGGACGAGAAGCCAGGAGCGGAAGTTTGCACGTATACTTAATATTTATTTCTTTAATTTATCAAAGGGTGAGATTTAGTTCGTTAAATCAATAGACCCGATAAGTTGGGAAATGATATTATTTATATGGTGTGTTGTTGATTATAGAATGAAATGGTGTCCTAGTGATCTAGGTTGATGATGTCCCCTTGAGGAGCTCATAAGGATTGTCATGTAAACCCTGCAGGTGGACTTAGTCCAACATGACAATAAGGTTGAGTGGTACTACTCTTGTAGCTAAATATTAATTAAGTGAGTTGTCAGTAACTCATTTAATTAGTGGACATTCGATATCTTAAACACAGGGAGACTAACGCACTCATGATAAGAAGAAGCTCATATTATAATATGGGATTGGTGCGGTAGTGCAATAATAACTCTTTAGTAGTATGAGTTATTATTGATGAACTTGAGTTAGGTGTTCGGGGCGAACATGAGAAGCTCAAGCTCATCTGGAGACCAAAACCAATTCCTCCTCTTGGTCCCTGTTGTAGCCTCTTATTTATAATGCCTTATATCTACCCAAAGCCCAGCTTCTTAACCAAGCTTAAGGATCGGCCACATCCTTGCTTGGAGCCCAAACAAGGGGTCGGCCAAGCCAAGCTTGGAGCTCAAGCTAGGGTCGGACAAGCCTTGCTTGGTGCCCAAGCAAGGGGCCGCCCATATAAGAAGAGAAAAGGAAAATTTTATTTAAAATAAAATTTTGATGCTATCCACATGGTTTTAAAAGAGAGTTTTAAATTTTTAAAATCTTTCCTTTTATAGCTTACTACAAAGGTTTAAAAGAGAGATTTGAAATCTTTCCTTATTTGTAGTTATCTATAATGTTTAAAAGAAAGATTTTAATTTCTGATAAAACTTTCCTTTTTTGTAACCATGATTTAAAAGGAGTTTTATTTTAAAACTTTTCTTTTATATATATCCACAAAAGGATTTAAAAAAGAAGATTTTAATTTTATAAAACATGTCTTTTATAGTTATCCACAAAAGGGATTTCAAAAGAGAGATTTTAATTTTTGTTTAAAATCTTTCCTTATTTGGACATGATGTGGCCGGACATGTAAAGGAATAAAAGGAAGTTTTATTTTTTAAACTTTTCTTTTTTGGATTCACTAAGGATTATAAAAGAGAGGAAGAGGGTGCCTCATAGAGAACAACCTAAGCCTTGCATCCTCTCTATTGTGGCCGAAAGTCCTCTCTTCTATTCCCTTGGTGGCCGGTCCTCTTCTTTATATCTTCTCCTTTTGTTTTCTCTCTTGGAGGCCGGCGGCAACAAGTTTGGTTTTCTCTTGGTGGCCGGTTGTTTGAAGGAGAAGAAGAAGATAAGGAAGCTCTCTTGTCTAGCATCCCTTGGAGGTTAGTTGGTGGCCGAAACTTGGAAGCAAAGGAAGAGGCTTGGGTGGATTTCATCTTGGTAGATCATCGCCCACACGACGTCTAAGAGGAGGAGAGGAATACAACAAAAGATCAAGAGGTCTATAAGCTACTAAGAAAGTTATAACTAGTTATTTGTTTCCGCATCATAACTAGTTCATCTTCTTTGTATAGATCTTGAAAAATCAAACACAAGAGGCTATCGGTTTTAGGTTATCGTTTTGTTATCGATTTTATTTTTTGATTTCATGTTTCGATATTGTGCTTCTATTGAGGTCTCTGTAGTTAAACCTAGTTTACTGTAAGAAGTTAAATATCCAATTTCTTTGAAAGGCTTTGTCTAGGAAGTGGTGGATGATTCCATATCCAAGAAGACCTAGTGCCTCGCCATGTTTAACTTGGAAGCTGATCTTTGAAATAGATATTTAATCAACTTCTTTAATATGGTTTAACTTAGGAAGATCACATCGGTCAAACTTGGAGTAAAAATGTTAAGTATCGTTTCCAATCCAAGTTTAACTTCTGAAGGACAATTTGGATTAATAATGTTAAGCATTGTTTTCAATCCAAATTTAACTTCAGTAGAGCACATGGTAGTTAGGATAGTTCTATGCTTGTACAAATTTTTGTACAGGGGAACTAGAACGGTATTCCGAGTAGCAACCAACACTCCCCTCGAGTATTTGGTCACTCTTGACCTGTTTAGGGTCTCCCCTCAATTATGGGGTCACTCTTAACCTATTTAGGGTCTCCCCTCAAGTATCGAGTTAATCTTGACCTGCTCAGGGCCTCCCCTCAAGTATCAGGTCACTCTTGACCTGCTAAGGGTCTCTCCTACTTCGTTCAAGGTTCCACCCACATGGTTCGATCTGGATCATGGCTCTGGCTCGTGCTTCTTTCGGTGGTTAGTTCGGTGAAGAGTGATCTCACTCTGATACCAATTGTTAGGACTAAAAATTTCAGATATCTTCATAATAGTATAATATTGTCTACTTTGGGTCTAAGCGCTCATGGATTTATTTTTGGGCTATACCCAAAAGGTCTCTTACCAATAGAGATATCTTCATCTTATAAATCCATAATCTTTTCCATGTATTTCCAATGTAAAACTTTGATTGCATTCCCAACATCCCCTACATCCATAAATTTTTTATTATTTTTATTACCCAAAACAATCCAAATCGGGCATCTTTCTCTTTCAAGCCCGAGTAAGCATTATGTACTTTGATAAAATGTCTTCATCCAATAAGGGTTGAAAGTCGCATTATTTTTACCCCTAACTCTTAGAACGAGCCACCTTCTTTATCGGCTGGAAAAAAAGATACCCAATCCTCCCAAGCTGGGTAAATATAGATGGGAGTCGATCTACCTTCAAGTCGCCGCGTAGTTGATTCGGCGAAAGTACCACATTCATAAATTGTTGCTTGAGGGCATACTATACATGTTCGAGCTGAGTCTCATTGGCACTCGATTGCCCAACTCCTTCAGTGAAATTCTTCCCTCTATTATTTTTGGATCTAACCGATTTCCTTTTTTATTTTGCAGCTAGAGTAATATTAAAGGCTCTATTAAGCGAGTCCACAAAGTTAGCCTATGAGGAGCTCGAGGCCTGTGGGGCGACCAAGCTAGAGAGCCATGGGCTCCTGTCGGTCGGACACTCAGAAGAGCCAACTGGTGAGGAAGGGGCAAGCCGAGTGGCGGGGAGTAATGTCGCCGCCAACACTGAGGAGCTACCTCCATAGCACTCTTCTTTAGTGCCCAGAGTTCCCCACTTCTGTTGAGTCGTTACTGTAGCTTTAGCACTGTAAAAGACTCCGAACGGAAGCCTCCATCCAATCAGTGACATCCACCCAACCCAGCTTTACCGCTGCATAAACCTTGCAACCACCATCCAAGCAGGCAGAAAGTTCTTCCTTTGCCATTTCGGAGAGAGCAGCTGTTCGGTGCACACCCACTTTGTTCGATCAGACTCCTTCTTTAGTCGAGCTGCAAACTAACATCATCCCTGCTCAACCTATATCCTTTTTGATGCCCCCGCTAGTAGAACCAACACCTCCTCTCTCCAAATCGAAGAGCAAGTCCAACTCGGAACCAACTAGCACAGGCGAATTACGACCATCCTTAGGTTGCCTACAGATGAATGACATTATCGATATCTGAATGAACCACGTGCCCCTGAGCACAAGATTAAAATTCAAGCACCTTGGCTCAGACCTGGGCGGACCACAGGGCCAGGGCGGCAACCAGTTCACCCAAGGAGTTGTTTGATCATTTTTTTTTCAAAATTCCACATGGTGAGTTTGCATAATATTTAAGTAATTATATTTCCCGATCAGCTAGTCCTGATCACTCTTTTCTTTCAATAGTTTGGGTGGAAAGTCTAACTATATGCCAAAGTCTAGCCCAGCTAAGTCACAAATATAAACAATCACAAACCCTAGTCGAGGGAGTGGATGACTCCCATCCCTTAGTCGACTAACCGCTGAGGTGACCCAATTAAGGAGGACTTGGAGAGTCAGTCCAAGCAGCTCTTAGGAGCGGGCACTGACTGTGGTGAAGGATAAACCCCATGATTAAGTCATCGAGCTTGAGAAGTTAAGGAAGCAGGTCCAAAATTTAGAATTGCACCTCAATTCAGCAAATGCCAGGAAACTCGGGGCCATTGAAGACTTGGATGTCAATAATAAAGAAGCCCGAGCCCTGGCCAAGAAGCTCGAAGAGTCTAAAGCCACTCTGATCGTCGAGCAAGTGGGCCAAACGACCGAACAAGCAAGCCATGAGCTTCAGCTCAAGGAGTATAAACGATAAATGGATGAGAGAGATGTCGAGCTGCAAACCCTAAAAGTTGAGCTAGAGGACTCTAAGGCCAAACCATCTAAGCTCAAAGAAGAAGAGCCCGGTTGGCTAGAAGTTCACAAGGTTGAGTATCTTCGCTCAAAAGACTTCAACCAGATGTTGTCCGATCGAACCATGAAGATGTTCGGGTATGACATTGAGGGGGCTCTCAAGCAATTGCAAGATGGCAGCTATTTATCTGCTGAGGTTCCTAAGACCTTTATCAAGTGCCAAAAAATCCTGGAAGTTATCCCCGATGATGCTCTTGCAAATTTTGTGTAGTGCCCTCTTTAAGCCCTTCAATGGATTTTGTAAAAACTTAACAACTTTTCTTGCCGTATATATATTATTTCTTGTTTCTACACTTTTAACTTCTGAATGCATTAGCCTTAAATTTATTCTGCATTTTCCTTGGCCTTGGATTTTTTAATGACTCGGGCATTGCTTTAAAGAACCTTTATTGTAGCAATTTCCTGGAATTCAGGGAGAGCTTCAATATTTGGTTGCAAAGACCAGTTTACTTATAACTTGGTAACTCATGCTCGATGGTTTAAGAACTCGGCCGAGTGGCTTGAGAACCTAAGTATTGGGCATAAGAGCATGCTCACTTATAATTCGGCCAAGCGACGTGAGAATTTGGGACTTGGCCGTGAGAGCATGCTCACTTATAACACAGTTGAGCGACGCGAGAGTCTAGGATTTAGTCATAAGAGCATACTCATTTATAACTCGGCCGAGCGGCGCTAGAGTCTGAGACTTGGTCGTGAAAGCATGCTCACTTATAACTTATTCGAGTGGTGTAAGAGTCTGGGACTTGGTCATGAGAGCATGCTCCCTTATAACTTGGCTGAGCGGCGCAAGAGTCTGAGACTTGGCATGAGAGCATGCTCACTTATAACTTGATCGAGCGACATGAGAGTCTAGGACTTAGTCATGAGAACATGCTCACTTATACTTGGCCAAGCGACGGGAGAGTCTGGGACTTAGTGTGAGATCATGCTCACTTATAACTCAGCCGAGCTACGCGAGAGTATGGGACATGACTGTTTTCCTCTTAAACCTTCCTGCATTCGTTGAGTATAAATTTTTACAATTTACATAAATTTAGCGCAAACTTACTATCCG
Source organism: Zingiber officinale (assembly GCF_018446385.1). NCBI lineage: Eukaryota > Viridiplantae > Streptophyta > Magnoliopsida > Zingiberales > Zingiberaceae > Zingiber > Zingiber officinale. Next base: position 82,109,442 of record NC_056006.1, read on the forward strand.
ATCTGATAGGGCTGTAGATGGTTTGTGCTCCATAATCAATCTAGGTTTTTTCCATTTTCATCCTGTAAGTAATAAGATCTCGAGCTAAGTTTTTGTGCCACTTTCTATGGTCCACCCCAGGGGGTTCTAACTTGTTGATATCATCGACCGACTTAATCCTCTTCCATACCAGGTCGCCCACTTGAAATGACCTCGGAATAACCCTATTGTTATAGCTCTACTTCATTCACTGCCGATACGTCATCAATCGAGCGATTACTTTATCTCTGAGTTCCTCTACTAAGTCCAACTCCATAAGGCATTGATCAGAATTCTCCTCATCATATAGCTATCTCTGATCAGATTCAATGCTAACCTCAACCAATACTACTACTTCTCCTCTACACACCAAGTGGAACAGGATTATGCCCGTGGCTTCTTGAGGTGTAGTAGGATGAGCCCACAGCACACTCGGAAGTTTATCAACCTAGCTCCTTCCCAAATGATCTAGTCGAGTCCTCTGATAATTTATCTATTGGCGACCTCCGCCTGGTTGTTGCATTGAGGAAAAGCTATGGAGGTGAAAGCTTGTAGGATACCATAGCTCACACACCAGTCTTTGATCTTCTTCCCTTAAAATTGCCTCTCATTATCAAAATCAAGCTTGTGAGGGATACTGAACCGACACACAATACTTTGCCATAAAAATTTAATAACCATTTACTCCATTATTTTAGCCAATGACTCAACTTCCACCCATTTAGAGAAGTAGTTTACCCTCACAAGTAAGAATTTCCTCTGATCGCCATTGGGAAATGCCCTACGATGTTCATGCCCCACTGGATGAACAAGTAGGAGATGATTGAGGCCTTCAATGCTTCCATGGGGTCGGTGAGGTATATTTTGATGCCTTTAACATGATAAACATGTGGCTACCATCCGAGCTGTGTCTTCCTACAGGGTGGGCCAAAAATATCCGGCCAATAAAATCTTCCGGGCGAGGGATCGACAACCCGGATGGCTTCCATTGGAACATTGGTATACTTCCTGTAAAATATACTAAATTTCCTCAGATCCAATACATTTTATAGTGGCCTTAAAAAGGCTCTCTTGTATAGTTGGTCTCCTATTAGTGTAAATCGATCGTCTCTCTTCTTTACCAAATGTGCATGCTCCTGATCTGCTGGTAAGTTTCTGGCTTGAAGGAACTCTATCAATGGCATTCACCAGTCACTCTACCCCTCTGCTTCGACCGATCTTTCAATATGAGCCGCCAACAATATCTATTCAACTGGCTTGTCCAGTGTCAACGAGCTTAAAGAACTAGCCAACTTGGCTAGCTCAGCTGTATATTGATTATCCACCTGGAGAATCTTTTGTACTATTACTTCTTGAAATCCCGTCTTTAATTTTTCAAATGTCTCGGCATATAATTTCAACCTCACATTGTTTATTTTAAAATTACCTGAGAGTTGTTAGACCCTCAGTTGGGAATCTGAGTAAATGAAAACCCTGGTTGCTCCCACATGTTTAGTTGTCTACAGTCCGATAATCAGAGCTTCATATTCAACCTCGTTATTAGTAGCCCAATAGTCCAATCGAACGGATAGATGTATCCTATCTTCACATGGAAATATCAATAGGATCCACACTCCACTGCCCTGTCGAGTGGATGATCCATCCACGTAGACTTTCCAATTTTCCTCTTGCTCGGGGTTTTGTATTTCTATCACAAAATCAGCTAGGGCTTGTACTTTGATGGCCAATCGGGTTGGTATTTTATATCAAATTTACTTAACTCTGTAGTCCACTTGATAAATCGTTCGAATACCTCGGGGTTGAGGATAACTCGACCCAGTGTACTGTTAGTTAAAATAATTATAGGATGGGAAAGAAAGTAAAGACACAACCTCCGAGTGGCCAATACTAGCCCATACACCAGCTTCACGAGAGAACTATAGCAGCATTCAATATTTTTCAATAAATAACTCAAAAAATATATACTGGTTGTTGTTCGTTGTCATCTTGTCGCACCAACGCCAGTCTGACAGCCTGCTTGGTCAAAGACAGGTAAATCTAGAACAGCTCGTCGGTAATGGGCTTCACAAGTACAGATAAAGAAGATAAATAACTTTTGAGCTTCTCTAGTGCCTTGTTGCATTCGACGTTCCATTAAAATTTTGTGGCTCAATGAAGTATCTTGAAAAACTGCAAACTCCAATCGGACGATCTTGAGATGAATCAAGAAAGTATTGTAATCCGTCTGGTCAGACGCTGAGCCTTCTTCAGATTGTATGACGGGGTTATATCTTGGAGTGTCTTCACCTTGTTGGTGTTAGCTTTGATTTCCCATTCAATTACGATGTAGCCTAGGAAGCGTCCACTTTATGCCCCGAACAAGCACTTGTTCGGGTTAAGCTTGATTTTGTGCTCCCTCAAGGTTTGACATGTCTCCACAATGTCTACACACAGATCAGTAGTTTGGAGGGATTTTATAACTATATCATCAATATATACCTCCATATTTTTGCCGATCTGTGGTCGAAATACCTTTTTCATGAGGCTCTGATAGGTTTCCCTCGCATTCTTTAGTCCTAACGTCATGACCTTGTAGCAAAAGGTTCTGTCCACCATGATGAAGTTGACTTTCTTTTGATCATCCTTAGCGAGCGGGACCTGGTGGTATCTTTGATATACATCTAGCATGCATATCAATTCACAACCCACTGCAGAGTATACCACTTGATCAATGCGTGGTAGAGGATAATAGTCTTTTGAGCATGTCTTGTTTAGGTTTCTGAAATCCATATAGACCCCTCACTTGCTCCCAGGCTTGGATACTAATACCATGTTTGTAAGCCAACTTGAGAATTGCACCTCCCGGATGTGTCCAGCTTCAAATAACTTTTCAACTTTCACTCGGATAATTTGGTTATGATCTACTCTAAAATCCCTTTTCTTTTGCTTGATCGACTGAGCATCTGGTCAAACGTGCAACTCGTGTTGCATTATTGTCGGAGAAATACCCGGGAGCTCGTGTGTTATCCAAGAGAACACATCATAGTTGTGTTTCAAGCAGACGAACAGGTCAGCCTTCTTCTTGAGGCTCAGATCGATAATAATGAATATAGTGGCCTCCAATCGACTAGGATGAATCTGTACTTCTTCTTTATCTTCGTAAATCAGAGTCGGGGGAGCCTCCTAGATTGCATTAACTTCCAACCGTTGGCCTTTCCGAGAGGCCTGAGACTCAGCTCTCACAATCTCCACATACATTTGCGTGCTACAAGCTAGTCTCCCTTTACCTCGCCGACCAAGTCGTCTACTAGAAACTTGATTTTCTGACAAAATATAGAGACGACTTCTCAGAATTCATTCAACATTGGTCGACCAAGTATGACGTTATAGGCCAAGGGGGCATCTACTACAATGAAGTTTGTTCTGCGAGTCCTCATGAGTGGTTCTTCTCTAAGAGAGATGACCAGATAAACTTGGCCGATCGGCTGTACTACCCATATAGGGGGTGTTGTCATTGGCTGGAGCTCACCTTTGTCTATCTGAAGCCGATCAAATGTCTTCTTGAATATGATGTTGACCGAACTATCAGTGTCCACAAAGGTACGGTGAATGTTGTAGTTAGCAATCATTGGCTTAATGATTAAGACATCGTCATGAGGGACTTCCACTCCCTGCAAATTTTGAGGACCAAAACTAATCTCTGGTGCCTATGCTCTCTCCTCACTGCACTCGATGGCGTGTATCTCCAGTCATCATGCATGTGATTTTTAGGCTTGATTAGAATCACCATCGGTCAAGCCACCTGCTATCATGCCAATGTCACCCCAGGCGGCATTGCCATGATTTTCTTTCTCCCGATTCGATTGGCGTGGAGCCATTCAGCTGACGCCCGAGCGGGCCTTTTGTTGTCTCTTTGTTGGGGTTGTTGATGGTTTTAATTGGCAGGTGTGTTATTTTGGCCTGGGATCCGCTCGGTCGACAATAATGTTGATGGTTGGGTAAGGGAGATCACTGGTGACACTCCTGGGGGGGCTCATCGGCGTGGTCATGAATTAAAATGATAACAGTCTTTTGTGTTGTGAGATCTCGAATGATGGTAGGATCAAAACATTAGAGTCCACTGTCGGGGCTGGGTGAATCTTATCCGATCAGCTTCCATATGATGGGCCACATGCGGTCGAGATTTATGATGTTGTTGTTGTGGACCCGATTGGGGCCATTTTAGAGGAGGATTGCTGTTGGATGATTGGCGTTCATGAGTGGCACCCTGCTCAAATACTACTTCTTTCTTCCAAGTGGATTGGGTCTCTTCAACATCAATGTATTTGGTGGCTCACCCGAGTAGCTGGCTGAAATCCTTCAGAGGCTTCCTGATGAGGGATTTGAAAAAGTCATTGTCCTTGAATCCTTGGGAAAAGCACTTACCAAGATTTTTGGAGTGGCGGAGTGGACATCTATGGCTACTTAATTGAATCGTTTAATGTGGGCCCTTGGCATCTCCTTAGACCCCTGCTTGAGCAAGAACAAATTCATCGTCGTCTTCTGGTAGTAGGATTGCTAGCAAAGTGTTGAAGAAAGGTCGTTCAGTAATCTTTAAAATTGTCGATCGACACGGCAGGTAGTCGCTTGAACCATCTTTGCGCTGATCCTGCTAAAGTAGTAAGGAACACATGGCACTTGACATCATCCATGTACTGGTGGAGTATGGTCACATTTTTTAATTTTAGTAAATAGTCTTCAGATTGATAGCTCTTGAGTACTCCCCGATCGACATGGATTGATAATGCTTCAAAGGTTTATCCTCCAATATTTCTTTAAAGAACGGTGTGCTAACCTGCTCGGGGGAATTACTCATCATGGGAGCCTTTCCCTTACGAATATCCCGAGCAGGGGCATTATCAGAAGACGATTCTTGCATCTTATCCGCTCAGCCTAGCTCCTCTATGGGAGTTCGGAACAACGCCTTGTGATACGCAATTAGTGAAGGCGACAGCGGTGGCAAGCTAATTGGCGGAATGAGAGCTTGAGGGTAAACACCAAGATGAGGGTGGTTCGGTAGTTGCCCCGCTAGACCGTCCACTCGGGTCCAACGTTCAACGTGTTGGCCAGTAGTCGATACGGCTGGGTAGTTCGGCGTTCGACATCCGGCTGTTGTTTGTTGTTGTTGTTGGCCATCCTTGCAGCTCGAGCATTTATTAACATCTCTAGCTCATCTTGGGTTAAGGTTACAGTGGCGAGTCGTCCAGCGTCCTCCATCTTCACGTCTCGGATGTAGGTGAAGATCCTACAGACGGTGCCAAATATATCCCTGTTCGAAATCGGTGAAGGTGGCTGGCTAGGAATACGACTTTGATGTTGACCAAATGAAGACTCCAAGCTGTCTTGTGTAACACAGACAGCGTTAGTGTTGGGTCAGGGAAGGGATCCCCGACATTAACTCTCCAACGCTCAAGTCAGTGATTGAGTTATGAGGAGAAAATAGTGGAAGAAAACTATAGCATCGAACGTGTGGAATTATAGAGCATCGCATACCTCCTCCTGTAAATAAAGACCTCTTCTTATAATGTCACTGTTGTATCTATACACATATTTCAAAGTATTTACACATTTTCCAAAGCACTTCTAAGAAAGAACGTGTCATAAAGTGACTCTAATGCATTTCCTTAAACGAAGGGGAGCTTTGGCGCAACGGTAAAGTTGTTGTCATGTGACCAAAAGGTCACAGGTTCGAATCCTAGAAACAGCCTCTTGCAAAACGCAGGGTAAGGCTACGTACAATGGATCCTTCCCCGGGACCCCACATGACGGGAGCTTCGTGCACCGGACTGTCCTTTTTTTTTAATGCATTTCCTTAAACTAAGGGGAGCCTTGGCGCAACGGTAAAGTTGTTGTCATGTGACCAAAAGGTCACAGGTTTGAATTCTAGAAACAGCCTCTTGCAAAAAGCAGGGTAAGACAACGTACAATAGATCATTCCCCGAGACCCCGCATGACGGGAGTTTCGTGCACCGAACTGCCCTTTTTTTTAATGCATTTCCTTAAATAAGCCTGCAAATCCCTGTGATTTGATATGATGGAAGCTTTGAAGGCGCGATTTGTCTACATGATATTCTCTATGTCTTGTAGTATAAACTTCCAAAAGAGAGTCGAAGTCGTTGGGCCTTGGGGCCTACACTAGGTCGACGGGCCATTACTTAGTAGCGTCGCTCACTCGGGCTCGTGGAACGTGCTAAATGACTCGGCCTTTTCGCTCGCATTGAGGGTGTGATATGCTCGATCGGGCTGTAAGTCTAATCGACCGATCAGAAAGCCTAGTCGATTGGGTTTTTATTGCCTATTACATGACGTCCCGAAGCCCAATTGGTCATCCAAGGCTCGAACGGGCCACCCCAAGGTCCGACCAGCCACTTGAAGGCTGGTCATCCCTATGACCTATTTGGATGTGTCCTTGAAAATTGACCGTTTCTGGACACTGACTATTTCATCAGTCAATCTTTATGACTTTGACTTACCGTTTAGGAGTCCATTTTTATCACCGTTTCATTGTACTAAACCATTTTTATTTGCCAAAGCCCATCTATCATTAATTAATTATTATTACTCCTAAATCCAAACTTGAACGTTTCATGGTATCTAAGATTTTCAAAAGCTTCTCATTTTCCAATGTGAATGATGTGGCTGGAACAAATTAAAAGGGCCACATGGCAAGCTCATAATTTGGTTAACATACTCAGGTCGAATAAGCCAACTCATAGTTGAACTCAGATCAAGTTAGTCCATTATGACCGAGCTCGACTCGAGTTAGTCCGAGCCACGTCTGATTCAATCAAGTCCCCCTAGCCAAACTCAAGATCGGGCTTATATCAAACCGCTCTCATGCTCGGATACGACACGACGACTATAATGACGTACGTAAGTTACATAAGGATGTTTCCTCATCCTTTGGTGAAGAAGAAAAAGACATGTTCTAAAAAAAAATCATGATCATTCTTCACTCCCAGTATAAAGTAATGATGAGAATAGAGGTGTCAATTCGGGTGGGTCGGGTCGCGTTGGGTCGGATTGAGTTTTTTTTTTTTTTTTAACCCAACCCGAACCCGACCCGAACCCGACTTCAACCCAAAACATCTCAACCCGAACCCGAACCCGACCAACCCGATCAACCCGAACCCGACCCATATAACCCGAAAATCCTATTCAAAACGACTTTTTTGGATTATTTTCCCTATAATTCTTCACTTTTATCTCAATATTTCATCATTATCATACAAACATGATATTAATATACATAAAAACATCTAAATTTTTAAAATAAAATTTGATTTAACCCCAAAAAAACCCACAAAACCCTATATTTAAGTCAACCCGGGTCAACCCGGGTCAACCCGAACCCAACCCGACCCAACCCGAGACTCATTTACTCTCTAATCCTCCAACCCGAACCCGACCCGAACCCGAAAATGTCCAACCCGAACCCGATTTTTTTCGGATCGACTCAGGTTGGGTCGTCGGGTCGGATTCATTTTTGACATCCCTAGATGAGAACATCCAGAAACACGCGAAATATTAGTGTGTGTTCTCCCTTCTCTCCTTTAAACTCTCATTTAGAATTTGACTTAGTATTTGATGTTGACAGGACAATGATTATTCCATGATAAATTAAGAAGAAGGTAAAAATATATAATATTATCCTCTAAATTTTTTCATAAAAAAATATTATTTAATAGTAAAAAACTATCATAATTACAACTAAACATGTTTATATAGATTTCATACTGTAATATAAAAAAAAAATAAACCTTAATATATAGACCTAAATTTCTTAACCTATCAAGAAAGAAAATAAATCTTAATAAAAAAGAAAAAATCTTTTAATTCTAAATTTTCTATACATATTCAAAATATAATAAAAAAATATAGAAATTAATAAAAATATCTTAATTATCAAAATATTTAAATTATAAAAAATACCTAAAATATCAAAACTATCTTGAATATCAATATATATATATATATAATAATAATAATAATCTTCTTGCATCCATTGGAGGGTTTAACAATCTCCGTTTCACCTCCCTTCTAATTAACACATTCAAGTCCTTTCAGTTCCCTTACCAAGTCATCATTGCCAAAGACCTTCGTCGGAGTCTTGCGCTGTCGTTTCGATAGAATTCATGTGAATATATTGAGTGAAATATATATATATATATATACACACACACAGGAAAGCTATGCTGTAGACTAAAATTTGCGGACCGCTGCGGACTACCCTCTTGGCAAAGTTTGCGCCACAAGATTTTTTATTTACTTCTCGCCACGAGTCCCTGCAGAAGCCCTCCTCTTCCTCCCGACGTTGTGGCCTAGCTCCTCTTCCTCCCAACGCTGTGCCCTAGCTCCTCTTCCTCCCGACGTTGCCCCAACTCACCGCAGAGACCCCCTCTCCAAGGGAAGGAGGGAGAGACGCTAGGGCACAGCATCGGGAGGAAGAGGAGCTAGGGCACAGGGAGGGAGGAAGAGGAGGGCTTCTGTAGGGACTCGGCGAGGGGGTCTCTGCGGCGAGTTGAGGCAGCGTCGGGAGGAAGAGGAGCTAGGGCACAATGTCTGGAGGAAGAGGAGGGCTTCTGCAGGGACTCGTGGCAAGAAGTAAATAAAAAACCTTGTGACGCGGACTTTGCCACGAGGGCAATCCGCAGTGGTCCGCAAATTTTAGTCCGTAGCATATATATATATATATATATATATATATATGATATGCTAAGCGACACTTTGTGCGCGGCCGTGAGCAAAATCTGACGTGGGCTATCTAACGCAGTCAAACCCCATTTTTGTTTTAATCTCTCTTTCATCTGCATGCAATAACTTTTCTCTTTCATCTGCATGCAACAACTATAAAATTCTCGTTTCTTTCTCATCTGATTGCATGGAACAATCATTGTGCTGCTAATTTTTAAAGGTGATATAGCTGTTACAACGTTGTAGCAGCTACTATACAGTAGCAGTGTTATTATGTAGCTACTATGGTGTAACAGCTACTGCACTATTGTAGCAGCTTCTGCACCGTTGTAGCAGCTACTGCACTGTTGTAGTAGCTTGTTGTAGCAGCTTCTGTACCGTTGTAGCAGCTTTTGCACCGTTGTAGCAGTTACTGCACCGTTGTAGCAGCTATTGCATCGTTGTAGCAGCTTCTGTACCGTTGTAGCAGCTTCTGTACCGTTGTAGAAGCTTCTGCACCGTTCTAGCAACTACTGCACCGTTGTAGCAGCTATTGTATAGTAGCACCTACAACGTTGTATCATCACACTACAAAAAAAAAACAGGATTACCGACGGAATTTTCCGTCGTAGTTCCGTCAGAAAAGTCATTTAGTGACAAAATTATGACGGAAAATCAGTTGTCGGAAGGTAATTTGTCGGAAACGGATATACCGACGAAATTTATATTTCCGTAGTAAATTTTACCGACGGAATTTATATTTCCATCGGTAAATCACATCGGAAACTGTGCTTCAGGCAGTAGTGGTTACCAACGGAAACAACGATTCCGTCAGTATTTACTGACGAAATTTATATTTTCGTCAGTAAATAATTTTGTAAATACCGACAGAATTATTTATTCTGTCGGTAAACACCGACGGAAATATCATTTCCGTCGGTAAACCATTACGATAATTACCTACGGAATACCGATTCCGTCGGTATTCCGTCGATAAAATAAAAAAAAAATTGCAAGAAAAAATTTATATCCCTTTTTGTACCCTATTTACAATCCATATATACACTAAATTATCACAGACGATAACATTTCATATATACAAACACATACAAATAATCACATTCATACAATCACATACAAACAATCATCTCCACATCTACAAAGACATTTCATACATCCTAATAATTCATACAATCCATACAAATATAAATAAACTATAGCATCCATACAAACAAACTAATATAAATAAAAACAATTACAATCATCTAAAACAAACAAAATCTAAACAAATCACAATAATAGAAACAAACTAAATTATCCAAATATTCATATCTAAATCCATATTTACAAAATCAGATATTTAAATACATACCATGATAGAAAATACACCAAATAATACATCCACATACAATAGAAAATCCTGTAGAAAGTAAAATGTGATAGAATATAATCAGATTTATGAATACGATAAAATTTTTATAGCGATTTATGTATAACTAATTTTGATACCTGGATAGACATGAGCATATGATAATTACGATGATGATCAATATGTCAATAGGAACTCCTGAAACACACAATAATATAATATTTAGAAATGTGTAGTACTATAATGAAATGTTGAAAGCTCAAAAAAATATGATTAGATATCTCAAAAATACTCAAACAAACAAAGAAGAATATTAATAATTAAAACTGAGTCGGAAAAACTACTTACAAAAGAATGATCCCTCCAAAACTTTGGTAAAAACTTCCTCTAAAAACCATTACAATGACACTTATCAAATATGCAAGAAAGGAAGTGAGAGCAATGCACTAAAAAAAGTATAATTTAAACTAATTTTACATGTCAATAAAAAAAGATTCCTAGATCATATTTTGAATATCTACTGGTCGTGACGAATTGTTCCTGAGAAAATGTAATACAATTAGAGGTGAGTAGATTATAATTAATATCAAAATAGAATAAATATATTTTGCAAGTTTTATAAGTGATAAACAAAAAAAAAAGGTAAGTTATAGTTGCACAAACCTTATCAGAGTCATGTGGGTCTTGAGTTTCTTGTAGAAGAAGAACTAGGACGGGCCCTAGCTCTAGGATCTTCAGATGATTTAGAAGTCTTGGAAATTGATGAGTCTATTATAGTTAGTTATAAGCTAACACTATTCTCTAGAACAATTTTAGAATCAACAGCTATCAGATTGTTTCGTTGGGAGAAGGATAAGGTGAAGATATTCTTACAAAGAGATGAAGGTGGAATGAAACAAAAGAGGTACAACATTGAATGTGCAACAAATTTTACAGATGTGACAGCAAAATTTGTTGCATATCCAATGTTGTACCTCTTTCATTTCGTTCCACCTTCATCTCTTTGTGAGAATATCTTCACCTTATCCTTCTCCCAATGGAACAATCTGGTAGCTTTTGAATCTAAAATTGTTCCAGAGGATAGTGTTAGCTTATAGCTAACTATATTGGATGATATGATGGTATAGTACCTAGTTTGGATTTTAGCTGCATCAGAAGATGTGGTAACGAATTAAATGAAATCAAATAAGCGATGCCATAAAGGATTTTGAAGTTGAGGTTCAGCAGTTGATTGATATTCAATACAAAATTATATCAATTGAACATAACCCATGTAACAAAAATTAGAATTCACAACTAACTACATAGCCTCATCTAACTACCATGTAAGCCCCCATATAGGGGAGGATGTGTTGGTTCACACAAAGATAGTCTTCTTAAGATCACACCTAAATAATGTTATGAACAAATATGCTCTATAAGATCCTATCAAATAACACAAGTGATGTGGCATGATTCAACATTATGCTTATTCCATTACTTACTGCATCAATAGGAGGAAGGATAAACTAGAAGGTACAACTATACAGTTGGACAAAGCATCATTTTCCATTATATGTATCTAACAAAATATTACATAATTTCAACCTCTATTTTCATGGAATTATTGAAACTTGATAATACCTAAAGAATATCGAGATGTGTAGTTTGTTAGATAATCAATATTAACAACAAAGAAATAAAATCTTAAACATCAAAAGAACAATCTCATAAAATTAGACATGCATTTATATTCACTGAACTGTAGTATCCTCACTCTTCCAACTTCATCAGGCCTCCAGCACAGCCGCTGACAACTTGCTGGCTGCTAACATAGCTGCCGATCGATAGCTGCTAGCCGCTTGCAAGCGCCCGGCACAGCCGCCGGCCTTGGCAAGCACCCGACACAGTCGTCGGCCACTTGCAAGCCCCCAGCATAGTCGTCGATCGTTGGCAAGCGCCCGACACAGTCGTCGGCCGATTGCAAGCTCCCGGCACAGCTGTCAACCGCTTGCAAGCGCCAGGCACAACCACTTGCAACTACCCAGCACAGTCGCAGGGCCACTTGCTAGCTAGCAGCTAGCCGGCACAACTATCGGCCACTTGCTAGCAACCGGCGACCAGTAACCAGTGGCAGGCCACTTGCTAGCGGCTGGCACAGCCACCAATATGCGGCTGGTGGTCGACAAAGCTGCTAGTCGTGTGCTAGTGACCGGCGGAGAGGAGAAAAACAGAGAGGAGAGGAGAGAACTTACTCGAAGATCACCGGAGAGCAGAGATCACGCCGAAATCGCTGAAGAGGAGAGATCGCACCAAAATCGCCGGAGAGGAGAAAATCGAGTACGTGAGAAAAGAAGGGCCAGTGCCCTAATTTTATTTTCGGGATTAGCGACGGAATCTAAATTCCGTCGATAATTACCGACGGAAATTTCATTCCGTCGGAAATTACAGACGGAATTTAGATTCAGTCGGTAATCCTGATATTTTGCAGCAGAATTTTATTTTTTCGGGATTACCGACGGAATATAATTTTCGTCGGTATGATATTTTAATTCTGCTTTACGGGATTACCGACGAAATTTAGATTCCGTCGGTAATCCTGATATTTTGCAGCAAAATTTTATTTTTTCGGGATTACCGACGGAATATAATTTCCGTCGGAAATTTTCGACGAAATCTAAATTCCGTTGATAATCCTGATATTTTAATTCTGCTTTACTGGATTACCGAGGGAATTTAGATTCTATCGGAAATTACCGACGGAAATTATATTCTGTCGATAATCCTGATATTTTGTAACAAAATTTTTTTTTCGGGATTACCAAAGGAATATAATTTCCATTGGTAATCCCCGATGGAATGAAATTTCCGTCGATAAAATTAGAATATTACCGACGAAAATTTCATTCCGTTGATAATATTTTCTGACGGAATTAAAATTTCGTCAGTAAAATGATGGAAACTATTAAAATAACATATTACTGACAGAATCTGATTTCCGTCAGAGATTGCTCACGGAATATAATTTCCGTCGGAGTTTACATTATTCTATCGGTATATTCCATCAGTAAACCTGATTATTTTTATAGTATCACTACACAATAATTTTTTTCATGTAATAATAGGAGAGAGAAGATAAAATATCATTTTAATTTAAAAAGAAAGAGAGAAAAATTGTTGCATGTAGATGAGAAAGATATTAAAAAAAATTAGATTTTGATCGTGTCACGTGTCAGATAGCCCACGTCTGATTTCGCTTATGATCACGCACAAAACGTCGCTTATATACATATATAGAAAAAATACCGATAACAACGAAAATAATTAAAAAATATCGATCTCAGCAAACAAACTTTACTTAGAAATTATATAAACGTCGGCCCTTAGAAAAATAATAAAAACAGAGGATCTCGATGGTTCGCCGTGTCGAGGAACTCAACAACTGGCATTAAAAAAATTTATCGTGATTCTACCGGAAAAAGAAAGAATTATTAATTAATCAGTACATATATCTGACACGAGGAACTGATGAATATATTGAATACGACGTTAACGTACGTACATCAAATAGTGCATGCATATATCATATTTAAATCGATAGACAATATGGCTCTGATTTGCCAGAAATGAATCATCGATCATGCACGTAGTACTTTAGGGTTAATTGCCGACGCCAGGGCTGTGACCGGGATTTGTTGGCTTGGCAGCCTCCTTGCCCACCAGTTCCCCTGGATGCTCATCCGAGCTGCCGGGGATAGTGCTACCTTCTGCCACTGTTGCCTGATCACTTTGCCTCATGTTCTCACTGCTGCTGCTGCTGTTGCCATTCTCAGAGTTTAGAGGTCTGGCTTTACCAGTCAGACAGAGATTGGAGGTCAACAAAATCAAGATCATGAAACTAGTTATAGGAAGAGACGACGGCTTAGAAGCCATTTAGAAATCTGTAAAACAACACAAGCTACCAATAAGAGAGCTATTGAGAAGAAGGTTGAGCGTGTTGAGTAGCTCCCAGTGCAAGCTATTTATAGCCAGTCGAGAAAAGCATTGGGAAATGTTTCTCGTGGTCAGTGTGTGCGTGCATGTGGTCAGCACTTCATGCTGACTATGAACATGAACAAAAATGGTGTCCATGTACTTGAACAGTTTGTTTCAATTTTTTTTTTCTGGAATGCCTTCCTAGACATCTGAGCTATATTTTGTTTTTAAGGAAAAAAAGGAGCAAAGAAACAGACCTTGAGTTATAAAAATTTTAAGCAATTGTAATTAGTAGACGCTTAGATCACTATAAAAAAAATACAGCGTTTAGTGACCGGCATATTTCATCACTAATTCATCGCTATATGTAATTAGCGAAGGATCAATGATGAAATACATCCGTCATTTATCATTTAGATTTTTGTGTTTTTTACGACAGAATATATAACACCATCATGGTTAGCGATAGAATATATATGTCATTGTTAAAAATAGCGACAATCTTATATATATCTGTCGTTATATTTCGTAAGCTAATTAGTGACAGTAAATTATTATTCGTCGCTAATATTCTAAACGAAATTTAGATTCCGTAAACACAACGACGAATTTATATTAGCGACATAAAGTTAATTTTGTCGTTAATTAAATAAACGGAACATATCAATATATTAGAGACGGATTTTAATATTCGTCGCTAATCTTCATTAAAAAAACTTTGAATTTATCCATTTTCCCAGTTATATCCAAATATAATCAAATATAAATCATCACAAATGATGATTTTCACAAAAAACTCATAATACAATCCATATAAATAATCTCACAACATAAAATCACATTAACAAACATCCATATCAACTTAAACAATACAATCCATACACAAAAAAAGATAACATCTAAAACTAACACAGGAAAGAAACTCAGAGTGCGACGTTAGAATTAGAGGTTTGCAAAGAAAGACATAAGAAGATAATTTATAAACAAAGAGGAGCCGCCTCTAGGTTTAAATGAAAATAATTGTCTATTCAAATCAAAACCAAACTCAACATATTTTTACAAGAGTCCTAACTCTTGTTTAAATAGCCTAAGAAATACGAAAAAGTCACAACAGAAAAAAGAAAAAAGTAAAAGAAAATTCATCCTTAAAAAGAGAGATAAAATCTAAATTAACTTTTAGAAAAGAAAATTAATCCTAAAAAATAAAATAAATAAAAGAAAATGTTAAAAAACCAAATCTAGAGTTTTAATGACTTGGTCAGCTAATTCTGTCTCATTCGAACTCTGAATAAAGTGCAACCATGTTCGCAGGCCACGAGCTAATCATCTTCCTTGTAAGTAGCATCGGTCATCCTTTAAGACCCAAAAGGGAGGTTGGCAGCCTCATTTTCTTCTCGTCACAACTCGAAGGGGAAGATAGTCATATCAGAGGATAAACTAGTGGTGTTGTTGAATACTCCTGCATCAGACGCCCCAGGTTGAAAAAAACTCGATCTTGAGTTCAAGGTAGTGTCTTCAAGATCAAAAGTTCTCGAGTACTGATAAATCAAAAGTCATCTCATAAGTGGTAGAACAGGAAAAAGATCCTCTAACATTAACTCAGTCAAATTCATAGGCAACTCTGATGGAATATGCACTGCATCCTCAAATAATATGTCGTCTGGAATCTCAAGAATGACCAAAATCTCACAATCATTATCATAAAGTACCTCGTTATATACTGGCTCGCTAGTTAACTCGATCTCATCTTTATCGTAAATTAGATTACCGACTATTTTGATCTTATTGTCCATATCTTTCTAAAGAAAATTTTATCCAAATTAAAATAAAAAAACTTACAACCTTTAACATCTCGGCACTATGAACACAGTGTGAGACTTCCTCAGCCGGAACCTGCCTGTCACAACCTCAACCATGTACCTCATGATCTTCAAGATCTTGCATCACTAAACGCTAGGATAACTCCTTGACTTGTCTCTATAGGTCTTCAAGTATCTCGTCTTTGAAACTATGATCATAGTGCGAGGCTTCCTCAGTTGGAACCTACTTATCATGATCTCGATCACGACCATGATGACCATTCATGGGATCTAAGGCTCTGATACTAGCTAACACAGGGGAAGAAACTCCAGATGCGAAATTTGAATTAGAGGTTTACAAAGAAAGATATAGGAAGATAATTTATAAAAAAAAGAGGAGGCATCTCTAGGTTTAAATGAAAATATTATATTCATATCAAAATCAAACTCAACATATTTTTACAAGAGCTCTAACCCTGATTTAAATAGCTTAAGAAATAAGAAAAAATTGTAACAAAAAAAACACATTCTAAAAAAAAGAGATAAAATCTAAATTAACTTTTAGAAATGAAAGTTAATCCTAAAAATTTAAAATATAAAAATATTAAAAGATCAAATCTAGAGTTTTGATGGCTCGATTAGTCGATTCATCTCGTCCAACATCCGAATAGAGTACAACATGTTAGGAGGCCCTGAGCTAATCATCTTTCTTGTAAGTAGCCTCAATTGTCCTTCTTCAAAACCCAAAAGGGAGGTTGGTAGCCTCGTTTTCTTCTTGTCATAGCTCAAAGGGGAAGATAGCAATATCAAAGGACATAAACTAGTGGTGCTCTTGGATGCTCCTGCATCAGATGTCCTAGGTTAAAAAGAGCTCATTCTCGAGTTCAAGGTAGTGTCTTCAAGATCAAAATTTCTCGAGTGCTAGTAAATCAAAAGTCATCTCGTAAGTGGTAGAACGGAAGAAGATCCTCTAACATTAATTCAGTCAAATTTATAGTCAACTTTGATGGAACATGCACTGCATCCTCAGATAACATGGCATCTGGAATCTTAAGAATGATCAAAATCTCACAATCATTACCATAAAGTACCTCGTCATATATTGGCTCGCTAGTTAACTCGGTCTCATCTTCATCATAAATTGGATCACCGACTATTTCGATCTTATAATCCATATCTTTCTCCAGAAAAATTTTATCCAAATTAAAATAAAAAAACTTATAACCTTTAAGATCTCGAGCACTATGGTCACAGTGTGAGACTTCCTCAGCCGAAACCTGCCTGTCACGACCTCAACCATGTACCTCACGATCTTCAAGATTTTGTGTCGCTAGACGCTGGGATAACTCCATTACTAGACTATGTAGATCTTCAAGTATCACATCTTTGGTGTTATGATCATGGTACGAGGCTTCCTCAACTAAAACCTGCCTATCACGACCACGATGACCATTCATGGAATCTAAGGCTCTAATACCAACTGACACATGGGAAGAAACTTTGGGTGCGATGTTCGAATTAGAGGTTTACAAATAAAGGCATAGGAAGATAATTCATAAACAAAGAGGAACTTGTTAAAATACATAATGTGGAAGCACATAAACATAAGAAAGAACTAGAGAGACAATGAAAGAAAAAATAATTGCTTCTTTATTATTGATTGATAATTGTCATAGGATAACTCACCTATTTATACATATTGTCAAGATAATATATGGAAAATATAATGATAAATATGAAAATATATTATTATAAATATGGCAATAATAAATATATAAATAATAAAAAAATATGATTGGGATTACAATCCAAACATGGTGAATCATCAAAAATTAAAATGACCATCTAAAAAAGAAACAATAGTTATGGAGAAAATGCAATAATAATGAACCTACTATTGTAAAAGAGGAGATAGAAGGAAAAGAAAGAGAGAGGGAGATAAAGAGGGATGAAATTTGATGTCCTTGAAATTAAGAAGGACAATAATATTGCTCTTACTACGAGAAAAACAATAAGAGAAAGAGAAAAGAGGAGGAATTGAACCTCACTAAAAAGTGTTGGTGCGGTTAGCACTAACGGTCTAACTCAGGTTTTGATGAATGACAAATCAGGTTAAGTTAGATTTGTTGTGATCTAACACTCTGACCGAGTGTGCAGGAGAAGTCCAGCTAGGTGGAAGGGCTGACTGGATAGCTGGCGAGAAGTCCAAGCGGGTCGACGGGCTGACCGGACGCTTGGCGAGAAGTCCAGCTAGGTCGACGGGCTGACCGGATAGCTGGCGAGAAGTCAAAGCGGGTCGACGAACTGACCGGACGCTTGGCGAGAAGTCCAGACGGGTCGAAGGGCTGACCGGCCGTCTGACAGGTAAGTCACTAGAGGGGAATGACTGTGAGGACGCGTTCCTGGGAAGGGAACATTAGGCATCGATCCGACTTAGATCCATTTCGGATATCTAAGTCGAGATCGTGACTAGATTCCGGTCTCGGAAAGACGGAATCTAAGTCATACTTTTTATATTAAACCTATAAACTATGCTAACGCTTTGTTTTGCAGGATATATCTTATCTATTTGCCTCGGACTAACCTTGTCTTGCAGGAAAGTTGTCTTTCCGAGAAAGGTGGTCCGGGTGCCCGGAGGGGATCCAGGCGCCCGGAAGGGATCCGGGCGCCCGGGAGGTGAATTTTATCCAGATTGCGCGTCGCCACGTGGAGCTCGTTGGTTGAACCTGCCACGTCTCACCAGGGCACCCGGAAGGGATCCGGGGCGCCCCGAGCCTCATATAAAAGGAGGGTCAGAGGGGAGCTTCAAAACAACAACTGAAAGAAAGTCTTCTACTGCTTGCTCTGCGCTCCTGCGACGCTAACAAAGCTCCGACAACACGCTCCTTCCCTTTTTTGTTAAATTCTTGTCGGTATTTGCTTTATTTCTATTAGCATTCCTGTACTTTAATTTGTAACAATTTTCGAACAGCTAGTGATTGCCCACCGAAAACACCCTTGTGTGCGGGCCTTGGAGTAGGAGTCGACACAGGTTCCGAACCAAGTAAAACCAGCTTGTGTTAGCATTGTTCTTTTATTTCCGCTACGTTTATACTCGAACGATTTTGTTTATCGATATTCACCCCCCCCCCCCCTCTATCGAATCTCACGGTCCAACAAAGATAGGAAGGAGAAGAAAAGAGGACAGTAAGAATAAGAGAGAGGAGTTTTAGAGTAACTTGTTGATTTTGGGAAAGAAAAATTAAGAGAAAGAAATTTATGAGTAGAAGATTCTTATCGAAACTTGAAAGAAGAAGAAGGGGGACATTAATGAGGAAAGATCAGAAAAATAATTTCGGACTATTTTTGAGAAGGAAACAAAAAGAGAAGGGAAATAAAAAAAAATAGTTGCTAAAAGCCGAAACAACGAGGGAAGGGAAAGAGAGGAGAAAGAAGCTTCTAAGAAAGCATAAGAGAGTATAGAGGAGGCCGGAAAGAAAGTCCAAGAGAAGGCGATACCGACGAATGAGGTGTCGTATAGTGAACTTGAACGTACGAAGAAGAAAGCGAAGAAAGCGGTGGAGTTGGTGAATTTTTAAGGAAAGGGGGTGACTCCTAGACTTTTGTAACAAGAAGTTGCTGTCGTGGGTGCTAATAGATCGTTTGAAGCGATAGAGGGGGGGTGAATATCGCGCTTTTTAAAACTATTCTTTTCTTTTATATCAAAGTCATGCACAGCGGAAAGTAAAAAGAGAAAGATTGTTTATTTCGTTCGGAGATTAGCTCGACTCCTACTCGAAGGCTCGCGGTCCTTGACCGCACCGGTGAGCAAACCACTATAACTCTTCTTTCCGAAATTCTTCGGAAAGAAGTAGATCGTACAATGGAGCAAGATAGTAACACCCTACTATCTTGCTTAAATGAATTACAAATACAAGCTTAAAATAAAATTTTACCGACAAATAAAATAGAGATGTAGCTTAGGTCGGCACTTCCAGATGATGTAGCTTGCTGCACAGATGAAGACGAGACGATTGCAGAGCAGGAATTTTGATCAGAACTGTTGTACTCGAGCTTCTGACTTTGAGCACCTTTTATAGCTATACTGGAGGTTCGGTCGACCGATCCCACTGTTTGGTCGACCGAACCCACTCCCTTCCTTCTTGGCTGAAGTTCGAAGCTGGCTCGATCTTTTGCATTTACTGGTCTTTAGTGGTTCGGTCAACCGAACAAGCTTTTTTCCTTGTTCGTCAAAATCTGCCATGATCTTGATTTAATGCAGCTTTAATGTTGATTGGATCGGTCGACCGATCCCTGGGTTCGGTCGACCGATCAGCCCATCTTTCCTTTGCTGCTGATCGGTGCTGATGAACTGGCTAGACTGAATCATCATTGTTCGGTCGACCGATCCTATGGTTCGGTCGACCGATCCAACTTAACCTGCAAAACAGTGTTAGCCCTGTAACACAGATGTTAGACCAAAATAACCTGCAACACAGATGTTAGCACAATAGTATAATAATGAGAAATAAAATAATAGTAGAACTGTTCTTGATCTCAACTTGGAAACCTTCCCGGTTTCTTCAGTTGGATCAGCGACCTAAGATTGTTCCCTTCGGGAACCCGACCTCACTGTCGCTCCTCCAGTTTATTTACCTCAACCTACCTGCCAAACTTTGATCTTCCAGATCTAGTTTGGACTTTTCACTCAGCCTTGATCGGCTCCCCAGGACTTTTCCTTCGATCTTCGGTCCTCCAGACCTCTCGATCACTCTGCCAAGCTTCGGGTCCCCTCAACCCACTTGGACTTGCACCTGGGTTCCACGATCTGCTAAGATTTCTCCGCCTAGCCTCCAGCTAGGATTTTTCCGGTTGAGTAAACATCCTGCACACTCAGTCAACTTGTTAGATCGTTACAAGACTTAACTTGAACCTTTGACAACATCAAAACTCAGGTTTGATTCTGGTGCAGCTTGCACCAACAATCTCCCCCTTTTTGATGTTTCGTAACCAAGGTTCAAAGTTAAGTTAAAAATATAAACAAGCAATTTAACTCTTAATTTACCCTCTAAGTTAACTAACTCCCCCTGAATTCACTATCTCTCCCCCTTTGAAACACATCAAAAATATGGACAGAACAAAAAACCACTTAATATTGAATAGACTTATCAAATAATTTACTAATATTTGCAAAAACATTACTAAAAATATACTAAGTCAAGAAATATTTGAAAATTCTAAGAATTATATGTTGAAAAAAAATAAAATTTTGAAGATATTTTGAAAATTAAAATATTTGAAATTTTATATTTTTGAAAAGAATAAATTTTTAAACAACATTATGAAAAATATACTTTGAAATTTGTAAAATATTTTGAAAAGAATGAATTTTGAAAAACATAAAAAAAAACTCTTGAATTTTTTAAAAACATGAGGTTAAAGAATGAATTTTCAAAAAAAAATATTTTGAAAATAATGTTTTTTTTAAATATTTTGAAAAGAATGAATTTTTGAATAATATATTGAAAATAATTTGGTCACTAAGTAAATATAAGCTTAAAAAAATCTTGTTTTAAAGCTCCCCCTAAAATTGACAAATTCCTAAAGTCCAAGCATGGGTATAGAAAAACTAAGGAAAAATTGTCCTTATGATGAAATGTCCAACCCTTGTCCAAGGCTAGCTATCACAAGATAGTAGCAATTTGACTCAGGTTGGTCAATTTGAGTATTTAGTACTAACTAGGTTTTTACTAGTTAGTTAACCCAAATTGATTCATATTTGTTATTTAAAGCCCAGATTTATAACGATGCATAGACATAAGCATCTGAAATCTAGGGCTAAGACCTAAGCATCTCACCCATTCTAAGTTTACAAACAAGGGATCCTACTGTGCTTGTGAGATGCTGGCTTCTAGAACTATAGGATCATGCAATTCTACGGTAAGACCTAGGCTATTCCAGAAACTGAAAAATAATTTCAAAGAATTTTGAAACAAAAATTTGAAATGGGGATTTTTACAAAAATAAATTTGAAAAATAAACTTAGTAATTTTCAAAATCAAAGAACCTATTCTACAAAACATAACCCTAATTGTCTTCTTAGATTACTAAATTTTTACAATGTAAATTTTAGATTGAAATCTTTTAATGTATGAGACATCCATAACAATTGGGCTACACATTCACCCATTGCTATGTATTCGGCCTCAGTGGTAGATAAGGCAACACATTGTTGCTTACGACTAAACCAACTGTCACGCCCCGGAGGAGTCCCTGTCCGAAGAAATTTCGGCAGCATCTCCACTGTATGGCGGACAATCTGAAACTTTCTACATACCCATATACCTCAGCCACATGCGGCTGGAATAATAACAGTAAATAAGAAATCACCCACACAGTTTATATAATAAGTAAACAGAATAATAATACCCTGACTCAAAATCAACCCTACTAAACTACACTCGTAAAGCTCAAATCCGACGATAAGATCAACTTACCTCTTCTGTCGTCTAGGCAGGCATGTAGTAAAACAAATCTAAACCATATGAAAAATCCATCGATCATAAGAATCCATACAATATCCAAATCCTCAAATAGAATAAGTCTAACACAGTCTAAATAAGAACCCAAAAGATAAATACAGCTTGTGTTCTGCAGGGGACAAGCAACTGGAACTCTCTCCTGACAGCATCAACCTGAAATATAACAAGAATGGAGGCGGGGTGAGTCAAACACTCAGCAGGTACAACTGATATACAAAGTAAGGAAATAACACTTAGCACTAATCATGCGTACAGTCTCCTGATATAAGAAAGATAAAAAAAATGCATCTGAAGTAAACAGAAGAAAACTGTACTAACCAGGACCTGGGTATAAGGACAAACAGTCCGAGTGATAGGGAAATCCTGTATGCATGTCAAACATAGGTATCCAAACAATATGCAGCATATAAATGCAGCAAACACAAACACAAGCAATAAATGCATCATGCATATGATGTCAATGATGTGTCCTGGTCACCCTTGACGCCAGTCGATCATCTCACACCATAGTGAGGCCGAGTGGGTAGGGCTGTGACAACCGTGCACTCTGTCGTCACTACTCCTGATGAGTGACCGATTGGGCGGGATGCTGTCGGAGTACACCTATCCTCCTACCCCAAATCATAAATGGGGGAGCGCAATGCTCTCAACTCCCGGTACACGATGACGGGGAGGAATCCCTGTCGGATAACACGTTGTGTCACACTACCCATGAGCGGACCAACGGTGCCTAACAGAGTCCCTGCTGCAACACACTCTGCCTGAATCGACCACTAACCCATGAGTGGTGGTGTGTGCAAATCCATGTAACTGGCGATGTGCTCAACAATAATGGAGTGGACTATCACACAACCTGCAATCATGCAAATGGTGCATGGCACTAACCACAAAATATCCTGACCGATTCCATGTATATATAAAAGTACACCATAGGTCAACGAATCAAATCAAATCAAAGGTACACAGAAGGTATAAAACCTAGGTCCTGAACATGGTGAAGCATGGTATATCACTACTCCTACAAGCATGTATAAACAGGTAAAGTATACATGAGATGCAAACCAATCAATCAATCAAGCATGTATCAAGTTTTGGGTAGTGATTAACCGAACAGAATGAGAAACATAATTAATGCAATTTGTTAAATTCACTACTATGTATATCAAAGACATAAAGTCAAAAGTACCCGCCTCCAATCGAAAAGTCCAATCTGGTCTGAATACGACGTTGAGATACTCGTCTCGCGTCAAAGTCCTGTAATACCAATACACAGATATTTTATTTAGCTAAAAATTCAAATGAATTGCTAAATAAAATTCCCAACACAATTTAGGGCAAAACCCTAAGTCATAATCATTAACCTACCTAATTAAACACATATAATTTAGTTACTCAACATGAATCAAATAACTAAATCAAACTCCTAATTCAATTAGGAAAACCCTAATTCCAAAAACACATAAACCTAATCGACATTCACATGATCGTCCAACTACAAAACATATCAAATTCCTGTGTACGCTAATAAAATTGAAACAAGTCCTCTATTCCTCACCTCAACACTAAACCTCTCCGGTTAAATCACAGCCAGACAGGTCAGTCACCAGAAACTGCTAGAAACCCAAGTAAAGCCCTGCAATTCATTGTCCAGATCATATAATGGGGTTCAAGAAATTAATTTCCAAAAGATACCCCAATTCCCAAAATAACCTAAGCACCTTACCTTACGTTTCAACAGGGATGTTGCTGCCGAAGAAAGGTAGTTGATGGATGGTGACCATCGGACCCAAGAAAAGGCCTTAGAACAACACCTTGCAGGTTTTTCCCCTACTGGTCGGACATCAAACATGAGATCAAAATGGAGATCACAATGCAACAACAACCTATTCATCTTACCTTGCTGTCACACTGCCGAACCACTTCTGCTCTGAGGAGGAGGCAAGGTTCGGAGGTAGGGCACAGGAGGCGTGACCACAGTGAGGAAGAAGATGTGGAGGCAGTAGCGAGATGGAAGAAAGACTCGCCACTGGATGCTAGTGAACCGGCGCTAGGGAAGCAAAAGGTGGTCGGCGTCGGGCTGGCTAGGGCAGAGGAAGGCCGGCGGCAGCACTAGGTCGGTGGCGGCGAAGCAATCTTGGCGGCGGCACAACCCAATTAGGGCACGGCTGGTGCTGTGGTGGCGGCAGAGGAGAGGAGAAGAGGAGAAGGCTTCGGGTGTGCGGCTCGGGAGGAAGAAATAGAAGATGAAGAAGTGTCGGCATGGCTTTGTGTACTCGGGGAAGAAGGAAACCGCCGTGGCCGGCGGTTAGGGCTCGGAGGAGTCGGGCGCGCGGCGAGGGCTCGGGCATGCGGGCACGCAGGGGAAAAACATGGTTTCGGCGAGGAAAGAAAACAGAAGAAAGAAAATAAAGGAAAGAAAATAGAAAAGTAATTAAGAAAATAACATTTCCTCGCTTAAATGGGTAGCCTAAACAGGCTTTCCCGGAGTCCCATTTTTATCCCCGTGAACTCGTCCATACGGTCTCCGAAAAATTCCCGAAAAATTCCCAAAAATTCTGGAAAATTTCCTTATTAATATTCGCCTATTTTCGGTATTTTACATTCTCGTCCACTAATAAAAATTTGGTCCCCAAATTTCGTTATCTACCATCAGCAGTACTAACAACAAATATAAAGTATAAATGTTGAAGGGTAAATTAAATCACATACCTCAAGTGAAAAGATGGGGATATCGAGCTCGGATAGTATCCTCGAGCTCCCAAGTAGCCTCCTCGTCCGAATGATGCTGCCATCCGACTTTAACCAGTCGGATAGTCTTGTTCTGCAACTGATGCTCTTTCCAGTCCAGAATCCGTACCGGAATCTCCTCATAAGAAATGTCAGGCTGAACTGGAACTGGAATATCTGCCAGCACATGCGTCGGGTCGGGCACGTATCTCCTCAGCATCGATACGTGAAATACATCGTGAACGCCTGACAGGGACGGTGGTAGTGCCAGTCGGTAAGCTACCGCTCCGATCCTCTCCAAGATCTCGAAAGGACCAATGTACCGCGGAGCTAACTTACCTCTGAGGCCAAATCTCTTCACCCCTTTCGTGGGTGAAACTCGCAGAAATACATGGTCACCAACAGAGAACTCTAGTGGTCTGCGTCTCCAATCAACATAACTCTTCTGGCGGTCCTGCGCCTCTGACATCCTCCGTCTGATAGTACGGACCAACTCTGCATCCTGCTGAACTCTATGAGGTCCCAACAACTGGGCCTCTCCAACCTCATCCCATAGGACGGGTGTCCGACAAGGTCTATCATACAACGCCTCAAACGGTGTCATCTGGATAGCCGAATGAAAGTTGTTGTTATAGGCAAACTCTACCAACGGCAGATGGTCCTCCCAACTGCCTCCGAAATCCATAACACATGACCTCAGCAGGTCCTCTAAAGTCTGAATGGTCCGCTCTGACTGTCCATCTGTCTGTGGATGGAAAGCTGTACTGAAACGGAGCTGTATGCCCAAGGCTTGCTGCAGACTCTGCCAGAAACGAGACGTGAACCGTGGATCTCTATCTGAAATGATACTCAGCGGAACACCATGTAGTCTGATGATCTCCCGACAATACAGATCTGCCAATCGATCCAGAGGATCAGTCCTCCGGATCGCTAAGAAATACGCGGATTTGGTTAATCGATCAACGATTACCCAAATCGCGTCATGGCCTCGTCGTGTCCTCGGCAACCCTACCACAAAATCCATGGTAATGTGATCCCACTTCCACTCAGGAATAGGAATCCGCTGAAGTAATCCTGCAGGTCTCTGATGCTCAGCCTTCACCTACTAACAAACAAGACATCTAGCTATGAAATCCGCGATGTCTTTCTTCATACCGTTCCACCAATAGGAACGTCTCAAGTCTCGATACATACGGGTCCCGCCTGGATGGATCGTAAATCGAGAGCGGTGTGCCTCCTGAAGTAGCTCCTGTAAGACCGGATGAGACTGAGGTACGCATAATCTGCCTCGGAAGTATATAACACCCTCCTCGTCTTGTGTGAACTCAGTCTGCTGCCCGGAAGCTATCTGACTGCTAATGAACTGCAAATGCTGATCACCAGCCTGGGCCTCTCGGATCCTAGTCCTGATCGACGACTGAGCAACCATGGTAACCAGAATACCCTGCTCTGTCGGTCCCTGCTCCTCAAGATCTAACTCAGAGAAACCCTGAATCAAATCCATGACTGAAGTCCGATGGCAAGCCAAAGTCCCTCTGGACTTTCTGCTGAGTGCATCGGCAACCACATTAGCTTTCCCCGGGTGGTAGCTAATGGTACAATCGTAGTCCTTCAGGAACTCCATCCATCTCCTCTGTCGGAGATTAAGCTCCTTCTGAGTGAAAATATATTTGAGACTCTTATGATCAGTGAGAATCTCAAATGTGATACCATATAAATGATGACGCCAAAGCTTCAGAGCAAAGATGATGACAGCTAACTCCAGGTCATGAACTGGGTAGTTCTTCTAATGCTCCTTCAGCTGACGGGAAGCATAAGAGACTACTCTGCCGTGCTGCATCAGAACAGCACCCAAACCCTGAAGAGAAGCGTCGGTGTAGAGTACAAATCCGTCCTCTCCAGAAGGTAAAACCAAAACTGGAGCCGACACTAATCTCCGCTTTAGCTCCTGAAAGCTGGTCTCGCAATCCTCTGTCCACGTAAACTTCACGCCCTTCCTGGTAAGGCATGTCAGCGGCATAGCAATACGTGAGAAACCCTCGATAAAACGTCGGTAATATCCTGCTAGTCCCAGAAAACTGCGGATCTCCTGAACTGATTTCGGCTGCTCCCAACTGGTGACAGCCTCGATCTTCTGAGAATCAACTGAAATACCTCTGCTAGAAACCACGTGTCCCAGAAAACCGACTGAGGATAACCAGAATGCACACTTGCTGAACTTCGCGTACAGCTGATGTCGTCGAAGAATCTCCAAAATTGTACGAAGATGCTGTGCATGCTCCTCCTCGGAACGAGAATAGACCAATATGTCATCAATGAAAACGATAACAAACTGATCCAGATGTTGGATCGAGACGCGCTAGAGGGGGGGTGAATAGCGCTCGTGGCTATTTTGATCGTATCGGAAAACTATCGGAGTTAAATACGCAGCGGAATAAAAGAAATAATCACACAGAGACAGGTCGATTTTACTTCGTTCGGAGCCTTGATCGACTCCTACTCGAAGGCCCGCGATCCTTGATCGCTTCCGGTGGGCAACAACTATAAGCTCGATAATGATTACAATTTGAAGTACAATAAATGACAACAATTAATTATACCGACGACAATATCGTAATCTGAAAATTCGGAGCTCCGGGTCGTCGGTGTCTCGTAGCAGCACTTCGGAATCGTCTCGTGAGCAGCTTGTAGCAGAAAGATCGCTTGTAAGTTCTTAATTCAAGAAGCTGCTCGAAGTCCCCTTATAAAGGGCATCCAAGGCGCCTTGAAAGCCATCCAAGGCGCCTCCACCGCTCCGATTCCATCGTGCAGATAAGCGCTGACCATTCTGCGTATCACCATTGAACTGGTCGCCTTATCAGGTTCAAAGCGCCTCCATCACCACTCAAGGCGCCTTGAACACTGTTTCTTCCTTTGTACCCGAGGCGCCCCAAGCTCCATGGAGGCGCCTCGTTCATCCGAGGCTTTAAGTTGCTCCTTTGCACTGCAAGATACGTTAGTCCCAAACACTATCCTGCAGCACAAAGTTAGCACATAATACAATAGATATTATAAATGAAGTATTAACAGTCTCCGGACTATGATTTCCAATCGGAAACCCTAGGTCGACTCGACTTCCCTCTACGGGGAACACGTCCTCACCTACTCCACTCGGAGATTTACTTGCCGGTCAGGCCCTCGGACCATTGGACTTTCATCTAGGTTACCACCCCTAGGACCTAGGGTTACTGCCCCTAGGGTTTTCTCCACCTAGGGTTACCACCCCTAGGACCTAAGGTTGCCGCCCCTTAGGGTTTTCCTCCACCTAGGGTTACCGCCCCCTAGGACCTAAGGTTGCCGCCCCTTAGGGTTTTCCTCCACCTAGGGTTACCGCCCCCTAGGACCTAAGGTTGCCGCCCCTTAGGGTTTTCCTCCACCTAGGGTTACCGCCCCCTAGGACCTAAGGTTACCCCCCTTAGGATTTTCCTTCACCTAGGGTTACCACCCCTAGGACCTAATGTTGCCGCCCCTGAGGGTTTTCCTCCACCTAGGGTTCCCACCCCCAAGGACCTACGGTTATCCCCCCTTAGGGTTTTCCTCCACCTAGGGTTACCACCCCCTAGGACCTAAGGTTACCCCCCCTTAGGATTTTCCTTCACCTAGGGTTACCACCCCCTAGGACCTAAGGTTACCCCCCCTTAGGATTTTCCCTTACCTAACCGCAGTTAGGACTTTCCTGAACCTTATTTAACCACGTTAGATAACAAGGAATCTTAACTTTGAATCCCTTTGCCATTATCAAAACTGAGGTTCGATCGTCGGATGCTTACTGCACCAACACCAGATACTCCAGAAAAATGCGGTTCATCAAGTCCATAAACACCGCTGGAGCATTGGTAAGCCCAAATGGCATTACCAAAAACTCATAATGACCGTATCTCGTACGGAAAGCTGTCTTCTGGATATCTGAGTCTCTGACCCTCAACTGATGATTTCGGATCACAAATCAATCTTAGAATACACTGATGTACCTCTGAGCTGATCAAACAAATCCTCGATCCGTGGTAAAGGATATTTATTTCTGACGGTCACTGCATTCAACTGTCTGTAGTCAATACATAACCTCATAGTGCCATCCTTTTTCTTGACAAATAATACCGGTGAACCCCATGGAGAAACACTAGGGCGAATGAATCCCCTGTCTAAAAGCTCCTGAAGTTGAACCTTCAGCTCGTTCAACTCTTTTGGTGTCATACGATAAGGAGCTTTCGATGTCGGTGCGGTCCCCGGAATCAGCTCAATAGCGAACTCCACTTGCCTTCTGGGAGGCAAACCTGGCAGCTCCTCTGGAAATACATCTGGGTACTCCCGGACTATAGGAACGTCGGAGAGCTGCGAACTACTGTTGTCCTCAGTACTAATCATAGATAATAGGAAACCATGACAGCCGTGAGACAGCAGCTTCTGCGCCTGAATCACTGAAATAATCGAGATGTCGTCATCTCTAATGCCAGTGAAACTCCACGAGGGTTGGTTCGGAGGCCGGAAGGTGACCACCCTCGTCTGGCAATCAACGGTAGCATGATATACTGACAGCCAATCCATGCCAAAAATGATATCAAACTCGACCATCTCCAATACTAGAAGATCTACCGTAAGTATCATGTTGCCAAAGTCTAACGGGCAACCTCTGACCTCCTGGGTGACGTCTAAAGTGTCACCGGACGGTAGGGAGACGGTCAATCGCTGCAGTCTAAAAGTAGGTAATCTACCAATCTCCCGCATAAAGGTACGTGATATAAAAGAGTGCGAGCTACCAGTATCAATCAATATATCAGCGGAAAATGCATATATGGAAATCATACCACGGAAAACGGATCCATCGGCTCACTGCGCATCCTCTCTGGTAATCGCATGAACACGTCCAGTCTCTGGCGGAGGAGGAGGTGGTAACGCTGCCAGCGGCTGCCGCGGCTGGGCAGAAGCCTGCCACTGAGGCGGTGATGGATAATGTGCCACTGAAGACTGAGAGGACGGTGACTGATATTGTGCCGATGACTGGGACTGAATCTGGTACAGGCCTAGAGGCTGAGGCTGCATCTGATACTGCCCCTGCGTCGGATAATAAGGTCCTGGAACAGAACTCTGGGGTGCTATGGAAGCACTGGAGTACTCCTGACCAAGCATGCCAAATGCTGCTGCTGCAGGTGAAACTGTCCCCTGCTGACGATGTGAAGACTGGGCTTTCTGCCCTCCTTGATATACCCTTGACTGACTAGACTGTCCCCTCTGACCTGACCCTCCAGAACCCGTGTGCTGAGCCTTCAGCTGACAATCTCGGCTTTGGTGCCCAGGTAGTTTACAATAAAAGCAAACTGGCTGTCCTAGAGAGCAAGCTAGGGTAAGGTGATCTCTGGATCCACATCGGAAACAGTGAGTATCGCTGGAAGGTGGTTGCCGGTTCTGCTGAGAAAATTGGGAACGTCCTGAAGAACACCGCCTTGACTTCTGAGGCCAACGAGATACCCCAGAAGTACCCTGACCTGACCGACTGCGACTACTCTGCTGCTGTCCTGTCGCCGGTGTCTGCTGGATCTGTTCGGATGCCTGACCCGTATGTTTCCTCTTCCTGTCCGGAAATGCTCTCTGCTGAGCTAACTCTATCATCAAAGCTCGATCCAGTGCATCTGAGTAAGATACGATCCCTAAACCAGCAAGCCGTACTTGCAGATAACCATTCAATCCCTGTATAAACTGCATCATACGAGATCTATCCTCCGCAACTAACTCTGGACAAAACTTAGCCAACCGGTTGAATTCAGTATTATACTCTGTCACCGTGCGAATGTTCTGACGCAAACTCATGAAATCCTGTCGGCGAGCCATCTGATATGATAGTGGAAAGAAACAGCTCTCAAAAGCCTCTATGAACCTGGTCCAAGAGACGTTCCGCTCGCCGATGATAGAACACTGTGTAATCCACCAGGCATTAGCCTCATCTCGTAAATGGAAAGCAGCCAGCTCTGCTTTCTCCCACTCTGAGCAAGCCATATAGAAGAAGGTCTGCTCCATAGTCTCTATCCATGATAGAGCCATACTCGAGTCAAGGTCTCCGCGGAATAGTGTGAATCGAGTCTTCATCGACTCTGCTAATACTGGAATCCTAGCTCGTGCTGCGACAATATCAGTGAGTTGTGTCGGGACGGCTGCAGGAACTGGCGAAACCACTGGAACTGGTGCTACAAGTGGTACCGCGGAATAAACCGGAGGAGGTACTCCCGGTGCTGCTGAATAAACTGGAGCATAAGCCGTCGGTGGTACTGCCGGGTGAACATAAGTGGCCGCACCTGGAGGTACAGTAGGTAATAGTACTGGATGTGGAGCAGCTGTTGCTACTGTAGGCACTGGGGCACAGGTGCCACTGGTGTCGGGTACACTGTAGGTCCAGGTGGCGGTGGTGCCGGGTACGCCGTAGGCTGCGCTAGAGCAGACATCGGAAACGCCAATGGTACCCCTGATGGTACCGGAACTACAGTAGGGATAGGTACACTCGGCACAGCCGAGGTAGGTACCTCTATAGGAGCCGTCGGGGTCTAAGAGCCCGACGCTCCCGCAATATGCTGAGTCTGTCTCTGACTGACAAGCTCATCAACAGTAGGCATCTCTGACATATCCTGAGATCTCGTGGTCCTCGCACGTGGTCGTCCAGCACCACGTCTCGCCGCAATACGCGTAGACCTCCTCATATCTGTTAAGTTATATTACAGATATTACTACCAATGTAACAATCATAAAATAAACAACATACCTAATTGTCGTCTAGAGATGTTCCGTCACTGTCCAGTCCCCAATTTGACCTCAAAATTCCGAACGAGAAGATCGCCGGAAATCTATATAAATTCGAAATGGAAATCCGAAACATAACCATAACGAAAATCTAAAAATGCCCAGTTTGACTCGCAAACCTGGCTCTGATACCAAATAAATTGTCACGCCCCGGAGGAGTTCCTGTTCGAAGAAATTTCGGCAGCATCTCCCCTGTACGGCGGACAATCTGAAACTTTCTACATACCCATATACCTCAGCCACATGCGGCTGGAATAATAACAGTAAATAAGCAATCACCCACGCAGTTTATATAATAAGTAAACAGAATAATAATACCCTGACTCGAAATCAACCCTACTCAACTACACCCGTAAAGCTCAAATCCAACGATAAGATCAACTTACCTCTTCTGCCGTCTAGGCAGGCATATAGTAGAACAAATCTAAACCATACGAAAAATCCATCAATCATAAGAATCCATACAATATCCAAATCCTCAAATAGAATAAGTCTAACACAGTCTAAATAAGAACCCAAAAGATAAATACAACTTGTGGTCTGCAGGAGACAAGCAACTGGAACTCTCTCCTGACAGCATCAACCTGAAAAATAACAACAATGGAGGCGAGGTGAGTCCAACACTCAGCAGGTACAATTGATATACAAAGTAAGGAAATAACACTTAGCACTAATCATGCGTACAATCTCCTGATATAAGAAAGATAAAAAAAAATGCATCTGAAGTAAACAGGAGAAAACTGTACTAACCAGGACCTGGGTATAAGGACAAACAGTCCGAGTGATAGGGAAATCCTGTATGCATGTCAAACATAGGTATCCAAACAATATGCAGCATATAAATGCAGCAAACACAAACACAAGCAATAAATGCATCATGCATATGATGTCAATGATGCGTCCTGGTCACCCCTGACGTCAGTCGATCATCTCACACCATAGTGAGGCCGAGTGGGTAGGGCTGTGACAACCGTGCACTCTGTCATCACTACTCCTGATGAGTGACCGAGTGGACGGGATGTTGTCAGAGTACACATATCCTCCTACCCCAAATCATAAATGGGGGAGCGCAATGCTCTCAACTCCCGGTACACGATGACAGGGAGGAATCCCTGTCGGATAACACGTTGTGTCACACTACCCATGAGCGGACCAACGGTGCCTAACAGAGTCCCTGCTGCAACACACTCTGCCTGAATCGACCACTAACCCATGAGTGGTGGTGTGTGCAGATCCATGTAACTGGCGATGTGCTCAACAATAATGGAGCGGACTATCACACAGTATGCAATCATGCAAATGGTGCTTGGCACTAACCACAAAATATCCTGACTGATTCCATGTATATATAAAAGTGCACCATAGGTCAACGAATCAAATCAAATCAAAGGTACACAGAAGGTATAAAACCTAGGTCCTGAACATGGTGAAGCATGGTATATCACTACTCCTACAAGCATGTATAAACAGGTAAAGTATACATGAGATGCAAACCAATCAATCAATCAAGCATGTATCAAGTTTTGGGTAGTGATTAACCGAACAGAATGAGAAACATAATTAATGCAATTTGTTAAATTCACTACTATGTATATCAAAGACATAAAGTCAAAAGTACCCGCCTCCAATCGAAAAGTCCAATCTGGTCCGAATACGACGTCGAGATACTCGTCTCGCGTCAAAGTCCTGTAATATCAATACACAGATATTTTATTTAGCTAAAAATTCAAATGAATTGCTAAATAAAATTCCCAACACAATTTAGGGCAAAACCCTAAGTCATAATCATTAACCTACCTAATTAAACACATATAATTTAGTTACTCAACATGAATCAAATAACTAAATCAAATTCCTAATTCAATTAGGAAAACCCTAATTCCAAAAACACATAAACCTAATCGACATTCACATGATCGTCCAACTACAAAACATATCAAATTCCTGTGTACGCTAATAAAATTGAAACAAGTCCTCTATTCCTCACCTCAACACTAAACCTCTCCGGTTAAATCACAGCCAGACAGGTCAGTCGCCAGAAACTGCTAGAAACCCAAGTAAAGCCCTGCAATTCATTGTCCAGATCATATAATGGGGTTCAAGAAATTAATTTCCAAAAGATACCCCAATTCCCAGAATAACCTAAGCACCTTACCTTACTTTTCAACAGGGATGTTGTTGCCAGAGAAAGGTAGTCGCTGGATGGTGACCACCGGACCCAAGAAAAGGCCTTAGAACAACACCTTGCAGGTTTTCCCCCTACTGGTCGGACATCAAACATGAGATCAAAATGGAGATCACAATGCAACAACAACCTATTCATCTTACCTTCCTGTCACACTGCCGAACCACTTCTGCTTTGAGGAGGAGGCAAGGTTCGGAGGTTGGGCATAGGAGGCGTGACCACGGTAAGGAAGAAGATGTGGAGGCAGTAGCGAGATGGAAGAAAGACTCGCCACTGGATGCTAGTGAACCGGCGCTAGGGCAGCAAAAGGTGGTCGGCGTCGGGCTGGCTAGGGCAGAGGAAGGCCGGCGGCAGCACTAGGTCGGTGGCGGCGAAGCAATCTCGGCGGCGGCACAACCCAAATAGGGCACGGCTGGCACTGTGGTGGCGGCAGAGGAGAGGAGAAGAGGAGAAGGCTTCGGGTGTGCGGCTCGAGAGGAAGAAATAGAAGATGAAGAAGAAGTGTCGGCATGGCTTTGTGCACTCGGGGAAGAAGGAAACCGCCGTGGCCGGCGGTTAGGGCTCGGAGGAGTCGGGCGCGCGGCGAGGGCTCGAGCACGCGGGCACGCAGGGGAAAAACATGGTTTCGGCGAAGAAAGAAAACAGAAGAAAGAAAATAAAGGAAAGAAAATAGAAAAGTAATTAAGAAAATAACATTTCCTCGCTTAAATGGGTAGTTTAAACAGGCTTTCCCGGAGCCCCGTTTTTATCCCCGTGAACTCGTCCATACGGTCTCCGAAAAATTCCGGAAAAATTTTCAAAAATTCCGAAAAATTTCCTTATTAATATTCGCCTATTTTCATTTTACACCAACTAACTAAAGATGAACCTAATAGTTGACAACCTCCACTTGTACTCTTCCTATCTAATTTACAACCAGCATAATCCGAATCCGAGTATCCGACTAAGTCAAAATGTGAGGTTCTTGGGTACCAAATTCCTACATTAATAGTGCCTTTTAAATATTTAATAATTCTTTTAACCTGTGAAAGATGGGTCTCTTTTGCACAAGTCTGATATCGGGCACACATACTAACTGCAAATAAAATGTCAGGTCGGCTTGCAATTAGATAAAGTAAACTCCCTATCATGCTTCTGTAATACTTTAAGTCAACATGGTATACCATTTTCATCACTATCAAGAGTTAGGTTACTTGTCATTGGTGTTTTAAGCCCTTTACAGTTTTCCATACCAAATTTTTTAAGAAGTTCTTTTGTATACTTAGTTTGATGTACATAATTACCATCCTTAGTTTGTTTAATTTGGAGACCTAAGAAATAATTTAATTCACCAACCAAACTCATTTCAAATTCATGTTCCATTAAGGTCACAAATTCTTTTAAAAATTTCTAATTGGTTGAACCAAATACAATATCGTCTACATAAACTTGAGCTATAAAAATGTCTGAATTAAAGGATTTAATAAAAAGTGTAGGATCAATTTGGCCTTCTTTAAAACCCTTTGATTTTAGAAAACTAGACAGACGTTCATACCAAGCCCTAGGTGCTTGTTTTAATCCATATAAAGTCTTTTTTAGTTTAAAGACATAGGTTGGATTTTCTAGATCTTCAAAACCGGGTGGTTGACTAACGTAGACTTCCTCCTTAATAAGACCATTTAGAAAAGCGGATTTAACATCCATTTGGTACAATTTGAACCCTTTAAATGCAGCATAGGCTAGTAACATTCTAATTGACTCGAGTCTAGCTACCGGGGCATAAGTCTCGTCGTAATCTAGTCCTTCGACTTGACTAAACCCTTTTGCTACTAAACGAGCTTTATTTCTTAAAATATTACCTTGATCATCTAATTTTTTTCTAAACACCCATTTAGTATCAATGACCGTCTTATTTATTAGTGGAGGTACTAAGTCCCAAACCTGATTTCGTTCAAATTGGTTTAACTCTTCTTGCATTGCAATTACCCAGTCAGGTTCTATTAATGCATCATTTATATTTTTAGGTTCAATTTTAGATATTAATGCTATTTGACTTAGATTTCTAAAAGCAGATCTTGTTTGAACCATTAATTCAGGATTTCCTATGATTTGATTGACTGGATGGTGAGGGTTAGATTTTAATATTTTTGAATTTTCAGATTCTTTAAGGTTGGTCAATTCTTCATCTTCTTCTTCATTAGCATTTGAATGAGGTTGAGTAGTAGAAACGTTATCAATTTCAAATGTTACATTTGTCGTTTCCTCAATTTTCAAAGTAGATTTATTATAAACTCTATATGCCCTACTTGTAGATGAATACCCTAGAAAAATTCCTAGGTTAGTTTTTGAAGTGAATTTACCTAAGTGATCTTTAAGATTTAAAATATGAACATTACAACCAAAAAGTTTAAAATATTTTATATTAGGAATTTTGTTGAAATAAATTTCATAAGATGTTTTATTTTGATCTTTATTAATTATGATTTGATTTTGAACGTAACAAGCTGTGTTAACAGCTTCAGCCCAAAAGTATTTTGGTGTGTTGTATTCATTTAACATGGTTCGGGCAGCTTCTTGTAAGGTTCTATTCTTACGTTCTACTAAGTCATTTTGTTGTGGAGTTTTAGGGCATAAAAACTCATGGTGATAACCATTTTCTAAACAAAAATTATTAAAATTTTGATTTTTGAATTCGCCTCCATTATCACTTCTTATTTTTTTGATTTTAATATCTCTATCATTTTCTACTTGTTTACAGAAATGCTTAAATATTTCAAAGGTTTCATTTTTATTAGATAAAAATTTTACCCAAGTATATCTAGAGTAGTCATCAATGATTACTAAGCAATATAGATTTTCATTAAAAGATTTTATTCCATGAGAATCAAATAAATCCAAATGTATTAGTTCAAGTATTTTATTCGTTCTATTTTGATTTGTAAGTTTATGAGTTGATTTAATTTGTTTACCCTGTTGACAAGAATTACAAAATTTATTTAAAGGATTTCCTAATTTTGGCAAACCTTTAACTAAACTATTTTTGCTTAATTTTAATAAATTTCTAAGGTGAGTATGAGCTAATCTCCTATGTCATAACCAAGTTTCATCATTATTTGCTAGAAGACATTTAGATATTATCTTAGGTAGATGAATGGAGTATATATTTTTATCCCTAAAGCCTTTCAGTAAAATATTAGTTGAGTCATTGTAACTTATTAAGTATTCAGAAGACAAAAATTGAACCTTAAATCCTAAATCACAGAGTTGACTTATACTAGGTAAATTATAATTAAAATGTTCAACAAGTAAAACCTTTTTAATTGAAATGTTTGACTGTAATTGAATTTCACTTGTATCAATTACCTTTAACTTGTCATTGTTTCCAAAGGCAACGGACCCTAAATTTTTGAATTCAATGTTGGTAAATTTGTGTTGATCCCCAGTCATGTGTCTGGAGCAGCCGCTATCCAAGATTCATTTATCCAGAGCTTTGGATTCCAACACAATGTAGGATTAAACCAAAGTTTGGTTAAAAAATAGATCAAGTTGTTGAGTTATAATTTTAACTAGATTAATAAGTTTTAATTTAGGTTTTAATTATTTTGAAGTTTATTATTATTATAAATTTATTTTGTTTAATAATTTATGTTAATTTATGTTTTTTGTTCAGAAATTTCAAGGTTAATTGTACAGAAAATTAACTAATTAATTAACTAACTAATCATTTAGTTTTGAATTTAGAGTTAATTTAGTTTTCCTTTAAGTCTACAATTTTTAAAAAAAAAATATCTTAAATAAGCTTTCAAATAATTTTAATTAAGTTTTAAAATAATTTTTAATTAATTTTAAAATAAGTTTAAAATAAGTTTAAAATAATTTTTAATTAAGTTTAAAATAATTTTTAACAAGTTTAAAATAATTTTTAATTAAGTTAAAAATAATTTTTAAATAAATTTAAAATAATTTTTTAAATAAATTTAAGATAAATTTTAATTAAGTTTAAAATTATTAAGTTTAAAATAATTTTTAATTAAGTTTTAAAATAATTTTTAATTAAGTTTAAAATAATTTTTAATAAGTTTAAAATAATTTTTAATTAAGTTTAAAATAATTTTTAATTAAGTTTAAAATAATTTTTTAAATAAATTTAAAATAATTAAGTTTAAAATAATTTTTAATTAATTTTTAAATAAATTTAAAATAATTAAGTTTAAAATAATTTTTAATTAAGTTTAAAATAATTTTTAATTAAGTTTAAAATAATTTTTAAATAAGTTTAAAATAATTTTTAATTAAGTTTAAAATAATTTTTAATAAGTTTAAAATAATTTTTAATTAAGTTTAAAATAATTTTTAATTAAGTTTAAAATAATTTTTAATAAGTTTAAAATAATTTTTAATTAAGTTTAAAATAATTTTTAATTAAGTTTAAAATAATTTTTAATTAAGTTTAAAATAATTTTTTAATTAAGTTTAAAATAATTTTTAATTAAGTTTAAAATAATTTTTAATTAAGTTTAAAATGATTTTTAATTAAGTTTAAAATAATTTTTAATAAGTTTAAAATGATTTTTAAATAAATTTAAAATAGTTTTTAATAATTTTTAATTAAATTTTAAAATAATTTTTAATAACTTTTAATTAGGTTTTAAAAGTTTTTATAAAATAATTTTAAAATACTTTTTAATTACGTTTGAATTGGGTTTGATAATTAATTGAATTTGATTAGTTTTGAATTAGGTTTGATAATTAATTGAATTTAATTAGGTTTGAATTAGGTTTGGATTTGATTAGGTTTGAATTAGGTTTGATAATTAATTGAATTTGATTATGTTTGAATTAGGTTTGATAATTAATTGAATTTGATTATGTTTGAATTAGGTTTGATAATTAATTGAAAAAGGTTATTGAACCCATGTTAGATTCAAACTTAGCTTTGGGTTAATCAAGCAGGCTTCATAAGGATAAGGTTTCAGTTCAGTGGCGAGGCATACGGCCTACTTGGATATCATTAGACCACTTGCTGAAGGCTTTCCAAACTGTTCCCGCCCAAAAAACTTAATACTAAATTTTGGTCTAACTAGCCCATGTTTGACTGGGTAGCTTCGGTCAGATCCACTAAGTCTAGTGCACCAGGTAGAATTCCATATTCAGCCTAGATATGTCTTCGATAAAGTTTCCTTGGCGTACTATCATCCCAATCCATTCCGGTGCTATGTTGTTAGGGTTTGGTAAACCTTTTTCTTCTAACCGTTCTAAGCAAAAATAAACCTAGTCCTAAGTATTAAGTTTTGTTTAATCAAGTTGGTTGGATTGTTTTTCTAGTTTCTCCCCTGAGTCATAGCTTAGATAAGGTCTATCTAAATAATGGATTTGACTCTTAGGGACCAAGTAGTGGTTTGGTTTAATTGGTTTGGTTAAGTGTTTTGTTTGAACCCATGCTTGGACTTGACTTCTAACATTTTGACTGATTAGAGACATGTATGATTTGTTTGTTTTGTTCGGTTTATAGCTAAGCCCCGATTTGTTGTACACAGCTCGTTGCGATCCAAGTACCATATTTAGACACTTGGATCCCATTTCGAACCTTTCAAAAGTTTTCTTGAGTCGCTCGACTTGACTTTTCAAATCGGAATTTTCTTCCTCAAGTTTTTCAACTTGAGTTGAAGTTCCGAGTTGAACTTGGTTAGTCGAGTCACTCAAGTTAACTTGTTGCTTAAGGTGGTCTATTTCCTCAAGTAACAAGTCATTTTGTTTTTTCGATTTTGCTAATTTTTTAAATAAATATTTAACTATTTTAAGTAAATTAGACTTGGAATAAATCGTTACCATATTTGGATCTTCCGATCCGGGGCTTCTCTCGGAATCGAGGTCGATCTCAGACTCGTATTCTTCTTCGGACTCGTATTCTTCTTCGGACTCGGAGTCAGAATCTTCGTTTCTTGCCATAAATGCAAGATGGCTCGAGTGCTTCGTTTGTTCCGCATCGGATTCGTCGGAAGAGGTTTCGTCCCATGTCGCTTGAAGAGTCTTCTTCTGTCTTGTCGATTTGGGTCTTTCTTCTTTCCGGTTTGGGCATTCATTTTTGAAATGCCCCTTCTTGTTGCACCCATAACAAATCATTTCTGATTTGTTTTGGATCTAGTTCGGTGGAGTCTTTTTAGTGCTTCTTCTAAACTTCTTCTTAGTCAACAGTCTTCGGACCATGTTGACTAATTCTTCTTCGTTAGTTGAGTCAGAGTCTGACTCGCTTTCTAACTCGATCTTCGTTTTTGATTTTGTCTCCTTGCTCGGCCCTGCATACAAAGCAACACCTTTCTCGTCATGGCTCATGTTAGATTGCTTGTGTAATTCTAATTCACAGAATAACTCGTCTAACTTAAGAATTGAAAGATCCTTAGAAACTTTGTAAGCATCTACAATTGATGCCCACAAAGCATTCCTCGGAAAGGTGTTCAGACCGTACCTTATTGTGTCACGATTTTCGAGATTGTGTCCGAGCAGGTGAAGACCGTTGAGGATATCCTTCAGTCGAGCGTGTAGTTGTGAGGTCGTCTCTCCAAGAAACATTTTTATATTTAACAAATTGTTTAAAAGTATATCTCATTTGTTTACCTTCGAGTCATCCGTTCCTTCGTTTAGTTTGACTAGCGAGTCCCATAATTCTTTGGCGTTGTCGCAGGGACCAACTCTATTCAACTCCTCCATCGTGAGCCAGCACTGAATGATATTGATTGCTTTGTAGTTCAATTATGCCTTCTTGATCATCTGAGGAGTCCATTCTTTTGGTTCTAGGGTTGTTCCGTCCTTCATTGGGGGAGTATATCCTTTCAAAACTGTGAACCAGAGCTCAATGTCGGACTTTAAATAGCACTCCATCCTATTCTTCCAGTAACTAAAATTCTCTCCTTTGAATAGTGGAGGTCGGACCGTACTATAGCCTTCTTGATATGAGTTCATCATCCTTGCAAGAAAAAATTAAGAAAACTATTTCCAAGACTCTCGTCTTGGGATTAGTAGTGCTTGAAAAAAAATATATTCTAAAAGAAAAAGAAAGAGTTTTAAAAATGCTTTGAAAATCGATTAAGAAATTTCAGAGCTAACTCGCTCTGATACCAATTAATAGATCGTTTGAAGCGATAGAGGGGGGGGTGAATATCGCGCTTTTTAAAACTATTCTTTTCTTTTATATCAAAGTCGTGCACAGCGGAAAGTAAAAAGAGACAGATTGTTTACTTCGTTCGGAGCCTAGCTCGACTCCTACACGAAGGCTCGCGGTCCTTGACCGCACCGGTGAGCAAACCACTATAACTCTTTTTTCCGAAATTCTTCGGAAAGAAGCAGATCGTGCAATGGAGCAAGATAGTAACACCCTACTATCTTGCTTAAATGAATTACAAATACAAGCGTAAAATAAAATTTTACCGACAAATAAAATGGAGATAAAGCTTAGGTCGGCACTTCCAGATGATTTAGTTTGCTGCACAGATGATGACGAGACGATTGCAGAGCAGGAATTTTGATCAGAACTGTTGTACTCGAGCTTTTGACTTTGAACACCTTTTATAGCTATACTGGAGGTTCGGTCGACTGATCCCACTGTTCGGTCGACCGAACCCGCTCCCTTCCTTCCTGGCTGAAGTTTGAAGCTGGCTCGATCTTTTGCATTTACTGGTCTTTAATGGTTCGGTCGACCGAACCCCTTTTTCGGTCGACCGAACAAGCTTTTTCCTTGTTCGTCAGAATCTGTCGTGATCTTGATTTAATGCAGCTTTAATGTTGATTGGATCGGTCGACCGATCCCTGGGTTCGATCGACCGATCAGCCCATCTTTCCTTTGCTGCTGATCGGTGCTGATGAACTAGCTAGACTGAATCATCATGGTTCGGTCGACCGATCCTATGGTTCGGTCGACCAATCCAACTTAACCTGCAAAACAGTGTTAGCCCTGCAACACAGATGTTAGACCAAAATAACTTGCAACACAGATGTTAGCACAATAGTATAATAATGAGAAATAAAAGAACAGTAGAACTGTTCTTGATCTCAACTTGGAAACCTTCCCGGTTTCTTCAGTTGGATCAGCGACTTAAGATTGTTCCCTTCGGGAACCCGACCTCACTGTCGCTCCTCCAGTTTATTTACCTCAACCTACCTGCCAAACTTTGATCCTCCAGATCTAGTTTGGACTTTTCACTCAGCCTTGATCGGCTCCCCAGGACTTTTCC
Organism: Zingiber officinale; assembly: GCF_018446385.1. Classification (NCBI taxonomy): domain Eukaryota; kingdom Viridiplantae; phylum Streptophyta; class Magnoliopsida; order Zingiberales; family Zingiberaceae; genus Zingiber; species Zingiber officinale. The sequence continues at coordinate 82,151,738 of NC_056006.1, forward strand.
TTCGATCTTCGGTCCTCCAGACCTCTCGATCACTCTGCCAAGCTTCGGGTCCCCTCAACCCACTTAGACTTGCACCTGGGTTCCACGATCTGCTAAGATTTCTCCACCTAGCCTCCAGCTAGGACTTTCCCGGTTGAGTAAACATTCTGCACACTCAGTCAACTTGTTAGATCACAACAAGACTTAACTTGAACCTTTGACAACATCAAAACTCAGGTTTGATTCTGGTGCAGCTTGCACCAACAGGTGCTACACCCGGTGCCGCCCTCAACTAGTTGCTAACTTGCTTACGGGTCTGCAATTTGTGGTGAAGAAAAGGATGCATAGAGAAGAGGTTGCAACATGCATTATGGTAAAAAGAAGCAATATAGAAAGAAAGATAGTAAGAGCTAGATACTTTAGCAGCAGTATAAAGAAGAGAGAAATTGATGGGAAGAAAAATTAGCAAAAAGAGAAATTGGTTGCTACTGTCAAGCAAAGAAAAAGAGAGAAATTGATGGGAAGAAACTAAAGATCATGACTCTGATACCATGTTAAAATACATAATGCGGAAGCACATAGACATAAGAAAGAACTAGAGAGATAAGGAAAGAAAAAATAATTGCTTCTTTATTATTGATTGATAATTGTCATAGGCTAACTCACATATTTATACATATTGTCAAGATAATATATGAAAAATATAATGATAAATATGGAAATATATTATTATAAATATGGTAATAATAAATATAGAAATAATTAAAAATATGGTTTGGATTACAATCCAAACATGATAAATCATCAATAATTAAAAGCAATCTCTGAATCTCCTGAATTGCTATCTTTGTCGTCATTAGAACTATCTCTAGGTTTAAATGAAAATAATTTTTTATTCAAATCAAAATCAAATTCAATATATTGTGGCCCAAAATCAAACTCTTTGGGTTTTAAAGAAGGACGATCGAGACTATCGACAAGAAAGATGACCAGATTGTGGCCTCTTGACGCAGTTGCACTCTATTCAGAGTTTAGATGAGGCAGAATGTCTTCTCGTGGCCGACATGGCCATCCTGTGCCCCCCAGCATGAGTGTGTTATGCTATGTCTTTGATTAACTCTAGATTTGATCTTTTAACTTTTTATTTTATTTATTTTAAAATTTTAGGATTAGTTTTATTTTCTAAAAATTAGTTTAGATTTTATCTCTTTTTTTTATAATGAGTTTCCTTTTACTTTTTTATTTTCTCTGTTGCGACTTTTCTTATTTCTTATGTTATTTAAACAAGGTTTAGGGCTCTTGTAAAAATATATTGAGCTTGATTTTGATTTAAATAAAGTTTGTTTTCGTTTAAACTTAGAGGTGGCTCTTCTATATTTATGAATTATCTCGCTATGTTTTTCTCTACAAACCTCTAATTCTAACATCACACCCGAAGTTCCTTCTACTGCATTAGATATGTAGGGCTACGACCTGTAAAGTCGTAACTTCCATGAGGCAAGAGAGGCAACCGCCTCAGGGCCCAGCCTAATGAAGGGCCTATTTTTTTTAATTATACTGAAAAAAATGAGAGACATGGATCCTAAATGGCTGTTAAAACTATTCTCACGGCTCTGAGGTACACACCGACGCATGACTCTTCTTTGCACGCAATTTCTTCTCCGATGTTGATCTTCTTTGCACGTGATTTCTTCTCCGGCGTTCTTTCTACCAAGGCATGGATTTCTTCTTCTTCAACCATCTTCTTCATCTTGCAACATGTGGCACTAATTGTAACCTAATCGTGCAACAAGGATCATTTGTGAGACCTAATTGCATGGATTCACGCAGTGGCTATCTCACTTGATGCAGGCTGGCAGTTGACCTTTGCTCGTGTGACCTAATTGCGTAGCACAAGGCTGTCGCACGCTACCTCAGTCACTTGTGCGAACTGCGACCTAATTGCATGGTGATTACTACTTGTTGCCTTGCTACTGCCTGCGACCACCGCATTGGTCTCAGTGTTATAGGATATGCTAAATGGGCTATCAATGTTATCGATTAAGAAAGAAAGAGTTTGACGAGTAGTGTTTATATAATTATTTTAAATATTTATTACTTTTTATTGATGTAATATATTTATTTTTAGATTATTTATATATTTAGTATATATGTTATTTGTAAATTGAACTTTATTATTATTTACTGTAGCAAAAAGTCACTTTTTAGTATGCACTTCAGGCCCCGTCGAACATAGGTACGGCTCTGACGACCTGAAGCTATCTCCTTTTTTTACGATGAGTTTTCTTTTACTTTTTCTTTTCTTTGTTGCTACTTTTTTTTATTTCTTAGGTTATTTAAATAAGGGTTACGGCTCTTGTAAAAATATGTTAAGTTTGGTTGTGATTTGAATAAAGTTTTTTCATTTAAACCTAGAGGCAGCTCCTTTATGTTTATGAATTATCTTCCTATTTCTTTCTCTGCAAACCTCTAATGCGAATGTTACACCCGAAGTTCCTTCCCCTGCATTAGTTGGTATTAGAGCCTTAGATCCATGGATCATCATCATGGTCGAGGTCGTGGTCATGAAAGATAGGTTTCGACTGAGGAAGTATCACACCAAGATTGAAGCATACCATACGAGCTCATTGAAGATTTACAAAGACAAGTCACAGAGTTATTCCAACATCTAGCGATGCAAGATCTTGAAGATCATGAGGTACATGGTCGAGATTGTGATAGGTAGGTTCCAGCTAAGGAAGTCTCACACTATGATCGTAGTGCCTGAAATCTTAAAAGTCGTAAGTTCTTTTACTTTAATTTGGATAAAAAATTTTTGAGAAATATATGGATGACAAGATTGAAATAGTTGGTAATCTAATTTATGACAAAGACGAGACCGAGTTAACTAGCGAGCCAATATATGATAAGCACTTGAGGATTTTTGATCTTGAAGACACTATCTTGAACTCAAAGATGAGTTCTTTTCAACCCAAGGCGTCTGATATAGAAGCATTTGGCACCACGATCAATTTATGTTCTTCAATAAGGCTATGTTTCCCTTCAAGTTGTGACGAGAAGAAAACAAGGCTATAAGCCTCCCTTTGGGGTCTTAAAGAAGGACGATCGAGACTATCGACAAGGAAGATGACCAGATTGTGGCCTCTTGACGCAGTTGCACTCTATTCAGAGTTCAGATGAGACAGAATGTCTTCTAGTGGCCGACATGGCCATCCTGTGCCCCCCGGCATGAGTGTGTTATGCTATGTCTTTGATTAACTCTAGATTTGATCTTTTAACTTTTTATTTTATTTATTTTAAATTTTTAGGATTAGTTTTATTTTCTAAAAATTAGTTTAGATTGTATCTCTTTTTTTATAATGAGTTTCCTTTTACTTTTTTATTTTCTCTATTGTGACTTTTCTTATTTCTTAGGTTTTTTAAACAAGGGTTAAGGCTCTTGTAAAAATATATTGAGTTTGATTTTGATTTAAATAAAGTTTGTTTTCGTTTAAACTTAGAGGTGGCTCTTCTATATTTATGAATTATCTCGCTATGTTTTTCTCTATAAACCTCTAATTCTAACGTCACACTCGAAGTTCCTTCTACTACATTAGATATGTAAACCTACGACCTGAAGCTATCTGGGACAAAGTTGCATGGAAAGATATCATGTATGAGATATGTGTGTTAAATAAAAAGAAGATTAAATACTGAAATAATTACTAAATATATAAATACTTACTAGTCACCAGTAACCCTCAAAATAATTTGGTTACCGTGCGATCTATTTTTCTGACAGCATGACTATATATGAAAAATCATAGTATAAGAAATACACATTTGAAATAATAAGATGAAAAAAAAATATTAAAAAATTATACAATATATCATGACATTGTTATTAATTTTTAACCACCTGATGTCATTCTGAATTAACTAAATTAACATTTTGTCAGTTCTCATTTCTAGAGTTCATTTGTATATCAAACTCCTCACCGCTAGAAAGCTCTCCATTATCTATTTTTCGTAAGTGACATTAATATCTACAAATAATTGTAATGTAGATTGTATTTTTGAATCAATTGAGTGTATCTCGACTTCTTTATTTTGATATGTATCATGGTTTTGGGCAGTTATGGTGGTTGACATTTCTATGGTTAACCGAGCATTCATTTGACACACTACTAATCATTCACTAGGTCTTCTTTTCTTCGTTGGGTACTTAAGATAGAATACTTGACCAACTTGTACTGCGAAGATGAAAGACTCAAACTTGTTGAATCTTTTGTTTGCGTTAACGTTACCTAAATTGTAGAAACGATGTATTTTGGTACCTGTTCTTGAAGTTGGATCATACTATGAACATCTAAACAATACACACCTTTTTAAAGGTCCATGATTTCCTCAAGTCTACCATAATAATACAATTGAGTATCATTGTTGTTTTTGGATTTTTTTTTTTTTAATGCAAACACTAGAATTATACGTAAGTCTTTGTGAATCGCGTTAGACCACGTGAAATGTGAATCCATTAACATAATCACCTGAATAGACTGTTATGTTATGGAGAGGTCCTGATGCAAGATTTTTTAGCCTTTCTTCTTGCACATTTGATATTCTACATTTGTTCGCTTATAACAATAGTTATAATATAAATTAGATGTATATATAGTACATTTGCATTGTAATAAATAATTTAATTACTAACTTACATAAATTTGAAACCAAAATATAAATTTTTCCTTTAACTTGTAATCTACCTCACTTAATTTTGTAGGTATAGTTGTTATTGATATAAGCTATCAAAGAAGGTAATTTGAAGACATATTAGATAACATGTCAAATATGAAAAACTATGTATGTATATATACTTAAGCTATTACCTTATGTATGGTTTGACCTCTTCACAGTTCAAGAATATTTATGTCCTGGCAGCATGATATTCTTGTTCATTTAACCATCTAGAAACGGTTACACCCATTGCTTAACCAAAAAAATTGAAAATAGAAATCATCTTTAGATCAACTAGTTGATTATCATCAGAATTTCGAGGACACTTACGATATCTGGTTTTCACAATATTAGCAAAATAATAAAATCAAAAGGAAGTTGCTTCTTCAACCAAATATATATTACATATTAATCCCTCAACTTTTGCTTTATTACGAATATTATTCTTTAATTTCCTCAAAAATCTTTCAAATGAATACATCCATCTGTATTGCACGGGACTACCTAGTTGTGCCTCATAAGGTAAATGGACAGGTAGATATTCCATTGAATCAAAAGAACTAGGTGGGTATATACGCTCAAGTGTACAGAGTATCATTGGTATGTCTGTCTAATGCCGAAGCATATCTAAAGTCATGAAAACCCTTGAAATCAAATTTCTAAAAAACATATTCAATTCTGTAAGTACTTGCCAAATATTGTTAGAAAGTAGATCATGGAAAGATATTGGAATTAGTTTTTGCATGAACACGTGATCACTACAAGAAAAAATCTGAAAGACAACACTTTTTACTCATTATCTATGTGGCTGAAAAAATATTATTAAAAGTACTGTTGTAAAAAGTTCACTCGAAGACAATGCTTTAAAATCGTTATTTTTTTTACAAAGATAATATTTTTGCAACGCTTAAAAAGTGTTATCATTTTTTGCAAAGATAATATTTTTATAACGCTTTTTAAGCGTTATCATTTTTGCAAAGAATAACGAGTTAAGACAACGCTTAAAAGTATTGTCTTTTTTAGCAAACATAATATTTTTTTAATGGATAACAAAGCGTTGTCTTTTTTAAAAATAGAAAACATGAGATATGAAAGTTGCACGAGTGAGTATCCATAAATAGATAAATATATTTACAAATAGAAACTATGAGTATCCACAAACTTTACAAACAGAAAATATGAGTATCCATAATTTTTTTTTAAATACAAGTATTTAGCAAAAGATACAACTTCATACAATTCAAACAAAAATAATGAATGCATGTATCAAATGGTTCTTGAGCCAAAAAGTAGTGTGACCTGAGAAGTAAGATAGTAAGCTAAGGTTCTTGAGCCAAACAGTGGGAAGAACAACAAGGGTTATGGTTACAGCAAAGAGCTGGGAAGAACTTAGTTCAGCTCCCAAGAAGTTCAAGCTTGAATCTAGGAAGATTCATGCCAAGTTATCACCCACTAGAGTTATGTTCTCCACACAACAAACCTATAAATTTTTTAGAGATTATACACAGAGAGCCTAGAAAACATTCAAATGAGGGCATATATCACAGATTATACACTTAGTTTGTCATTGTTATGAAGGTCTTTTGCTGGATTTATGATGGAAAATGGAATGATATTTCAAACACATCAAATTGAGGGCATATATTACAAAGCATTAAAACAATAATTTTCGGCGAAAGTAACAGGGGATCTTATGATAAACACCAAGGTACTTACATAAAGTTCTAGGTAAAGAACTATCTGCAATAAATAATTAGTGTGTTAGCCAAATAGGAATTCAATAATAGCTTCATTGAAGGAAGAACATTAGAGAACTTGTGCTCAGAATAATCATCCACTAGCTTCATGCATAAAGAAGAATGTTATCATTCAAAGAATAATAAACAAAGTAATAATAACTAAAACGTTGCTCTTTCACAAGATTTAACTAGTATAGCATCATCTACCAATGCAACCTTTCTCAAGGTTATCAAGCTAAACTGCATTAAGAGCTACAAAGAATGTCCTAGTTAGACATGAAAAGCATGAACAGATCAAGAACAACCTTCACAAGACAGTTAGTGTTTCTGAGGTAAATGAAATATAATTGAGCTTTGTAACGTAGAACATTGAGAATACGTTCAGAGATCAAGTGGAAAACAAGTAATGTGGGTTTGCTGGGGCAAATTGACATAGAAAAATCAATTTTTGAACAGGATATGTTTATATAGGAAAGAAAAAGTAGTATTTCCCCATAAATTCAAGATTCATAGGTAGGAATTTGAACAATATGTTTCTGGAAGGTACATCAGAAATTGAACTTTTAGTAAGATTCTCTTTATAAAGAGAACAAAGTCCAAATTGACATGACAATTAAAAGATTCTTTAGAAAAATGAAAAAGCACTGCAATTAAAAAAAAATTTAATCTTTCATCTTGTACATTTAATATTCTACGATCATTCGTCTATAACATTAGTTATAATATAAATTAGATGTATATATAATACAGTTACATTATAATAAATAATTTAATTGCTAACTTACATAAATTTGAAACTCAAATACAAATTCATCCTCTAACTTATGATCTACCTCACTTGCACTTATTGATGGATTTTGTAGGTGTAGTTGTTATTCGTATAAGCTATCAAAGAATTAAATTTGAAAACATATTAGATAGAATGTCAAATATAAGAAAAACTATGTATGTATATATACTTGAACTATTACCTTACGTATGGTTTGACATCTTCACAATTCAGAAATATATATGTCCTAGCAGTATGATATTCTTGTTCATTTAACCGTCTAGAAATAGTTACACTCATTGTCTTATCAAAAAACTTGAAAAATATAAAGAATCTTTAGATCAACTAGTTGATTATCATCAAAATTTCGAGAGCACTTACGATATCTGATTTTCACATTATTAGTAAAATAATAAGATCAAAAGTAAGTTGCTTCATCAACCAAATATACATTACATATTGATCCCTTAACTTTTGTTTTGTTACGAATATTATTCTTCAATTTTCTCAAAAACCTTTTAATGGGTACATCCATCTATATTACACGAGACCACCTAGTTGCACCTCAAAAGGTAAATGGACAGGTAGATATTCCATTGAATTAAAAAAAACTAGGTGGGAACATGCGCTAAAGCATACAGAATATCATTGGAATGTCTGAAGCCAAAGCATATCGGATGTCATGAAAACTCTTGAAGTCAAATCTCTGAAAAACAGACTCAATTCTATAAGTGTTTGTCAAACATTGTTAGGAAGTAGGTCATAAAAAGCCATTGGAATTAGTCTTTGCAAGAACACATGACAATCGTGACTCTTCATTCCAAACATTTTTAATCTATTTGTATCCACATAGTGAGACATGTTCAAGGCATATCCATCAAGAAATTTGATTGCTTTCAATCAAGTACATAATGTTTGCTTATCTTCTTTGTCCAATGTATAACAAGCCTACGGATATTTACCAGTTGTTTCATTCTGATGCAACTCATGTCTACTTACTAATTCTTTTAATTAGTCATGTGATTTTACTGTATCTTTAGTTTTCCTATGAAAATTCATCACAGTATTGAAGATGTTATCGAAGAAATGTTTCTCAACATGCATCGCATCTAAATTATGTCGAATGAGTAAATACTTCTAATATGGCAACTCTGAAAATATTCTTCTTTTCTTCCAACCACACTTTTTCACTCTAAAAATGTACTTATTTATGTCATAAGAATCATCCTAATATACTGGTAGAAATTCATAGCCGTCAATTTCATCAAGAACTCCTTCACCTGACTTCCATACTAGGGGAAGCTTACTGGCCCTTTCATTCCTTTTGAAAATTTTCTTATTTCGTCTGAATAGGTGATCAACTAGTAAAAAATTTATGATGATTATTAAACCAGGATATCTTTCCACTACAAGGCAATGAAAATGCATCAAACTACCCCATGCAATGTGGACATGCTAACTTGTCAGTCGTGCTCCATCTTGACAATTATATTGAGTATGCTGAAAAATTACTAATCGTCCATAACAAAGCATCATACATTGTAAAATTTGATTTACTTGCAATGTCATAAGTCTCCGACCCTATATTCCATAAATGATTCAACTCTGCAATCAAAAGTTGTAAAAAAATATCTATTTATCATTTTAGATTCTGACTACCTGGAATAATCATAGTAAAAAATATGAATTCATCTCTCATGCACATCCATAGAGATAAATTATATGGCATTAATATAATTGGACAAAATGAATATTGGTGTTCATATATAGCTTCCAAATGGCTAAAATCCATCTGCAGAAAGTCCAAGTCTCACATTACGTGGTTCCATTGCAAATGAGGAAAATGTTGTATTAAGATGTTTACATGTAGGGGGTCACAAGGATCATTATATTTTCTTCGTGTACATGGTTTTGATGCCACCTCATGCGGCTTGTTGTTATGGCATATGCATACAAGCATTAGAGCTTAGCAATTAACGGGAAGTAATACATTACTTTTAAGAAATATTTTTCTTCTTCTTCCCAAGCATGCGACTACTCTATTTATAATGAGAGCGATTATACATTCCATATTTCATCAATTCGCTATCTTCATTCCAAAAGATCATGCAGTTATTAATACAATAATGAATCTTATCAGCTAGCAAACCCAACTCTCTAATCAATTTCTTTGTATTGTAGTTATCATCATGCAGTTATCAGCAGGGAGCAACTCTAATATCAATTGACATGTGCCATCGTAACATATCATTCAAAGAAATAATGTTCTACCTCATTTTCAGTAATCTTGCAGTAGTTGATAGTTGAGAATGACTAGAATGAATGCTTCTCACAATTCTCTTTCACTAGCCTTTAACATGTCATACATTTTCTAAACTTCAAGCGTAGGTGTTTCCACTATATTCAATTGATCATATGCATTCATTACATCATAAACTATTGATTGCATTGCATGCATAGGCCTTGATGATTCCTGTAGAGCAATCGGGCAAGATGATGAAGCAATAGAAGGTCCAACTTAATCAAATACGTACAGCTCTCCATAACAATACTAGTTGTAATAATTTAGAACAAACTCATATCTACATATTATATATGTGCTTTCACTATATCCTCATCACGAAAAGCTTTATTTCTACATCTGCACTGATTATATGAATACTTTAACTCGGCAACATTCAAGCATTCTGGATGAGACTTAGCAAAGTTCACAAACTCTTTAACCCTAGTAAAAAATACTTGACTGATAAATCCATTGTCTAACCTATTGTACATCCAAGCCTTATTCATATACATTGCATCCTAATAAGAATAAAATTTTCAATATGGTTAATCATGACAAATTAAGCGTGCTTATATTTAAATTATTTAGGTCACATGAAACTAAGTATGCTTTTCTAAGGTAAATGTAAGAAACCTTAGTATCTTGTAAGTGTTGGTGCAATATTCCCTAGGTCAAGATTGACCTGGTTGACTGAGTTTGAATTGGTTCAAGCTCGAGTCTTGATGTTTGGGTTTCGATGTTTGACAATACATGAAGACAAGACATGGAGATTGCAGGTGTAATTGTTCATGTGGTGAGATTGTGAAGGAGAGTCAAGTAGGTCAAGGTTGACTGGATACTTGACTGAAAAATCCTGGTGAGTGAAGCCAGGTGAAAGTCCTAACTAGGAGGTTAGGCAGACTGAAAAATCCTGGTGAGTGAAACCAGGTGAAAGACCTAGTGAGTGAAGCTAGGCAGCTGGAAAATCTTGGTGAGTGAACCAGGTGAAAGACCTAGTGAGTGAAGCTAGGCAGATAGAAAGTCCTGGTGAGTAAAGCTAGGCAAATGAGAAGTCCTAGTGAGTGAAGCTAGGCAAAAGAAAAATCCTAGTGAGTGAAGTTAGGTGAAAGTCCTGGTGAGTGAAGCCAGGCACAGGAAATCCAGATGGATCAAGTTTGATCAGACATCTGGTGTTGGGAAGCCCAAGTAGGTCAAAGGGATTGACCGGATACTTGGCACGGGAAATCCAGGTGGATCAAGGTTGATCTGACACCTGGTGGAGAAAAGTCCAAGTGGGTCAAAGGGATTGACCGGACACTTGGTGAGGGAGTTCTAGCAGGTCAAGGGTGACCAGATGCTAGGCATGATGTACCAACAGGTCATGGTTGACCAGATGTTGGTTTAGGAGACTTTGGACTCGGTTTTGGGCAAAAACAGGAGCTGGATCGATCAGTCTATCGATTGGCTCATGCCCAATCGATCGGCTGATCGATTAGGTGAGTCCCCACGACAAACCTCCTCCCAATCGATCAGTGGATCGATTGGGGAGAAGTGTCGCGCGAATAGAAAGCCTCCCAATCGATCAGCCGATCGATTAGGAGCCTCTAATCGATCGGGTGATCAATTGGGAGCCTGCAATCAATCGGGTGATCGATTGGGAGCCTCCAATCGATCGGGTGATCGATTGGGAGCCTCCAATCGATCGGGTGATCGATTGGGAGGTGCGATTTCATGTGCTAAGCTCTGAATCGATCAGTCGATCGATCCAGACACTTTTTGAGAGCACAGAGGCGCTCTAGATCGATCGGTCGATCGATCCAAACCCTCCCCGATCGATTGGGAGCAATCCAATCGATTGGGATCTGACCGTTGGCACAGGATATAGCTGTTGGTGTGCGTTCGTCTTCGGTAGAACTCTCGGCTTTCATCTCTGATCTTCACAGCGATTCCACAGCTCCTCCACAGAGTTCTCACCGCCAGATCTTGAAGGTTCTTGGAGGCATTTCCAAGTCAAGAGGCGGATCTAAAGCAAGAAGAAGAAGCTAGGGTTAGGGTTTCGGGTGTAAACCGTGTAAGCTTTCCCTTGTATTTGCTTCTCTTTGTTTCTTGTTGTATTGAGAGTATTGTAGGGCTTCTCTACCTTCGGTAGTTACTGAAAAGGAGTGTTTTCATAGTGGAGGGTGTGTGAGTATGTGGATCCTTGGACTAGTCACCTCTTCTTGAGGTGGATACAAGTAAATCCCTAGTGTTAGCGTTGAGTGTTGTTTCTTTGTATTTTCCGCTGCACATCATCTCAAGAAACAAGCAACGACGAGCACGAGATCGCGCCAAGCTATTCACCCCCCCCCCCTAGCTACATTTTGGTCACAACAAGTGGTATCAGAGCGAGGCCGCTCTTCACCGGAATCATCGCCGGAAGGGGCAACAAAGCTAGAGGGTGAAGAAGTTGAAGCAAATTCATCAAAGTCAAAGAATTCAAGAAGCTCAACTTCAAGATGGAATTCCGAGATGGACTCGGATTCGATAAGAGGGTGCCTCCACCATTCACAATGATGAGCTTCGATCTTTGGAGATCAAGGATCGAGAATTTCTTGATGGTGGAGATAGAGCAATGGTTTGCTCTAATGGAAGGCTTCGAAGCTCCAAAGAATTCAAAGGGAAAAATTCTCAAGAGGAGCAAGTGGAGCCAAGAACAAATCCAAAGATGTGAGGCCAATGACAAAGTGACCAAGCTTTTGGTCAATTTATTGTCGAGCAACATCTTGGAGCAAATTGGAGATTTTGAAGATGCCAAAGAGCTATGGAGCAAATTAGCCAAGATTCATGAGATCCCCTCTACTGTATCAAATCAAGAAGAATCCAAAGAGGGTGACTCATTGGATCAAAATCAAGAGGACTCCAAAGTTGAGAGATGCTCAACTTCCGAAGATGAAGAAGTCCAAGAAGCCTCATCTTCAAAGGAGTACAATGAAAAGGGCAAAGAGGGAGCATACTCTTTGTTCCATATACAAGATGAGGATGAAGAAGCTTCCACCTCCACAAGTCGAGTCAAATCTACTGGAGGAGCATCACTGTCGGAACAAGAGGAAGTTTCTACATCCGGATCAAAAGGAGAAAATGTCATCCCTACACATGAAGATATAAATGTCTCAATTAAGAATAAAAATCATATTATATATTTTGAGTGTAGGGAACAAGGGCACTACAAGAGCAAGTGCCCTAAATTGTCCAAGAAAAAGGGTCAAGTGGCACTAAAGGGCAAGGAGAAGCCCAAGGAGACCGTCCCCATAACAAAGAAGAACAAGGAGCACATTGTGTGCTTTTTGTACAACCAAAGAGGACATTATAGAAGTCAATGTCCTAAAGGGAAGAAGACGGTCAAGCCTAAGGGAGGAAGCACAATTCAAGGGGGAACCTCCAAGGTAAATCGAAAGGTATCATTTATTGAGCCTACCCCTTTAAATAATGGTGAAAAGCATGATAGTTCTAATTTATATCATTTTAATGTTATTTACTATAAAAATAGGAAACATGATAGCATTAAGGAAAAACATATGACTCTTCATGCTAAAACCACTCAATCTAGGGGTAAGAAGGTAGATAACCAACTAGGAAGTAATCCTAAAGATTTTAGGTATTTACCTAAGAATATGAAAAATCAATGTTTTAGTCAAAAATCAATGTTTTAGTGAAAAATCCAAGGTTGAGGGATTATGGAGAGAAAATCAAGTCTTAAGGTCAAGACTTGATAAATTAGAGAGGACTCTTAGAAAAATCACAAATGATACACAAGGATTCAAGAGTCAAAATCTAGGTTTAGGACAACAAGGGTCATCCAAGGGCCATAGGGGTTTGGGATACAAACCTAAAACTAAAAAGGATGTGCCTTCGTATCATATGGTTCCATATAATTATGGAACCAACCCTAGGTCAAATGGTCAAGTCAAAAATACTAGGAAGATTATTCCTAAGAGTATTTTTGCAACAAAAGTGACTAAGACTTCTAAGAGGTCCAAGAAAATCACAAAGAAGGTCACAAGGGAAAAAATCCCTAGAGGTGATCTAGAAAATGTGACCAAGGCTTCTAAGAAGCCTAACAAGGTCACTAGGAAGGTATCTAGGGAAGTTATCCCTGGTGAATACCTAGAGCATCCAAGGAGCACCAATAGATTTTGAATTCCTAGGAGCATTTTCTCTACCCCTTAGATGGGTTAGAGAGTGTCAACTCTATTTGAAAGGGTAGTTAACCCAATCATGATGAAGTTGGCACTCTAAGAGCATTTTCATGGTTATTGTTAACCTTTGAAAATGATAAGGATTAATTGATTACTATTGGAAAGGGTAAGATGTGTCATAACTTGAGAAATTGGATATAATTTTAATTGGCACAAGAAATCAAGTCTAAAGAATGTCAAGTTGGGATGTTGGCATTTTATTGGGAAGTTAAAGACAAATCTAAGCCTTATTTTAATTTGTTACTCTTTAAAAGAGCAATATGAGTCAAAATTTGAGGAGTATGCTTAATTTAAAATTGACACAAATTAGGAAAAGTAAAAGAAATGTCATAATTGGGTTTTGGCATTTTCTTGGAACATTTTGGACAATGTAGGGTTTAAACTTTAAGTTAGCTAAGGTTTAAGAATACTTAGATAATTATTCTAGGTATTTTGTTTATGCTAATTTGTCATGCTTTGTGTGCCCATCATATGCCATGACATCGTATTTTGCATTCATATTTTATTATGAAAAACATAAAAATACCATTTTTGTCATGTCATACATACATCATGTAGTTATAGGAAATTTTCTTTTGAAAATTATTTATCTTTGATGTATGTCATATCGCATCATGCATAATTTTTAAATTCCTTGAAATTAAGGACAAATGGCATTTGTTAACAAGTAACATTCTTGGTGATGTTCATAACCTCAAAATGCCTAGATAGATATGCATGATCCCTAGATTAGGGCAAAACCAAAGTTTACATCTCACTAAGAACTATACGATGACTTGTATGTGGTTTCGTACACATTAAATACAAGTGAGATGTTAGGATGATGAACAAAACTCAAGATGTTGATTTAGTACATTTTTTTTAGTCTTAAATTCATCAAAACACATAGTTATATGTTTTCCAATCATTGGGAAAGCTAATGTACAAGTCATGTGCATTGAGCCCAAAGAATATGGTTGGATATTGGTTTTGAAAATGATTTCAAATATGTTTTGGAAAACCTTGATGAAGACTATCTTTCGATAGTAATCATCATTGAATAGTTGAGCACAAACTTGGAAGAAAACATTAAACTTTTTACAAGTTTCCAAGTTTGTGTCAATCTTTGAAAATATAATATATTTTCATAGAAAACTATTTTTCTTGATAGGATATGCCTTAAATAATGTCTACATGAATTTTCATGATTTTTATAATTTTGTAGAATTTTTGGGGAGTTTCTGAAGTTGACTGAAATGGAATTTCAGCAAATCAATCACCCGATCGATTGGAGTGCCTCAATCGATCGGGCGATCGATTGAGAAGGCATTTCTCGCGAGCAGAAGCTTACTGGATCGATCCGCCGATCGATCCATACTAGCTGAATCGATCAGTGGATTGATTCAGGCAGGTTCAATCGATTGGGACTCAACCCCAATCGATCTGGGATGCTGATTTTGGCTGGGAAAGCCTGATTTCAGCATTTTGAGCCATCTTTAGTCTATAAAACCATTTATAACCCCTCAAAAATATTTATATACCTTTAGGGGGAGTTTTCATGATGAAAACAAGGATGGATTGGTTAAGGGAGACTAAGTAGAGGTTTAGGTTAAGGTTTGTTTTAATATTGAATTTTTGAACTTCAAAACTTCTAAATTTAGGTTTCCTAAAGGTTTAGGGATTCCAAGTCATTGTTGGTGCACTGACAGAAGTTACGTGCATGTCTTTAGGAGGAGTTACTCTTTAAGGACATGAAAATCTATTTTTCATACACCTTGGAAGGTGGTTAACCTTCTTTAGCGAAAATGCTCAAGGTTGGGCATTTGAAAGTAATGGAGAGTGGATATCTTCATTATTCAAGTGGCGTATGCTCACGGATGAGCATTTGATAACAATGAACGGTATGGGACCTTCATTTGAATCGTATATGAAAATACCAAGTGGTATATGCTCAAGGATGAGCATTAAAAATAATGAAGGGTTGGGACCTTCGTTATTGTGTTGTGAACAACGAGTGAAGTTGTAAACAACGTTGGGTAACTCTTCAAGGGGAGAGTTTTTTTATGTGTGCCAATAGGGGGAGAATGTGTGGTTAAGTTAGACCTTCATTACCTAAAGAGGGAGTTTGCCCTCTAGAAAAGGAGGAGAATGAAGGAAACCATCATTCTTACATTGACATGAAGGAGAGTTGTGGCTATGAGATTAGCCTAATTTAAAGGTATTGTCAAACATCAAAAAGGGGGAGATTGTTGGTGCAATATTCCCTAGGTCAAGATTGACCTGGTTGACTGAGCTTGAATTGGTTCAAGCTCAAGTCTTGATGTTTGGGTTTCGATGTTTGATAATACATGGAGACAAGACATGGAGATTACAGGTGCAATTGTTCATGTGGTGAGATTGTGAAGGAGAGTCAAGTAGGTTAAAGTTGACTGGATACTTGACTAGAAAATCCTGGTGAGTGAAACCAGGTGAAAGTCCTAACTAGGAGGTTAGGCAGACTGGAAATCCTGGTGAGTGAAACCGGTGAAAGACCTAGTGAGTGAAGCTAGGCAGCTGGAAAATCTTGGTGAGTGAAGCCAGGTGAAAGACCTAGTGAGTGAAGCTAGGCAGCTGAGAAGTCCTAGTGAGTGAAGCTAGGCAGATGGAAAGTCCTGGTGAGTGAAGCCAAGCAAATGAGAAGTCCTAGTGAGTGAAGCTAGGCAAAAGGAAAGTCCTAGTGAGTGAAGCTAGGTGAAAGTCCTAGTGAGTGAAGCCAGGCACAAGAAATCCAGATGGATCAAGTTTGATCAGACATCTGGTGTTGGGAAGCCCAAGTAGGTCAAAGGGATTGACCGGATACTTGGCACGGGAAATCCAGGTGGATCAAGATTGATCAGACAACTGGTGGAGAAAAGTTCAAGTGGGTCAAAGGGATTGACCGGACACTTGGTGAGGGAGTTCTAACAGGTCAAGGGTGACCAGATGCTAGGCATGATGTACCAACAGGTCATGGTTGACCAGATGTTGGTTTAGGGGACTTTGGACTCGGTTTTGGGCAAAAATAGGAGATGGATCGATCAGTCGATCGATTGGCTCATGCCCAATCGATCGGCTGATCGATTGGGTGAGTCCCCACGACAAACCTCCTCCCAATCAATAAGTGGATCGATTGGGGAGAAGTGTCGCGCGAACAGAAAGCCTCCCAATCGATCAGGTGATCGATTGGGAGGTGCGATTTCGCGCGATAAGCTCTGAATCGATCAGCCGATCGATCCAGGCACTTTCCGAGAGTATAGAGGCGCTCTGGATCGATCGGCCGATCGATCCAAACCCTCCCCGATCGATTGGGAGCAATCCAATCGATTGGGATCCGACCGTTGGCGCAGGATATAGCTGTTGGCGTGCGTTCGTCTTCGGTAGAACTCTCGGCTTTCATCTCCGATCTTCACAGCGATTCCACAGCTCCTCCACAGAGTTCTCACCGTCAGATCTTGAAGGTTCTTGGAGGCATTTCCAAGTCAAGAGGCGGATCTAAAGCAAGAAGAAGAAGCTAGGGTTAGGGTTTCGGGTGTAAACCATGTAAGCTTTCCCTTGTATTTGCTTCTCTTTGTTTCTTGTTGTATTGAGAGTATTGTAGGGCTTCTCCGCCTTCGGTAGTTACCGAAAAGTAGTGTTTTCATAGTGGAGGGTGTGTGAGTGTGTGGATCCTTGGACTAGTCACCTCTTCTTGAGATGGATACCAAGTAAATCCCTAGTGTTAGCGTTGAGTGTTGTTTCTTCGTATTTTCCGCTGCACATCATCTCAAGAAACAAGCAACGACGAGCACGAGATCGCGCCGAGCTATTTACCCCCCCCCCCCCTCTAGCTACATTTTGGTCCCAACAGTAAGATGTTCTCCTATGATTGGATTAGAAGAATGAGTTCTTTTTTAGGTCTCATGAAACTAATTGCAATTGAATAGGAATCATTGTATCTCTAACATAGAGGATGTTTGGCTGAGCTTATAAGCTCTCCAAAACAGCTTATAAGCTGTTTTGGAGCTTATAAGCTCTTCAAATTTGTTTAGTAAATTTTTTTTTCAAACAGCTTATAAGCTGTCAAAATAAGTTGTTTTGAAGCTTATAAGTTGTTTTTAAAAAAGTATGGAAGACCCTACTTTTTAAAAAAAGATCTTATTTTAATAATTTATTTCTCTAAAATATCCTTATATAATTTCATAAATCTCCATCTTATCCTCCATAAATTTTTATAAGCCTAATATCTTTTTATCTCCGCCGACTTTTCTTCCAACGTTATGTCATCTTCTCCGCCAACGCCTCTTTCTAATTTTATCTCCCCCAGTGCAGAAATTCGCCCAAACCCCTCTATTAATAAAAATCTCAAAACCCTCTATTAATAGTATTATACCATTTTTGGTAATTTTATTAATAAAAAGATCTTATAATACCAAACACATCAATATCTTTAAGTTGATTGTAATAAGTTTATCCAAACACTTTAACAACTTATTTTTAAAATAAGACCTAACAACTTATAAGCTCCTAAAACAACTTATAAGTTATATGAGCTTATAAGCTGTTTTTAATAAGTTTAACCAAACACCCTCTTAGTCTAATTATCAAACATCACAATTAGCATGGGCAATCAAAATAATATGATATATATATATATATATATATAATACTAGCGCAACAGTATGGTTCTAAAAATCAAAACATACATGGAATATACACATAATATCAACAAAATAATATTGCAAGGCTAACCAGACTCACTAGCACACCGGGCTCGTAAGCACAATAGCCTCGGAAGCAAATTCGGCCTCGCGAGAACAACGCAAGGCTGGATTCAGCCCACAAGCATACACGACCTGAGAGCACCAAAGCCTTACCTTGCGACAAAGAGGAGCAGACAAATGACGCTCGAAGGAGTGATCGTGGATGCTGGAGAGCATGAGCACAGTGACGCTGGAGAGGAGATGGACTTCGAAGAGGAGAAGGAACTCGAGCACACTGACTCACGGATGTCAGAGAGCACGAATGACTCGGGAACGCTAAAGAGAATGCTGAGGAGGCTGGAGACTAGGCTGAGCTTGCTAGACACAAGGCTGAGCTCGCTGGATGTTGCCGTCGAGGACACGTGAAGGAACGCCGGAGAAGATGGGTGAGAGAGGAAGTTCGTCGGAGATGTCGCGAATGATCATCGATCAAGTTCACCGGAGGGTGAGAGAAAGGGGAGATCAATCGTGTGAATGCAAGATTGGACCGAAAATCCTATATGTTTTCCATTTTAGCGATGGAAGATTTACTCCGTCACTATTAGCAACAGCTAATATTTAATCTATCGCTTTAGCGACAAAATAAAATATTTTGTCACCAATTATCGACTGCTTTTTTAAATTTTATTGTATAATTAGCGACGGATTAAATACTCCGTCGCTAATAGCGACGGTGAATAAGTACTCCATCGCTAATATAGCAACGGAGTAAACTAAAATAATCTGTTGCTAAAACTAGGGCTAATACATGGTTATTTTTATAGGGGATGTAAGACAAACAATTTTGGTAAGGAAGAGAGATGATCTGAAATAGCAAAATGAGTTAGCATTTCAATTTGTATTTTTTTTTTTTTTAGGTGAGGGATGAATTGTGATATATAATGTGTAAATTTTAAATTTAGAATATATATTTTAAATAAATAGTAGTGAAATTTTTTTAATGTCTTTATAACTTAGTATAAAAGATATTTATTAGTGTCACTAATGATTAATTAAGAGGACATTTTAAATTGATTTTATAAATTATCATTAGTGATGATTTTTATTGTTATTGATATTTAAATTTATCTATAATAATAAGGCATACCCTCCGTGACGCATAAATCTTTGCTGACATTTCAGACTTGTGTTATATCTTGCATATTTGAAGTTGACATTCATATTTTATATCAGTATTATAAAATATTAAAAATGTAAGAAAAGTTATCAAAACTTTAATGATATGGCGGGTAAGATGAAATCTGAAAGTGGGTTCGATATTAAGAAAATTGATTGATGTAACGGTCAAAGTTAAAAAAGGGTCCATTCTCATATTATATTGATATCATGTCAAAAAAAAGTTCAGTGTCACAGTCGAGTGCTCTAATCGACCAAAGAGTCGATCGGACATGCTAGGGCATCGCTTGGCTGGACCGAACTTTATACTTAAGTATAGCGGTCGAGCACAAGATGAATCCCAGACATAAAGTCTGACCGGATATATTATCCGATCGAATGCTGAATCTCCAACATCAACCTTGTCGACTCAAAGGTTGATCGGACCTTAGGGGGTTCAACTCTCCACTCATGGACATTACCCTGAGCTTATATCTACCCGACCCTAGCGTCGATCGGACAGCCGGAGCCCAGCTCCCCACATGAACATGACTCCCAGTCTACACGCGGTTGGTCCAGAGCCGATCGGACTCTCTCTAGAAGATAGTCTTGTCAGGGAATCATAACAGCCTGTTAGAAAATTTATCATTATTCTTATATATGCATGCAATGGAGCCTTCTTCGACCTATAAGAAGGTTGTCGTACATACTCCACCATTCAACATACTTTGACACCAGAGACGGTATAAAAAGGAAAAATCCTCTCTATTGGTTAGGTAGATGTATGAATGTATACGCATCCGCATACTCACGTATTTTTATACTATTGTTCTACTGTTCATCGTCTTTTTCATTTCGTTAGGTTATTGTTCTAACTTGAGTGTCGGAGCGTCTATACCAAGAACCCCTACCGTACTTCTGGCTCTAACATTTCTGTGGACATTATCTGTGTCAGTCATATACGAGCCACCTAGACGCCCCCTCTTAATAAGCACGTCATCTCCACCACTTGAAGACACCATCATTTAATATAATTAAAAGTATATTATAAAGATATTTATGTTTAGTGAGGAGAGAAACGATCTGATCAAAGACAAACTAGAAACAATTATAACTTCTAAGACGATTATAATTCTTATAGTTGAATTCTAAAGACGATTGATATGAAGGCGGATTGGCTTTCCTGAGAAGTAGTAATTAGGAAGTGCGGTAGAATTTATAGGAATGTTAGCAGCAATGTAGCTCTCAAATTAAAGGACGTCCAGTGCAATTAGTAAAATAATATTCCTCGGCAAGGGCGGAGCCCGCCCAGGTGATCTACCCGGATTGATCGTGAGTAGTGGGCTACAAGCTAGAGTCAGCGTCGATGTAGTCCCCGAGCTGCTTCCTCTTTCTCTCCGGTTATTTTTGTTCTAGTTAATTAGAGCTAGAGTTCATTCAGTTCTATTGCACTTCTCACAAATAGCCATTTTTTAGCAGGATACACCACCAACAGATGATATTAGTTTACTGTACCACGTGACTGAAATAATTAATTGAGACGTGAGATTCTGATCTTGACCAACTTTAAGGGATTTCTAACCAGTTCCAAAATAAGAGATTCGATCACATGATTAGTATTTACGATATGAAGTAAAATTTATTCCATCCCTTCAAGCTGAGTTGTGTTGTATATATAGCGATGGAATTATGCTGAGACAGTACTCAGACAGATATCACATCTACTCTTTTTTTTTTTTATGGCGGCGGCAGTTTGGAGATGCAGATTCTTCTTTGTTAGATCACATGCAGATACATGCACGTTTTCCTAAGAATGGCTGCGCAGTTGATGATGCAAATAATGAATGACACGAGGGGCATTTCAACATCTGTGTTTATTCTCTCTTTTTTTCAGATTTTTAAGTCACGCAAACACTTAAAATTCTTAATCCATCCCTTGACTATTAATTGTGTTGTGCTCGACGGAATATTAACGTGATAAACTTTAAGAGATTTCTAACCAGTTCAAAACCTATTCAAAGGACAACAAAGAATAATATATTCTCAATATGGTATCATAATTGTACAAATTTGTCTGTTTAATTGTGCAAATTCTGAAATATACAGATAACAAAAAAAAAAGGCGTGTGCATCAAAAAAGGGCAATTTTATAAATCCTAAGATATAAAAATCAGCTGGATAAATGGTTAGATACACAGTCCATGATGCAAAGTTAAAACCTCAATTGTTTCGAGATTTTTCTCTCTCGGTGTTGCCAGATAAATAAGGTTGCTGATTCTTTTGGAAAATTAGGTTGCTGCTCGGCCATTTGGTAATACCTTCGAGCCCTCTGTTGATGTTGGTGTGGCAATCATTCCTCCGGCGAGGCCTATTAGTTATGGATTAGGCTTTTCCTTCAAATCGAAAATTCAATCGGTAGTCGCGTACCAGTTCTGAGAGAGTGCTTCTGCAAGAACTCTCTGCAGGTTGAGTAACAACATAATTAAGTGGCCGGTCAAAGAATCTCACTTGAAGATAATACTACCAAGTATGAACTACTAACCATTAAGTAGAGTGTGAAGTTGTTGTATATCATCTGATGTGCATATATCGATTAGAGAATATATTCCAGGTCTCAGTGCTTCATCTATCTCCCTGCAGAATGATGATGGCATGTTAATCCTTGGAAACGGTAAGTAGATTAACAGTGCATTAGCAGATCAAGTGTATATTTGCAAGACAAGCTCTTTCAGTACAATTATGAAAAAAGTATACTTTGAAAATTTGTTAAATTAACCTTTTGATGCCTGTTTGGAGGGGACCAAACCCACAATATACATTGACGTAACTGGAAAGGAAGTAAATTGAAGACTTCCCGACAACATTCTTTTGCTGTCTTATCTGCAAAATAAATATAGGTCATTGTAAAGTAGGTAACATGAACAACTGACAGAAACGAGCAGCGATGGAAATGGAGACAGAAAGGGAAGAGATTACTTTTCCCAATTCAGCAATGGACAATGAGAGGGAAAATGTTAAAATTTGGACGCTAGAGATTACTTTTCCTAATTGTTCATGGCTGAATTTGGAAATGTAAAAAGATATAATTACTATATAATTATTGTGAAAAATTTTCCAAGTCATATAATTGATGAAAAAATATACGATTTTAGAAACAATAATATAATTGAGATCAAATAATAACAATTATTTAGTCGTAGTATGCAATCCACGATATTAATTAAATAGTTCTAAAATAAATGAAAACACAAAAATGATGTGCATAACCAAACCTCTTCGTAAATCCTCCTCAGGGAGCTGGCACATTTGATTGCCTCGTCCATGTCCCAAGTAAAACAACCTTTCCTGTATTGTGAATTTACATCAACAATCTCCAGACAGTTAAGCAAAGTAACTACTGAATCTTGGAGAAGGGCAATCGACCGTTCAACCTCACTGTAATATAAAAAGGAGAAAGAAAATAATTATCTTAGACTTATAGCAATCAACAGCATTTGGAAAAGGAAAAGTATGTCCAACATAAATTTAAAAAAATGATAGATTTATTAACTTCTACAGATATAGGTCACATGAAAGAGAAGTCGATAAATTAAAAGTGAAGGCAAATAATGCACTTGAAGCACATTAAATAACATCTGATACTTCAAACATGTTAAAAGGTATACTCCAAGTTACATTCTTGCAGAAAAATTCATGGCAACTAACTTCTGTTGTATCAGAAAAAAATAATAGTTCAACTGTTTTGTCCTAGTCAACACTTCAACTTCACCCCATATGGCAATCCTACCTCAGCCTGGTTCAATACAAATAATCAGAATCGGCCTTCAATGAAAAAGTAACTAATGAACAAATGCAATATGCATAGCTGCCTCAGAGCTCACTTTTCCCAATAATAGTGTGATTTTAAAAAAGGGTGAAATAATAGCTTTCCATAGGAAATGCATGAGCCAAGGGCGATGCTAGTTCCTATTTGTCTGCACATTGGCATAATATATTGTTATTCAGTCTTTTTTTGGGGGGGTTGTTTGCGTATTACCCTTATTTTGACACACAGTAGACGAGCAAAATAAATCATGATTATATAACATTGCCATAAATCAGCATGAACTAGCACTTCCAGATTCTAACTTTCAGATAATCAATAAAAGTATTTCCACACAGAATGACAACTATGAAAAGAATATCTTTTTCTTTCGGCCAATACAATTACTTGGTAGTTTATTTTGTCCTAATGATTTCAGAAAAAGTTTATTATCCTAAACTAGCTAAAGCTTAAAAGGCTCATATTGTACAAACCGGAAAACTTGATATACCTAGAAGATGCCGATAGATCTTCTTAACTAACCGCAGCATATGCCTAGAGGACAGGGCTTAGTTTAGATTAACTAAAACAGGTGAAAATGCTATAATACTTCACCCAGTATGGTTGCTATCCAACCACAAGAGTCATATTGTTCTGCATCAAGTCAATTTTTTGTTATTAACATTAGTTTGATCATCATTGATAACAAAAATCAGATAGCTTTTTTAGGATTTTTCTAACAAGAAAATATTTTGACTGAATGTTTTCTGTCTGCTTGTCAGTTTGACCAATCAACGATTTCAAACCAACTAATCTTGGAGGTGACCGGCCCAGCCCCACAGAAGTTTTTCACCGGCCACTAGGATAAATCGGGAAGTGCTCATGGAGACCCATCCAGATGGCCAACATTCTTAGGTCCGCTTCTGGAGAAAAAAATCTCTGCAGTGCGCCGCAACTAAAACTCGAACCTTAAATCCCTTAGTTGTCCATTGGAAGGCCTAACCATCGCATCATTGCCCCGGGGGCACCTATTTATTAATCAATCAACACAAGGTATAACAACATTGAAATAATATATAACATTTACAATTTACATATATAAGATATAATGTGCTTGAATTGAATCCATGCACTATATTTTGCCAAGGATGCACTGGCTTGTATAATGCCAGGATGTAAGCTCTATGAATCTTAAAGCTAATGTGCTAAAACATGGTTGTCATCATAATACAAGAATATTATCAATGTTTTTAAAGTCGTAAATTTGCCTTCACAAAACGTTGGGTATGTATGCACCATGTCATACAATGTCTTTAGTTGAAAGTTAAGTAAGCTTGATTTTACCCAGATATTACAGCTCCATTTTTGGGTCTTAAAACATGTAAACAAAGTAACATAGTCATAGCCCCCATGGGTTGGCGCAATTGGTACTTGCATGAATGTTTGCTCCAATAAGTCTTGGCATCAATTCCCAGTGGGTACAAAATACCTCATTGGGTATCTGCCTCCCCATGCAAAGGGCCACAAATGCCCCTCGTGATTTACCTACTTGTATCTTATCGTGGGGCCGGCGATACTAGGCCACTATGTTGGGCAAAATGCCCCTTATGATTTATCTATCTGTATCTTGTTGTAAGGCCAACAATACTAGACCGCTTGCGGGTGAGATATCACCCTTTTGCTCTAAAAGTAACATAGTCATGATTTTTTAACTTCTATTTAATATATTGTCGAAAGGTTTAAAATAGTCTAAGTCCTCAATTTTTTATAATTTATTATATTTCTTAGAAATAACGGGAGAATTATTAAAAGGTTATTTAGTATTTAAAAAAGTTAATTAAAATTTTTATTAGGATAACCTATGTCATTACTCATGAAGTATAAGTCTTATTATCAATCCATAAGAGCATCCACAAAAAGTGCAGCCTGGTGCACGAAACTCCCGCCATGCGGGGTCCCGGGGAAGAATCCATTGTACACAGCCTTTTAATAATTCCACAAGAAGAGCATCCACAATGGAACTAAATATTTCTCTCAAATATTTGTGGTCCCCACGTCCACATCATCCATTAAATATCTCACTCCTTAAATATTCCAAATTCTACAGTCAAATATCCCCTCAACCAAATATTTATGGGTCTTACCTACTAAATATCTCTCTGAAATATCTCAAATTCCACATGGGCCCCACTATTATCTTATTAATTTACATCTAATTTTATATTTAAATAATATTAGTTATACTAATTTCATAAATTTTTTAAATTAATATTTATTTACTAAATATTTTTTACTTCATGTATTTACTTAATTAAAAAAATACAATAACTACTGCAGCTGTTGCTGCAGCAATAGCTTCTTTATTTATTTTTTTCATAAACAATCCACGCTGGAGAGAAATCACCAGGCAAAGAATTATGCCCGGTGATTTCTCAATATCCCCATCATCTATGCTCACAATGAGGGGTGTTTGATTTAAGGGGATATTTGGAGAAATATCTCCTCCAAATATTTCTCATTGTGGATGCCCTAAAAAAGGAGTCAGGATCCCGATGCCATATACTAGATAAGTTTTTGAATTAATACAATTTTCCTTATAATATTCATGCAAGTGATAAGTTTAACTTCATAAAAACTAAAACCTATCACCCAAACAATTATTCCTACACTTATAATTCCATGAATATCATGCAATATCATACATAGTCAAATTGTCTCATGCTTAGAGAAGAATTAAATTATTTTTTAAAAAATAATAATTGTTGTACATCTATCTGTGTTGGAAAAAATGTCCATAACTTATGGTAAAATAAACCCTTATGCATTTCTTAATTGTTCAGGTAACATTAAAAATTATTTTGACAGACATAATATGATTGAACGAGTATGATTTGCTAAATTCGCCCTTAGTTGATCTGCTAAAAATTATTGGGTATATGTTTGAAACTTAGAGACCATGAAGGAAAATAAATCATCACACATTGGCATGAAATGAAAAGACATTTAGTGAAAATTAAATGGTCACTACCGTGACACATAATAATAGTTCTTCCATGCCTATCTATGCCTAAATGCCACATATTGAAAGATTCATGCCATTGTAGTTGAGTCAAGGTCCACCCTTTCCAGGGCCATCAAACTTCATAGTTTCATTGATCCGGCCATCTATACATTAGAAAGTAGAGGAATGACTGTCTATTTGTCAGAAAGATATGTAAAATATGCAAACATAATAATCAACTTTCATGCAAGCTCATCCAAATCTAACCAACAGAAGAAGCAAAGAGTATAACATACTCCAACATGAGAAATAAATATTAAAAGGTTCTAAAAAAGAGAATATAGAATGCTTACTATGTCCGGTGCCTAAGGGTGGTGTATAAAAGCTTGCAGCATGAAGTATATAGATCAACAGAGAATTCACGGTCAACCATATAATCATGGGCATCATTACAAGATCCCGATACATCTGGAGAATCAGTAGAAAAGTTGCAGTCAAGAGAATCTCTGAGTTCACAGAAGTTCTTGAAAAGTACCATTGGTACATGCAAACATTGGCCAGCATGGCATTTATTCATATGGAGAGACTGCTTCCCAGCAATTGTTATAAGAACCTCTACACACATAAGAATAACTGAACCAGCGTCAGCATTAACCCCGGTTTTATTAAGGAGCAACTTCTCCCCATAAAAGATTTTTGGATGATGAATGTGCACAATTATATTGAATAAACATACAACTAGACTTGAGATTCTTTCCTTGATCACAGGCTTTTGTTCTGCAGCACATATCAAAAAAAAGTTGAAAAAAGAGATTAGTTTCCCACTGCCAAGTGCCAAATTAGACAATCAACACATATTTTTAATAATTAAAATACCACAATTTATATTGACTAAAAAAACTTGCATTTCGTTGTAATTATCTGATAAAAAAAACAGACGTCACAAGAACCATCATCAAGTACCTGAAACATATTCTAGAACCAAGTCCAAACCATCTATGCCACCTGCAACGATGGGGGATACCTTGCTACCATCAACATTTACAGTTCTTATTTCATAGCCAGTATGATAACCTGGCTGCATTCCAATCATTGCCCTTTCTATTGCAAGCACAACCATCTCCAGATGCAACTTTGTTGGCCTTGAAATGAATTTTCTGAATGACAATCTAAGCAACCCTTTGAATTTATTGATTTCACATTCTCTGGCATAAAGAGGCTGGCCTTCACAAACACTAATATGAGGTTCTCTCTGGAGCATCTTTGTATTTGATCCAGTATCATGAGATGAAAGGGTAGCTGACTTTCCTTGCACAGAAATGCATTTCCCAATAGCTCTCAAATGATCGTTTATAAAATGTATGTATACATCTTTTGACAAATGAGGATCAGTCAAATTGATGTAATCTCCAATAACTTCAAGATATTTCAATATACCATCTAACCAAACAAAACTCAACTGATTGGGCCTGCCAACCATTTCTGCTACTTCTTGCAGAATTACATGAGAAATTTCAAGTAGACCAGCCATGGAAGTTGATGGAAATTTCTGAAAACCACTTCGAGATTCCAGTTCAATGCGAAACAAAAACATGCATCTTAGCTTAAGGATTGCTGCAGAAGAAAGAAATAACTGTCTAACGGCATATGCTAAATAAGATCTTTCACCTTTTAATAAACTTTGTATAAAAGAAACTCTCAGATGTTCCAGATTAGATAAATTAGTATCATAAATCGCTCTGAAAGCATTAATAACTCTCTTTTTGTGGATAGCATGTGAGCTTTTTCCCTTCCTAATCGCAAAATGATTAGCATTTTCATCACATGAAGGGTCTTTGTTGTATGTCTTCTCTACTTGCTTTTGCGAAATGACATGATTTTTGACAAAAAAATGCTCTTCACGAAAAGGAGCAGTTTCTGCAACTATATTTCTGCATGAACTTTTATCATGTGTATGAGTGAACAAAATACTAATGCAGGAGTGAACAAAATTCTCGAATACAACAAAATAATTTTCCAGTCTAGAGGGATGGGTGTACAACACTGGCTGTTGATTATCAGTGAAGAGGTCGCCATCCATGCTATTTGTAGCAGATGCCACGCCCCACAGAAAACCTTGAAGACAAGACATAAGACATGATAATCTGTTCCAGTTAAAAATATAAAGATCAGTTTCCTTCTCATGTATCATATCCTTGGTAATAGTTAAATCTCTTGTCTGATCTGCCAAAATCTCAGCAAACATTTCCAAACCTTTAAAGGATTCACTGTTTCCAGAAGTTTCAGAGTACTGGTCAGATATATTATATATATCTTCTTTTGTAGTAACATCTTGTGAAGCAAGTTGTTTGTCAAGCATCTCATTGTATACTTTATGTTGAAATGTAGAACTCATCAGTTTTTTGCTCACTGTCAAAAAAATGTAGGCTGTGTGATCTATCAATGAGAAATACATAGCTTCTACCTGAACAGAATTCATCTCCCCAAAAAATGCATGTGGCAGTCCAACTAATTCATCAACTGATTTCAAAAACCATAAAATAGTTGAATGATTAAATACAGTAAACAAATATGAGGATTTTAGAGTCTCTTCATTTTCAACAGATGCAACAAGCAGGTGTTTTATGGCACGTCGGCATAATACAAACAATCTCAAAAGATAAGGAAGATGGTTGACAGAAGATTGAGTATGACAAGTCTTTAAGATTGACATCAATACCCTGAACCAATAGATACAAAGATAAGTCAGTATTAAAAATTCTAAAGTCGCATGTAACTTAACACCGACTATTTATGTGGAACATATTACAAAAGCAAGGAATAAGCTAACAAAAAAATTTTAAATAATGGATTTAAAAAGAAGAATAAGCTGTATCCACAAGTAGTTGAGGTCTAAACAATAGGGCATTCTTCCATTAGTTCTGTGACCAAAAAGTCACAACTAGTTCTGTGGCATAATTTCATCCTTTTGTTGTTCCCAAAACCTCTCCTAGCAACTCTGCCCCATCTTTAGCTCTCACCGCACCTAATAAGTCATATTTGAGAATAGGTAAAGAAAATATAAAAACTTACGATTTCTGCAACAATACAGTGTTTTGTAGGATTTGGACATGGTTATGAAGCATAAAAAAATGTCAAGTCACTAGCCTATGTAGCATATTGTTAAACGGATATAAATTATAATAAGAAATTCAGTGATTAACACCACACTGAAATCCAAAACCATTTGGATAAAGCTGTTGATCATCAAAAGCCACAGGTCATAGGCAATAAGAAAAATACCGGTGTCACACCTAACAAAGGTGATGTTTTTTCTAGTTTTTTCTCTTGATTGTCCCCATATTGCATGTAAGTGTGTACCTGAATATAGAATTTGAATGTGCTATACTGTGTGGTAAACATATATTTACTCTTCTTATCTTCTAACTCTAAAAGAATAAGTACTGAACTAAATATGTAGACATGTTGTCTTTCATGCTGTTCATTGTGATCTTTAGTAGTGTTAAACTTGATTACCGTGTGACCACATGTCAACTTTCAAGCACCAAGATACACTAGTCTGCACAAAGATTGCTATGTTACTGGTACATGATTTTACAATCCTTGTGCAAGCTACCAGATATATTGGCATAAATTGATTAATCAACTAGAGTCAGAAGATACACTAGATAAATAAAAATGATATGTAAAAGCATCCAAATAAGAATTGTTTATACAAGTATGATAAGAAGTTCTACTTGCACCTAACAATGTAGACACTTTCCAATGTATAGAAGATTTATGACAGCACAAGCAGTGCCCTAAAGTGTAGTGTGCTTCCTTAGATAAATGCATGACCACTTTTGATGTTAAATGACTGGAAGAACAAGGCAACCTAAAACATTTCCTACCACGGCCATGCTGTCAAAATAACCAGATAATCTTCATTCCGGGTGTTCTAAAGCACTACGACTTAAAAAATAAATTCAAAAGAAAATTCTTTATGAACTATGTCCCGTGTATATATATATATATATATATATATATATATATATATATATATATATATATATAAGCTTTTGTTTTACCAGTGTGACCACGTCCGCCCCACACCCTCTTCACTCAAGGTACCTTCATTGCCGGAGGCTATTATGGACCAGTTGTGGCATAGCTTTTTCATATATTGGCCGCCTAGGCTGCTGCCCTTGCTCGAGAAGTTCTCACAAAGGAGACCTTGCTAGTTATATTTCCCCTGGGTTGCCTCTGTTGGTGAGTTTTCCTGTAGCTAACCCTTTATTTCTCATTTTCTTCTCTCTTCGATTTGAGGACTTGTTGCTAGAATCTATTATGCTAGTCATTAGCAACTTTGGATATTAAGTTGAGTTTGGCAAAGAAGGATATTCCTTCACTGCACCCTTTTCTCAGTGGAGAGATCTGAATTGGTTCGTTGTTGGCTTTTCTCTCTTGTTTCGCTGCTGGTGAATCTTCCTCATTAATCTTCTATTGTGGTTATTGGAGTTCCTTAATGAGATATCATTGCTTGTTTGGGCTGATTGAGTATCATTTGGTTAAATAAGAGGGACTCTCAAGGTAAAATGATCTACCTTATACTTTTGGTACAACTATTCCATTTGTCATTGTTTCCATTATGTTTGGTTATGGATATTGTTGAGTTGTTACAATGTATTCAGAACCTTGCTTCTGAGCCTACCCATTCCCACTTTCATTAGGGGGGAACAAGCTAACAAATTTCTCATTTATCTTCTTGTATGTGCCAATGGATTAGAACCCCTATGAACGAATGGATGCTTGTTTTTTGTTGATTTGATGCAAGTCTATTAGTTTGGCATTTGGGTTAATTGAAATTAAGTTTTAGGCTTTGTTAGTGTAAAGGCGATATATCGCTTGTATAGAAGGCTTAACCCTAGTGGCATGCTTTACGGATATGTTGTAGGAGGGTAGGGTTGGTATGTATAGTTAAACTCTTGCTAAATTTCTGATTGCGAATTTTGCTATATAATGTCTTCCTTTGGTGTATCCTTGTAGGTCCACAAGTAGGAGTTTGAGTTTTCTAGGCAAACTGAGGTAATACGAGCCCTCATTCAGGTCAGTGCTTTCCTGCTTGTTTCCATATAATATTCTTATGCATGATAAGTGATGGAATGTAATTTCCAAGATTATTTGAATGTGCTATTTTCAAAAGAGGACAAAATTAAAACATCTTTCATTGAAACAATGGCTAAAGATAAATCTATCATATTTATCAAAAAAAAAAAGTCAATGGCGTAAAAGAATCCATATAGCCGACCCCACCTAGTGGGATAAGAGTTGGTTGTTGTTGTTGTATTTATCAAAAAAAAAAGTGAATTTATTATTTCATTAAACTTGTTTATGCTATACACTTTGTATCGATATATACAAGCGATGCACAAGGGAGGATTTTGTTTTGAAAAACATTCTAACTTCTTGACTTTAGTATTTTTTTTTTACTTTGCTAGTTCTTTAATAATTATCCTAATTGTTTATTCTTTCATACTTGTTTACCTTTGATATTAGTGATAATTCAAATCTTAATTTCCAAGATTATTTGAATGTGCTATTTTCAAAAGAGGACAAAATTAAAACATCTTTCATTGAAACAATGGCTAAAGATAAATCTATCATATTTATCAAAAAAAGTGAATTTATTATTTCCTTAAACTTGTTTATGCAATACACTTTGTATCGATATATACAAGTGATGCACAAGGGAGGATTTTGTTTTGAAAAACATTCTAACCTCTTGACTTTAGTACTTTTTTTTTTACTTTGCTAGTTCTTTAATAATTATTCTAATTGTTTATTCTTTCATGCTTGTTTACCTTTGATATTA
Source organism: Zingiber officinale (assembly GCF_018446385.1). Classification (NCBI taxonomy): domain Eukaryota; kingdom Viridiplantae; phylum Streptophyta; class Magnoliopsida; order Zingiberales; family Zingiberaceae; genus Zingiber; species Zingiber officinale. Next base: position 82,183,921 of record NC_056006.1, read on the forward strand.
GTGATAATTCAAATCTTGATAAGTAATGACAACCTAGTCTTTTTTAAAAAAAAATTGAACTATCTTGAGAACTATAAAGAATTATAATATGTAACTATTTGCACAAAACTAATAGAGCAATGGATGAATGACTTATTAAGTGGATTGCAAATCATTCAGATTTTCTATTTGAGATTTTTCTATTAGAAATGCATTTTTTCTACCATGTGAATTGTGGGTCATTCATCCTTATATATATATAACATATTTCACACTGTGGATTATGAGATGTTAACATGCATTTTTTACTACATGAATTGTAGATTGTCCGTCCTCTATATGATATATATTGATGAAATAGAAAGAAAAACTTAAATGAAAAAACATGAGAAAAGGGTGAACCTGCATAAGAGAAGAGAGACGGCTATGACTGATGATTAGTTGGTGTCAAAAAGTTATGAAAAATTGTATTTAACATGGTAAATATTTTATGTTTCCTTAATGAGATAGTGTATCATGCACATCTTTTTTATCTCACTTATTATTTGTGTGCTCACGCACACTACTTTTGACCTCTAAGGTCACAGAGTTGAGGCAATCTTTCAAGGTTAGATTTTTTTACTAGCTCATGTTTAGAGACACCTATGTCTATGTTGGAGATGTATTTTAGTGCCCTTTTATTTTCTTTTGTTGCATAAATTATTTTCTTTATGCATTTTCCTTTTAGTGTATTTTCCTTTTGTAGGCATGTGTCTAGTTTTGTTTGTCAGCGTGAATCAGCTATTTGTGCAGCACATTTCAATTTAATTAAATTCTGACATTTAATATTATTATAGTTTGAGTATATGTTTGGCGTTGTTATTCTATGATTACAGTTATGATGCAGTGATAGTATAGGAGATTGTAAGGAATCTATCCCTTATATGCAATGTTCTAAATGGCAACCGAGGCAGCCACCTAGGCGGGAGGTGGGCATCAACCGCTTTTGCCTAAGGCTGTGCTTTAGGCAGTAACTCACCTCACTCCCCCACTGCAACTGTAACTGTCACCGCCGCTGTCGTCGTTTCGCCACCGCGACGCGTCCGGAGGCATCACCTTGGCTCGGCGACGAGTTTGGAGACGTCGTGCAAACCCAGAAGCATCGCCCGAGCTTGGCGACGGGCCCGGACGCATCGTCAGATGCGTCCAAATACGAGTTTTGTTTAAGATAGGATTTAATTAAATAACTCAGTGTTCGAAAACTCGGGCTAGGCGGCCGCCTAGGCGCCACCTAGGCGCTGCGCAGCAGCAAGCCGCGCCGGAAACCTCCCAGGCGGGTGCCCTAGGCGGCTGGGCCGCCTAGGCGGCTCTCAGCGGCCCTAGGCAGCCCTCGGCGGAACTCAGCGGGCCTCGGGGGGCCTCGACCGAGTTATTTAGGTTTTAAACTTTTAATATTTTGTTCCAAATTTGTTGTTTACGTCTTCGCCGTGCACTGCTTCGTCTTCCAAATTTGCTATTTCGTCCTCATCGTCGTTGCATCGTCATCGTCACTGTTTCGCCGTGCGCCGCTTCGAAGGCTTCGTCGCTCCGGGCTCCGGTAAGTTTTTACGTCTTGTTTCGTTAAGTTGTTAACTGTTGAGTCATCATCGCGCAGTCTCCGGCGACGCCGGACGCGTCCGCAGCCGCCGGAAGCGTCGTAGGACGTGTCCGGCAGCATCTCGTGAAGCTTCCAGCGGCACTGGAAGCTTTCCGCGACGCTTCCGGCGCCGCTGGAAGCAACGTCGGACTTCGCCGGACGCGTCCAGCGAAGCTTCCGGCGGCGTCGGAGGTCTCCCGCGAGGCGCCGATGGCGTCCGCGCCATCGTGCGAGTCGCGAGACGGGGACGGCGTTTTTTGTTTTTCTTTTTTCTTTTTTTTAGATTTATTAAATTAAAACAATTCCTAACGGGGATAATTTCAAATTCAATAATATGTTGGTTCGTAAAACCTAATAAAATTATCATCCCAATTAAATATATTTTAAATTTATTTTTTTTATAATAAATTGTATTAATATTTATAAAAGAATTTTGAATATATAAAATTATATATAAAATTAAGATTCCATTATTAATTTTATAACTTATATAATCAGATTTAAATATATAAATAATATACTTAATTTTTTTAAATAAATAATATTAAATATTAATTTATATATTAACAGATTTAAAAATTATAATAAATATTATTATTTATCAGATTTAAAAAATAAAAAATATTTTAAATTTAAAAAATATAATACATATTATTAATTTATATTTTATATAAATCATATTTATAAATTTTATATATTATTAATTTATATTAATCGGATTTATAAATATTAAAATTATAAAAATTCTAATAAATATTATTAATTTATATAAATCAGTTTTAAAAATATGAAAAATAAATTAAAATTTTAAAAATTCTAATAAATATTATTAATTTATATCAGTTTTAAAAATATGAAAAATAAATTAAAATTTAAAAGATTCCAATAAATATTATTAATTTATAAAAGTATAAAACAGATTTAAAAATATAAAAAATATATTTAAAATTTAATTTATTTAAACAAATATAGAATAAATTTTATTAATTAGATTAAGATATATAAAAAAATATTCTCAGACTTGTTAATGACTTAATGTTATTGAAATATTTTGTATTGTATGTCTGTATGGTATAATTAAATTTTATTATCATGTTAATATGTTATGTGATTATGTCTTGTTATATATAATTTTTTCAGATTATCTGTTAGACTGTTATCAATGGCAAGCAATCCATCTTCGACAGCATCTGTCACTCAACCCGAATCCGGGATTCTTAGAAGAAAGTCAAATGACATCGGATGGGAGTTTGGGATATTGATTGATCCTAAGAACCTCAACAAAATTAAATGTAAGTTATGTGGAAAAGCAATGTCAGGAGGAGTGTATTGGATAAAGGAGCACATTGGAAATATACCTGGAAATGTATCTGGTTGTCGAAAAGCATCTCAAGAAGATAAAAATAAGTGCAAACAGGCTATTTTAGAAGGGAGGAACAGAAAGAAGAACAAAATAATGGGAGAACAAAATTGTAGAACAGAGGTGGCTATTTCTGTAGATAAAGAAGAAGGTCTTGAAATTGAAGGGATGAATGGAGTTAAAAAACCTCTTCCACTTGGCCCCATGGATAGATATGCATCGGCAATTGCTCCAGAAAATGCAGGCTCCAGTGGAAGTAAAGTACTTCGGCAAAAAAATATAAATGAGGCTCTTTTCAAAGAGAGAACTCAACAAGTTCAACAATATGTTGGGAGATGGGTTTATGAAAATGGAATCTCATTCAATGCTATTGATAATGATAGCTTCAAGCAACTAATGAAGGCAGTGGGTCAATTTGGACCAGGATTCAAGCCTCCAACTCAATATCAACTTAGAGAGCCACTATTGAAAGCCGAAGTTGAAAGAACAAAACAATTGCTGAAGAAACAAGAAGAAGAATGGGCAAAGAATGGATGCTCGATCATGACAGATGCATGGAGTGATAGAAAAAGAAGAAGCATCTTAAATTTGTGTGTTAATTGCAAGGAGGGTACTACATTTTTAGAGTCTAAGGAGTCTTCAGAGGAGGCACATACAGCTGAACTTATTTTTGAGTATGTTGACAAGTGTGTTGAACAAGTAGGAGCTCAGAATATTGTTCAGATTGTTACAGACAATGCCACCAACAATATGGCTGCAGCTAAATTGATAAGAGAAAAACGACCCGGGATCTTTTGGAGTTCATGTGCAACTCACACTATTAATCTCATGCTTGAAAGTATTGGCAAACTTCCACGATATAAAAAGGTGATTGAGCAGTCCAAGGCTTTTACCATTTTCATCTATGCTCACCATAAGACTTTATCATTGATGAGAAGTTTCACGAAGAAGAGAGACATAGTCCGACCAGGAGTTACCAGGTTTGCATCAAATTTCCTCACATTGCAAAGTTTGATTGAAAAAAAAGCTAGTTTAAGGGTCATGTTTACAAGTGATATGTGGGAGAAATGTAAATGGTCAAAAACAAACAAAGGAAAATTGGCTTACTCTACAGTGATGAGCATGAGTTTTTGGAATGGTGTAACACTTTGTTTGAAAATATTTGCTCTTTTGGTAAGAGTTCTTCGATTGGTAGATGGAGATAGAAAGTCATCGATGGGGTTTCTATATGGGGAGCTTCTTCAAGCTAAAGAAGATATCAAAGTGGCTCTGAATAACGTGGAATTAAATTATCAGCCTATCATAGTCATTATTGAGTCAAAAATGAAGGATAGACTTGATACATCATTGCATACCACTGCATTTTTGTTGAATCATTATTTTTACTACAAAGATAGTTCGATTGCTCTTTATGAGGAGGTCGCGATGGGGATTTTTTAATGCATGGAAACTTTGCATACCAATGAGTTAGATTTACAAGATACAATTATTAACAAGGAATTTCCAAAATATAGAAATAAGACTGGGTTATTTGGAAAAACATTGGCAGCAAAAGCATGTGAAAAAAATGATGATACATTTGATCCATGTGCATGGTGGAATACATATGGTGCTCACACACCTAACTTGCTAAGGGTGGCATTGAGGATACTTTCATTAACTACAAGTTCATCTGGGTGTGAAAGAAATTGGAGTACATTTGAAGGAGTAAGTTTTAAACTTTCAGTCTACTCTTTAATTAAATTAGTTATAATTTTTAACGTCTATACTCTATATTCAGGTACTAACTATAGTATTTACTTTCTCTGTTTTTTTAGATTCACACAAAGAAAAGAAATAGGTTTGATGCCAACAGGTTGAACAATCTAGTATTTGTCCAATTTAATGCTAGATTGTTGAACAAACAAAAAAGAGAAAAAGAAAGAAATGTTGATGTCCTTGCAAAAGATGCTTCAAATGCACAAGGTTGGATTGTGGATGGTGGGGAAGATGATGAAGTTGAACTAGGTTCCGGGCTCACTTGGCAAATGGTTGATGAAGCAAGTGGAGCAGATGAAAATCTACAACCCCGAAGAAGCTCCAGAGTGAGAGAACTCCATGAAGATGATTTTGAATCCGAAGAAGAAGACGAGGATCACAATAATGATATTGAGTTTGTGTCCGATGAAGAACAAGTTATTGAAAATTATGGAGAAGAAGAAGCAGAATAAATATGAGTCTGAGATATTATTAGTTGTGTAATTTTGAACTCATTTTGTTAAGACATGATTTATGTTATTTAACAATTATATTTTGCTTAGTGGTTACTAGTTCACAATGCATTGCAATCTTGAATGAACTATTACTACTATTTTCCAATGTTCTATTGTTTACTATATGATTATGATAACTTACTGCATGTTCTATTGTTTAACTATTTCTTTTACTCATATTTACTGAGCCTAGTATATTTCCTTTGCACAAAACTATTAGTTTTCTTTTATAGTTTTTCATTTTTTGGTATTGGAAAGTATGTATTTATTTCAGCATACATAGTTAGATCTTCATTGCTATGAAATTGTTTAAGACAACATTTAGATTTGCATATGACATTGTCCACAATCCACATGAAACAAGGGATACCGAGGAATCCGCCTAGCGGCGCCTAGTCCCCGCCTAGGCGCTAGGCACTGGTCTGCCGCCCGACTAGCGCCTAGCGAATTTTAGAACCTTGAAATAACTTTATGTTATGATTTCAATAAATTTAACTAAAACCTAATAAAATTATTTAATTAATTATATATATATAGATTAAATTTTTAATTTTTAATTAATATATTTTATTAAAAGTAAATATTATATAGAATAATGATTATTTACAATATTATGTATAAAAAATAATAAAAAAATTCAACTGCTTAGGCACCGTCTAGGCAGCCAAGGTGGTAGGCAAACACAGATAGGGACGTCAATTTGAATTGGGCCCATTGGGTTGGCCTGCCCCGCCAAACAATTTAAGCAGGTTGGATTAAAATTTTATCAACCTATTAAAAGACAGGTCGAGGCAAGCCAATCCGCCTAGGCTCGCGATCCACACAGGTTGGCCTGCGGCGGGCTTGGGTTGGCCCGCGGGTTGAGAAAAAATAAATTTTTCTCCCAAACTTAAAACTAAAATAGAAAATCAATGGACTCGTGGATTTGACTTGCTTATTCTGTAACCCAAAATTAAAAATTTTAATCTTTTTTATATATTTTTTATTTTTTGGTGGGCTCTTGGATTGGCCCGCCACGCCGGCAACTCGCCTTAAGTTGGGTTGGGTTGGGAATTTCCCAACCTACCCAGATGACGGGTCAGCCCGCCCCGCCAAATAGTCAGCCCGCCATGGGCCAACCTGCCCCGCTATGAGCCCATTTGACATCTCTAGTCATTGACTGCCCCGCCGCCGTCTACTGTCATTTACAACACTGTTTATATAATGAGGTGTTTCGGGTTCTAGCATTGTGTTACCTAATGGCTAGTTCTTAGTAGATGTATCAACTAACTATAGATAGCGCTCCACCACAAGGCACAAAAAGATTGACAATCATATAGGAAGCAACTTCAATGTACTTTCAAAATCTCTATGAACAATAATAGTTACAAAAAACACTAGTATGAAATACTATGCATTAATGGAATAAGAGAGTATAGCATAAAAGGAGAAAACAAATTTCAGAATTTTCCTTCCTTTCAATGTTCGGTATGTATGTTGCACAATCATATAGGAAGCAACTTCAATGGACTTTCAAAATCTCTATAAACAATAATATTTAAAAAAAAACACTAGTATGAAATACTATGCATTAATGGAATAAGAGAGTATAGCATATAAGGAGAAAACAAATTTCAGAGTTTTCCTACCTTTCAATGTTCAGTATGTATGTTGCATAGTCAGTGAAAGCGGTAGTCGTAACATGAATTGCAGGCATTTTACACAAGAGATGCAGCAAATCTTCACAACCTTTGAGTTGGATTTGAGATGAAGTACATGATTCTCGCCTACATATGTCAGAACAAATGCAATTTGGTACTGACAGGGAAGAACTACCGCTAATATCAGCTACCACCCCTTGAACTAATGTGTTAAGGATCTCTGACCATTCTGATAAAGAATACAAATGTTTACAGCTTGCACTATAATTATTTACTAAATCTGTGAAAGATCGCTTTAGAGCACGACAGATCCTTGAAGTTAAGTACTTGAATAAAGCCTAGAATATAAGAAAAGTGTAAGATCTCGAGAAGCATCTAAGATTAACTCAGTTAATCAGGACAAAGACATTGTTATTAGAAGGGGAGAAAGAAAGGATAACTTAATATTTACAAAGTTTAGAAAAAGAAAAGGCTGAATCATGAAAAACTAGACTGGATGTAATATAGAGCATTACTTACTGGTTGCTCATAGAGAATGCTGTCGCTGATTAGTTCCAATGCCACTTTGTGCATATTAACGTTCCAGAATAAAGATCCACCAATGCTCGATTCCTCCAAAACACTTCGGCAAGGCAAGGAGTATAGTAGCAAATGAGACAAAAACACCTTGAGATCCTTGTTAGAGGCATGAGTGCACCAAGCATCTATATTCTGACACATAAGTAACCAAAGTTGACCAGGTAACAAATTCCCATAGAATGAGCAAGCATCATTGCCCAAATTGTTTCCATCTGAAAGTGATATTGTCGTCTCAGAAGAATTGAATCTTTGGTTGCATATGCACTTACCATGTGAAGCCATATACTGTAGATTACCAGTCAAGAAGTTAGTCAACTCAGTTGCCTCACTCCTGGAAATAGCAATGAGTCTGTTCAATCGTTTGCTTGATTTATGGATACCAGAATTTTCAAGCAGAATTTTGCTTCCATGTGAGCCTTCTTTTTGCAAAAACGTGTACACTTTAAGCATTCTATTCAAGTCGTTAACCCTCTGTAATACCATGACAGTAACTGCACAATAAAGATGTGTGTATGCTGGAGAGCTACTTGACAAGAATGGATCAGAAAGAAATCGGATCAAATTCACAAGGGAAATGGAGGGATTAACTATCCATGAGAAATAACCATTATCTAGGAATTTCAACTTATTTCTCCATTCCAATCCATGAGATACATAAAATAAGTTCCCCATTGTATCTGATGCCTTTCTTGCTGAAGTAGGTGGCATAAAGCTAATTGATTGTCGGTATAAACTTCTACAGGATGTATAAACTCGAAAGATAAACACAAAAAACCAGGACATGGAAATTGGAAACATCTGTTGTCCATTTTGAGATTGAATCAAATCATTATTCAATAAATTCTGGCCTGTGATACAGTAGATAAACTCATTGACACCATCTGATGGATTTTGAACCAAATAACTGAAGCTAGGCCTTATCCCTTTCAACAGACTCTCAACAGAATTTCCTACAATGAGACTATTTGTTACAGTAACTGTTAATGAATCCAGTATAATTATGTATATTTCTGACAGAATTCTCCCTAAGATTTCTACCTTAAGTTCTGATTCCAATATTTTGCTATTTGAGGTAGTTGTTTCTCCCACATAAGTATTGTCATGTTGACCATTTTTTATCCATTCTAGTGAGTCAGTGATATCAATATTTAGCTCCTGTATGCATCCATTTGCTTGCCTTTCTGGTATTGACTTGATAGAATTAGACATAGCAAGTTGAAAGGTTTCTGAACTTAACAAGGTTGAAATTGATTTTAAACACATTCCAGAGTGCAGAGATGATGAGGCAACAAATACAGAATTTCTGGTTGAAACAGCACTATTGCCTACTGGGAATAGTCTCACAGCTTTACACAGTGCAAAAATGGGACCATTAACCTACAGAAAGATAAAAAATCACTATCAAGTCCTGTGGCACGAAAACTAGGAGGCACATTTTCTGAAAGAAAAAGAAGAGAAGAAGTTGTGTAATGAATGGGCAAGACAAAAATAACTCCTTCAACCTTTATTTAAATACTCAATTTCAATAATCACCTTATAGATAAAAAAAATAGTATGCATACATACTAATAAACATTATGGTTATCAATGTCTCAAAATTATCAAAGGACTATTACTGATAAGTTGATAGATAGGGCAATTAAAAGTTAAAGGCTATTGCAAATTCTTGTTAGCTGGAAAACCCTCCACTCCATTATCTTAAAACAACAACAACAACCAAGTCTTATCCTACTAGATGGGGCCGGCTATATGAATCCTTTTATGTCATTGAGCTCCATTATCTTAAAAGAATAAAACTTATCAACAAAAAATGTTTATAAAGAAAAGATGGATTTAACAAAACATTGGAAATTTATCAAGACAAATTATCTAAAATATTTGAAAAATGCTAGTATTTCATGTAACAAAGATCAAGGAAGCTATTAAGAAACTACAAAATTATCTAGAAGAAACAAAAAAAAATCTGGTACTAGGTTCCTGAAATATTTAATTACAATGCAAAGGATATGACTAATTGTACTTGACCAATCTACATATTCATGGGATAGGCCACCATTTTGCATGAAACATAATATTTTGGGCATACTAAATCCACGTATGCCCGTGAAACCACCCTGCATGATTACTCACATATAATATAAATCCATAATGTTCCATCTTATCATATTTTGAAACGAAATAACCATTATTTAGTAGGACAACCAAGAAACAATTGATTAACTAATGCCTCCAAATTGCATGGTATATCATGTAAAGTACCCCTTTTTTGAAGTGTGCGAAGGGGCAAAATAGGTTGGAGTACTCAGAACTTCAGTAACTTAGTGTTACTAGGGAACATTACCAAAACCAAATTGAACAATAAAAGAAGAAAAAAAAAAAGCAAAACAGAAAGATGGAGGCATGAAAATTTTGACAAATCTGAGTCTAATATTTCAAACATAATCAGGAGTGTCAAGTATCCTGGAAGGTGACAAAAGAATCTGCAGAGAGAAAGGAAAAAAGGGAGAATAGAGGTATCAAGATTCAAGAGTAGGACTATCACTCTCATCCATAACTAAAAAGGAATCTACTCTACATCAAAGAAACCAAGTGACCATATTATTTTGTAGAATGGGAGTCGATATAAGTCAGTGTAACATTTATATTCCGAAAAAGGACTGCTTATAGCCTTGACCAGCAGCCAACTCTAGCATCTAGGATCCACTAGCAAAGCTGTAAATGTTTTTGGATTATAACATTCAACCACTCAAATCAGAGATAATAAGGCATCATGTACAGGGAAGGTAACTATGTTAAACAAATCTTAGGTCACTGTGGGGAAACAAGCCAGCTACTCTAAACCATTTTCAAAACTTATCAGTCAGGGCATAATATAAAAAAATAAAAAAATAAAAAAATAAAAAAACTACTGAAACAATGTTACTTTTATACTCAAGGGAAACTGACCTCATAAATTAATTTAGGGTTAGTTAATCGTCACAATGATATTTGTCTAGATTCCCACTAGTCAAAAATAAGTCTACATTAACAATTTGCATATAATAGGTAGGCAAAACTGACACACTGAAAGAATGATGACAGAATTATTCGTAATTATAAAAAATTTTGTTGCTGTATGGCACAATTTTTTTTTCTGCAGTGGTTTCAAAACTCATAATGGTGAATGATGGTCCACAAGATCTCACTAACCTGGCGAAGCTCGCTGTATATGTTAATTAGCTGGCAAGCGAGTTTCAAAATCTCAGAAACCAACAAAGCACAAGGCTTTATATCAGATAAAGGCATTTGAACAGCCAAGTATGATAACATCATTAACCATAGTTCTACAAGCTCATCCCCAACAGCCTTATACTCAATTTCCAAAAAAGATCCAACTGCAATAAATATCTCCTTTGCTATCAAAGGCAAAACTTTCTTAATTCTTACATTGCCCAAGTGTAAAATTGACAACCAAAAAGAATAAAAGTTCCTAGAAATAGAAATGATTATGTCACAGATCTCTTTCAAAAATTTGAAATGAGACTCTTCAGAAGTATCCTCTGTAGGTGCATATATTTTCTCATCAATAAAATTGGCAAAGATTTCATTTACAGACTTCAGCATGCAGTGCCCTTCTACCAACTTGAGTTCTAGGAGATCTTCATTCCATGAGAAGTCAAACTCCAGACACCTTCTGCACTCAAACACCAGAGGTTTTAAAAACTGTGTAAATACTGCAAAGAGTGGTTTGCTAGTCCCTTCACCTTCTTCAGGATGCTTCCCTGAAGCAACATCAACTTTGGATGCTAAAGTACCAACATTTTGATTTTTAGCTTTGTTGATAAACAAACAAAGCAGGTATCCAAAGCCACCAAGTGGCACTGCCTTCTTCTCTGCAATCATCATATCTAATCTTTGAAAGAAGTGTCTATGATAACTCTCATTAATGCCTTTCAGGCATCTTCCCTCCTGCTCAACAGTTGAATTCCTGAAGCTTAAAAACCCACCAATATGTGCTGGATGAAACAACCCATTTGACAATACTTCTTTGACCATGTCCAACAGGCTACCCACTCTTTTATGTTTCCCTTCATTCACTCGTAACTTCAATAGAACAAAAAGTTCAAGCAATGGCTCGAGCAACCTATCCATAAAGGGTCGAAAGACATTTCTAGGGTTTGTGTGAAATCTGAGGAAGCCAGAAAAGTTCTCTAGGAGAAGAATCGCAAGGCTAAGAAAAATTTCTGCATCGGTCGACTTGAGATCATCATTTGTCAATACCTTGAGAACAAGATTAACAACCTCCTTGGCACATGAAACCCAGAGTTCAACACCAGCATTGTAGAAAGTCCTTGAATTGGATAAATGAAGAAAAGAGAGGCACTCAAACAACTGTTTAAATAACATAGGGCAGTCTCCCACGTACAATGAACAATCACCCGCAATGAGCAACGCATGCTGCAATACATGGGTAATGGCTCGAAGAAGATTTGGTGAAACACCAGAAGATGATTTTTGCAAGCTAACTTTGAGAATGGCCCAGCATCTATAGTCCAAACTAGGATCACAAATCTCTGAGTTTCTTGTAGCACTCTCTGAAGAGATTAAATGAGGCTGAATCCAGTCAATGAGAATAGAAAACAATCTGGGAAGTCGAACAACATCAGGTCTTCGATCATTGCCATCATTAATAGTTGTCAGGTAGTTAAAAGCAAGCTCGATCTTGCTGCATCATAATCCTAAAGTGGATTCAAGCAACCCAATAGATAAATTTGGAAGCTAAAAAAACAAGTTTTAGGTAGAAAATACGACCTTCCGAAGGAAGCATCTTTGCTCTGGAGAGAGAGGATGAGATCAAGATTCGCCCACGCTCCATGTGGAATGGTTCTTCTCTTCTTTGTGTGCTCGATGCTCTTTTCTACCTCTTCTGCTTCGGATGCTAAATACCGTTTCCGGTGGCCAACCGCGGGGTTTTCTGGAGGTACTGAGGCAGTGTTTGTCATGGCAGAGCTTTAAGTCCTGTTTACGAAGGGGAAATCAGCAAGGAAGGAAGGAAGAGCTCCGATTCCGACGAACTCTTATTGTTGCGAGGAACCTGGAATTATTCGATATTGGCCCACAAGCGGACAGGTCGCAGGAGGGAGCTACCGGCGAGTGTTCCGAAGCGGCTGGCGAATGTTCTGAGCGGCCAGCAAAGTAAAAGGCACAGACGAAGTAGATTGTCGTGATCGATGGCGCTCCTTGCAGTCGTGGCCGCGGTGGCAACTGCGGACACGGTCGCAGTAGCGGGTGGATAGCCGGACGCGTCGCTGGCACTACGTTGGGACGATGGAGGCCCGAAGAGGCGGCTAGCGGCGACGAGGACTTGGGGCGACGGCGTCCTAATGAGCGGCTACGACGGCGTGTGAGCGAGCAGCGAGCGGTCTCCTCTCCCTGCTTTCGTCTCTCCTATCCCTCCTCCTCACCTAAGGATATCGATTTGAACGGTTAGGATGATGCACTGTTTAGGGCGGGCGACGTTTCGATTATAAGATTTATTCCTGATACAAATAATTTTTAAAATATTCAGTGCTAAATGGGAAATTTTAAAAACTGCAATGAAATTTCTCCAGACTAAAATAGGATAATTGCCCTTAACAAAATAAATAAATAATAATAATAATAATAATAATCTATTGAACTTTTCTAAATACCCAAACTATGATACTTATTTGCAACTGTCAAATTTGTTGTGCTATAGTCTAATGGGCTCATCATAAAATATTTTAAAACTATGTCAATGTTAAAAACTCATAATTTTCTATTTGAACTATGGAATTCATATCTGATGACATAGTTATACCTTTTTTTAGGTAATTTAGATATTTGATGTTTACGATGTAACTAATCCTAATTCGATCCCATGAAAATTTTTTTATACATTGATCACCTGGGGTAAATTAGCATATTTCTCATTCTAGGATGTAAAATTTATATTTGAGGACATAATATATTAAGGAGGCTTATAAAAGAACAATGATCATCTTTTGAAGTGATTTTGAGATTCCTAAAACTATCTATAAGTTTTGGTCTTACCGTATTCAGAATTTTAAAATATTAATATGATTGGAACTAAGAGAATGTTAGGAATCATTTAGTTGTGTTGGTGAGTAAATATGATAAGCTTAGATTCTTTAATAACTTTATATTAAATTATTTTTTTAGCACCCAGAGTATAGCACGGACGGTGGGTGCATGGCTTGTGTACCTATATGTACCTCCCTATATATCCGTGGGCCGATACTAAGGGGATCGTTAATATAACGAATTTACACTTTTTATATTAAATTATTGTAAGGTTGTGAAATTTTTAAAAATCTGAAACTCTTCATGAACTCGTCGATGACCTACAAACATTAGAATCACTTTAAACTAAAACTATTACACTTCTAAGAGCCTCTCAAGTATAATCAGGTCTTCAAATATGAATTTCACACTCTCAATAGAGAGTTGTGAGTTTATAAAATTGGCACCATCTTGAATTATTTGAGATATATAAAAGTAGAATAAGCATTGTGAGTATTTGAGAAATGTAGCAGTGACAGGAATGGGACAAAAGGTGAATGAAGTTTGAATCAGTATGTGTATAGTCTCTAACATCTTACCTTGTATTAGAAATCTAATCTGTTTATCCAAACTCATACTTATGTCATTTTATAAAGTTGATAGGGATTAGTCACCTTTTTGCTTAACGGAGACACTGAGAATCTAATCCGGATAAGATAGACAGGTCACCCTAAACATTAGATTCATCCGTTTGCTGAATTCATTCATGAGTTTACATGGCAACAAAATAGGTCTTGTGGATGCCAATGAAACCACAAAAAGGATGCATTTGATGATAATAAGGGAAACCTTGAAGCACAATTTGTGTATGTGCAATGCGGATTTGTGATAATTATCTTCATAAACTAGCAGTCGGAGGAAAACGTCCACACGATGGCCCATTGGTTTTGTCTTCTGAGTCGTAGCTAAAGAAGTTGAACATGCGACCTGATGTTTTCCCAATAAAGTGATCTGTTTGGCTACAAAAGTTAGAGCTTGCTTAGATAATCTCTCTTCTCTGCACCAACCACCATCATCTCCTCCACATAATATTCTCTGTTAGAAATTAGCATTTGCAACTCAATAACGAAACCTCCTTTTCTGAATTAGGTCGCATTTCATTTAGGTGTTATTTCACTTGTTCTCCCTGCTCTTATTTATAGACTGCTTGATTATTGAAGCTCTGCTCTTGGTATCTGTGTGCTCTGAGGGAAATTGGAGATGTGTGTGACGGAGGCTCGCAACGGAAGCTTTGCTTCTCGTGAGGAGCTCAGAAGCATAAGGCAGAGGTAGAAGAAGGAGAACAAATAAGAGGCAGTGAAACAGAATATGAACAGGCTCAGCAGCTCAGGCTCCTTTTCAGGACATGAAGGAAAAGATGTTAGCTGTTCTGGTATGCAGGCCGAGATACTCTTTTTTCTTTCATGCAATAACCTTTTTCCTTCTTCTAACTTGAATTCTTCTATTTCGTGGTGTCTGACAGAAGAAGAAAAAGAGAAGCAGAAAGAAAGATTAATAATCCAGCAGTCTCTGTTTGCAGATGGTGTGGAGGAGGGAGAAGAGGAGCTGTGCTCCTACGGACAGTCATCGCTCGGAGAGAAGAAGCGCCGGCTGAGTGTCGATCAAGTGAAAGCTCTAGAGAAAAATTTTGAAACGGAGAACAAACTAGACCCGGAGAGGAAGGTGAGGCTGGCGCAAGAAGTAGGCCTGCAGCCGCGCCAAGTGGCGATTTGGTTCCAGAACCGCCGCGCCAGATGGAAGACGAAGCAGCTGGAGAGAGACTACGCCGTGCTGAAAGCCCGGCATGATGCGCTCAAGCTCGACTTCGATGCGCTGCGCCGCGAGAAGGAGGCGCTCGAAGGAAATGTAAGTCGCAGCTTCTGCCTAATTCATGATCACTTGTTTGAACACCGACATGCGTGATTCAGGTGAAGGAGCTGAAGGCCGAGGTAGCGAGATCCGCAACGAAGTCGATCGAGAAAGGCGCGGAAGAAGATAAAAGTTCAGTCTTTGTCTACAGATACGGCGCTTCGGACAGCGATTCCAGTGCTGTGTTCAACGACGAAACTAGTCCCCGTTCCGCGGCGGTGCTGGAGCCGCACGGCTTCATGGGGCTCGGCTCTCAAAGCTCCTCCTTGTTCGAGATCAAAGCTCAAGGCGAGATGATGATGAACTACTCTGACGAGAAATCCTTGTATGGAGATGATCAGGATCCCTGCAGTAGTTTCTTCTCTAAAGAAGCAGCGCCGAGCCTCTCCTGGTATTACTCCGATGGGAATGATACGATCTCTATCGTGTAAACAAAAATTAAAAAAATTAAGAAAGTACTGTAAATGGAGCTAGCTCTGCAATGATCGATCTACATGATCAGAAACGTGCACTAAAGACAAAGGAGGGAGGAAAGAGATCCATCTCTCTCGTGGGAGGAAGCAAAAGAACAAGAAAAATTTGCTGTCGAGCTAATTAAAAAAAGTATCTTGTTCATGGAGTGGATACATGCAGAAATGTTTCCGTTCGTTTCACCATCATCACTGTATCTCTATCTGGAACACTCCTAGTAAAAAATTTAGATTATGAATTTTCTTATCATCTTGATACGGTGATGGAGAGGCTCTACCAAAGATAAGTTAAAATAAGGAAGAGTGACTAATGTGTAAGTCAAATTTAAAGAAATAAGATTCATCCATCATGCTAATTCAATTCCCTTTAGTTCTACATTGCTAAGCTAAAGAAGTTTAGAAGTCTTTATATATGGAAGACTTCCATGCTAGCTTAGTCAAGTTAAGGAGGACCTACACGCATGCGCGAACTAAGCCCAAATCAGGGGATTCGAACCAGAAATCCATAAACCGGGTGCGACGCACGCGATCATCGCGCGTAGGGGGTGCAAATCCCCAGCTCGTGGGCCTCACGCTTACGGGCAGCCCGATTTGTTTTTGCCAGTCCGGTTTGGTTCACCCGGTTCCCGGTTTCTGGATTTCCGGTTCGAACCACCTGATTTGGGCTTACCCCGCGCATGCGTGCAGGTCCTCCTTGACTTGACTAAGCTAGCATGGAAGCCTTCCATATATAAAGGCTTCTAAGCTTCTTTAGCTTAGCAATGTGGGACTAAAGGGAATTGAATTAAAAATCCCAACAATCCCCCACTAATTCAAATTATTTTAGTCAAAAACAAAGATATGTTCTCAGGCTTGGTTGCAATGAGCTTTCAGTGAAAATACCTTCCGGTTTGAATTTTCACCTAAGTACACCAATCTTATTCACATAGGTTTGAATAGAACAGAGTCTTGATCTTAAACCTTTTATATGTGAAGATCAATTGGTAACAACTCATCACTGGCGACGGTTGAATCCTTCTGGGTTGGTGCATTACGGCCATGCCACCGAATCTTGTTTCATAAGTGCTAAGGAGAGTTGCCTAGACCCCCCACACTGCAGCCTCACAGTTACACTTACATAGGTGAGTTTTCCAAGGATGTACTGCAAGCATCCTGTCATTAAGATCGACCTTAAACTCATTAAGAGCTCCTAAGCTCATCCTTACTAGCAGTCAAGCATCTATCCAGGGAAGAGACTATGAGATTACATCTCAATCAATTTAATGCTTACGTTTCACCCTTATAGCTTGTTTGTACCACATTGAACCTGAAATGTCGATCGAACGGAGCAGCTAGATCGAGCAGACGAACATAGTTCCGAACAGATGAATCTGCCCAAACGGCCAGTCTCAGAAAGCCAGCAGTGGAATGTAATAGACAATAGTAAAATCCCTGAACCATCGGCCCAGTCGACCGAGTGCCCTGGCTGATCGGGATCCCTGGTCGAACGGCCACCGTTCGGCCTACAACGGGACCCCTACATGTCTCGACATACCCGTTTGGAAGCTTGTGTCACTGACAACGGAACATGTCCTGTAAGTAAATCGCACTTTAGAAGCCTCCAACTTATCACATCAGAAATTTGCATGCTCGTTTAAAGAAATGTGTCAGAGATACTTTTTGACTTATTTTTTCCTATGATGCTTCAAAAAATGTACACATACTTTGGGATGCGTACACAAATGCTACAGTGACACTCTAAAAGAGATTCTCATCCACAGGTGGAGGTATGTGATGCTTCATTATTGAACACGCTTTTACTACAACATATTTACTGTTCTTCTTCTACGTTTAGGTGGATCACTGACTTAAGCGTCAGAGGGTCAAGGTCGAGAACTCCTTCCCAGCCCGACACTAACGTTGTTTGTGTTGCAGGACCGCGTGGGTCTTCGACTCGTCAATGTTCAAGCCACATCCCCAACTTGCCATCTTCTCCGCTTTCGGACCGACCGGGCTCCTCCTCCTTGAACTTGTTGAGTTCAGTCTTGGACGCCTCCAACTCAGCCTTCAACGTGACTAGCTCAACGTCCTTCTCACCAATTATTCGTTTGCGCTCCCCAAGCTAGAGCTCACTCGCCATTTGCTCAGTGGTCTAGCTAACATGTTTGTTCATGGAGTGGATACATGCAGAAATGCTTCAGTTCGTTTCACTATCATCATTGTATCTCTGTCAGGAACACTCCTAGTAAAAAATTTAGATTATGAATTTTCTTATCATCTTGATACGGTGGTAGAGAGGCTCTATCATCTCAGATGGGTCAAAATAAGGAAAAGTGACTTACATGTAGATCAAAGTTAAAGAAATAAGATCTGTAGATCAGGTGATGTCGGCTGAATGGATCAGCTACTAGGTCGGGCAGACGAGCATAGTTCCGAACGGATGAACTTACCCGAACGGCTAGTCTTTGAAAGTCAGCAGCGGAATGTAATAGACAATAGTATAATCCCCAGACCACCGACCCAATCAACCGGGCGCCCTAGCCGATCAGGATCCTCGGTCAAGCGACCACCGTTCAGCCTACAGTGGGACCCTTACATGTTTCGTCATACCCTTTTGGAGGCTTGTGCCACTGACAGCGAAGTATGTCCAGTAGGCAAATCTCATTTTAGAAGCTTTCAACCTGTCACATCATAAATTTGCATGCTCGCTTAAAGAAAGGCGACAGAGACACTTTTTGACTTATTTTTTCCTACGATGTTTCAAAAAACGTGTGCATACTTTGGGATGCGTGTACAAACGCTACAGTGGCACTATAAAAGGGATTCTCATCCACAGACGGAGGTATGTGATGCTTCACTATTGAACACGCTTTTACTACAATATATTTACTGTTGTTCTTTTATGTTTGGGTGGATCACTGACTTGAGCGTTAGAGAACCAAGGCCAGGAACCCCTTCCCAGCCCGACACTAATGTTATTTGTGTTGTAGGACCACGTGGAGTCTTCAACTCGTCAACTTTCAACTCACATCCCCAACTTGCCGTCTTCTCCGCTTTCAGACCAATTGGGCTCCTCCTTCTTGAACTTGTTGAGTTCAGCCTTGGACGCCTCCAACTCGGCCTTCAACGTGACCAGCTCAGCGTCCTTCTCACCAATTATTCGTTTGTGCTCCCCGAGCTAGAGCTCACTCGCCATTTGCTCAGTGGTTCAACTAACCTATTTGGATGCTAACATAGCTTCTGCCTCTTCAAGCTTTTTTGCCAAAACCCGAGTTTCCTTATTTTTGATATACAAGTCTTCAATGACTTGGAGCTTCCTAGCGTTATCAGAATTAATCTTTGACTCAAAGTGATGAGCCTACTTGGTTAGCCGGTCGAGCTGGAGGGCTTGATCGTAATTTCTATTCTTTTCTATCGTAAGCGCCCGCTCGGACCCTAGCAGTTGCTCAGAGCTTGTGTCCAAGCTAAGTCTTTTTTCAGTTGGGTCACCTCAGCAGTTAGTTGCTTTACCCGAACCCATGAGGTATTTGTTTGCTTGACCGAGGCTAGCAGTTATGGGTTCTTGTGCTCCAGGAAGGCCAGCCCCGATGAAATTAAGCACATATATTATAACAAGCACATATATTTGATATTTATTTCTTTAATTTATCAATGGGTGAGATTTAGTTCGATAAATTAATAAGCTCGATAAGTTGGGAAATGATATCACTTATAGTGTGTGTTGTTGATTATAGAAGAAAACTGTGCCCTAGAAATCTAGGTTGAGAATATCCCCAAGAGAAGCTCATAAGGATTGTCATGTTAAACCCTGCAGGTGGACTTAGTCCGACATGATGATAAGGTTGAGTGGTACTACTCTTGGAGCTAGATATTAATTAAGTGAGTTGTTAGTAACTTACTTAATTAGTAGACATTTTGTTATCTTAAACACGGGGAGACTAACACACTCATAATAAGAAGGAGCCCAAATATGTAATTTGGGATTGGTGCGGTAGTTCAATAATAATTCTTTAGTGGAATGAATTATTATTGATGAAATTAAGTTGTGTGTTCAGGGCGAACACGGGATGCTTAATTTCATCGGGAGACCAAAACCAATTCCTCCTCTCGGTCCCTATCGTAGCCTCTTAATTATAGAGTACTATACACACCTATACCCACCTTCTTACCCATCCTATAGGGGTTGGCCAAGCTAGCTTGGAGACCAAGCTAGGGTCGGCCATGGCTTGGTTCATGGGTGAATTCATGTGGTCGGCCCTAGCTTGAACTCAAGCTTAGGTGGTCGGCCCTATTAAAATAAAAAAATAATTTTAATTTTAAAAAAAAATTCTTATGTAGATAACATGATTTAAAAAAGAGTTTAAAAAATTTAAATCTTTCCTTTTATAAGATTCTACAAAAGATTAAGAGAAGAGCTAAATCTCTTTCCTTATTTGTAGATTAAAAGGTTGATTTTAATTTTGGTAAAAACTTTCCTTTTAATCATGTTCATGATTTAAAAGAAAGTTTAAAAATTAAAAATTCTCTTTTATTAGTTTCTACAAAAGATTTAATATCTTTCCTTATTTGTAGATTGAAAGGAGATTTTAATTTTTAGAGATAGCTTTCCTTTTTGAAAATTATCCACATGTTTAAAAGAAAGATTTTAATTTATAAAATTTCCTTTTTATTAACCAATCATAAAGGGATAAAAATTATTGGAGAATTTTTTTATAAATTTTCGGAAACAAATTAGGAAGTTTTAATTCTTGTTTTAATTAAAACTTTCCTTGTTTTGGGGAGAAAGTGGCCGACCAAGAAAATTGGAAAAAGAAAATTAAT
The DNA here is from genome assembly GCF_018446385.1 of Zingiber officinale. Classification (NCBI taxonomy): domain Eukaryota; kingdom Viridiplantae; phylum Streptophyta; class Magnoliopsida; order Zingiberales; family Zingiberaceae; genus Zingiber; species Zingiber officinale. The sequence continues at coordinate 82,204,548 of NC_056006.1, forward strand.
TTTTAATTAATTAATTTTTTTTCATGGCAAAAGAATTAAGGAAGTTTTTATTAAAATTTCCTTATTTGCCAAGACCAAGGATTATAAAAGAGGGGTTAGAGGTGCCTTAATTGCGAACGACTCTATTCTTTTTCTTCCTCTCTTTTCTTCCTAGGTGTGGCCGGCCCCTAGAAGTTCCCCTTCCCCTTCTCTCTTCTCCTTCTTGTGGCCGAAACTTCATCACCTCTTGGAGACATAAAAGTGGCCAGATCTAGCTTGGAGAAAAGGAGAGAAAGGAGGCTTGTTTCTTGCATCCCTTGGAGCTTGGTTGGTGGAAAAAGTTCTTCATCCTTTGGAAGTTTTTGCTTGGCCGAAACTTGAAGGAAGGAAGAAGAAGGTGCCTTGGTGGTTCTCATCTCGGAAGATCATTGCCCACACAATGTCCGAGATTAGAAGAGGAATACGGTAGAAGATCAAGAGGTCATTAAAAGTTCACAAAGGAAGGTATGACTAGTAATTGTTTTCCGCATCATACTAGTTTTATTTCTTTGTAAAAATACCAAATACAATAGACATGTGATTCTAGGTTTCGAATTAGTTTTCGATGTTGTGTTCTTTTGTTTTCTTTTCGAACTTGTGCTTCGATTGTTCTTTTTGGTTAACCTAGAGTTATTTAAGGAAATTAAATATTAACTTTCCTTAAGAGGCTTTGTCTAGGCGGTGGTGGTTGCTCCCATATCCAAGAAGGCCATGTACCTCGCCATGCAGTCCTAGAAGCCAAATTTGGAAATTAATATTTAATCAACTTTGTGACCTAGGTGATTTGGATCGAACGTGTTAAGTTCCGCGGGAGATCCAAATCTAAACCTAAAAGAACATATAAGTTAAACTTGGGATCAAACATGTTAAGTTCCGCAGGCGATCCAAGTTTAATTTAAAAGAACACATGGTAGCTAGGAAATGTTCAGATCTTGTACAAAATTTTTGTGCAGAGGAATCATTAGGTTTTCCAAGTAGCAACCAACAGATGACAACAAGAAAAATGATGTATCTAGAGGGATGGATAGCCATGTTTGGATAGGGCTTAGTCCGAATACATACAAGACTCCCTCCAAAAGTAGCCTGTGTATACAATACTTCTAACCAGCTAGAATCGTGGTTGCTTGGACGTAAGCTGACTAGCCTTGGTATCTTCCGATCAGAGGGGGTTTTGACAATTCTATCTGCCAGCTGGTCAGAAAGTTAGGCCAGTCTAGGAGACGAACGAAGAAGTAATGCTCTTTCTAGTGCTTATTGGAGGTGGGCATTTTGTCACAATAAATGACGCCCACTCGGGCTTGAAAAAGAAAAGTGTTCAGCTTGGATAGCTTCAGATAGTAAAAGTAGTGAAACATTCGGGGTACAATGGGAATCCTGTAAGACGGAATAATACAACAATCCCGCACAGTAATCTAAATGAATTAGACACTAATTGATACAATGGAATGTGAAAATATCTACAAATTTCCAGGAAGAAGGGATGAATGAGAAAGCGTAGGCCAGCAAAGAACTGGTATTTGAAGAAGAGAAGAAAGTCATCTAGAGGCGTATAAGGATGAGCATAGGCAAAATGAATGACAACTTGGTAATCGTCGAGAAAATGATAACTTAGTTTCATTTGATCAAACTCATCATTGTTAAACTTGGACTCGGTGGAGGTGTACCATAGCCCGAAGATAGCCGAGGGGAGAAGGAGAATGCGTAATGAAATAAAAGATAGGAATCGAAGATCGAAAGGGAGGAAGCTTATTGGAAAAGGATCGTCGGCGACAAGCGAAGGACCGAGAGCAAGGAAATGATTGAGAGGAAGATAAAGACAATACTGGAAAGAGGAAGGAGATAAGGGGTTTAAAAACCCTGAATGGGGCATTCTCAGGTCATTCAATCAAGGGTTTCAGAAAATGACTCAATTTGAACTATTGAATTTGAAAAGGTAGCCATCACATCAAATCTAAAGAGTCGCCTGTCATATCACACATGTAGCGATAGGGAAAGGCGACGCGGGGCATTCGATTACAGATGATATTAATGAGGAAGGAGAGTGCATGATTAAAGGGCATAGCAAAGCGTACTTTGGATTAATGGTTAGGGATTTGAACGTTTTTTGAGAATTATGGTGGCATCAGTGGCAATTAAAAAGGCACTACATGGGGATGAGGGGCCTGAGCATAGATCAGAATGAAATTAGAAAATGGCTAAATATTTCCCACGATAGATCCGAGCGGCACCAACCTCGGAGTATACATAACCGATCGGAATAATGACCAAAAGGAAGTTCAAAGTTAGCTAAATCGCACATTATAGCCGAGTGGTTGTTCTAAATCTCAGAGCGTTATACTGGGAAGAGAGCAACTTCTCAAAGAACATGTTGGTGCAAGTTGCACTAACAGTCTAGTTTTGATGTATAACAAATAGGTTAAAGTTAAATGGATTGTTTGTGTAACGCTTCTACTAAGTGTGTAGGAGTTAACTGGTTTGAAGGACCTGACACCAGGCTGAAATCTAACTAGGTCAGTGGGGGTCGATAGTTGGTGTGAAGTCCAGATAGGTTCGTGGGGCCAAATATCTAGCGGAAAGTCTGGCTGGGTTCGCAGGATTTGACAATCGTCCGAAATCCAATTGGATCTGCGGACCTAACAAATGGCGGAAAGACCTGGTGGGTCAGAGGTAAGTTGAAAGACTGGAGTTGGTAAGTAAAGGTAAGCAGTTGGAGAAGAGATTCAGTGAGGACGCATTACCCATTGAGGGAACTGTAGGCGTCGATCCAACTTAGATTTATTTGGGAAATCTAAGTTGAGATTTTGACTAGATTGTGGTCTTGAGGAGACAGAATCTAATTACTACCCTATCTTCTATTGTGCTAACTCTGTTTTGCATAGTAGATATAATTCTTATTGCCCGAACTAATCTTTTCTTGCAGGGAGAAGGATGCTAGAGAAAAGGGGTTCGAGCGCCTGGAGCAGGCTGGCTTAGGCGGGGTCGCGGGCGCCCAGGCGGTCTGGGCACTCAGACTCGGTCCAGGGGCCTGGACTCGAAACTTCATCTGCAAGCTGACGTGGAGAGTGTCGGTTGGCTGAGCCACGTGGTCCAAGCACCCGGAGTGGACATATATAAAGGCCTTCGACCCAGAGCTTAAAAATAACAACTACAACGATCTTCTCTGCTACTCGATGCTCCGAAAAGACTCCCGCAACACTGCTACACTCCACCGACAATCGGACTTTAGCTTTAATTAGTTTTTTTATTGTCGGTAATTCTTTTATATAGTTCGTGTACTTGTAACTTGTAACCAATTTTGAACTATTAGTGGATTGCATAATGAAAACACTCGACGAGTGCGGACCTTGGAGTAGGAGTAGCTAAAGGTTCCGAACCAAGTAAAAACTTGGCCGTGTTAGCATTACTCTTTATTTTCCCACTGCGTCTTTGTTTTTAAAATCGAATTTTCGACGATCGCTATTCACCCCTCCCCCCTCTAGCGTCTTTCAGATCCTACAAGTGATATCAGAACAAGTACCATTCTAAATTGGTACAACCACCAATCAGACAAAGGGGGTGATATTTTTTCTATTTTTTTTTATTTTGAGCTTTTTCGATATAATCTAAATTGGTACAATTACCTCTTTAGATAATTTTCTTTTTCATTGCAAACTACTCTGAATTGGTGCAACACCAGTTCAGTATTATTATTATTTTTTTCTCCCATAATGCTAATCTAAGACTTAGTCTTGGGACCATTTTTTTTCTCTTTTTCTGTCTGTGTGCAAGACCCATGGCCCAAAACGAGGGATGCAGTATTGTTCGTCCTCCCCTCTTCAACGGAGATGACTTCCCATATTGGAAGAAACGGATAGAGGTATATCTGAAGACCGATTTCAATCAATGGTTCAGCATTACCAAAGGCTACAAGGCTCCCGTCGACAATGTCAGAATTCCAATAGACCCAGAAAAGTAGAATCTAGAAATGAAGAAGAAATCTCAAATTGACTTCAAGACCCTCAACACGATCCAATGCAGGCTAACGAAGGAAGAACTAAACCGCGTCAGCCCATATGAAAGTGCGAAAGAGTTGTGGGATAAACTTATCGAACTACATGAGGTAACTAAACTAAACTCACCTGTGAATAAATTAGTTAACATTGAAATGCAGGAGGAAGACAAGATGACCTGGGATGATGAAGATGGGAAGCACCACAACTACCTCGCACTCATCGCAACATGACCGGAATCAGAAGATGAGTTCGAAGACGAATCAAGCCACGAGTCCACACTCGTTTCTGAATGTTCGAACGAGGTATCTTCTATCCTAACCTCAAAATTCTTTAGAATTATTGCATGTTTAAATAAAAAATTAATTAAATTTGAAAAACAAAATAAAACACTCCTTGAGGAAAATCAACACCTTAAGGAGCAGATTGAAAATACAAATCCAAATCAAGTTGTAAAACTTGAGGAGGAAAACACAATATTAAAGAATGAAATTAACAAACTTATAGGGTGTTTGGTTGAGCTTATAAGTGTTGGAACTCCAAGGTTGTTTTGTTGTGATCAACTAAGTTAGGTTAGGTCCTGTGGTGTTTTAACCTTGTGTCTAAGTGTGCAAGAGCTTAGGAGCACACGAAGTCGAGCAAAAGACGCAGCTAGCGAGAAGGACGGCACGGGAGAGAGCCGACGGGCTTGGTTCGTTCGAGAGACGAGGTGTTGCAGAAGAGTACGCGGGCGGACGAGAAGGAAGCGCGCGGTGTTTCCGAGGGACGAGAAGCCGGAATGGAAGGTTGCTCGAGAAGGTCGAAATTGGGTTCGAGTGAACCTTATTTCGGTTGGCTGAAATCACCCAAGCGAGCAGAGTCAGAGTGGAAGACCCAGACCGAGGTGAGCAGCATCGGAGCAGAGGGCCCGAACCAAAAGTCAACTAAGTTGACTTTAGTGGTCTGGGCGCCCGGAGTGATTCCAGGCGCCCAGAACCCGATTTTGATCGGATCACGTTTGACCGCGATCCGTTGCGAAAGGGATAAAATTTTATCCCCCTTCCAAGCACCTGGAACCCTTCAGACACCCAACCAAGGTTATAAATACAGTTTTGGTCCAGAAGCTTTTCAATACAACAAGAATTAACAATACAACACTTGTGAGCTTCCATTTCTAGTTTAACATCTCTTTTTGCGCTTTCACTGCTGTAAGAGGCTTCTCCGCTTGAAGGAGATTTTTTTAGTATGTGATTCATGTTGGGGTTGCAAGGTTGCAAACATAGTCCCATATTGGAAACACATGGGAAAGATCATGGGTTTATAAAGAGAAAGATATCTCCATTGGAATGAGGTCTTTTGGGGAGAGCCCAAGAGCAAAATCATGAGGGCTTAGGCCCAAAGTGGACAATATCATGCTATTGTGGAGATATCTAAATTCTTTTCGATCCTACAATTGGTATCAGAGCCCGGACTGCCAGAAGGTTTAACCGCCGACTGTGCACAAGAGCTATGGTCTGATTGAGCCATGTGGGTACAATATTGACCTCGAACAAAGAAAGTGGGGGCTCCTATGTTCGGATCAAGAGGACCAGACATCAGGCAGGAAGTCCTAGTTGCGACTAGGCAAGGAAGTCCTAGTAGGTCGGGTGGACCGAGGGGCAGGAAGACCTGGTGGGTCGAGGATCGGATGTGGGAAGCCTATGGTCCTTTGTTTGAGAGGGGGATTGTTGGGGTTGCAAGGTTGCAAACATAGTCCCATATTGGAAACACATGGGTTTATAAAGAGAAAGATATCTCCATTGGAATGAGGACTTTTGGGGAGAGCCCAAGAGCAAAACCATGAGGGCTTAGGCCCAAAGTAGACAATATCATGCTATTGTGGAGATATCTAAATTCTTTTCGATCCTACAATTCATTCCTTGGATTAATAATCTCTCCGGTTATAATCAAGTCAAGTCTGTGAGCCTCTTCTTTTGATTTATTGCTTTTAATTTTATGTAAGTGTTTAAGTTATAAGTTCGAGAAGGGTATTTTGTGTTTATTTTTTTTTTAAGGATATTCAACCCCCCTTCTAGTCGGCCCAACGGTCCCAACAATAAGCTCTCTAAAACAACTTATAAGTTGTTTTGGAGTTTATAAACTCTTCAAATTTGTTTGGTAATTTTTTTTCAAGCAGCTTATAAGTTATCAAAATAAGCTGTTTTGGAGCTTATAAGCTGTTTTTAAAAAAGTATGAAAGACCCTACTTTTTTTTTTAAAAAATCTTATTTTAATAATTTTCTTCTCTAAAATATCCTTATATAATTTCATAAATTCTCATCTTATCCTCCATAACTTTTTATAAACCTAATATCTTTCTATCTCCGTCGACTTCTCTTCCAGCACTGTGGCATCTTCTCCACCAACACCTCTTTCCAATTTTCTCTCCCCCGATACAGAAATTCGCTCAAAACCCTGTATTAATAAAAAACCCAAACCCGTCTATTAATAGTATTATAGTATTTTTGATAATTTTATTAATAAAAAGATCTTATAATACCAAACATATCAATACCTTTAAGTTGATTATAATAAGTTCACCCAAACACTTTAACATCTTATTTTTAAAATAAGACCTAACAATTTATAAACTCCTAAAACAACTTATACGTCGTACGAGCTTATAAGGTATTTTTAATAAGTTTAGCCAAACACCCTTTTAAAGAATTATTAGAATCCTTCACAACTAGATCTAAAAACTTGGATTTAATTATTAAAACCCAAAAAACTGTATATAATAAATCTAGGCTTGGTTACAAATCTAGCTCAACAAATAAAATATTTATATCACTTATAAGCCAAAATAAGAGACAAACTAAAGCTTGGGTTCCGAAAGCGTACTTTACCACGCAAGTAGGACTCAATAAATTCTATATACCCAAAACTGAAATTTATTATCTAAAACCAAATCCAATTATACCCATTAACTCAAAACTAAAGAATCAAATAAAATCAAATAAATCAAATAATAAAGTAAAGTCAAACAAGTCAAACTCAAATAAATCAAATAATAAAATAAAGTCAAATAAGTCAAACTCATATAAATCAAATAATTACCATCAAGTTTATTATAATTATAAAAATAAATGACAAAAAACTAAAACATAAAAACTCAATAATTCAGGGGAAGACTTCAAATTAGCTGTCACTTCTAAATAATAGTTTACCCCGCTGGGTAATTAGGATTAGATCAAATAAGGACAAAAGTGTAACTTGAAAAATAGCACTGGAAAAGTTTTGAATGATAGTAAGTTAGGGAAGCTCTGTCTATGCATGTCTAAGAAGATATGACTTTGATCTGGTGCATTTGGCTTAGTGGAACTAATTGAAGGTACTCTCTGTTGGATCGAGAATTCGCTAGAGGGGGGGGTGAATAACGATTTACAATTATAGAGAAAACACGCAGCGGAAAAATCGAAAGCAGAAAAAAATGACACAAGTGGTTTTTACTTGGTTTGGAGCCTGTGTCGACTCTTACTCCAAGGCTCGCACTCGTTGAGTGCTTTCGTTGGACAATCTACTAGCAATTCGGAATATTGATTACAAAAGAAGTACAGGAATTACTTAGAAAAGAAACACCCGACAATAAGAAAAAGGACAGACAAATTAGCACTTGTCGGAGAACCTTCGCAGCGTCGTAGGAGCACAGGAGAGCAGATCGTTAGTTCTTGTTGTTCGTTTGCTCCAGCCTTCACCCTCCTTATATAGGAGATTCGGGGCGCCTAGATCCCTTCAGGGCGCCTTGAATGTGACGTACCCGAGCCAACCAGGGTGCTCCACGTGGTGAAGCTCGTTAGGGATAATTTTTGCCTTTCGGGCGCCCGGACCTCCACTTTACTAGCTATCTGCATAAAAGTGTTAGTTCGAGGCAAAATGCAAACTACCCTGTAAAACAAAGTATTAGCACAGTTAAATTATAAGAGAAATATAGTAATTAGATTCTGTCTCCTCGAGACTAGAATCTAGTCACGATCTCAACTTAGATTTTTGAAATGGATCTAAGTTGGATCGAAGCCTAATGTTCCTTTCCTAGGAACGCGTCCTCACAGTCACTCCCCACCAGTGACTTACCCTCACTTACCTGCCAAACGTCCAGTCAGCCCTTCGACCCGTCTGGACTTCGTGTCAGCTACCTGGTCAGCCCGTCGATCTATCTGAACTTCCCTACAACACTGAGTTAGCACAAAAACCATTGTTAATAGAATTCAAGTATAACCTAGGGTTACCTCCCTAGGGTTGCCTAGCTTCACTCACTAGGACTTCCATTTCCTGACTTCACTCACCAGAATTTCCTCCACCTAGCTTCACTCACTAGGGTCCGACTTCACTCACCGGGACTTCCACCACCTAGCTTCACTCACTAGGGCCCGCCTTCACTCGCTGGGACTTCCATCACCTAGCTTCACTCACTAGGGCCCGACTTCACTCATCAAGACTTCCACCACCTAGCTTCACTCACTAGGGTCCGACTTCACTCACCGGGACTTCCACTTTGCCTAGCTTCACTCACTAGGGTCTGACTTCACTCACCGGGACTTCCACTTTGCATACCCTTTGGTTAGGACTTACCTTTGCTAGTCATCTAGTCCTGACTAGACTTCTCTCTTCCAAACATCAAGTCAAGTTTGGGTCAACCCTTGGTCATATTGTCAAACATCGAAACCCTAGAGGTCGATTGCACCAACACTCTCTACCAATCCTAACTAGTTAGACCAAAGTTTTATTATTAAGTTCAGTGGATATTACTATTTGAAAAACCTCGAAGGCATATTTACTCTAATGATGTCCAGGTGACTCACCATATCCCAGAAGTTTATCCGAAGAATGTCTATTTGTTGAACTCAAAGCTAAACTTGAATCTAACACAATGTTAAACCAAACCTTGAAATTCAATTTAACTCATCTCATAAAATCATAGGACCCCTCTTGTTTGAAAATTTAGACTGGTGAGATGAATACAATAACAACAACAACCAAGCCTTTTCCCACTAGGTGGGGTCGGCTGTATGAATCCTTTTACGCCATTGAGCTCTATCTCCTATTATATCATCATCTATATTTAAATAAATTTTATCTTGTTTTATTGTTGCTAACCAAGTCTTTTTTTGTCTTCCTCTTCCTCGTTTGATATGCATGTTTATCATAGTTTCACATCGCCTAACTGGAGTATTTATTGGTCGTCTAAGTACATGTCCGTACCATCTTAAACGTGTCTCTCGGAGTTTATCGTCAATAGATGCAACTCCGACTTTCTCTCTAATGCTCTCATTTCTTATTTTGTCCATCTTCGTATGTCCACACATCCACCTTAACATCCTCATCTCTGCAACTCTCATCTTCTGCTTATGTGCTCGAGTCATAGCCCAACATTCAGTTCCATATAACATAGCAGGTCTAACTGCAGTTTTATAGAACTTATCTTTAAGTTTAAGAGATACTTTACGGTCACATAAAACACTCGACGCTCTTCTCCATTTCACCCATCCTGCTTGTATTCTATGTAAGACATCTCTCTCAATCCCTCCATCATTTTGTAAAAATGATCCTAAATATTTAAATCTCTCGGTTTCGGGCAACTCGTCCTCTCCTATCTTAACAATTGTTTCATTACTTCTAATATTGCTAAACTTAAATTCCATATATTCTGTCTTTAATCTACTAAGCTTAAAACCTTTCCCTTCTAGTGTTTCCCTCCAAGATTCTAGCTTAACATTTACTCCTTCACGTGTCTCATCTACCAAAATAATATCATATGTAAACAACATGCACCACGGTACTGTGTCTTGAATGTGCGCAGTGAGTTCGTTCATAATTAGTATAAAAAGATAGAGACTTAGGGTTGATCATTGATGTAACTCTATCTTTATTGGAAATGCTTCAGTTACTCTGCCTGAAGTCTTTACTTTAGTCGTTACATTCTCATACATATATTTAATTATTTTAATATATATTACACTAACACCTCTCTTTTCTAAAATTCTCCATATAATTTTTCTTGGGACTCTATCATAAGCTTTTTCTAAGTCAATGAATACCATGTGTAGATCTTGTTTTTGCTCCCGATATTTTTCAATTAATTATCTAAGGAGATGTATAGCTTTTATTGTTGACCTTCCAGGCATGAACCCAAATTGATTTTCTGTCACTGTTATCTCCTTCCTTAATCTTTTTTCTATTACTTTTTCCCAAAGTTTCATAGTATGACTCATTAGTTTAATACCCCTATAGTTTGCATAATTTTGTATGCCTCCCTTGTTCTTATATAAGGGAACTAGAGTACTTATCCTCCATTGATCAGACATTTTTTTTATTTTCAATATCATGTTAAATAATTTTGTAAGTCATTCAATACCTTGTTTCCCTAAGCACTTCCATACCTCTATCGGAATATCATCTGGTCCAATGGCTTTTCCATTGTGCATCTTATTTAAAGTTTGTTTTATTTCTGAAGTTTGAATTCTACGATAAAAATTAAAATTTCTATGCTCATTTGACCTAATTAAATTACCTAAGTTAAGTTGGTCACCTAAACCTTCATTAAAAAGTTGATGAAAATACCTCTTCCATCGCTCTTTCATTTCTCCATCATTTACTAATACCCTATTGCATTTATCTTTAATACATTTTATTTGGCTAAGATCTCTTGTTTTCCTTTCTCTCACTTTAGCTATTATATAAATGTCTCTTTCCCCTTCTTTTGTATCCAATTTTTGATATAACCGTTCAAAAGTTTCATTTTTTGCTTCACTCACTACTTTCTTAGCTTCTTTCTTGGCTATTGTATATTTTTTTTAAGTTTTCCTCGTTCTTACAAATATATAATTCCTTATAAGCTATTTGTTTTTCCTTCACTTTCTCTTGTACTTTCTCATTCCACCACCAAGATTCTTTATTTAGTGGTGCATCTCCCTTTGACTCACCGAATACACTCTTAGCTACTATTTTCAACTTTGATACCATCTTATCCCATGTTGTATTAGAGTCATCGTATATTTCACCTAATGCTTGTATTTCTACCTTCTCATTAAATATATTTTGTTTCCCATCCTTTAACTTCCACCACTTAATTCTAGGAATTGCATATATTTTCTTTCTATTGATACTATGTTTGAGGCGTATATCCAATACTACTACCCTATGTTGGGTAGTTAAGTTTTCTCCAGGGTTGACTTTGCAATCTTTACAAATCTTTCTATCCTTCTTCCTAACCATAAGAAAGTCAATTTATGATTTATTATTCCCACTTTTGAATGTAACTAAGTGTTCTTCTCTTTTCTTAAAAAACGTATTAGCTAATATAAGGTCATATGCTATCGCAAAATCTAATATAGTTTTCCCTTCCACATTCCTCGTTCATCGTTCCAAGCCCATAACTCCCATGTACTCTCACATATTCCTCATTTTTCACTCCGACATGCCCATTTAGATCACCTCCTATTAAAATCATTTCATTTGGTGGAATATTTTGTAATATTTCATCTAAGTCCTCCCAAAACCTTGATTTGGTAGCTTCATCTAATCCTACTTGTGGTGCATATACGTTGTTCATAGTTTCTTTTGCCACTATTATCTTAAGGACTATAATTCTATCCCCTTTTCTAACTACTCCTACAACTTCATCCTTTAACAAACTATCTACAATGATACCCACTCCATTTCTTACTTTACTATTTCCAATGTACCATAACTTAAAACCCGAGTTCTCTATCATTTTTGCCTTCTCACCTGTCCATTTTGTCTCTTGTACACACAAAATACTAATTTTTCTCCTAATCATCATATCTACTAACTCCATTGATTTACCAGTGAGAGTTCCTATATTCCATGTTCCAAATATTAGATTATTAGTTTTCCTATTATATTTGTTCTTATCTAACCTATGGTGTGAGAACTCTTACATATTTAACACTACACTCAAGTTCTCATAGAGATGTAGCGGTCCTTGCTGAGACGTTGCAGTCGGACCTTGTAACACGAACTCTTGCATATTTATCAATACACCCGAGTTCTGGAGATGTAGCGGTCCTTTCCGAGACGTTACAATCGGACCCTGCAATGCGTTCCTTTTGGGGAACAATCTAGTATTAACACAATAGTTTAATGGATTCATTCATTGAATATTTGCCATAGTTTGACACTGGCTGACAACCTAACACAACCCTCCTCCTTTATCCGGGCTTGGGACCGACTATGACCGGTCATCATGGGTGGAGTTACTAGTGAGATGAATAAGGATAAAAATTAAAAACAAAATTAATTTAAAACTTAAAGATTAATATCATAATCAAATCCACACCTGACTAAAAGCTTGTTTCTCTAAATTTTTAGGAATCTAATTGGATATTGGATAGTGGTTACTCTCAATACATGACCGGGGATCAAACAATGTTCACAAAGCTCACCTTCAAAAGACTAGAAATAGCTATCTTTACAACTACGGTAAACTGAAGGTAATTGAAATAGGCAATATTAAATTAGAATCTAATTTTATTATTAATAAAGTACTTCTTATTGAAAATTTTAAATTTAACCTACTTAGTGTTAGTCAATTATGTGATTCAGAATATAAGGTCAGGTTTATATCCATCGAATGCTTAATTAAACATATGAAAGATCCTACAATAAAATTAAAAAGGCTTAGGAATAACAACATTTATACACTTAACCTAGCCAGCTCCTCAATTTAGTGTCACATGACACAAAAAGAGGAAACCTCACTGTGGCATAGGAGAATGTCTCATATCAACTTTAGAAATCTCACTAAATTAAATGACTTAGTTAGAGGATTACCAAAACTACCTAACTTATAATCAATAATTTGTAATGCTTGTCAACAAGAAAAACATACCAAATCAACTCACAAACCAACTAATCAAATTCAAACTAACTCAACACTAGAATTACTACACCTAGATTTATTTAACTCACTTGGAATAAAATCTATTAAAGAAAATTTATATTGTCTAGTGATAATCGATGATTACTCAAGATTTACTTGGATAAAATTCTTAAAAATTAAAGATGAAATATTTAGTAATTTTTTTAGACAAACTGAAAATGAAAAAGACTCAAAAATCAAAAGAATTAGGAGTGATAATGGTGGGGACTTTAAAAATCATTGGTTCACCAAATTTTGCTTAGAAAATGGGTACCATCAAGAATTCACATGTCCAAATACCCTCCAACAAAACGTAATAGTGGAAAGAAAAAATAGAACTCTCCAAGAAGCCACTAGAACAATGCTTAATGAATAATGTTGGTACCCCAAGATAGTTTTGATGTGATTAAACAAGTTAGGTTATGTCCTGTTATGTTTAATCTTGTGTCTAAGTGTGCAGGAACTTAGGAGCACAGGAAGTCGAGCAAAAGACGCAGCTAGAGAGAAGGACAGCACAGGAGAGAGCCGACGAGCTCGGTGCGTCTAAGGGACGAGGTGCTGTGGAAAAGTACATCAGCGGACGAGAAGGGAGCGTGCAGTGTTTCCGAGGAACAAGAAGTTCGGAGCGGAAGATTGCTCGAGGTGCAAAAGATGCAGCTAGCGAGAAGGTCAGCGCGGGAGAGAGCTGACGGGCTCGGTGCATTCGAGGGATGAAAAGCTGTGGAAGAGTACGCTGGCGGACGAGAAGGAAGCACGTGGCAATTCTGAGGGATGAGAGGTCGGAGCGGAAGATTGCTCGAGGAGAACGCCGAAAGTTGGGTTCGGGTGAGCCCTATTCCGGATGATCGAAATCACCCAAGCGAACGGATCCAGAGCGGAAGACCCGGACCCAAGCAAGAGGAACCGGAGTGGAAGACCCGAATTGAGGTGAGCGAAATCGAAGCAGAAAGCCCGAACTGGAAAAAGTCAACTTGGTTGACTTTCCTGGTCTCGGAGCCCGGAATCGAATTTTATTTGGATCGTGTTTAACAACGATCCATTACAAAGGGGATAAAGTTTTATCCCCCTTAAGGCGCCTAAAACCCTTCCCGAGCAGAGCTATATAAGCAGCCCTACTCCTGAAGCTAAACAATAACAAGAAAGATCAATACAACACTTGTACGCATTCACTGTTCTGTTTTAGCTTTCTGTTTCTGTGCTTTCATTGCTGTAAGAGGCTTCTCTGCCTGAAGGAGAAATTAGTGCGACTTCACTGCCTTAGATTAACAACCTCTCCGGTTGTAATCAAGTAAATTCTCAGTGCCTCTTTCCTTTTAGTCTTTTATTTATTCTTATGCAAGTGTTTATTTTGTTTAAGTTATAAGCCGAGAAAGGTTTGTTTGCTTGTTTTGTGCAGGGGCTATTCACACCCCCCCCTCCTCCTCCTGCCGACCGCCAAGGATCCTAACAAATACCAATCACCAAAATATCTCTGGGCAGAAGCTGTTACAACTTGCTATCTACAAAATAGAATAACAATAAATAAAAAATATAATAAAACCTCATTTGAAATTTACTATAATAAATTACCTTATATAAAATATTTTAAGGTCATTGGGTGTCCTGTTTACATATTAAATATACGAGAATATTTGAAAAAATTTACCTCAAAAGTAAAAAATAAAATCTTTGTAGGGTACTCTCTAAACAGTAGAGGGTATATAGTTTACAATAAAACTACTCTAAGAATTAAGGAAATAACTAATGTAAAATTTGATGAAATTACTAACTCTAAAGAACCTAACCCAACTCAACCTTAATATCAGCCAATTGATTTCACTAGAGCTAACACTGATCTAGGGGGAGCAAGTGAAAATCAAATATACGAATATGAAGATGAACAAAATCAACCACAAGAACAATCACAGCCTAGAATAACAAGAGTCAGATCAGATCACCCAATAGAACAAATTATAGGTGATTCAAACCTAAGAGTTCAGACTAGATCATTCTTTAGAAATCTGAGTCAAATATCATTAATCTCTAAAATTGAATCTAAAACTATAGAAGAATCCTTACTTGACCCAGACTAGATTATAACCATGCAGGAAGAACTGGTCCAATTTGAGAGAAATGAAGTCTGGGACTTAATACCACTACCTGATAATAAAAAAGTAATAGAAACAAAATGGATGTTTAGAAATAAACTAAGTGAAAATGAAGAAATTATTAGAAACAAGGCTAGACTAGTAGCCAAAGGGTTTAGTCAAGTAGAGGGACTTAACTATGATGAAACATATGTTCTAATGGCTAGACTTGAGTCCATCAGAATGCTACTGAGCTATGCAACCCATAAAGGTTTTAAACACTATCAAATAGATGTTAAATCTGCCTTCCTAAATGAGCTAATAAAAGAAGAAGTTTATGTAAGTCAACCACCTGAGTTTGAAAATATAAGGCATCCTGACTATGTTTTTGAACTCAAGAAAGCATTGTATGGTCGTAAACAAGTACTCAGGGCCTGGTATGAAAGACTGACTTCCTACCTAATTTTTAAATGGTTCAACTAAGGTCAAATTGATCTTACTTTATTTGTAAAATAGATGACATAATCTTTGGCTCAACTAACTCAGAATTTTTACAAGAATTTATAACTTTAATAGAACAAGAATTTGAAATGAGCTTTATAGGTAAACTAACTTATTTTTTTAGAATTACAGATTAAGCAAACTAATGAAGGAAATTATGTTTACCAACAAAAATACATCAAAGAATTACTTAAAATGTTTGGTATGGAAAATACCAAAGAATTAAAAATACCAATGACAACTAACACAATCTTAGATAGTGACCCAAATGGAAAACTTGTAGACCTAAAGTACTATAGGAGCGCCATATGCAGTCTTTTATACCTAACTGTAAGCTAACTTGATATTTTATTTGCAGTTAGTATGTGTGCTAGATACCAAACCTATGCTAAAAAATCTCATTTAGTTAATGTAAAAAAGAATATTTAGATATTTAAAAGGTACAATGAATATAGAAATATGGTACCCCAGAACACCAAATTTTGATCTAATCGGTTACTCTGACATCGATTATGCCGGCTGTAAGCTAGATTGTAAGAGTACAAGTGGTGGATGCCAATTACTTGCACTATCACTTGTCAGCTAGTTTAGTAGAAAATAATACCATGTTACTTTATCTACTACTGAAACCGAATACTGAGTGTATAGCATAATTGTTATGAATGATTCACATTAAAAGACATTAACTTGGAATATAAAAATGTAAACAATTCATATTGACAACATTAACTCAATTAACTTAACTAAAAATCCAATGCATCATTCAAAAACCAAACATATTGAAATAAAACATCACTTTATTAGAGATCACGTCACCAAAGGAGATATTGAACTCAACTATGTTGAGTCCAAGTCAAATTTAACTGATATTTTCATCAAACCATTACCTGAATCTGAATTCAGTAGTTTACGAAGATAACTGGGAATGTGCACGATAGACTAAGATTTTCTTTGGAAAATTTTCTATTATTTTGTAAATTCTAGGAAAATCATTTATTTATGTTTTAAAAAATGTTCAATTTCTCTAATGTTGAAAAATTATTTTGGCCTTAGTCTAGATCAAACGCATAGAAAGTATGAACCTATAGATCTAAGAAACGAGCATCTCACAAACACACTAGGTCTATCTTGATTGTGTATTCATAAACTTAGAATGACATAAGATGCGTAGGTCACTTGCCTGAACTTCAAATGCTTATATCAGTGCATCAATATAAGTCTGAGAGTAAAATAACAAAATACAGTGATCAAGCTAAGCAATCCTTCTTAGTAAACAATGAGTTGGATCAAATCTTACTTAATTTAACTAATCAAGTGAATACTGCTATCTTTTGTATAGTTAGTTAGTAACTAATGGTTAGACATATTAAAAATGGAATGATTACTTTCTCACTATGTTATCAGATTAAGGGGGAGAATTTACTTATACAAGTTAAAAATGATTTCTAAATATCTTTCTTACTTTGAAAAATTGTTCTCATTTATTTTTAAGTATTTTCAAAATTAACCTTACATAAATATATTTTTCAAAGTAGTTCGGATTTAAAAAAATGTTTATCGTAGAAATCATTTTTTTAAGAAAAGTTTTTAAAATAATAAAAAAATCTTTGAATTTTTTTTCAAACATAAAGAAGTTTTTTTTTTCGGAACTTTATTTCAACAAAGCTCTTAAACATAATTCCTTAGAAGATTTTACTTTAAACTTCCTTAAAAATTTTACTTTGACATTTCCTTCCAAATTTTTTTTTCTCTTATAAAACTTTGAATCTTTGAAAATCATTTTGACAAACACTTTAAAATAATTTTTGAAAAGTTATTACTTTTGAAATATTTGAAAACTAACTAGTAAAATTTCTTAAAATATTTACTCCTCCCTCAGCTTACAATATTTTCTTACTTATTTTTATGCATTATGTCTTTCATTTTTTATGTATATTAAAGGGGGAGGATAGTGGGTTAAGTTAGAAAAATTGACACTTTTAAAAATTGAACTCACTTTTAAAAAGTTTTATTGTATTTTTTTCTAACTTTAACCCGAATTGTCACTATATCAAAACGGGGGAGATTGTTGATGCAGGTTACACTAATAAACTGATTTTAATATATGACAAATAGGTTAAAATTAGATGAGTTGTTTGTCTAACGCTTCTACCAAGTGTGTAGGAATTAACTGGTCTAGAGGACCTAACACTAGGCTGAAATCTAGCTAGGTCCACGAGGGTCGGAGCTCGATATCTGGCGGGAAGTTTGGTTGAGTCCACGGGACTTGACAACCGGTTGAAGTCTAGTTGGGTTTACGGACCTGACAACTGGTGGGAAGACCTGGTGGGTCAAAGGCAAGTCGAGAGACTATAGTTGGTAAGTGAAGGTAAGCAATTGGAGGAGAGATCCAGTGAGAACCTGTTTCCTGTTGAGGGAACTATAGGCGTCGATCTAACTTAGATCCATTTGGGAAATCTAAGTTGAGATATTGACTAGATTATGATCTCGAGGAGATAGGATCTAATTACTACCCTATCTTCTATATTGTGTTAACTCTGTTTTGCAAGGTAGATATAATTTTTATTGCCCGGACTAACCTTTTCTTGTAGGGATAAGGATGTTGGAGAAAAGGGGTCCGAGCGCTAGGAGTACGGGCACCCGAAGCAAGCTAGTCCGGGCGGGGCAGTGGGCACCTAGGTGGTCTGGCCGCCCAGACTCAGTCCAGACGCCTGGACTCGAAACTTCATCCACAAGCTGACGTGGAGCGCGTCGGTTGGCTGAACCATGTGGTCCAGGCGCCCGGTGGTGTTCTAGGCGCCCAGAGTGGACCTGTATAAAGGGCTTCGACCTGAAGCTTAAAAACAACAACTGCAATGATCTTCTCTGCTGCTCGGTGCTCCGAAAAGGCTCACGCAACACTGCTATGCTCCCCCGACAATCGGACTTCAACTTTAATTAGTTTTTTTATTGTCGATAATTCTTTTATATAGTTCTTGTACTTGTAACTTGTTACCAATTTCGAACTATTAGTAGATTGCCTAACGAAAACACTCGACGAGTGTGAGCCTTGGAGTAGGAGTCGCCGAAAGCTCTGAGCCAAGTAAAAATTTGGTCATGTTAGCATTGCTCTTTATTTTTCCCCTGCGTCTGTTTTTAAAATCGAATTTTTGACGATCGCTATTCACTTCCCCCCTTCCCCCACCTCTAGCATCTTTTCGATCTCCTACACAACAGTATAAGTATTGTGACAGTCGAATAGCGGCTCTAAACCCCAGAGCGCCAAATTAGGGGAGAGAGCAGCTTCTCGAATAATAGTATAAGTATTGTGACAGTCGAACGGCGACTCTAAACCCTAGCACATCCGATCAGGGGAAAGTCAGCTTCTTGTCAAATGGCAAGAGCGGTGAACAACATAGCCCAGCAAGGACTCTAAACCCTAGAACACCTGATCGGGAGGAAGAGTTCCAGGACATACTAATTTTCAATCAGTCAGACTTGCAGTCTCTTTCGATTAGACTTGAGGGGAAGACTTGTGATACAATGATGAAGAGAGACCCCACTAGAGATAAGTCAAAGAAGGAAAGAACAACTGATGTAGAGGTCAAAGTCAAAGAAACAAGATCCATAGATTAGGCGATGTCAGACAGACGGAGCAGCAAGGGTGGGCAGATGAGCATAGTTCCGAAAGGATGAACTTGCTCAAACGATAAATCTCTAAAAGCCAGCTACGGAATGTAAGAGACAATAGTAAAATCCCCTCGAACCATCGGCCCGGGCACCCTGGCCGAGCGACCATCGGTCGACTTACAACATGACCCCTGCATGCCTTGTCGTACTCTTTTGGAGACTTGTGTCATTGACAACGAAGCATGTCCAGCAGGTAAATCGTACTTTAGAAGCTTCCAACATGTTACATCAGAGATTTACATGCTTGCTTAAGGAAAGGTGTCAGGGATACTTTTTCACTTATCTTTTCCTATGATGTTTTGGAAAACGTCCACATGCTTTGGTATGCGTGCATAGATGCTACAACGGTACTATAAAAGAGGTTCCCATCCACAGATGGAGGTATGCGATACTTCACTGTTGAACACGCTTTTACTACAACATACTTACTATTTTTCTTTTACATTTGGGTAGATCACTGACTCGAACGTTGAAGGGCCAAGACTGATAATCTCTTTTCAGCCTAGCACTAATATCATTTGAATTATAGGATCACATGAAATTTTCACCTCATCAATTTTTAAATTATATTTTTAATTTCATCTTCTTCGCTTTCAGATAAGATCCACGTAATCTGATCTTTTCTCAGTTTGTTTTTCTTGGAGTGTTATTTAATTTTCATGCGAATAATAAATCAGTAGTTGTGATAGGGAATCCATTACTAGAGTGGTGATGTGAGGCCATCTACATAACATACTACATGCACTGATTCGGTGGGTAGTGTCAACTACAGACTCAATTATAAGTCACTTGAAATTAAAATAATCCTTTTATTGTTTGCAAATGGAATGCACCTTTCATGATCATTAATTAGTGTACCACTTAATTAATCATCTTTTAATCATAAATTGGCCCATTAATTACCGCCTTTATTTACCTTCTACTAATTAGTTTCCTTACAAATGATGGCGAGAAGGATTGCAACTCAGGTTTGGTGCAACAAGTGACTTGAGAGGAGAAAGAGACATCATATTGTTGGACAATATTCTAAAGGATATTTGTAGAAGTTATAGGAATTTTAATGAATTGAAATAATAGAAAACAACTCAAACTTATCGAGTTGTTGTATCAGCCGAGCTACTATGTCAGTAGAGCTACTGAGATGTCGAGTTGTCGAGCTATTGTGTTGGCCGTGCTGTCGAATTAGTCAAGTTGTCGAGTTAGCCGAGTTGCTAAGTCATCGAGCGGGATGTTGAGCCCTGAGTGGGAAGAGAAACATTGAGGTCTGCGTTTGATGTAATTTTTCTAAAATAAATTCATCCATTCTAACAGTGCTTTAAAATTATGATAGATGTTTATTTCCTAGAATACAATGATAAATCGTGATCATCACTAAGCACATGTCACTCATGGAGAACTGAGTGAGTACTTGAATACTATCATGATTAGAGTTGTCGAACGGAGTGCACGACAAAAAGTAAGTAAGCAAAGGGAACAAGTTTGGATGAAATTTCTTTGCTTGCGCACCTATTCTGGTCATGGTAAAGCCTCCCTCTTATATAGGAGCTCAGACTTTTAGCTACAATAAATGATTAAATAAAAATTATTCATACATATTCTCCGTTATTGCATTCGTTATACTTTTAACATCAAAGCAAAAAGTGATTCGGATGACAAAATGTTAACAGATTCATTTGAAAAAATTTCTGACGAACATAGGCCCTTAAAAGAATTTTTTTTTTCCATCCTCTATTCACTTAACTGTTAGTTATAAATTAACTTTATAATTTATGAACCTTCATATAATCTAAGGGTAAATTACAATAATTATTTTAAAAAAATATCATCATCTTTTATTATAATAAATCATTGAACTATCCTGCAATCAAATATTAAAAAATAATAATAAATCAGATAGACATGTAGCACATGCATGGCTTAATCCCATTTGATTCATCAGCAACACACTTTGTTCATGAATGGGACTACGTATTAATTTTTATTCACAGAGTAGTTGACAAGTCCACGTTTGTTGAGCAAGAGTAGCTAAGAAGTCGCTAATGCGATAATTAATGGCCAAACGCATCTTATTGTGGAAGTCGTTGTCGCGTTACTTTGTCATCATAGTGCGTAACTAAGATTGAACTTCCAAATCTTTTCTATGTATCGGAAGTCCAAAGTCGATCCATTCGCTCATCTAATCATTTAACTTCCTTTGGGTGATAACGATGCAAGAGAAAGTCCCAGTCTAGGGTGCAGCGGAAGAACCGTTTAGTTATCATCTAAATATCTACGATTCTCTATTGATGGTATATTTATAGGGATTTTTCTCTAAATAGGATATGTAATTACAAGATGTTAGGCTTCCAGGTCAGTAAAATTTTTTTGTAAGGCTGAATCGGTCGTCTCAGGTTTAATGTTAACTGATTCAACATATAGTTTGCTTAATTTTACTATTTAATTAAGAGTATGACCTTTAATAATTAATTTTTGTGACGTCTAAAATAAAATTACATTAATATTATTTTTTTTCGTACTAAAAATAATTTTAAGACTTATTAGTAATTTTCTTTAGTTATTTTTAATATATAAAAAAGGTAGATCCGCTACCTTAATGACTCATACTATCAGTTCCACGAATATGGAGAGAGGTAAATATAGATATACAGACGTTAGACTAATGGTAGGATAAATCTCAGGTCGTCGGTTCCTGAGAATCGACTCCTAGTCATCACGCCATCATGCACCAGGACATTATTTTTTTATATAAAAATATACACCGTCATGGTTATCTTTAGTCTTATATCTTATGATTGACAATACTACGAACGGAGAAACTTCTATAAATACCATAGATCGACGACGTTAAAAAGTATATATTTCTTTGCCTTTTGACTAATATCAAATTAAATGTATTATATGTTTTTATCATTTTAATATATCTTACTATTTTATTAAAAATCTCCCCCCCTTTACTAACTAGCTTTGGTGAAGCCTAAAATGAATTTACGTTAATATCCTTTTTTTCTATTCATACTAAAAATAATTTCAAGGTTTATTAGTAATTCCACAAGCGAAACAATCAGTAATCTAGAGTTCGAGACTCAACTACGGCATATTATTATGAATTTTTTCTCATCATTAATTTTCTCTGATTGTTTTATATAAAAAAATATAGTTCTTTTTAATCCCACATCTTATAATTGACAACATTATAATCAAAAAAGCTTCTATAAATATTTTAAGCCGACGATGTTAAAAAATATACTTTTCTTAGTTTTTTTACTAAGATAAGTATAATATTAAATTAAATTAAATTATTTTTTTTCATAGGGAAGCCAGGGTGATATTTTAAAATCCAAACAATTTGGATTTTCAAAGACCCAAATAATTTAGATTTTTAAAAGTCAGGTATTTTACCTTAATGATTCTACTAATGACTGTACTTTAGTATTTTAATGCTAAAATATTTTCATTAATATAATTTCATTATAAATGGTCAATGTGATTTCAATGTATTATATTATACACGCGAGTTATTCTAATATATGATCTAGATACTCATTTACGTGTGTTCATTGTGATAAAAGGTGAATACGTTCGCCCCCAGCGCCCACGTCAACCCGTCTCAAGGCCAACACGGAGGAGGTAAATTACGATCGGTTACTAGCTTTTGGAATAATGACTAACACATAAAAGAGATATTTACCTCGGCTTTGTCGAGATTCGAACACTAGACCTCATTATGACAATACCTTATATGCTAGTCACTAGATCCATCCGAGGAGATCATTTAAGTGTGTTCATATATTATATTATACATGCACGATGACTCATTACAAAATAAATCTTTGATTTGAGGTCTAACTTGACATGATGGCTTAATGTTGCTTGTTTTCTTATCTTCGTTAGTAATCATTTTAATTAGTTCACTTTCTTGTTGTCGTCTAATGACTTTAGCTTGCTTGGAAACTTATACAAGGTCAAGATTACCATGATGACTTGGTTGCTTGGGTCCCACACTCACTTTACCATCTCAGCATAGTAATCCTAGTCATCATGAGAAAAGGAAAAGACGTGTTAGATTCTTCTAGCAAAACAATCCAAAACGACGTGACAAAGAAAAACACTCAACTAAATCATTTTTGTCCACTCATGCAAACATGAGGCCTTTTTAAGTTCACACACGTTCAGGTTCAATCATCTTTTGTGTTTACTTTGATGAAATTAACTATAAAAAACAAATATTACTCTAACAAATTGAGATATAACAAATGAAAACTTTTCATATTCTTCCTTACTAACTAAGACTTTATTTTTTATCTTGAAGTAAAAAACTAATTCAGATTTGATCCGGTGATAAGGATGGGGGATCCTCATTGGCAGAAGGTCAACGACACGTGGAGGTCAAAGGTCAAGAGATTCAACCCTAAGACTGGCCGACCGGACGAAGCGGGCCGACCGTTGGGGCTATGCAGGCCGACCGGCCGTGAATCCCCTGAACCGAATGAAGACAGCCCGACTGGGGGTCGGGTTTCCGACGCTCAAAGGTAAAAAGATTTTAAGGCCGAGCGGGATGTCTGTTCGGCCGGGGCACCAGGCAACATAGGCAGGAGCAATCTCATCCGAGCATACGGCCGGGAGTTATCCCGGTTGGACCGATACCTATAACCGGCGACATAAGTAATACTCCTGCCGAGCGGCCGACCCGCTCGGCCCGGGAACAGACAGGGAACGCAAGAGGACAAAGGAGACAGAGGATAACATCATCCTCGAGACACCTACCGCCGACAAGCAGCAGAGTTGGCAGTCGAGCCATACACAGGATCATACGGTGGAAGCTTCCACCGTCACATCCGGGATATGCTCGGGCGATTGCGAAATGGCGCCAGAGGTACTTTTCTGACACAGGCTCGTTAAGGTATGTTTGGAGAAGCGTGCACGCATCGGGAAGCGTGCCCGCGTTTCCTTGGGATCCTATATAAGGACCCCTAGATGCCGACGAAGGTATGCGCAACTCTTTACTGTAGCCACATTACTCTGCCTCTCTCGTTGCCTGACTTGAGCGTCGGAGGGCCGTCGCCGGGAAACCCCTCCCGGCTCGGCTTCTTTGTAGGTTCGCCGGAGAGCTACACCACCAGTCGGAGACCGCGGAGCGTGTCACGTCCCCAGCGTCCGTCGACTCAGCGCTCGGACAGGATCAAATTGGTGCCGTCTGTGGGAACGCACATGAATCCGAGCCAAGGAGATGGAAGAAGCTGGATGTCAATTTCTGGTAATGCTCTCTCCTGAAGAGCTCGAGGCACTCGTCCAAGCGCGAGCCGCAAAAATCGTGGAGCAACAACAAAAAGCTCAGGCTGAGCGCGCAGCGCAGCAGGCGACATCAGCCTCGGGTGGCCGAGCGCCACCCGAAGACAGGCGGGAGCAGCTCTCAATATGGGGGCAAAACAAGGGGCCGGCCGACACTCAGATGGGGGCGCCGCCCGCCCCGATACCTTTTCATCGGGCTCTGTTCCAGACGCCCTCGGAGGTAGCACAAGCTAACCAAGATAAGCGATCTTCATCGGACGAAGCACCCATCCGGGACGTTAGAAAAGGAAAGGCGCCCCGATCGGACGCGTCTCCCGAGCGGACCAACCGGCAGTTCTCAGATGCCATTCTTCGCGATCCACTGCCGAGGCATTATGTGCCCCCTACGATCGGGGAGTACAACGGGACAACCGACCCAGACGACCACCTGGGTAAGTTCGACAGTACCGCCACTCTGCATCAGTACACAGATGGTGTAAAATGTCGAGTGTTCCTCACCACGCTTTCGGGATCGGCGCACCGGTGGTTTCGAAGACTGTCGGACGGCTCCATCACAAGTTTCAAGGAATTCCGAACGGCGTTCCTCCATCATTTTGCAAGCAGCAGGCGCCACCAAAAGACAAGCGTTAACCTGTTTACCATCAAGCAAGGCGTGAGGGAGCCGCTCCGAGCGTACATTCAGCGCTTCAACCAGGTGGCCATGGACATTCCAACGGTCACCTCGGAAACAATGGTGAACGCGTTCACGCAAGGGCTCGTGGACGATGACATCTTCCGCTCGCTCATCCGGAAGCCGCCGCGGGACTACGACTACATGCTGCATAAAGCCAATGAATACATTAATGTGGAGGAAGCCCAGGCGGCGAGAAGAAAAGAAGCCCAGAGTGACCAACCAGCTCCCGTCGAGCGGAAGCAGCCCATCAGTCACCAGCCACCTAGAGGACCGAGAGCTGAAGCCGCCCGTCCTCATCAGCACACTCGGTCGCACGCCGTCCAGCAAGTCGCGGTTGATCGTCCCAAGCCCAGGGGGAAGGTATGGACCCCGATGTTTTGTTCACTCCACCAGTCGGCTACTCACAATACCCCGCGACTGTTGGAGCCTCACCCCCATCGCTTATCCCGCGCCGAGGAGTTACCGCCGCCGATCGCCTTCACCAGACCGGCAACACCGACAACGGAGCCCCGTTCAAAGGATATAAAGGAGATCTCCCGAGCGGCATCATCGTTAGCAGCCCGGAGCTCACCATCGGGCATCACACGAACGACCTCGACCCTCCGCTTGGGAGGAGGAAAATAGGGGCAACGCATCTCGGGGAGAGATCAACATCATCGTCGGAGGCCCGACCGGCAGAGATTCCAATAGAGCCAGAAAGGCACACGCACGGCAGCTGAGGATCCACGCGGTGGGTTATAGCCAGGAAAGGGCAAGCGGACCCGAGATCAGCTTCGAGCCCAGGGACCTCGAAGGAGTTGAAGTCCCTCACGATGACGCCCTGATCATTCGAGCGGTAATAGCCAATTATACTATTCACCGCATTTTCATTGACACAGGCAACTTGGTCAACATAATATTCAAGAAGGCCTTCGACCAACTGCAAATCGACCGAGTTGAACTACTGCCAATGACGACCCCCCTCAACGGATTCACGGGAAACGAAGTCTTGCTGGTTGGCCAAGTTTGGCTAGCTATATCGCTGGGAGAAGAGCCGCTCAGAAGGATGAGGACCACAAGCTTCATTGTGGTTGATGCTCCTTCGGCGTACAATGTTATTTTGGGACGACCGGCGCTCAACGAGTTCCGGGCGGTCGTCTCTACCTTCTGCCAGAAGATCAAGTTTCCGGTGGAAGATCGAGTAGGGGAGGTGCGGGGAGATCAACTGGCGGCTCGGAGATGCTATGTGGAGATGGTCCTGTTAGAGTGTATACTAAAAGCCTAGCTTTTGGTATAAACATTTATATAGAAATAAGAATCACATTGGTCAAATGTCTACATTTATGATAAATGTAGTTGCTCAATTTATTTATATTGTAGATAACATGGTGTGTGGTGCCACACACAGAAGATCATGTTATCAGTTCCTTATAAATTATAAACAGTAGCTCATGACCAAGATGGAAAGGAACAAACCATTGGAAGGTCGTAGTGTAATTAGGTATTAGTTTATCTTAACTATATAATTACACTAGTACACTTAGAGTGTATTGAGTAGGACCATTTGAGGTCGTTCCTTTTATACTGACTTTATAAAGAAACAAAGACCTCAGTTATTATGGAAGTGTGTGCTCTTAATCCTAATATAATAACAAGCACATATATTTGATATTTATTTCTTTAATTTATCAATGGGTGAGATTTAGTTCGATAAATCAATAAGCCTGATAAGTTGGGAAATGATATCACTTATAGTGTGTGTTGTTGATTATAGAAGGAAACTGTGTCCTAGTAATCTAGGTTGAGAATGTCCCCAAGAGGAGCTCATAAGGATTGTCATGTTAAACCCTGCAGGTGGACTTAGTCCGACATGACGATAAAGTTGAGTGGTACTACTCTTAGAGCTAGATATTAATTAAGTGAGTTGTCAGTAACTTACTTAATTAGTGGACATTTGTTATCTTAAACACAGGGAGACTAACACACTCATAATAAGAAGGAGCCCAAAATGTAATTTGGGATTGGTGCGGTAGTTCAATAATAGTTCTTTAGTGGAATGAATTATTATTTATGAAATTAAGTTGTGTGTTCGGGGCGAACACGGGATGCTTAATTTCATCGGGAGACCAAAACCAATTCCTCCTCTCGGTCCCTATCGTAGCCTCTAGTATATAGAGATTTATACCCACCGCATACCCACCTTCTTACCCATCCAATGGGGCCGGCCAAGCTAGCTTGGAACCCAAGCTAGGCCCGGCCAAGATCAAGTGGATGAGTCATGTAGGTGGCCGGCCAAAGCTTGGGTCCCAAGCTTATGTGGCCGGCCACTAGAATATTAAAAAGGATTTTTATTAAAATTATTTCTTATGTGGATATCATGATTTTAAAAGAGAGTTTAAAAAATTAAAAATTTCCTTTTATAACTTTCTACAAAAGATTAAGAGAAGAGATTAATCTCTTTCCTTATTTGTAGTTTAAAAGGATGATTTTAATTTTGGTAAAACTTTCCTTATTTGTAAATCATCTACATGTTTAAAAGAGAGTTTAAAATTTGAAATCTTTCCTTATTTGTTGATTAAAGGAGGATTTTAAATTTTAAGAAAACTTTCCTTTTTAACCATGTTCATGATTTAAAAGAGAGTTTAAAATTAAATATTCTCTTTTATAAGTTTCTACAAAAGATTAAGAAAAGATTTGATATCTTTCCTTATTTGTAGATTAAAAGAGACTTTAATTTTTAGAGATAACTTTCATTTTATCCACATGTTTAAAAGAAAGATTTTAATTTATTCAAATTCCTTTTTATAAACCAATCATGAAGGAATAAAAATTATTGGAGAAATTTTATAAATTTCTGGAAGCAAATAAGGAAGTTTTAATTTGTGTTTAAAATTTTATTTGCTTGGAAATTTTATGGTGTGGCCGGCCAAATAAATTGGAGAAGAAAAATTATTTTTAATTAAATAAATTTTTCCTTTTCATGGCAAAAGAATTAAGGAAGTTTTTATTAAATTTTCCTTATTTGCCAAGACCAAGGATTATAAAAGAGGGGGTAGAGGAGGCTTCAAGGCGAAGGACTCTATTCTATTTTTCTCTCTCTTTTCCTTGGTGGTGTGGCCGGCCCTTTCTTCTTCTCTTTGTGGCCGAACCTCTTCATGCTCATGGAGTTTTAATTGGTGGCCGGATCTAGCTTGAGGAAGAAGGAGAGAAAACTTACATCCCTTGGAGCTTGGTTAGTGGAAAAGATCTTCATCTTTTGGAAGCTTTGTGCTTGGCCGAAATTTGAAGAAAGGAAAAGAAGGTGCTTTGGTGGTTTCTCATCTCGGAAGATCGTTGCCCACACAATGCCCGAGGTTAGAAGAGGAATACGGTAGAAGATCAAGAGGTCTTTCTAAAAGGTATAACTAGTAATTTTTCTTTCCGCATCATACTAGTTATTTTTGGAAATAATACCAAATACAAGAGGCATGCGATTCTAGTATTTCGAATATGTTTTTCGATGTTGTGTTTTTTTTTCCCTTGTGATTTGATTGTTCTTTTCGGTTAACCTAAAGTTATTTTAGGAAATTAAATATTAGCTTTCCATAAAAGGTTTTGTCTAGTTGGTGGTGGTTGCTCCCATATCCAAGAAGGTCATGTGCCTCGCCACATCAGTACTGGGAACCAATTATGGAAATTAATATTTAATGGAATTAATAACTTAAGGTGATTTGGGTCGAACGTGTTAAGTTCCGCAGGAGACCCAAGTCAAAACCTAAAAGAACGAATAAATTAAGTTTTGGATCAAACGTGTTAAGTTCCGCAGGTGATCCAAAATTTAATTTAAAAGAACACATGGTAGCTAGGAAAAGGTTCAGACCTTTGTACAAAATTTTTGTACCGTGGAACCTCTAGGTTTTTCAAGTAGCAACCAACAAGTCCGAGCCGAATCCAAGTCCGCTCGGAAGGTGCCGCGAGTAGAGGTAAATATTATAACCGAGAAACCTCTTTCTTTGGTTTATGAAGAGAAAGAGGAGGTGCAGATTGACTCTTCCCGACCGGAGGCCACCACCTTCATAGCATCCGATCTGGAGGAGAGGCAGAAGGAAAAGGTGATCAAATGCCTCCAGCGAAACTGTGACGTCTTCGCTTGGTCGACCCATGAGCTGCCAAGGGTCTTGCCAAGCGTAGCGCAGCATGAACTTCACGTCCGGTGAAGCAAAGGAAGAGGGACTTCAGCGCGGAGCAGAATGTAATCATTCGGGCGGAGGTCGAAAAACTTCTAGAGGCCGGCCACATAAGGGAAGTGCAATTCCCGAGTTGGCTTGCCAATGTGGTTCTGGTCTCCAAGCCGGGCAACAAGTGGAGAGTCTGCATCGACTTCCGAGACTTGAACAAGGCATGCCCGAAGGACTTTTACCCCCTGCCCCGGATCGATCAACTGGTGGACTCCACGGGCGGGTGCGAGATGATATGCATGCTGGATGCATACCAAGGCTACCATCAAGTGCCGCTCGCCAGAGAAGACCAAGAGAAAGTCAACTTCGTCACGGCGGACGACACCTATTGCTACAATGTAATGTCGTTCGGGCTGAAGAACGGAGGAGCCACCTACCAGCGCCTGATGAACAAGGTCTTCAGGGAGCAGATCGGACGCAACTTGGAAGTGTACGTGGACGACATACTTATCAAGTCCTTCCGGGCGGCCGATCTCTACGCGGACATGGAGGAGACCTTCCAAACATTGAGAAGATATGATGTCAAACTTAACCCTCAGAAGTGCCTGTTCAGAGCAAAAGGCGGGCGCTTCCTGGGTTACATTGTGACTGAGCAGGGCATAGAGGCGAACCCCAGCAAGATAAAAGCATTGCAGGACATGCCGGCTCCTAGAAATCTTCGAGAGGTACAGCGTTTCACCGGTCGGATAACGACACTATCAAGATTTATCTCTAAGACCGCCGACCGGAGCTTGCCATTTTTCAAGATTCTTCGTAAAGCCACCAAGTTTCAATGGGACGAGGAGTGCGATCGGGCGTTTGAGGAATTGAAGACTTATCTGAATTCCTTACCCCGTGTTGGCCAAACTAACCGTAGGTGAGCCGCTCCGCATTTATTTATCATCAACTGAGCATGCTGTGGGCTCAGCATTAGTAATGCTGAGCGGTGAGGAGCAACCAGTGTACTTTTTAAATCATATCTTAAAGGATACTGAGTCTCGCTACACCGGTCTCGAGAAGTTGGCTTTCACCTTGGTCCTTGCCGCTCGGAGGTTGCGCCCTTACTTTTTGGCGCACACCATTATTGTGATGACGAATAGCCCGCTAGTAAGGGTACTCCTGAACCCCCTGAAGCATCCAGATGACTCATCAAGTGGACGACAGAGCTGAGCGAATTTGACATCCAATACCAACCCTACTCGGCGATCAAAGTACAGTCCTTGGCAGATTTCATGACCGAGGTACAAAAGCCCGAGCCCGAAGCTACATGGAAAATATGTGGACGGATCGTCCACTCGACTCGGAAGCGGAATTAGGATTCTGATGCTTTCACCTCAAGGAGAGCGGATGCATTTGTCCGTCCGGCTGGACTATCGGACAACAAATAATGAGGCTGAGTACGAAGCCCTCATAGCCGGATTGTAGGTTGTACGGCATGTTGGAGCCAGCCAGGTGATGATTCACTCAGATTCCCAACTAGCCGCTCAACAACTCATGGGTGCCTTCGAGATAAACAATGCAAGACTCAAGTTGTACGCAGACGTCTTTGAAAAACTCAAGACTAGCTTCACCGAGGTGGTGGTCCAGAAAATACCTCGAGCGGAGAACCAAGCGGCGGATGAATTAGCCAAGCTCGCAAGCTCGATATCGTCGGTCGTCATCCAGCAACCAATCGAGCAAGTATCCTTGGTAGTGCACATAGACCGGATGGAGGGCCTCACATTCCCAAGCGATTGGAGAACAGCCATCATGGAGTTTCTGCGCTCCGGGGCCACACCGTCCGATCGGGACGAGGCTCAACTACTAAGGAGGAGAGTCGGCCGATTCAAGCTCATCGGAGATCAACTTTACAAAAAGGCGTTCTCCCGACCTTTGCTGAAGTGTGTCAGCTCGGAAGACGCCGAGTACATTCTCCAGGAGGTACACCAAGGATCTTGCGGAGGTCATCCGGGCGGCCGGTCTTTGGCTAGGAAGATCCTGCTGGCCGGATACTTCTGGCCAATGCTACATGAGGACGCTGCTCGGACCGTCGCAACGTGTCTCTCTTGTTAGAAGTACCATAGTAGTTCTCATAGGCCGACGGAAGGAATGAAATCGTCCACAGTGTCTTGCCCATTCGACCAGTTGGGCATGGATATCGTAGGAGCTTTCCCTATGGCGATCGGACAACGGAAGTTCCTGTTGGTGCTAGTTGATTACTTCTCCAAGTGGGTGGAGGCTGAGTCATTGGCCAAGATAACCGAGCACATGGTCAAGAAATTCATTTGGTAAAACATCATCTGTCGGTTCGACATTCCGCGTCGGCTCGTGTCGGACAACGGACGACAGTTCGTCAGAAATCAGCTCGAGAAATGGTGTAAGGGATATGACATTGAGCAGCACTTCACGTCTGTGGCGTATCCCCAAAGCAATGGTCAAGCCGAAGTAGCCAATTGGGAGATACTCCGAATTCTTCGGGCTCGGCTCGACCACATGGGAGGAAGCTGGGTGGACGAGCTACCGGGAGTCTTATGGGCCATCCGCACGACCCCAAAGGAGGGAACGAGAATAACACCGTTCCACCTAGTGTATGGAGGCGAGGCGGTCGTCCCAGTCGAAGTCAGCGTGGAGTCCGTCTGGATAAAGAACTACGACGAAGATAATTCCGAGCGGAGGCAGCTAGAATTGGACTTGATCGACGAGGAGCGAGCCAAAGCGTCCGTTCGGCTGATAACCTACAGGCAAAGAATGAAGCAGAACTACAACCGCCGCGTAATTCCTCGAGCATTCCAGGTGGGCACTTGGTCTGGAAGAAAGTGAAGCCGGTCGGTGACGTGGGCAAGCTGGAGGCTCCTTGGGAGGGACCCTTCAAGGTCGTCGAGAAGCTCCGATATGGAGCCTACTACTTGGAGGATAAGGATGGACGGCGGCTGGGTAGGCCATGTAGCGCAAACCATCTCCATCTCTATCGGGTCGGATGAAAGGTGCGCCGATATAATATATTTTCATGATTATTCTGTTCGGATGTATCTTTTGGCTGCAGGAATGAAAGTTATAAGAACAAAACAAAGGCATGAGCATTGTGCGCCCAGCGGATAGTTGTACAAAGGCATGATGAAGACCCCGTTCGTTCGGCCGGGAGGGAGTATATTATCCGAGTCATAGGCTCGATGGCAAAGACCCCGTGCCGTTCGGCCGGGAGTATATTATCCGAGCCATAGGCTCGATGGCGAAGACCCCGTGCCGTTCGACCGGGAGTATATTATCCGAGCCATAGGCTCGATGGCGAAGACCCCGTGCCATTCGGCCGGGCGTATATTATCCGAGCTATAAGCTCATTATTGAAGACCGTCGAGTTCCGACGTTAAACCCTAGAGTCGGACCGGCGACTATAAACCCCCCGGCTTCAAGACCGTCGAGCGGCGACGTTAAACTCTAGAGTCGGACCGGCGACTATAAACCCTCCGGTCGGAAGACCGTCGAGCTTCGACGTTAAACCCTAGAGTCAAACCGGCGACTATAAACCCTCGGCCGGAAGACCGTCGAGTGACGACGTTAAACTCTAGAGTCGGACCGGCGACTATAAACCCCCCGGCTTGAAGACCGTCAAGCGGCGACGTTAAACTCTAGAGTCGGACCGGCGACTATAAACCCCCCCGGCTTGAAGACCGTCGAGCGGCGATGTTAAACTTTAGAGTCGGACCAGCGACTATAAACCCCCCCCCGGCTTGAAGACCGTCGAGCGGCGACGTTAAACTCTAGAGTCGGATCGGCGACTATAAACCCTCCGGTCGGAAGACCGTCGAGCTCCGACGTTAAACCCTAGAGTCGAACCGGCGACTATAAACCCTAGACCGGAAGACCGTCGAGCTCCGACGTTAAACCATAGAGTCGGACCGGCGACTATAAACCCCCCAGCTTGAAGACCGTCGAGCGGCGACGTTAAACTCTAGAGTAGGACCGGCGACTATAAACCCCCCGGCTTGAAGACCGTCGAGCGGCGACGTTAAACTCTAGAGTTGGACCGGGGACTATAAACCCCCCCGGCTTGAAGACCGTCGAGCGGCGACGTTAAACTCTAGAGTCGGACCGACGACTATAAACCCTCCGGTCGGAAGACCGTCGAGCTCCGACGTTAAAACCTAGAGTCGAACCGGCGACTATAAACCCTCGGCCGGAAGATCGTCAAGCTCCGACGTTAGAACCTAGAGTCGAGCGGCCGTTCGGCCAAGTTACCAAATGTACTTCGCGAACACCTAGCGGGAATTCCATTTAAAGAAGTGGGGGGTGTTCAGGCGAAC
Source organism: Zingiber officinale (assembly GCF_018446385.1). Taxonomy (NCBI): domain Eukaryota; kingdom Viridiplantae; phylum Streptophyta; class Magnoliopsida; order Zingiberales; family Zingiberaceae; genus Zingiber; species Zingiber officinale. The sequence goes on from NC_056006.1 coordinate 82,238,104, forward strand.
GACCTAGTTACAGGGAATACTTCGTGAAAAATTCCTTGGGAAAGCAAAGCAAGACGAGAAACGATTAACGAGAAGAAAAAGTGAAGACGCGAACGGAGGTAGTTCGCGCTCCGATCGGAAGACACAAGTATTGACAAAAAAAAAGTAAGCTAATAAAAAGACGGCATATCTTCATTAAAATTCAGGCTCTTAGAGCCGATCGGAAGGGTTACAAGAAACACTACTCGATGAAATCATAAACGGTCTTCGGGATGGAAGAGAGGAGCGCCACGTAGTCTTCAGCCGGGATGGTTGTGGAGTCGGGAAGCTGACCCTTAGACTTTAGGTAGTCAGTCGTGGCGGTAATGGCCAACTCAAAGGCGGTATACATCCGCTCGCAGACCTTCTCAGAGAATTCGTTCGAGCGGATGTGCTGCTGCTTCAGTGCTGCGACCCGGCCTGGCTCGGCCTCTTGATACTCCTTGAAGACAGCTTGAGAAGCTTCAAGAGCCTCCTGCAAGTTCTTCAGTTCGTCCTTATGCTTGATCACTTCACTCGAGCGGCTCGCCTTCTCGCCGTCCAGCTGCTCCACCAACTCCTTAACTCGTTGCTCCAGGCCCCGCGCTTCGACGTTTTTCTTCTCCAGATCGGCGATGGCCGTTTTCTTCCGATCGGTGGCTAGGCTTATTTTCCGGTCAAGTGTCTTGACCTGTCTTTCGAGTTCAGCCAGAGTATGGGCCTGGTCAGCCGTCTTCTTTCGCTCCGCCTCCAATAAATCTTGGGTCTTTTTGAGCTCTTTTTGCAGCTCGGCATATGAGGGACCCTGGGAGGGGGCGCCGCCAGAACTCTTTAGCCTCTTCTGCTCTTCGTCCAACATGGCCAGCCGATTGGAGACAACAATCTCCTCCACCCATCTCTGACATAAACAGGAGTATTGATAGCCGATCGGAAAGAAGACGTTAAGAACTTCGGAGGAAAACACACTTACCCCAGTGGCCTACTGCATATGGCTGTTGGCTAGTTTACCGAGCGGAATCATCGCGACTCAGGCCCAAGCATCGGCCCACATCTCGACGAGAGGCCCCTTCATGGTGATCATATGCTCGGGCGCAGTCGGTCGATCAGACTCGGGCAAAAGTTCCTCAGTGGGAAGATGCAGGGTGGCCCTGATTGTGCGACTCCGACCGGGAGACGTGTGAGCAGATGCAGAAGGAGCAGAGGCCAGGGCGGAGAATTTGGACAAGATAACCGAACGCTGGATCCGGCTGGGGGCAGGTGGAAGAGCGCTGACCGGCACCGCCTCAATAGGGTTGGCGGGCAAGTTTAGTTGCGACGAAGTCCGATCGGAGGATAATGCCTCCACCATTGGAGTTTTCCCAAGAGAATCGGACCCCACCTGCTCGGATACGCGAACAGCAGAAGTAGCCGATCGCAAAGGTGTATCCGTCCGATGCCTCTTTTGTCTAAGTGGCTGCTCATCTTCCTGACCGGAGCCTTCCTCTTGCACGGCTAGCTCCCTGTTTGAAGTATTGCCTCCCGTCACCTCCATGGGGGAGGCCTAAGCGGCTGACTCTTCCGTATGTGTCTCGCTCTCACCCTCATGAGAGCCGATCGGAGTGATGCCCTGTCGCTCCATCTCTTTGGCGGCTGCCGCCTCGAGCACCTCGACTTTCCTCTTCAAAATCCCGAGCATCACAGACTCCATGACGATATTTGTTGCAAAGAAAAAAGAAAAAATCAGTTAGCACTCAAAGTATTTGTGCAAGTGAAATGTTTACCGAAGCTGCTCGGAAGTGGAGTGCGGCTCGGACTCAGGCCGAATATATACAGCACGCCTTCAGGCAGAAGCTTGTTGAAATCGAGCTTCAAACCGGCAAGCAGATTCGCGGCCTCGAGATAGTCCGGTCGGCTCTTATATCTTTTTAGCTCGGGAGAGGTAGGCGGCCCGACCTACCATTTGGTTCGGAAGGAAGCCCACTCGGGGAGACGGAGATAGAAGTAATACTCCTTCCAGTGTTTATTGGAGGAAGGAAGTTTATCAAAGAAGACTAGACCGGGCCGAGCCTGGAATAAATAGGTACCTAGCTCGGACTGCTTGGGATAATAAAAATAGTAAAAAAATTTCGGTCAGAGAGGGATGCGGTGTATCTTAAACAGTACAACCACTCCACACAAAAGACGGAAAGTGTTGGGAACTAGTTGGGCGAGCGGAAGACCAAAGAAGTTGCAAACATCGGCAAAGAAGGGGTGAAGAGGAAACTGTAGACCGGCTGTGAATTGGTCGCGGAAAAAACAGATGGCTCCGCTCGGCGGTTTGTGAGGCTGAGCGGTTGGTGAGGGTAGAATAAGTTCGAGGTCAGACGGAACGTCAAAACCATCAAGCAAAGCCTCAGCGTCACGCCGGTCGAAGCGAGATTCCAAGGTAGTATACCAAGGACCTAAAGCGGGATCTATGGGTCGGGATGAACTGGCCATTATCCGATCGGGCAAGAAAGCAAAGGCAAAGTAAATAGGAAATGACACAAGGCAAGGAGAAGATGAAAGGGACAACGACTAGAAGACTAGAACTCGACAAAAAAGACGAAGAAAACAGAGAGGAAAGGTGGAGGAACCTTACGAAGAGGCTGGGGATCGAGGGAAGATGGCGGGGAATCGTCGGAGAACAGTGAGGCGGAGTCGCCGGAATGCTGAAGCACCAAAGGAAGGCGGCGGAACACGCGGAGGCAAAGGTGTGACGGGAAAGGAAGGTGACAGCTTTATATGGTCGGGCCCGATCGGCCTCGACCGTCCGATGCAGGTCATAGGAACCGAGGCCCCCATCGGGCCGTTCATTTCAAAACGTCGATGTCCCATCGAACGCATCGCCGAACCGTACAATGACGCCAACAGAGGTGCCACATGGCATCAGGCCATAAGGGCACATTTAATGAACGCCATTACGGCGCATAGCGCGCGTGCTCGGTCTTAATGGAGAAGATTTGCACGAATCCCGAGGAGATCCGAAGGTCGTCAGCGAGGACCATCGACACGGTAGCAAAGCCAGCGCTCGAAAGTGCCCGAGCGACCGTTTTGAGGATTATTCCCGAGTGGAAGGGTGGTATCACTCAGGCTGACCGGCGGTCCAGTCAGTTGGACTTAGCGCCTTCTTCGACTAGACTTGAAGGAGAGACATGTGATCCGATGATAAGGACGGGGGATCCTCATTGGCGGAAGGTCAACGACACGTGGAGGTCAAAGGTCAAGAGATTCAACCCTGAGATTGGCCGACCGGACGAAGCGGGCCGACCGTTCGGGCTATGCAGGCCGACGGACCGTGAATCCCCTGAACCGAATGAAGACAACCCGACTGAGGGTCGGGTTTCCGACGCTCAAAGGTAAAAAGGTTTTAAGGCAGAGCGGGGTGTTCGTTCGGCCGGGGCACCAGGCAACAGAGGCAGGAGCAATCTCATCCGAGCATACGACCGGGAGTTATCCCGGTCGGGCCGATACTTATAACTGGCGACAGAAGTAATACTCCTGCCGAGCGGCCGACCTGCTCGGCCCGGGAACAGACAGGGAACGCAAGAGGACAAAGGAGACAGAGGATAACATCATCCTCGAGACACCTGCCGCTGATAAGCAGCAGAGTTGGCGGCCGAGCCGTACACAGGATCATACGGTAGAAGCTTCCATCATCACATCCGAGATATGCTCGGACGATTGCGGAATGACGCCAGAGGTACTTTTCTGACACAGGCTCGTTAAGGTATGTTTGGGGAAGCGTGCACGCATCGGGAAGCGTGCCCGCGTTTTCCCGGGATCCTATATAAGGACCCCCAGACGTCGACAAAGGTATGCACAACTCTTTACTGTAGCCACATTACTCTGCCTCTCTCGTTGCCTGACTTGAGCGTCGGAGGGTCGTCGCCGGGAAACCCCTCCCGACTCGGCTTCTTTGCAGGTTTACCGGAGAGCTACACTACCAGTCGGAGATAGCGGAGCATACCATCTCCTCAGCGTCCGTCGACTCAGCGTTCGGACATGATCAAGATTATTATCTGCCCCTTTATTAACTTCTGCCAAAAGCAGTCACCATCAATAGTTGATTATTCACATGCTTATGCACAGAAGATGAACAAAGCTAAAAAAAAAAAAAAAATGGCAAATTTTGATATATTTAAAATTGCCTCTTGAAGATATAAAAATGTTCTTAATAGGAAGTAGATCTGTCTTAATATTTTTTTTTCTCATATTATAAAAATTTGAATTCTCTTATTATTATCATATGCATTAGATTTGATTTTTATATATGAAAAATATTATTGCCATCTGCATACTCTTTATTTTATTTTTAGGCACGCCTAATGTTTTCATTAGGGATGACAATTTTCCTCGCGAGTTTGGGGTCCCGCGGAGAAAACCCGAAATGGGGATGGGGATCCCCGATTTTTTGGGGATGGGGCGGGTTTGGGGCGGGTATGGGAATACTATCCCCATCCCCGAACCCGCCCCGAATATTATTATTATTAATATTAATAATTAATAATATGATTTTTTTAAAAAATACTAATAATAGTGTTAATATTAATATTAAAATTTTTGAAAATATTATTAATAATAATATTATTGATATTGATATTAATATTATTATTAATAATTATTATTAAATAATAATAATAATAATATAAATTAATTTAGAAATGGGGCGGGGATGGGGAATCCCCGAACCCGTGGGTTCGGGTTCGGGTTCGGGGAATCCCTGAACCCGAAAAAATGAAAACGGGGCGGGGATGGGAATGACAAACCCGGCCCCGCCCCGCCCCGCCCCGCCCTGTTGCCATCCCTAGTTTTCATATAGTAATAGGTTTTTTTTTTATTTCTGTCCTATGATTTTTTTAAAAAAAAACATTTTTTTTCTAAATCATCCAGTGTCTCACTTGGTTTTTTTTTTTTTTTTTATCAATGAATAGTGGAAAGGGATATCCATTTGATTAAAAAAATAAAATGAGATTTGAAAAAAAGAGGTATTTTTTTTTTTTGCCCTTTTTTTTATAACTATCAACACTCAGATCCATAAAGACTTATATTGTTAAAAAAATATTTTTGTTTATCTTATTTTTTTAATCCAAGTATTCATTTTTAACGTACTAATCAAAGAAAAAAATAATTAATCAGGCTAACGCACTTAATCAAAAAGACTAAGACGTGATTATTTTACCTTCTTTGATTAAGTAACGTCTCAGCAGAAAAAATAATCAGTCCGGTTCAGGATAACCAGTCTAGACCGAAACCGGCCCACCATGCTCCCGTGTCTTTTATTTAAATACTTATCTGACGGACATTCACAAAGCTTTGGAGGGAAACCCTAGCGGCGGCGAGCTCGCTCTTTGGATTCTTAGATTCAAGATGAAGGTGCTATACGTTATTCTTCTGATAATTTCAATTGCACGGTTTTTCCTTCTCAATCTACTTTTGCTGTTTTAACTTTGTTCATTGTTGAATATCGTTAAAATGACCGTCTTTTCAACATTGTAGCAAAAGCTTGCAGTATCTAATATACTTTTTATACTGTTTGCTTGTAATTGCTGCAGTTCAACATCGCGAATCCTACAACTGGGTGCCAGAAGAAGCTCGAGATAGATGACGACCAGAAGCTGTGAGTTCTTGATAAATCCCTCGAACCTTTGTTTGCAAAATCCTAGTTTTCTTATATCATTTTATTTTTTGAAGTGGAGGTTGATGGTGGTCAAATATCACTTTTTTCTAATACTTTAATAGTAACAAACTGAAAATTTGGTTATGTTTTTTATTTTTTGTTGCGGTTGTATGAAGTAAAAGCTACTCCCTCAAAAATAAAGTAAGGGGATTCAGTTCCTTGATTTGTTTGGTTGTTTAATTCCTGGATACCTGGTTGTTGATGAAATGTTTGCTTGTTCTCCAATTTGTCTTCCCATTCAGCCACTATACTCCCCTTTATCGTTTTGTTTCTGCCAATGCTTGAAATAATTTCATCATATTCAGTTGATTTCGAACATATAAGTTGTATGACGTAGGATTCATAAAGCAAAATAAGTTTAACAAAGAAGTGGAGGAACAAGAAAGAAATTCTCATCCAACAGATATTGTGCATATTTCCTGTTCTAAACTCAATCAGTCATATAAGCTGCAAGCCTGCAAGGAATATATGCAGATTTTTAAGTGTGTTGTGACAAACATGGAACCTTTACAAAGTTTGTAAACTTATCCTCAACTACATGCTGCTAAATATGTATTGTACACTATAATTTCTGACCAGCAATGCATATTTTGATCCTTAACGATAAGTTAATAACTTCTTGATTGTTCACAGACGTGCTTTTTATGACAAGAGAATATCTCAGGAAGTCAGTGGAGATGCTCTTGGCGAGGTGTGACACTACTATATTGCAATAATAATAATATCCAATTAGATTATAATAGTATTTTGATGTTCAATACTGAATCCCCAATTTGCATATGCATACCCCATAGGAGTTCAAGGGCTATGTTTTTAAAATCATGGGAGGATGCGACAAACAAGGTTTTCCAATGAAGCAGGGAGTCCTTACTACAGGTCGTGTTCGTTTGCTTTTGCACAGAGGTAAAGGACATATCTTTTTTCTCTGTCTTTATGTCGTTAGTTATCTTTGCATGCTTAGTTGTAAATTTCTATCACATGGCTCTGCCAATCAATTTTTTAGTTCTTGTTATCCTTCAATTAGTATGGGAGATTGTGGTTGGATTTCTCTATGAATAGCTTTAGTATTCTTTTTACCAATTCCTGATATATGTATGAGATGTGAATCTCCTTGTGCAGGGACACCTTGCTTTCGAGGTTACGGTAGACGAAATGGTGAGCGCAGGAGGAAATCTGTTCGGGGATGCATTGTTAGCCCTGACCTTTCAGTTTTAAACTTAGTCATTGTTAAAAAAGGCGAGAATGATCTTCCTGGACTGACTGATATTGAGAAGCCTAGAATGAGAGGACCAAAGAGGGCCTCGAAAATCCGGAAGCTTTTCAACCTCTCCAAGGATGATGATGTTCGCAAGTATGTCAACACTTACCGCCGGACCTTTACAACTAAATCTGGTGAGTCATTTTTAGTCAGTAAGATTGTGTTTTGCTGAATTAGTGAGATTTATTACGCTATGCTTTCTATAAACATCTGTTATTATTTCTCGAGCAATTTAACCAGTTAGGCTGACAACATCCTAATTAGGTTTTATGTGTTTGGCAACATCATTTTCCGATTGATGGCAGTTTGAGCCGTATCGTATAGGTCATCCAGTACAAGGTTACACTTATCTTCTGGCCCATGATTTTGTAGGCAAGAAACGCAGCAAGGCGCCAAAGATTCAGAGGCTTGTCACTCCATTGACGCTGCAAAGAAAGCGAGCCAGGATTTCTGAGAAGAAAAAGAGAATCGCCAAGGCCAAGTCTGAAGCTGCCGAGTACCAAAAGCTTCTCGCCTCCAGACTCAAGGAGCAGCGTGATCGAAGAAGTGAGAGTTTGGCCAAGAGGAGATCCAAGCTTTCTGCTGCCTCCAAGCCTTCAATCGTTGCCTAAACATTTCATTCACCAAGTTACATGAGCTTGTGCTCATGGTTAAAGCTGTATGACAGTTTCAGATAACTCGACTGCTCTGCTTAAGTTTTTCTTTATTATCTTTGAATGATTTGATTGGGGTAGATCGTTTTTTGAAACTAAGCAACTTATTATATTCCCAAAAGCAGCTACTGCGCATTATTTTATTACTCATATCACACGAACACTTGCGACACGACGATGGCACAGACTTAAGGCACGAATAATTACATCCACTAAGCAGCGGCGGCGGCATCGCTCACTCGACGGATACATGGCGGACGTCCTTGCGCTCCTCCGGCTTCACCTTCGGCACCACCACTCGCAACACTCCGTTCTTCATCTCCGCCTTGACTCCTCCTAATTCGTACTCGTTTTCCGGCAGTTCGATGCGACTGCTGTACCTACGCCTCCCCCTTTCCCTTCCTTCGTCTCCCCCCTGTTCCACTTCGCCGCCTTCCTCTCCCTCCTCCGCTGCCTCTCCTTTAATCACCAAAGTGTTATTCTCTACCATCAACTGCACGTCGTCCTTTCCCAGTCCCGGCATTTCCACCTTCAGATACAACGCCTTGTCGTCCTCCCTGGCGTCCCACCCGCGCCACGCTCCGCCGGCGGTTCCCCTCCCAGCCCCGAACGGGAAATCCAACATCTGGTCCACCATATTGAACACGTCCATTAGGCTCCGCCGCGGGTTGAAAGGATCTAACGCATCTGCAACAGCAGAACATCTTGTTAAAGTGAAAAATTAGCAGCGAAGAATCATTTGCTATCCATTAATTTTAATTTGGCCAAAAAACCTCCCAAGGTGGGGAAGAGGTCCCCACTCCGATGACGACGGGGAACCGGAGCCGCATCGCGGCGGCGGGGGACGGCGACGCTGCTCTCCACAGTTCCTGGACTCGGCGCGACGGAGGTCGAGGCAGTGAAGGAGCGAGAAAGAGCAGCGACCGCAGAGGGACGGAGCTTGTTGACGGCTGCTGCTCTCCTGGAGACGAGCAAGGCGGAGGCGGCCATCGGTCTCTTGTCAGATGGCTTGATTCTGATTCACTTTCGTGAGGAAGAAGCAGGCAATAAATAGAAGGTGGCGCGAAGACCAGAGCTTTCTAGAGTGAAGAGCACAGCTGGATTCTGAATTAATAGGAGGGAAAAGGCGGCAAAGAAAGTGATCACCAGAGCTTTCTAGAGTGGACTAGAGTGAAGGAGATCAAGATAGTGGAGCCTCAGCCGTGCGATTAATATCCAACGGCCCTCCTTATTTTATATGCCACTGATCGTTAGAACCTATCTTAAGACCTGTCGCGACTTACAGCATAAGTTCCATCCTATATTTTACCTATAAGAGATAGAGGCCCATGAAACTCTTCAAGAAACTCAACCAGGTCGTTGGACCAAACTGCGCCTTGGGCTCACTATATCCCAAGCCTGTTTAAAACACTAGTTGTTCCATATAAGCAATCATGAAACATCCAGCACCCAATTTAGGTCCAAAAAACCCATGAAAACATGTAATGAAAGAGCATTACTCACATAGGCAACGTTGGAAGGGAATGTAAGGGCTCAAAATGTCGACACCATCATTCGTCAATCATCATGTCGCCACATCTCAGTGAAAGTGTCGTATCTGGAACTTGTTTGACAATTATTTGCCGCGTCAAATTATAATTTGGATATGCTGAAAGGCAAGTTGCGTGTTAGCAGAAATAGATACTCGGGTGGTAGATTTGCAACACAGGAATATGAATTAGATAACTACACTATGAGAAAGCGCAACAAAAAGATAGATGTACCAAGTGTTGCACCTGATTCAGCATCTTCATATTCTGATGTGTGGGAGGTGCTGCTGGGGCTATCACAAACTATGGTTTGTGAAAGAGGCTGCGTCTGGCTTATAGTTGAGTCGGAAGTTGCAGAATTGTGTATCACTTCTTCGGCATCTCTTGCATGGCCGAGGCTTGTTGTATGGCTGAGACTTGGTTTATCCTGACTCATGTTGCAGTTAAGAGTTAGTTTATATGGTCCACATGACTGAATCCATAATATAATAAATTAACTGAGTTCAGAATCGCTTTGCTTAAATGTCTGACAATTTAGTTGCTAAGATGCTCCTGCACATTGCCTGGCAAAAGCTGTTTTAGAAGCAGTAAGGACAACAAAACAAGTGGTGGAGTAGGTTCTTGATCGTCTGCTTTTAGTAACTATTTTGAATGATGGTCATGCAATTCCTAGGAAATTAATTATAATGATTAAAGGCCGCAAGTAATTTACTTATGTAATTAATGTTGGAGGATGGATATATAGGGAATGAGCTTGAACAAAGGAGCCTCAGCCACTGGTATCCAGTAATAAAGTAAAAAAAATGTAAAATGAAAATGTATATACAACCTTGATTTCACGGTAGTGGACGAGAACAATGTGCATGAGATTACTGCAACAGGAAATAGAAGAATGAATAGTTAAAATTTACAAATAATAATGAAAATTATGAAAGTTCATGAGCATCATATAGGATTCCACTAAGGCTACAAAAAAATGACATGAAAGCAAATGAAGATACTAAAAGTCAGAAATTAAATTAATACTAAAACGGTGACAAGAATGTTGTTCTATTTAACGTTTGTCATCATATTTGTCAATGTGAACATAGCCTTTTACAAATGCATTTTATATAATGAAAAGGTATGACGAAGGTTCATTCATTCACAACTTGGAAAAATGTAACACAAGTCCTTGTCACTCAATTTGAAATCAGCCAGGGCCCTTGGAGATAGGCTTTCAAGTTTCAACAGCTTAGCAATGGTACTTCATTTGGATGGATTTTGACGCAATATTAAAATAATTCAACAATAAACAAAAATGGGTCTCAAACACATCAATACTAATAATTCTAGATTTTCTAAAAGAAATAATGAATTTTGAAAAATAACAATTTTGTTTATATGCAATATTTTCAGCCATTTGCTGATGAAGTAGAAATGCAGTGAAAGTCTTAGTATTATAGTTTGGAAGAATAAAGAAGCATTTAGAACTCACTCTTTCAACATCCAATAACTTCGTCTTTGAAATTTTTTGTTCTCTTCACCATGAGCATAATAGCAATGAAGCATATCAACGCTTCCAACCTGGAGCCATCAACTTAATTTTAGTTGAAATCAAGGTTCTAAAACTTAACTATCCTTCTCTCAGGAGCTACACCCCAAATACAAAACTGATTTTTTCCCCCCAACTTCCACAAAATCTCTGAATATTCTACTGTCCATTTCAGCAAGCATGCATGTCATACCATTCTAGATAGCATCGCGGCCTGTGAGGCAAGGCAAGAAACGATAATAAAATGATGCAAACTCTGCATTGCATGGGGCAACTTATTCCTTAAATGCGTCACGGGGTGATTGGTTCCCATATGAATAGCATTATTAAATGTACCTAGATCCTTAGACCATGCCCCCAAAAGTGCATCAATTAGTCTGCATGTGACGTAGAAAACATAAATTCCCAACATTTTAACCTATCTATTCTTGTTAAAATCAAAAGGCAAGGATTACAAACTATTATAAAATGGAAATAGACCATCACAAAATTTACTTACTTTTAGTCTCTCATGAGCTTCTTTAACAGTCTTTTCATCCTTTTTCTTTCTCCAGTTATGACCATCCTTCCTGAAGTACCTTAACACTTTTCGATCAAATAAAAATAGGGATCCACCTAAGAGAAAAAAAGACAGTTTTTCAACATTAGGAATACAAAAAGACAAAGAGAAAAAATAATAATTAAAGAGCAACAACAGAAGAAAGTTTTTTTTCTCTTGTCATCCTTGTCAGGGGTTGGATTGGCAGCCGAGCATGGTCCTCGACTGCTAAGTGGATATGGTGACCCTTGTTTTTCTTTAGGCGATGGTTATATCTCAGTTTGTCATCTGTGGATAGCTCAAGTTGATGGATAGGATGATTGTCGACCGCTCACTTGGGTTGAATTGTTTACATCTTGTTTTTCTGGAATTGAATTGGGTTTCAAGCATTTGTATTGAAGTAAGTAGGATTCGGGAGTCTGCTGCCAATGTAGTAATTCTCTTTGGTGAAGGGTGATGTGGCGGATATGGGAGTCCTGAGCCCATACATGACCGGGTCAAAGGTCAAGGTGCTCAATCAAAAATCAAGCGGAGATGTAAGTCAAAGAGAAGGCTATAGCAGATCCTAGCCAAGACTAGACCCCTCTAGCTCAGTCCACCTGGCTCCTCGACTCGGTCCACCAAACTCTTTCAACTCAATGACTCTTGACAACTACAACCTGATCGAGCCTGACCCTTCAGCTAAGTTACCCCGAGCCCCCTTAGCTTGGTGTCATCCGACCTCTTTAGACCCCTCCAACTCAGTTTCACCCAATCTCTCCAGACACTAGACTAAATCCAACTCTTCTAACCCGGCTTAGGCTGAGACTCTCCAGAGGTGGGGGGAGAATGTGGGTGCTGTGATGCGTGGAGAACGTGGGGAGACAAGAGACGTGGGTAGCGGAGTTGGGTTTTAGTGTCTGCCCACGAAGCAAACGTGGAAGAAGGTATAAAAGGAAGCCCGCCCCAACAGGTACTATTCTGCACATACAGATCTAAACTCTTCTTCTTCATTGTTTTTCTCCTCTCCCAGCCCTTGTGCTAACTTGAGTGTTGGAGTAGCCCACCTAGTTCAATCTCGGCACCCATTTTAACCTCTTGCTGAGTGTTGCAGGAATCCTAGGAACTCTCCTCACCACCAGATCATCAAAGATCTTCTCGACAGTAGCTGCTCACCGGTGACTCACCTAGAAGCGGATTTAGGCAAGAAAAAAGGGTATATATTTTTGGGAAAAATTCTTGCTCTGGTGTTTGCCAGAGCTACGCCTTGGATTTCAAGATTGCATAGGGTTGTGCATCTTGTTTTGGTGTTGGCGAATGGGGCTGGGTTTCTGAATGGCAGAGTGTTCTCCTTATTTCTGAATGGCGAATGGAGCATGATTTCTGAAAGATTAACGCCTCTGCAGGCATGGGTGACAATTTAGTTGAGGCAAAAGCACTCAAGGAGGATAATATGGATGTTGTCTTGGACGAATTAGGTGCTAAAGTTATTGATGATTCCCTTAAACAAAAGGTTGACGAGGAGGTGAAGCATTTTTCTGGCAGGCAGAATTAAGTTAACGAGAGGTTTCTTCAGTCCTTTAGTCGTGTGCGGTGCAACTTTCTGTTCAAAGTAAAACTAATTCAAGCACAGTCAAAATTCGCTTATTGGTTCAGAGGCACACGCATTCTGCATAAATATATAAATAAACGACGGAAACTTGATTTCATACTTGGAGGTTTATTTGGAGGTTCTGGTGCAATACGAAATTGCCCATGGTTTTGAAGTATTTCACAAATTTCAGCAGGGCGTAGCCATCGATGTTGTGCTTCCACAAGTAATTGTTCAATATCTGTACATCCGCAAATCATCTCATCAGAGAGAAACAATAATAAGACACAAGCGTCTACAATAGAATGAAAGTCAACATAGAATGCTCTGATTATGGTTCAAGATGAAATTCATTACAAACAGACGTTTAAATATCAGTTATAAGTCCAAGGATTTTGAGTAGTTACAATCACCAACATGTAACAGTGGAGAACAGTGTTTCTTAATTTCCTATGCCTTGTTTTTGGCATTTATCTGATTGTAAATAAACTATAGTCGCATCGATCTCGTCTGGAAGTAATAGAACAGGGGAGCATAAAAATCAAGCAAAACTACATTCGCATCGACCATGTAAGTAATAGAAAACATGAACATACCAATCAAGCACTGAGAATGACAAAATGAAAATTAAATATGGACAAACGAATTTACACATGCATACAAAAACAAGACAACGGATCTACACATGCATACAAAATAAAGAAGAAAACAAATACTGCGAAAGACAAGAAAGAGCGAAAAACCACAAAAAGATAAAACTCCTCACCAAAAGATGGATCTGCTTCACCTCGCCTAGCACTCGCCATCTGATCCCCGATTTGTTGTTGATTCTCAAAACGCCGAAAACGCCGAATCTCCCACCATCTCAACGACTAAAAGGGCCCGCTTGAATCCGAGGCTAACCGATCACGCAGAACTTCTCGAAAGATCACCAGGGCCCGAAGCGATCGACAGCACAGAGATCGAGAGCGACAAAAAGGGGCGACCTTAGAAGAAGACGAGGACGCGAAAGGGAACGCTTGGGGGCGAGCCGGCGAGCTGAAACGATAGAGGAACAAAATTAGGAAGAGACGGCGAATTCCACTGCATCGATCGAACCCCCATTTTTCATCTCTATCTAAAATGCGTTATTTAATTATTTTCGTGCCCGACTTTTTTTTACAATTTTACCCTTCCCCGGTCGTACGTGTCGCTACGGGATCACGGAATTATTCCTTCGACCACACCTGCAGTACTCCGCAGGTTGACCTGTCTTCTCATTCGACGTAACTTGGGACCCTGGGCGGGACCTACCTGGGATTTCCAAGAAATCTGTTATTTGTGTGACAGTCACAGCCCAACTAGATTATTTAGTCAGGATTTTGATAGAACTGTGGCGTTACCGTCTTAAACAAATGCCTCCTATGAGGCGATGAGCACAAGTTCATTAACGGAAGGAAAAAAAAAAAAATTCATATTCTTTCTTTCTTTCTTTTTTATTTGTTTATTTAAATATATAAAATTAGAAAATTAACTTCACATTTATTAAATACTTAGGCGAAAACCTAAGACATTTTATATACATTTATTAATTAAAATTTACACATTCAAATAATTATAATTCATTTATTAAAATTGTAGATGCCAAATATTGGACGCTGCAAATATTTTTATTGTGATTAAAAAAATTTAAAAAAATAATTTTTAAAATTAATATAATAAGTCAGGATTAGCGTCGAGATAAAAAAAATAACTAAAATAATATTTTTTAAAATTAATATAATAAAATAAAAATGAAATTAGAATATAAAATTTTTTAATTTTCTTTACCCATTCTTCCATCCCAAATCGGGAGATAAAAATTTCTTTCATGAACATGGATAAGGAAGATGTCCGCTCACTGCCTCAGGACATTCCTCCCAGACAGGGTTTTAAACCTCACCTCACCTCACCGCCTCCCAAACGGTGCGTACTAGAAAGTATCTCTTCCAGACACCTTAAGCAAAGACAGAGTAGCGCTTATCTTGCAAAATTTAAGAGTAACCGACCTTCTCATGGACAAAAAGATCGAATCGATGCAAGAATTCCTGTTGAAAACTATATTTTGAGAAAGTACCATTGTCGAAATTCAGACACAGAACAAAAGGCTCGCACTTCCAACTTCCTCAGAAGGAAGCATACAGTAGATCGACTAAACACATAAAGGCAGCCTAAATCTTAGATAAGAAAAAGAACTAATTGCAGAACAAATTTCAATACGAACTGCACGAAAAGCATATCAAAGAACAAGACCAAGAAGATGCAGATATTAGCTCTCATATTCTGTGTTATCAGCCCTTTCGATTTCTCAGAATAGCGTATATGTCTAGAGTGACTTCGATCATCGAGCAGGATACTCCATATAACAAAATCTCAAAAAAAAAAAAAAAATTGCAATTTCACAGAACATATCAACCCAAAGAAGATAAATAATCATAGCAGCTCTCATAATCTCTGTTATCAGCTTTCAGCTATCTCAGAATAGCGTATATTGTCAAAAAGTTGACTTCAATCATCGAGCCGTGCGGATCAAAAGAGACTAATCGAAAGCATGGATAAGAAAGCGGCAAGAAATCGTGGATGACAGGGAAGGGTCGAAAACAGAGAGAAAACCATGTCGTAGTTCGGTTACTTGTTAGTCAGGGAAGAGGAGGAGGAGGAGCGGATGAGACACTTCATGGATCCTCTCCCCGTCGTCGGCGGAGAATACAAGAGCATATCAAGAGAGGGAGTGTTGCCCGTAGGTCACAGGGAAACCCTAGCCGCCAGGGGGTTGTGATCCAACACACTTATAATACGCCGACTGACGATTTGGGCAATTAACGGAGGCCCAAATCGAACCGATCCATAGAGTCAAGTATAGTCAAAAGTTTGCCATTGTGGTTCCCTGCTTCCGCTTCCTGAATCGCTCTTGCTCTTCATCGCCGCCGCCGCCGCCATATCGTTCTTCGCGGCCGTGAATCCAAGCACCCCAACGCTGACGGTCAAGTCCCTCGCCATCAAGAACTTCACAAGGTCAGAAACAGAGTATGACTTCTCGGTGAAAGTCAGCAACCCAAGTAACAGAGTTGGCTTGGCCCTCGCCGGCGGCGGCTGTGTTGCTGCGGCCTTCCATGACGGAAAAAAGTTCGCCGCGGGAGAGACCTCGTGGTTCTACTTCTACCAACCGCACGGGAAGTCGACTGACCTCCAAATGGTCGGTTTTCCTCCCGTAAACTGCATGTTTTAAGGATTGGAAACGTAGCCATAGGATCTGTGGAAAATCCCAGTATGAAATTCAAAATTTTCCTAATTATGGATTCTAATGATTGCTTTAATCTTCCTCCTGTATCCTAGATTTAGGAGGCATCCCTTAGGATTCAATTTTTTTAGGGAATAAATTCTTCCCATGTAGAAGAACAATATAGTAATCTATCTCCTTCCACAAAACTTTGAAACGATAGTAGTGGAACAAGCGTTATTTGCATCACTGGATTTAGTCATTATCTCGACTAAATTAAAAATTATAAAAATTCATCAGCAAAATTTCATATTTTCAATCAAAAACAAGATGACACCGACTTTTCTTTAGGTGACAATAACGATAATACAATCAAATTCTATCCATTATGATATCTTTTTTCCAATATTTCATCTTATTACTTTCTTTTTTCCTTATCTTTTACCGTTCTAGAATATTCCATGCATGACATTCCTTCAGGAACCAATTCTATTTGTCCTACTCCAGTAAAAGTATAAATCTAAATAAAAATAAAAACAAAAAAAATTCTGTGGTTAGGCAAAGCCCACTGATAGCCTCAGAGCCAAAACCAAAAGGTGCGGTCCCAGGTCAACTGAAGTTGGCCAGTCACAGAGCAACAGGTGTTCTTCAACTGGCACCTGGGCGTAGTGGCACAGCCAGGTGGCAGTAGAACCAGCCATTGGCTGATGAGAGAGGGCTGTTGCCTATATAAACTCCCTTGATTACTCCCAACATGGAGAGCTAGAGAAACAAATCTCGATTCTGAAACTCTAGCAATCTTGATAAGGTTTTAGATCTTCTGTAGTTTTTCCCCGTCTTCATAACCTCTGTTTTGGATAAAGATTTGGTTTTGCTTCATCCAGAAGCCATGGCTACAGCTATAGATGTGTATAATGGAGTGCAGCTTTTGTCATCAGATCCTTTAAATGGAGCACTTGAAGCTTTGATTCATGGTGCTTCAATTCCATCTTTCTCAGGCTCTGCTTCCCCTCCACCCTCTTCTTCTTGTCTATATCAAAATCCTGTCTTTGATTGCTTTAACTCTTCTTCTCTGAGAGCTGACATGGTGCAAGTTAGCTTCTCGAGCCCCGGTCACCTTCCTCCGTTCCAGTGGCAGCAGCAACTCTCGTCGGCCGCTTCGGGGCACTTCCTTGGCCTCCGGGCGCAACCCATGAAGCGAGCAGCCGCTTTTCCTTCGCAGCCCGCTGCCAAACTCTACCGCGGCGTCCGTCAGCGCCACTGGGGAAAGTGGGTGGCTGAGATCCGTCTTCCCCGGAGCCGCACCCGCCTCTGGCTCGGCACCTTCGACACCGCCGAGGGGGCGGCCGTGGCCTACGACCGGGCCGCCTTCAAACTCAAGGGGGACGCCGCGAGGCTCAACTTCCCGGAACTCTGGAGAAACGGGGCTCACTTCGGCCCCCCGCTCCACCACGTGGTCGAAGCCAAGCTCCAAGAACTTTGTGAAAATCTAGCCGGTTCACAGACTCAGGGGAAGGCCACACCAAACTCTGACGCTATTGGCGAACTCGGATTAAGCTCGGAGGACATCAAATCCGACAACTCGTCATCGCTGGAGGTGGACAATACCTCCTCGGGCATGTCGGCGGTGCCAGAGATCCAACACTTGGACTTCACGGATGCGCCATGGGATGAATCTGAGAGCTTTAAGCTGCGCAAGTATCCATCCTGGGAGTTTGATTGGGACTCCATTCTCTCTTTCAATTAGTGCTTCTCGATCCGCAATGTTCTCTTATCTTGTCTTTCGTTGCATCTTGGTCTGCTACTCTTTGCTGTGGCTGCTGCAAATGGAATTTTAGACATTTGCATGGCTTTACTGAGGCTTCAATCTCTTCGGTTGAGGGATAAGACTCTGAATCTACGTCAGACGATGAGTCTGAATAGTGTTCGTGTGGGTGCGTATTTATATAAAATACTTGATCGAGTCCTTCTGTTTATTGGTGTCGTATAACAGAGTATAATGTGTAAATCTAACATTAAGTTCTGGTATATGCCTTAATGTTCAGGTTTTAAATTAGATGATTTTTATAATATGATATTTAAAAGTAAAATATATTGATCTTGTCGAAAATCTGGGAAGACAGGGATGCCGGAATGACGTGTCTAAAAGGTTGATCGCATCTCCATGATCTGGATGGTGAGCTGTCTTCTAGGTTGACCGAGTCGTCCGAAGTCTTCTGGTCAACAACACCTGCAACCAACGACCGGATTGCCCAGATCCCTAGTACCTCGATGCTCGAGGCGGGTTCCGCGAACATATGAGCATCCAGATAATAATAGAGAAATGAATGCACGAATAAGGAGTATGAGAACATACCCTGGCCCGGGGGAGGGGGGGGGGCCCTCGGATGGAGCGGTGAGCCGGTCGCACTATTGATCGAGTCGTCACAACCATGAAGGATAGATAAGTGTGTCAGCTGAGGAGCTGGATCTGCCCGCCGGGAGCCGAGCGTAACTTGAATCCGGCAAACAATAGGTCGACCAGGAGATACTAGCGACATGCTGACCTAGAGATGATGTCGACACGCAGGCCAGGATATAATATAGGCACGCAGGGCGAACACACCACAGCGGCTCGCAGGCTGGAATACAACGGTGGCTCGTAGGCCAGCACAGTACCAAATCGGAGGATGATAACATCTGTGGAATTGGTGGTGGTCGTGGATCGGCGGGTGACTGTCACTGTAGGTGGCATCGGAGGGCGGCGAGGGCCACTAGAAGTGGCCGCGATGACTGCGGGACTCGGCGACAGCAGAGGCTACTGAACACGGTGGCAAAGGCCTCTGGACGTGGCGGGGTGGCCGCTGGACGTGGCAGTGATAGTGGCCGCTGGACGCGGCAGTGACAGTGGCCGCTGGACTCGATGGCGGCAAGGGCGAAGTCGCGGCTGTGAGAGGCGTTGCGAGGAGGAGGAGTGCAGCGGAGATGTTGCTGCCAACAGCAAGGTAGGTTGCGTCCGGAGCCCTTCGTCGACGGTAGTGGCGTCGACACCCACAACGTCTCGGTGGTGGAAGGGACGAAGGTTAGGAGTGGCGACACCTGTGACGTTGGCGGTGGCAGGGAAAAGCCACGTGTGTGGAGCTCCGGCCGGTGGCAACAGCGGCGGCGGCATCCAGAAGGAAATGATGGCGATGGCGCGGTGCCTGCGTCGCGAGGAGGAGGAGAGCAGCGGAGGTGGCGACTGGCGAAGGCCGGCGTCGCCAGGAGTGTGGAAAGGGGGATCCCTCTCGACGACGGAGGCCCCCTTTTTCCCCATCCATGAATAATGCTTTAAGCACTAAAACCTAAAGCCCTTAGGCCTTAACCCAAGAAAGGATGAAAATGCCCTTCCCTTCCTCCCTAATCCCTCTTATGTCCTAAGCTACATCCGCATCATATATTTTGCTCATGATAACCTTCAAACATGAAGAAATTAAATGCTTAGAACCCTCTTGACCTCTTTACTTTTCAGTCTTTTTTTTTTACGGAGCAAATATCTATATAAGGGTGAGGGAGTATCATTCTACGACCTTTCATTTACACATCTTTGAATGTATAAATTTAATTATCTCATAATGCTTATTCTGATATTGCATGGATATGAGAATAATCTTTTCATCTCCTTCTAAATTCATTTGTATGAATACAAAGAGAATTATTTTTTATTGATCAATATAAATATAACCATTAATAATAATTATGGCTTTTTAAATTCATTTGTATGAATAAAAGAGAATTATTTTTTCATTGACCAATATAAATATAACCATTAATAATAATTATGACTTTTTAATCATGTTATAAAATCAAGACATATAATTAAGCAACTGATTAAAGAAATAAATTATACATATGAGCTGATATGATGATTGGGGTGGGATCGCCCAAGTCGGGTCAAGATATAAGAGATCGATTGATATGGAGATCAAAGTTAAAGAAGGGTCAACCTTGAAAATTCGTATAGTTGGTTCCTTCGGATGAGAGATAGTCAATCGAACCGTCACACCAATTGAACTGACGGGTTGGTTAGACTTGAGCTGAGTCTTATCCTTGGTTCAAGAATAACATAGCTAACCAACTCAGCAAAGTGATCTATCCGATCAGACCATATGTCGGGTTGGACCAATTAGATACTCAGTCTTTCCGAGTTTCCTGACTAAATGAAGAGGTTGAGTCTCTAGCTATAGTTCTCTAAATCGACCAGGTAGTACCTCCGAGTGGCAGTCGGTCAAGGCACTTAGGAGGCTCGGTTAGATTATCAACTTCACAAATACTGTGCCCCTCAACCTAACGACCTCATATTACCTTTTTGGCATTTTGTGCCACATAGGACAGAAAATATTCTAAAGGCAAGCTATACACTAGAAGCTTCCAGTGTGTCAATCTTAGAGATTGTAGGTCTATTTTAGAAAAAGTGTTAGAATCCCTTTATGGTCTGCCCTTTTTGGAAACACTTTGAGATTTATGCATAAACAGTGACACTATAAAAAGAGATATCATCTACAGGCGCAAGTACACTGATAAGACACGATACCACTTGCTAATGTTCACTATACATTCATTTTACTCCAATCGACTCGATCACTGACTTGAGCGTCGGAAGGTCAATGTCAAGAACCCCTTCCCTGGACCAGCAGCTAATGCTCTTTTTGAGACACAGGGGCATTTCGGAGGCATCTTGGGATAGCGAGGAGTCTTCATCCAAGATCAAGTAGATCTGAGTCATCCATTGAAGATCCGGCCCATCTAACCTAATGAGGAGTAGATCTTATCCGTTGATGAAGATCAAAGCTTTGATCCAGATCTGATATGTTCTAGCTATTGATTAAGCCTATAAACACTCTGGACCGTCCGATCAGATTTGAGGAGGATTTAAAAACCTTGAGAAGCTACAGTGTTCCTTCGAGCTTGGCGTTCCAAGACATTGCCACTGTTCCCGCATCTTCTTCATCAGCGACGCCGCAGTTCCCATTCCATATCTAGAGCCAAGATTCAAACTCTTTTGTCATCGGCGAGCTGTCTATGATCCGACCACCAGCAATTAAAGGGCAGAGCGCGATTTGAGGGCGTTCCCCGATCGTTATCTTATTGTTCGCGAGCTTCATCCAAGCAAAGATTTGAGGGCGTTCCTCGGTTCTTCAGAGTGCAATCCATTTTCATTTTCACCTCGCATCTCCAGATTCCGCAAGATTTGCTCTATTCTTCATCGGTTGGAGAATTTAGATGATTCCGAGCTCGAGAGGAGTTCCCAGTAGCTTCGAACTTCTCCTGAATGTGCTGGGGATTCAGTGGTTGCTGTTGTTTGCTCGAGAGGCGTTCCCAGAAGCAAACTCAGTGGCACGACAGTGAGGAAAGGTTTAGTTACGGGTTTGGCTATCGAATGCCATTTAGGTTTTGTTTTCCTTATCTTTGTCTTTGAATTGTTCTTGAACTTGCTCAGATCTGAAGATCTGATAGAGTAGATTGCATTTTAATTTCTAGTTTGAATTACCTTTCATATTCTTTACAAGTTAGTGCTTAGTTTCAATTTATAGATTTAGGAAACCCCCTTATTCGATTTGTTGGATCTGTTGAGACTATTTTTATGCTTCATTGTTGAATGAATTTCTTGATGATTTTCATGGTTAATCTTAGTGATATTTAGCTAAATGTGATTAAGAATTGAAGACTTGGTAAGTGAGTTGAGTATTGAATTGGATTATAATGGTAAATGCAATGTTGATTTCAGTTTGCAATTGTATTTAGTTCTTGATTTTATTGGGATTGTAATTGTATTGTATTTCGGTTTGCAATGTTGTTTTATTTCTATGAATTTGAATGGAAGGAATATGAATTAACTCATTTGATAAGATGATACTTAAGAATCCAAAAGTAATTGTTGTTAACTTGACCACCAGGAGTTTAATCATGTTTAGGTGAGCAGGGGTGCTCTCGTTAATCCGAAAGTAACCAGGGGTGCTCTGGTTATGACGTTGTACCCTTTGACTGAGGTGCCAGGTTCGAGCACCCCCTTGCTCATGCTCTTATCAATTAAGTGGTACCGTTCACCCACAAATCCCTTCGGGGGTTTCTGATAAGGGGCCGTTTCGGCGGTGGTGTCGATCACTATAAAAAGTTTACCCATACAGTTTTAAAACAATCGAACCAGGGGTGCTCTGGTTATGACGTTGTACCCTTTGACTGAGGTGCTAGGTTTGAGCACCCTCCTGCGCAGACTCTTATCAATTAAGTGGTACTATTCACCCAAAAATCCCTTTGGGGGTTTCTGATAAGGGGTCGTTTCGGCGGTGGTGTTAGTCACTATAAAAAGTTTACCCATACAATTTTTTTTGTCCCCTCAGATGGGTCTAGTGGCTAGCGCATGAGGTGTTGCCACAATGAGATTTGGGGTTCGAATATCGGCAAACCCGAGGTAAATACCTTCCTTATGTACTAGTCACTATTCCAAAGGCTAGTAGCCGCCCGTGATTTATCTCCTCCGTGTTGGTCTTGGGACGGGTTGGCGGGGGCGCTGAGGGCGAGTGTATTCGCCTTTTTGTCACAATGTTTAGGTGAGAATGGACCTTCTTTGATCTATTCGTGATTGTGGATGAATTTAATTTGAAGTGTAAGTCCAATGGAAAAGCTTAATTGATCTTGTTAATGTAATAATTTGATTGAGACCAATTCTAGGATTCATACACATTTATTAGTTATCCTTGGAAAAATACGACTTGAGACTCTTTACTACAACACTTGTCTTAATTTTAATGAGTTTCTAATCTTTATTAATTGATGTGCCACGTGACATGAGAAAAAGGCTCACACCAAATTTTGGCGTCGTTGCCGGGAAGTAACTAGTAGTGTGTGTTTATTTTAGATTAAGCATTGATTGATTTTCTTGTTAGCCTCTTTCTTGATTTGATTGCTATTCTTTTTGTATTTTCATGTTGACTTGTTCTTGAATTGTTAAGTGCCTTAAATGTTCATATTTTCATGTGTTTGAAACTTTATGCTCTTGAATCTTCTAACATTGATTGTTAGTATGTAGTGTAAGAACAGGAGATTTCAGAAGCATGGATCCATACTTTCAGAAGTTTGGAGGTGGAATGGAGAATCAATATTTTTAGTCTGAGCATTAATTTTACCCAAACATGGATCACCAAAATAGGTATGAGTCATTTTCAAATGCTTATAATGCTAATTGAGTGGATCATTCATGTTTCAGGTATGAAAGTGCACAAGGACAATTTATTGATCCATATCCAGCTTACCAGAATTCATATGGGTTTCAATATCTTCTTTGCCACATTCGTTTCAATAGAATGATTCTCAAATTGAAGAGTCAACATGGAAAATCAAGGAGATTATGCAATAAATGAGAGAGCATCAAGAGCAGCAATTCTCAAGGATACAGAATATATAGAATTAATTGGATCAAATTGCATCATCCATTATTCAATTACAAACACAAAGCACCAGTGAGGAGGTGGATTGTGGAGCTCTTGTCAGGCCTGACACTGCATCTACTACTTCACTAGATTCTTTAAGTACTTTTTATTATTGTGATGATGTAGTTGATCATACTTTTGATTCTACTGATATGGTTGCTTTAGATGTTAGAAATGATGCAGATATTGTTGTTGAAGATGATTTAAGTGTAGGAGATTGCTTACTGGAAGCATTACCTCAAGAATCACCAAGAATAGAGGATGTAAGTGTTGGCGCGGGAAGCATCCGACGATTGAACCTTAGTTTTGATAATGGCAAAAGAGTTTCAAAGTTAAGATTCCTTGTTTTCTGATGTGTCTGATTAAGCTTGCAGGAAAGTCCTAAGGGCACTTAGGTAAAAGTCCTAGTTGAGGTTAGGCAAGGTGAAAACCCTAGGGGGTGGTAACCCTAGGTGAAGGGAAATCCTAGGGGGGGTAACCTTAGATCCTAGGGGGTGATAACCCTAGGTGGAGAAAAACCCTAGGGGACGGTAACCCTAGGTCCTAGGGGTGGTAACCTTAGGCAGAAAGTCCAGTCGGTCGGGAGGATCGTTCTAGCATAAGGTAATATCTCCTGAGGGGAGTAGGTGAGGACACATTCCCCGGAAGAGAGAACAGTAGGCGTCGGTTCGACCTAGGGTTTCCAGTTGGAAATCCGAAGTCAGAACCGGACAATCCAAAGACCGTCAAACTTACTTTTTGTATACTATCTGTTATGTTCTAACTCCATTTTGTAGGTGACTAACATTTTTGTGCAGGGTTAGATCTGACCTGGATCGGTGGACCAAACCTTGGGAAAGGTCGACTGAATCCCCAAGTCAGCAGATCAGATTCACAGAGATTGGACTAGGGCTCGACCAGAGGATCGGTCAACCGAACCTTGGGATCGGTCGATCGAACTAAGGATCAGCGACGTTTGGATAAGGCCAGGTTGATCGGGTCAGAGCCGCTGATCGATTGACCGAACGATGGGATCAGTCGACCGAACCCAGGATGAGACTTGACCAGATCGAAGCGGAGCGAGCGGATCGGGCGAATCAGATGAGAGAAGATTGCCTGATCGGTCGATTGAACGCAGGGATCGGTCGACCGATCCGTCTCTAGTCAAGCCTGATCCCGAAGTTTGGAGATCTGGATCAGCTTCACAGAGCCTATAAAAGGAACCTCGGGAAGCAGCAAGAAATCAAGAAAAATCGATTAGAAGAACCTGTGCTCTTCCGTGTGCTGCTACGAACGCTTCAACAACGCTCTGCTACTCCAATGAATTAAAGTTCCAAAGTTCTCTGTTCTCCTTTCATTGGTATAGTTTTTTTATTACACTTAATTGTACTTGAAATTGTAATCATCCTTTTCGATATTATAACTGTTGCCCACCGAAAGCGATCAACGATCGCGGGCCTTGGAGTAGGAGTCGCCCTAGGCTTCGAACCAAGTAAAATCTTGGTGTCCTCTATTTTTGGTGTTTGTTCTCTTATCTATTTCCGCTGCTCTAACTCGAATGATTTTCAATTTTGAAACGAGTGAAAGCCACGAGCACTATTCATCCCCCCTTAGCACTTTCGATCCAACAATTGGTATCAGAGCGAGATAGCTTTGATTTGGTGCAACCACCAATCAAGTATCTTTCGTGGTATTTTCTATTTTTAAGAGTCGATCGGAATCGGTATTCTTGCCGTTTTCCAATCCGTTTTTTCGTAATCGGATCCCTTGCTCGAGGTTGGTGCAACACCACCCGAGTTCATTTTTTTTCATATACTTCTCGCACTACTAATCCAGGATCAAGTCTTGGAATTTTCTTGTTGTTTATTTTCTTCATACTAGATCTGAAAATGACCCTTCAAGAAGGCTACAGTACAACATGCCCCCCGCTATTCACCGGAGACGACTTCGGGTACTGGAAGGGTCGGATGGATGTGTATCTCCAGACTCATTTTGAAGTCTGGATGTTCGTCAAAACCGGGCTCCAACTACCAACTGATGGCGCCGGCAAGCCACTACCATACGAGGACTGGGACGTGTCACTGATTAAGAAGGTGGAAGCAAATGCCAAGGTGACCTGCACCCTTCAGTGTGACCTATCAAAAGAATAACTTAACCGCTCGACCCCTTCACTAGCGCCAAGGAGCTGTGGGAGAAGCTCATCGAACTTCATGAAGGAACGCCCGACACCAAAGTAAGTAAAAGAGACCTAATATTCAATAAATTATTTAATATTAAATGCAGGAAGGTGAGACGACTGCCCAACTCCACGCCCGGATACAAGATCTGCTCAATGGGCTTCATGCAATAGGATAGAAGGTAGACAACCGGGACATCATCAGGTATTCTCTAAATGCCTTTCCGAGGAATACCTTGTGGGCATCCATGGTAGATGCTTACAAGGTATCTAAGGATCTATCTACCATTAAATTAGATGAACTTTTTGTAGAATTTAAACTTCATGAGCAGATTAATGCACGCCCTGTCGAGAAAGGGTTGGCTTTGGTTGTAGGTACAGGCAGAGCGTGCGAATCAAGAACAAAACGCAGAACCGAACCAGAGTCAGAAGAAGAAACAGATTCGGACAACGACGACGAGCTCACAACTAAAATAGTCAACTTGGTAAAGAAACTCTACAAAAAGAAGGGCTTCAACAAAAAGGATGTCAGAAAGACCATCCTATCCAAAGAAGCCCAAGTAAACTCAAAGGTCAAATTCGAGGTGACCTGCTACGGGTGCAATCAGAAGGGGCACATCTAGGCAAACTGCTCGAACCAAAAGGATCCAAAGAAATCAAGGAGGAAGAAGGCCCTGAAGGCAACTTGGGACGAGTCATCTTCTGAGGAATCCGACAACGAAGAAGTCGAGCAGGCAAGCTTTCTCGCATTGACGACCCGGGACTACACTAACGAATCCGAGGACGAATCGGAAGCAGAGTCCGAGAGAAGCCACGGATCCGCATCCGTTTCCGAAGGGCCAAACTCCTCTGAATTGGATCAATGGATGCTGGATAGTGGATGCTCCATACATATGACTGGAGATAGATTGAAGTTCACAAAGCTCAAATTAAAAAGTCTAGGGTCAGTTGCATTCGGCAACGACGGTAAACTTAAGGTAATCGAAAAAGGTAACATCGAACTCAGCTCCAATTTTATTATTCAAAAAGTATTATTAGTTGATAATTTTAATTTTAACTTACTTAGCATCAGCCAATTATGTGACAATGGTTACTTAGTTAACTTTACCAAATTAGGATGTATAGTTAAAAATATTGATAACCCTGAAATCACACTTAAAGGCATTAGGAGAAATAATATTTACACGATCAACCTACCAATATCCTCAACAAAGTGTCTCCTGACACAACAAGAGGAAACAGAGTTGTGGCACAGGAGACTGGATCACACTCATACCAGACTCATTTAAAAAATGAGTCAAAATGGTCTAGTTAAAGGTTTGTCCAAACTAAAAGTGGTTGAAAATTCAATTTGTAATGCCTGTCAATAGGGTAAACAAATCAAGTTAACCCACAAATTAACCGACTTAAATAGAACAACGTCTTTACTTAAGCTCCTTCACCTAGACCTTTTTGATTCGCATGGAGCCAAGTCACTAAGCAAAAACCAATATTGCTTAGTAATAATCGATGACTACTCAAGATTTACTTGGGTAAAATTCATAAAAACTAAAGATAAACCTTTTGAAGTCTTTAAAATTTTTTGTAAATTAATAGAAAATGAAAAAGACACTCAAATAAAAAGAATTAGAAGTGATCATGGGGGAGAATTTGAAAATCATAATTTTACTGAATTCTATGAAATTAATGGATATAAATATGAATACTCCTGCCCTAGGACCCCTCAACAAAATGGATTAGTAGAACGTAAAAATAGAACCCTACAAGAAGCTGCTAGGACCATGTTAAACGAATACAAATTATCTAATCAATTCTGGGCTCAAGCAATTAATACAGCCTGTTACATACAAAACAGAATTTTAATTAACAAATTTCATAATAAAACACCCTATAAAATATATTACCACAAAATTCCTAATTTAAACTATTTAAAAGTATTTAGATGTAAAGTATACATTTTAAACACTAAAGACTACTTAGGAAAATTTTCATCAAAAACAACTCTAGGAATATTTTTAGGATACTCAACAACCAGTAGAGCATATAGAGTTTATAACAAAAATACCCTAAAAGTTGAAGAAACAATAAATGTAACATTTGATGAAGAAAATAAAGCACCCACTATAAATGAAAAAGATAATATAGAAAATGTTAACCCGATAAATACAGAAGATGACGAAATTCAACCTGAACTCAATAATTCTAAAGAACCAATTACTAACCCAAACTTAAGACCCAACTTAAGAACAAACACAAATCACCCATAGAACCAAATTTTGGGTGATCCAACTCTTGAAGTTATAACTAGGTCACCCTACAGAAATCTAAGCCAAATAGCCCTACTTTCCAAAATTGAACCCAAAACTGTAGACAAGGCTCTACCTGATCCAGATTGGATGATAGCAATGCAAGAAGAACTAGCCCAATTTGAAAGAAACTAAGTCTGAGAATTAGTACCTAAACCCGTTAATAAAACTATAATTGGTACTAAATGAGTGTTTAGGAACAAACTAAATGACCAAGGCGAAATAGTTAGAAATAAAGCAAAACTAGTAGCTAAAGGATTTAATCAAGTAGAAGGGTTAGACTATGATGAGACCTATGCACATGTAGCTAGACTTGAGTCCATCAGGATGTTGCTGTCCTACGCAACACATAAAGGATTCAAGCTCTATCAAATGGACGTAAAATCCGCCTTTTTAAATGGATTTATAAAAGAAGAAGTGTACGTTAGTCAACCCCCAGGATTTGAAGACTTGGACCATCCAAATCATGTCCTACGATTAAAAAAAGGCCCTATACGGAGTAAAACAAGTACCCAGGGCATGCTATGAACGATTGTCTAATTACCTAATAGAAAAAGGGTTTTACCAAGGGCAAGTTGATTCAACCTTGTTTGTAAAAACCCTAGAAAATGATATTTTCATAGCCCAAATCTACGTTGATGACATCATATTTGGCTCAACCAATTCTAACTTCTTAGAAGAATTTACAAAATTAATGGAAAATGAATTTGAAATGAGTCTAGTAGGGAACCTAACTTTTTCCTAGGACTACAAATTAAGCAAACAAAAGATGGAATTTACATTTACCAAACCAAATATGCTAAGGAATAAATTAACAAATTTGGAATGGAAAACTCAAAAAATATTAATACACCAATGGTTACCAACATTAAAATTGACTCAGATTTAGAAGGTAAATCAGTAGACTTGAAATACTATCAAAGTGCGATAGGAAGTCTACTGTACTTAACTACAAGTCGACCGGATATTCTTTTTGCAGTAGGTATGTGCGCAAGATATCAATCTTGCGCAAAAGAATCACGCTTAACTAATGTTAAAAGAATACTTAGATATATTAAGGGAACCCTCAATGTAGGACTATGGTACCCTAGGACTTGCACTCTTGATCTAACTAGCTATTCTGACTCAGACTATGCCGGGTGCAAGCTAGACAGAAAAAGCACGAGTGACAACTGTCAATTTCTAGGTCAGTGCCTAGTAAGTTGGTCAAGCAGAAAGCAACACTGTGTTGCCCTATCAACCACTGAAGCTGAATACATAGCCCTAGGAGAATGTGCATCTCAATTATTATGGATGATGCATACCCTAAAAGACTACCAGTTAGAATATCATAATACTAAAATTTCAATTGACAACATAAGTTCAATTAATCTAACCAAGAACCTAATTCACCACTCAAGAACTAATCACATAGAGGTAAAACATCACTTTGTAAAGGATCACGTAGCTAGGGGTGATATTGTACTTAACTATGTTGAGTCCAAATCAAACATAGCTGACATATTTACAAAATCCTTACCTGAACTTGAGTTCAGTGCACTTAGAAGGCAAATTAGAATGTGTTTAGTAGAATAAGAACTTAGTCACTTATTTTTAATCAGTTTGTCTTTAAATTTTAGGAAAATACAACTTTTCAAAAATCCCAATTTTACTAGATTTTCAAAAATTTAGACTAGGCTCCAACTCTAGAAATCATGTTCCCTTAGATTTCAGCCAGAGCATCTCACAAACACACTAGGCATAACTTGTTTGTGTTTGTAAAACTTAGAACGACGTGAGATGCATAGGGTACAGCCTGGACTCAAGAACGCTTAGGTCTGTGCATCAATATGAGTTTGGGCGTTAAACACCAAAATCATATTAATCAAGTTAAGTCATCCAACCCTAGTCAAATCTAACTGGATCAATTGACTAAACTTGACTAACCAAGTGAAAGCTGTCACCCTCTAGGCATTCAACTAGTAGCTAAATGGTTAGACATGTGGACACGAAAATTTAAGTGCTTAGTTTTAAGTTACCCATGCTTGGACTTTAAGACTTAATAAATTTTTCTAAAGGTGCAAATGGCCTTAGTTAAAACTTTCAAAATCTTTCAAAACTTAGTATTATTCAAAAGTTCTTCAAATTTGACTAAGTGTTTGAAAGCTTTTTCCAAATATTATTAAACATTTTCATAAAGGTTCTTCAAAATTTAGTTCAAAGATTTAACTGCATATTTCCTAAAAACTCTTTCAAAATTAAACTAAGTCTTATAAAGACTTTAACGAAAAATGTTTTAAACAAAACCTTTTCGAATTGAACTAGGTTCTTTTTTTTCTCTCCTCAAAATTTTTCAAAGATTTCTCGAGATATTTTTTTAAATTTAACTAAGTCTGTAACAAAATGTTTTAAAAACTAAGCATCTTTCTAAACCAAACGTACTTAAAAGCCTTCTCCTTGACAAGTTAACTAAATATTTTTTCTTTTAAGCTAAATATTTTTCGAAAAGGCTTCTTCAAATTTGACTTAATATTGTTTCAAAGAAAGCTTCTCAAAATTTAGGAAAAGACTTTAAGAAATTAACGAACTATCTTTTTCAAAGTCGCTTTCAAATTCACAAAAGCTAAGTGTCTCCTAAATACTTTTTCAAACAAACTAAGGCCATTGATTACTATCTTTTTTGATATATGGCAAAGGGGGAGAGTATAAAATTCAAAGAAGGGGGCTTTGAAAATAAATTTTTATACCGAGTAGTAAATTCAAGGGGGAGCTTCTATGAAGGGGGAGCTTATTTTAAGGGGGATCTAAATTTATATGTTTGTCATGCCTGTGTTTATCATGCTTATTTGTTATTGCATGTTTTCACTTAACTTTGAATTTCGGTTGTCATAATCAAAAAGGGGGAGATTGTTGGCGCGGGAAGCATCCGACGATTGAACCTTAGTTTTGATAATGGCAAAAGGGTTTCAAAGTTAAGATTCCTTATTTTCTGATGTGTCTGATTAAGCTTGCAGGAAAGTCCTAAGGGCACTTAGGCAAAAGTCCTAGCTGCGGTTAGGCAAGGTGAAAACCCTAGGGGGTGGTAGCTCTAGGTCTTAAGGGGTGGTAACCCTAGGTGAAGGGAAATCCTAAGGGGGGGATAACCTTAGGTCCTAGGGGGTGGTAACCCTAGGTGGAGAAAAACCCTAGGGGGCGGTAACCCTAGATCCTAGGGGGTGGAAACCCTAGGCAGAAAGTCCAGTCGGTCAGGAGGATCGTTCTGGCATCAGGTAATATCTCCTGCGGGGAGTAGGTGAGGACGCGTTCCCCGGAAGAGGGAACAGTAGGCGTCGGTTCTACCTAGGGTTTTCGGTTGGAAATCCGAAGTCAGAACCGGACAGTCCAAAGATGGTCAAGCTTACTTTTCGTATAGTATCTATTATGTTCTAACTCCATTTTGCAGGTGACTAACATTTTTGTGCAGCATTAGATCTGACCTAGATCGGTCGACCGAACCTTGGGATCGGTCAACTAAACCCCCAAGTCAGCAGATCAGATTCACAGAGATTGGACCAGGGCTCGACCAGAGGATCGGTCGACCGAACCAAGGATCAGCGACGTTTGGATAAGGCCAGGTTGATCGGGTCAGAGCCGTTGATCGGTCGACCGAACGACGGGATCTGTCAACCGAACCCAGGATGAGACTTGACCAGATCGAAATGGAGCGAGCAGATCGAGCGAATCAAATGAGAGAAGATTGCCTGATCGGTCGACCGAACATAGGGATCGATCGACCGATCTGCCTCGAGTCAAGCCTGATCCCGAAGCTTGGGGATCTGGATCAGCTTCACAGAGCCTATAAAAGGAGCCTCGGGAAGCAACCAGAAATCAAGAAAAATCGATCAAAAGAACCTATGCTCTTCCGTGTGCTGCTACGAACGCTTCAACAATGCTCTGCTACTCCAACGAATTAAAGTTCCAAAGTTCTCTGTTCTCCTTTCATTGGTATAGTTTTTTTATTGCACTTAATTGTACTTGAAATTGTAATCATCCTTTTCGATATTATAACTGTTGCCCACCAAAAGTGATCAATGATCACGGGCCTTGGAGTAGGAGTCGCCCTAGGCTCCGAACCAAGTAAAATCTTGGTGTCCTCTGTTTTCGGTGTTTGTTCTCTTATCTATTTCCGCTGCTCTAACTCGAACGATTTTCAATTCTAAAACGAGTGAAAGTCACGAGCGCTATTCACCCCCTCTAGCGCTTTCGATCCAACAGTAAGTGTAGGGACTTGTGTTACGGAGCTAAGCACCCAAGAATCACTACATGAAGATGCACATTCACTAGAACCAGAGCATGTGCCATTATTTGATGAAAAGGAGGTAACAAACACCACTTCAGGTACCTTTCAACATGACAAGGTGAGTATTTCTTGTGATATATCAGAAAATTTAATCGAGGTACCAATTGTTAACTTTATTAGATGTGATTCATTTCTTGAAATATTTTCTACTCACACTAATATTCTCCTATTTTCTTTTTATCCTACGTGCATGTGAGAGGTGTTTCCTTTTAATAATGTTGTAGGAGAATACAAGCTCCCGGAGTGGATACTTGAACCGAATCGCCTCAGACCTCCAGAAAGAATTTTTAATGGAAAAATGAAGAATAAAAAGAATATGAGTGGAACCGCAATTACTCCACTTCCGGGGTGGCTTCTTCTTTTGAATCTTCTTCAACCACCGGGAATTAAAGGGGAGTTGGTTCCAATTTCGTTTTCTTATTCATTTTAATTCATGCTTTGTAAATAAATTCTTTGTGGGTAATTTTCTTTAGTTTTATATTTTACATTTGCATTTTGTTCCCATACTTTGCATTTTGTTTAGTATATAGCATGTCATTTAGAATAAAATTCTCCATGAATTGTTTAGTAATATTTTTAAGATGATAAAAGTTTATTAAATTTGACCTTCAATTTTAGGTCATTTGACATGATTGGATGCTCTACTTGCATGATATTGGTTAGTGTGGTGGTGGATTCCATTTTGATCAATTGAGTTTGATTGCATGAAAATTACCTAGTGAGGACCACTTTAAGCCTAAACTCTATTTTCTCTTTGTGCGGCATGCACTTACAACAATTGAAACTCTAGAACTTTCTTAGCTTATTTTCAAAGGCACAATAGCATATGTGTGCATGGAGATGAAGGATATTTTTCTTTTTTGTTCCCTTAGTTCCATTTCTTTCTCCACAATTTTCTTGAAACATTCTCATCTAGCATTCTAATTCTTAATTCTCTTTGCTTGTCATATTTATTTATTTCATTGAGAGTTTTGGATTAATTGCTTGATGAGTTAGCTTGACTAAGATGGACAAGGTTTTAAGTGTGGGGGAGGGAATATGAGATGATAATGGAGTTGTTTAGTGAAATTTTGAAGCTGGAAATTATGTACACTGATTTGTGCCAATTGTGTGCCAACTTTCTCTTAAAATTCTCAAATCATTGAGAAATTCAAGTAAATGTATTGTAAAAAAAATAGAATTGAAAATGCAGAATTGAAGGTCTTCATGTTCCAAAATTGCTGCCAATGGTGTGCTAATTCTTTCCTGTAATTTTCAAATTAGTAAGAAACTCAAGTAGAGTTATTGTGTTCTCGGTGAGAGTTATTTGCCATTCTTTCCTAGTCTCCAATGAATTGGAAATCTGGAATGTGATGAGTTTTGAAAGCTGAACTTGGAAATGCAAGAATGTATTAGTTTTGTGCCAAGCTTAGATCTGTTCCTTGAATTTGGTTCTTCATCTGTGTTGACATAAATGCAGTCTTCAAGCCACTATAAGGATGAGTGTTCTTTGCTATAACTGTACTTAACTGTGCTTCTGCTGTTAGTTTCCAAGATTAACTCTTCAGGAATCCATCTAGGATCTTTTTGAATTCCTGGTTCAAGAACTGAACTTCAGATTCCAGAATCTAGCCATGCATTCTGAATTTGATTTGAGAAGTGGTTGGTCTTTGATTGTTATTAGATTTTCTACCTTTTTCAAGTCTCTAGTGTGTAAAACTTTGAGGATGCAACAAATCAGAATTCTGATATTTAATCTAGACTATGGATTTTGGAAAACACCCTGCTGAAAGCATATCTCTTAAGCTGAAAACTAAGTCATAGTTCAGGAAGTGAAATCAGAATTTGAAGCTTGCAATTGAGGAACTATGTGCAATTTTCAAGAGAAGAAAAGAGCTGATTTGTTCAACTGAAATTTAGTGCTGTTATCAGAGGTTGAAGCTGGGTAGCAGTAAGTGTATAAGAAATGCATTTCTTTGATCGGTAAAGCTCTTTACTAATCTGATGGTAGCTGTTGTTTGGAGGTATGACACAAAAGTTTTGTTATGCTGATCATCTTGATCAATAGGTCAATTCTAAATGCTAAATCTGAGTTTTCAAAAATTGCTGAACAACTTGGAATAGGATTTTCTAGGCTATTGCAGAATTGTTTTTGACCAAGGATGACTGGAATTAAGAGCATTCAATGATCCCATTCAATGTATGGGATAATTCAAGTTGGAAGAATGACTGAATTCTGAATTCTTACTCTTGGGACAAATGCAACTTCCTTTCAAGTTGAGTCTTGATGAATCGAAAGTTGTAATCTCATTGGATTTGATTTCTAAAACTGCAATTATATTTCTAAAACTAAGAGTTAAAACAACAGCAACATACATTTGAAATCAGAATTTCTCAAGTTTTTCAAGAAGGAAGTAAAGCAAGGTGGAATCTGATCATCGCAGGAATTGAGAGATGGAGATTTAATAATTGTGGAGCTCTATTAGCATTTGGAAGTTGAAATCAGAAATGCAGTAAGCAGAAGCCAGTCAAGGTATAAGAATTTGTTGCTAAAGTTGTGATTGCAAGCTGTGAACTACAGTAATGAATCTGTAGTTGATGAAGTGATTAAGAAATAGAATAGGTTCAAAATTGTTGTTTTATTCAAGAAGTAAGGAAGCAATTTTAAGTAAGGGAGATTGAGAAGTTGTGGTGTAAGTAATAGAGAACAATTGCATAACATAATTTTATTCCAGCTATTGAAACTGCAGGGAACAAGTGCTAGCCCAAGGAGAATAGAAGTAAAGAACAGAATCTGCATAGTGAAAAATTGCAGAAGTGTCCGAGGCACAGAAAGAGATATATTTGAACTTAATTTGGCTATGTTAAGAGGATTTTGAAACTTAATTTTGGTGAAATATTTAGATAGGTTCTGGATTTTTGATAAAAGTTGTGAAGTGAGATCCTTGATAGTGGAATATAAAATAACAACAGAATGCAGAATTCAGCAACACATTCTGAAATTGAATCAGCAGGAAACAGAAATAACAATGTGCTAAGTTTCAGATGAAGATTTTTGATCAGCAAAGATTTCAAGTGGGACACTAAAGTGAAATGCAAAGGAAACTGCACTATAAGAAATTGAGAATTCAGAACTTGCAGTCCCTGGAATCAAATGTTTGAAACCTAATCTAGAAGGTGTAACTCTATTTTTGATGTGAGTCTAGAACTGTTAATTAGTAACAAGTAGTTTTTGTACCATAACTTTGACCCAAACATCTGATCAGTAACTGAAATGGTTTCCTGGTTCAGTAACTCAGAAATCAAATTCAATTCAATTTTGGATTACTGATTTCCAGGATGAAACAGTGGCACGAAGATAGTGTATCAAGTGAGATATGCACTTTGTTGTGCTAAAGAATTGATTCATGATTTCATAGAGAGTCCATATCAAAGTTTGGAAGATTATGGAAGTGTAGATGGGTAATCATGTTCAACCATTTTCTGAATCAAAACAGAGTTTCAAAGTTTTGCAGAAGCCTCCATTTTAACTGTTAATGCAACTATACAGTTCTGAACTGTTAGTTTGTTGATGGAATTCTATGGCTTGGATCAAGTTTTCAATGAATTGAAATTGGGAATATCATGAGATCTAACAAGAGAAAAAGATATATAGCTCTTGAAACTGTGAAGTATCAGAATTCTATAGTACTTTCTTGAATCTGATTGCTTGGTCTAGAAATTCAGAATTTCTGAAACTCCGTTGAAATAAGTGCTCTGAATTTATATGTGGTAATTTAGAAATGTCTACAAGCTAGTGTAGGGCCTCAACTCAATATAAAGCAGGATGTTTGAACTTGTATAAGGGCAGATATTTGTGAAGCTGATTTCTGAAATGGAAATCTAGAAAACTGATACTCTGAATTTGTTTTGCTGTGATACTATTGAGGGGTTTGAAAACCTAAACTTAGCTATCAGATTTCCTGAACTTCAATAACCAACAGTAATTTCAAATTTTGAATAGGTGAGTTGCAGAAATAAGTTTGACTTATTGGTTTTGGAGCTGTGAGTGATTAATGCTGAATTTTGTAATCAAAGCTGCTATTGGTGATTAATGGAGTTTGAATTGGTTTTCCAACAATACAAGAGAGATGCACATCTTTATTAAATATGCCAAATACAGAAACAGAAAAACAAAACAGAATCTGTAGAATGTAAATTGAGAAAAAAGTGGTTTAAAGTGTGTCAAGTCATTGGAAAGCATGACGTGCTCTATTGTCCGAGACGACCAAAGATTTAAGTGTGGGGGAGGGAATTCTTCTCCAAAAGGTGATTTGAGATTGTTTTAGTCTCCAAGGGATGGAATTGAATGGAAAAACAGTGAAGAAAAAAATGACAAATCAAAATAGTATCAAGTGGGAGACAATGTATCAAGAATTTTGGATTGCCATCAATTTGAAGGGAAGGTTAGCTTGATCTTTTGAATTGGTAATGATAAATGGTATTCATCTCTTTTCACATCAAAATGATCAACTCATCAAGTATATTCCTCCAATACTCTCATTTTCTTCTTTGAATTCTTTTCTTTTGCCTATTTTATCCACTTCACTTGTTTCTCTTGATTCCATTTTAATTCTTGTTGATAAAATCCTTTTGATTCATGTATGCTATGTTATAGTGGTGGAGAATTAGATAATACATAAGCTTATGGTAGTGAAATGTTGTGAGTTGCATTGAGTTGAACTCCACTTATATGCATTTTTGAGTGTGAGGGATAGAATAGGTGAATACCTTGTGAGATTGCAACTTGCTTAATTTTTCAATTGGATTGAAATTACCATACCTACTGATTATTGTTTGGATTGAATTCATGATTGTTTGTGATCTCGTAGATGATCTTAGTTAAATTCCTTTTACTATCTTCTAAGTATTGCTAGGGAATTTATGTGGAGATGATTTTTGGTTTTCTTTACTTGAACGGACGTTCAAGAGTAAGTGTGGGGGATTTGATAACCATGATTTAGCTACATTATTTTGATTCATAATGCATGTTCTTAATGATCTACTCTTAGCTTAAACTCACATTTATATTGCATTTCATAAATTGCATTTGATCTTGGACTTAATTGTAAATTAGCCAATTATCATGGTATTTGATGCTAATATTTTGATTATTATTTTGTAGGCATCAAAAGGGTCATGGACCCGATCAAATCAGACCACGTTTGGGCTCAAATCTAGGGCTAAACAAGTCGATCAAGCTTTGGAGCATTATGGGCCGTTCATCCAAGATCAAGTAGATCTGAGTCATCCATTGAAGATCCGGCCCATCCAACCTAATGAGGAGTAGATCTTATCCATTGATGAAGATCCAGAAGCTTTAATCCAGATCTGATATGTTTTAGCCGTTGATCAAGCCCATAAACACTCTGGACCATTCGATCAGATTTGAGGAGGATTTAAAAACCTTGAGAAGCTACAGTGTTCCTTCGAGCTTGGCGTTCCGAGACATTGCCACTGTTCCTGCGTCTTCTTCATCAGCGACGCCGCAGTTCCCATTCCATATCCAAAGCCAAGATTCAAACTCTTTCGTCACCGGCGAGCTGTCTACGATCTGACCACCAGCAATCAAAGGGCAGAGCGCGATTTGAGGGCGTTCCCTGATCGTTATCTTATTGTCCGCGAGCTTCATTCAAGCAAAGATTTGAGGGTGTTCCCCGATTCTTCAGAGTACAATCCATTTTCATTTTCACCTCGCATCTCTGGATTCCGCAAGATTTGCTCTGTTCTTCGTCGGTTGAGAATTCAGATGATTCCGAGCTCGAGAGGTGTTCCCAGTAGCTTCGGACTTCTCCTAAATGTGCTGGGGATTCAATGGTTGTTGTTGTTGTTTGCTCGAGAGGCGTTCCCAGAAGCAAACTCAGTGGCACGACAGTGAGGAGAGGTTTAGTCACGGGTTTGGTTATAGAATGCCATTTAGGTTTTGTTTTCCTTATCTTTGTCTTTGAATTGTTCTTGAACTTGCTCAGATCTGAAGATCTGATAGAGTAGATTGCATTTTAATTTCTAGTTTGAATTACCTTTCATGTTCTTTACAAGTTAGTACTTAGTTTCAATTTATAGATTTAGGAAACCCCCTTGTTTGATTCATTGGATCTGTTGAGACTATTTTTATGCTTCATTGTTGAATGAATTTCTTGATTATTTTCATGGTTAATCTCAGTGATATTTAGCTAAATGTGATTAAGAATTGAAGACTTGGTAAGTGAGTTGAGTATTGAATTGGATTATAATGGCGAATGCAATGTTGATTTCTGTTTGCAATTGTATTTAGTTCTTGAGTTTATTGGGATTGTAATTGTATTGTATTTCGGTTTGCAATGTTGCTTTATTTCTGTGAATTTGAATGGAAGGAATATGAATTAACTCATTTGATGAGATGATACTTAAGAATCCGAAAGTAATTGTTGTTAACTTGACCACCAGGAGTTTAATCATGTTTAGGTGAGAATGAACCTTCTTTGATCTATTTGTGATTTTTGAAGAATTTAATTTGAAGTGTAAGTCCAATGGAAAATCTTAATTGATCTTGTTGATGTAATAATTTGATTGGGACCAATTCTAGGATTCATACACATTTATTAGTTATCCTTGAAAAAAAAACAATTTGGGACTCTTTACTACAACACTTGTCTTAATTTTAATGAGTTCCTAATCTTTATTAATTTGATGTGCCATGTGACATGAGAAAAGGCTCACACCAGTCACTAATAAGAAAATTATCCAAGGGCTAAAAACCAAGCTTGATCATACGAAAGTTAGGTCAACGAATTTCCCAACATGTTATGGGTGTATCGTATGACACCCCGAGAGGCCACAGGTATAACACATTTTCATTTAGTTTAAGGAGGAGAGACTGTTGTACCCATAGAAGTGAGCATAGAGTCTGATCGGAGATAAATATATGATGAAGGTAATTATGAGCGGTGTCTTATAGAGCTTGATCTCGTAGAAGAAATCAGAGATAAAGCAGCTGTTTGGCTAATGACTTATCAGCATCGAATAAAGCAGAACTATAATCGAAGGATCATACCAAGAATTTTTTTAGGTTGGTGACTTAGTTTGGAAGCAGGTCAAGTTGGTCTGTGATGTTAGCCAATTGGAGTCGCAGTCGAACGGGCTGTACAAGGTAGTGCGAATGCTTGGCTCGGGTTCCTATTACCTTCAGGACGCAGACGGGAAAAACTTGTATCAACCCTGGAGTGTGAATCATTTGCAGCCCTATCGGGCTTGAGAGTATGTTTGTACTAAATAGAAGTACTTTGTGAAATTTGATGCTTAATAAATGTAGAAAAATTCATTTTGCATAACTAAGTCTCAAACTCTTGAGCCGATCGATCGAATTATAAGTAAGCGTGCTCTCATGACTAAGTCCTAGACTCTCAAATCGTTCAGTCGAGTTATAAGTGAGCTTGCTTTTACACCTAAGCCCAAGACTCTCGAGCCAATCGACTAAGTTATAAGTGAGTTTGCTCTCACATCTAAGTCCCAGACTCTCGAGCTGTTAGGCCAAGTTATAAGTGAGCTTGCTCTCACGCCTAAGTCCCAGCCTCTCGAGCTGATTGACCGAGTTATAAGTGAGTTTGATCTCACACATAAGTCCCATACTCTAGAGTCATTCGATCGAGTTATAAGTGAGCGTGCTCTCACGATTAAGTCCCAAACTCTCGAGCTGATTAGCTGAGTTATAAATGAGCTTGATCTCACACCTAAGTCCCAGAGACTCTTAAGTCATTCGGCCGAGTTATAAGCGAGCATGGTCTCACTCCTAAGTCGCAGACTCTCGAGCTAATCAACTGAGTTATAAGTGAGCTTGCTCTTATGCTTAAGTCTCAGATTCTCGAGTAGTTCAGCTGAGTTATAAGTGAGTGTGTTATCACAACTAAGCCCTAGACTCTTGTGTTGATTAGTCGAGTTATAAGTGAATTTGCTCTTACGCCTAAGTCCTAGACTCTTGAACTGTTCGATAGAGTTATAAATGAGTGTGCTCTCATAACTAAGTCTTAGACTCTTGTACTGATCGACCGAGTTATAAGTGAGCTTACTCTCATGCCTAAGTCCTAGACTCTAGAGCTGATAACTGAGTTATAAGTGAGTTTGCTCTCATGACTCAGTCTCAGACTCTTGAGTCATTCGATCGAGTTATAAGTGAGTATGCTCTCATGACTAAGTCCTAGACTCTTACACTGATCGACTAAATCATAAATGAGCTTGCTCTTATTCCTAAGTCCCAGACTCTCAAGCTGTTCAGCCGAGTTATAAGTGAGCGTGCTCTCACAACTAAGTCCCAGGCTCTCACACAAATCGGCCGAGTTAAAAGTGAGCTTGTTCTTACGCTTATGTCCCAGACTCTCGAGCTGTTCAGCCTAGTTATAAGTGAGTGTGATCTCACAACTAAGTCCCAGACTCTCGTATCATTCGACCGAGTTATAAGTGAGCTTGCTCTCATGGCTAAGCCCCAGACTCTTGAGCCGATCGATCTAATTAATTATAAGTGAGTATGCTCTCATGACTAAGTCCCAGACTCTTGAGCCAATCGTCCGAGTTATAAGTGAGCTTTCTCTCATGACTATGTTCTATATTCTCGAGCCGATTGGCCAAGTTATAAGTGAGCTTTCTCTCACAACTAAGTTCTAGACTCTCGAATAGATCAACTGAGTTATAAGTGTGCTTGCTCTCACGACTAAATCCTGGATGTGTTAATTATGAAGCTATTCATTCAAAGTCTCTTAGAAAGTCTAAGTGATTCTTGTATAAGTGGATGAGTGTTCAAATACTATTTGCAGAAGTTCAAACAAAGAATTGCAAGTTAAATAAAGAAAATAATAAGAGACAGAGAAAGCCTAAGGCATGTACGCTTTTTAATTAATAAAGAAAATATATATAAAGATGCAGCTAAAGTTTTTAAAGAGGCTTCACAGAGCCTAGATAATCAGACTGGTAAGGGAAAATGTTTTTATACATCAAGCAAAATCATTGAAAGCATTCGGTGGAACATCTTCAAAGATCTTCCGGTGCTTAATGAAATTTCGGGGACTATCAATGGTCAAATACCCCCCTCCCTTAGCTGCTTGACGACCCCATCTGCGCTGTAATTGAACATTTTGGTGGTTTGATCGGCTAGCATTTGATTGAAATCTCTGGAGTATAAGTAGTTGACTCTAAAAGCTTCTAGCCGATCAGGCTCTCCCTCTTTATACTTGGCAAATTCAGCCTTGGAAGCTTCTAACTCGACCTTTAGAGCCTCCAACTTGGCGTTTTTCCTAGCAAGGGCTTGTTGGTGCTCTCTGAGTTGAAGCTCTTGTGCAGCTTGTTCAACCGTTCAGCTAACTTGTTCGGTAAGGAGAGCAGCCTCTGTTTCCTCTAGCTTCTTGGACAAAACTCGGGCCACTTTGTTTTTAATATCCAGATCTTCGATGACCCTAAGTTTTCTTGTGTTGGCCGAGTGAAGGTGCGACTCATAATTTTGGGCTTACTTGAGAAGTTTCTCGAGCTGGATAGCCTGGTTGTGGTTCTTATCTTTACAATGACTTGCATATAATTGTTAGAACTAAATGACTCTCTCAAGTGAGCCACTTCTTCAGATAGCGCTCGAGCTTGTGGTGTGCTCGTTCCCCCAACTGAGTCTTGCAGAATTTTTTGCCTGTGGCTCAATTGGGTCAATCTCTGACACATGGCCAAACCATCTACCCAAAATTGTTAAAGTAAAGGAATGGCTAGTTGAATCATACTAAAGAATATAAGTGTTTGAGTGCCAAGTAAACTTACCCTAGTGGAGTATTGACTAAAGTGATCGTCCAGCTCCTTGGGTGAACTCGTTGCCGCTCAGGCTTGAGCATCCACCCAAGTTTGGGCCAGGGAGACTTGAATTTTGATTTTATGTTCTGGGGCGTGCGGCTCATTCGGGTCGAGGTAGCGCCATTCATTATAGACATCGTGAGTATGGTCATCATTCGCCTATATCTAGCTAACTCGCTGGGTTTTGAGCTAAATCTAGTTAGGGACTTGGTGGTAGTGGTTGAATGTATTATGGAGACGGGTGGTGCAGGTTGCTTCGAGGGTAGCAGCAGAAAGGCAACCGTCTGTGCTTGAATAGCTCCGATCAGCAGTGTAGATGTAAGGTACGACAATTTAATAATGAATGTTATTTGAGAAATAACATTATTAGATTTTTTTAGAAATTTTTAGAATTTTTTTGAGATTTAAACGGAGACCGTATCACTCGTGTTGAGTGGATGAATCGATTGGGATATGAGAAACTGAAAACCTGTTTGAAATATCCATAAAGTGGGAGTTGTTTGAGAAAATAACCTAGGCTTTAATTAAAGAGACCTAAGTTATAAATTCCCTTTCTATTCATCCCGTGCTCGTGCCCTAAACACCTCCGCCGATCCCCTCTTCATTGCCCCATCACCGTCGTCGCCTCCCAATCTCGTCGGTGTAGATCCACTGTCGTTCGTTGCGTGAGACCAGCTGGTGATGCAGTAGCTACTGCCGCCAGGGGCGGCAAGGCCGTGGGGCCACTGCGAGAGCCGCGGAGCTGATCCTCTCCTGATCCTCTCATTTCGTCGCTCTGATCGCCGCCACCACTACTCGGCGACGCCGTTGCCGGAGGGGAAGGAGCCAATGCAAGGGGGGGGGGGGCAAGGCTACCACCAGTGAGGTCACCACCCATTTCCTTCTTCTCTCTATTGCGGAATGCCACCTTCCCTTTGCTCTAGCCGCAACAGCCAGCGTTGAGCCGGTCGATAGATCCACCGCCTCCGATCTGTTGGTGCAATCATGCCCTAGATGTTTTCAATGTATTGACAACTATTTATGTTTAGGTTAATACGTTTGGATCTAATGTGTTCTGCAAGTTTTGCAGGAAGAAGTCCAAGAAGGTCGAGTACTGGAGTCTTGGCAAGAAAAGTCCTTACAGGTCAGAAGATCGGGTGTAAGGCAAGAGAAGTCCAAGAAGGTCGAGGACCGGAGTCTTGGCAAGAAAGTCCAGGGATGCGTTCATCTAGCACGAGGTATTAGTTGGGAAACCAGCAAGCAATCGATTGGTAAATCGATTGAGGTGCATAACTATGGAACATAATACTGCTGAATCGATCAGCCGATCGATTGGAGGAAACCAATCGATCGCCCGATCGATTGATAGACTCCGCGCGAGAGCACAAAAGGAACTTGGATCGATCCGTCGATCGATTGGAGGAATCCAATCGATCGACCGATCGATTGGAGAAATCGAATCGATCGACCGATCGATTGGAGGAATCTAATCGATCGACCGATCGATTGGAGGAATCCAATCAATCGACTGATCGATTCACATGCTTTCTGCGTAAGAACACAGTGCGAACCTGGATCGATCAACCGATCGATTGGAGATAACTAATCAATCGGTCGATCGATTCATAAGGTTTTTGCACGAAGGAGCAGTGCGATTTTGAATCGATCAGCCGATCGATTGGAGGTAACCAATCGATTGGCCGATCGATTGAATCCACTTCTGTACCTATGAAATATGCGGCTGAATCGATCCAGTGTTGGCCCAATCGATCGTGACGACACTCAACAGCTATATTTGAATCGATTGGAGATGTGCTCAATCGATCGACGGCGACGATCACGTGAGAAACGACTACTTTTGAAGACAAATAAAAAGGGGAGATGCACTGTAGCAAAAACAACTCTTGAATACTTATTGTGCTAAGAAAAGATAAAGCTCTCCAAGTGATTTCCAAGCAAAAGATTTTGAGTCTCTTCCTCCTAAGCCTAGATCTCATCTTGTAAGAGGAAGAGGCAACCTTGTAAAGGTTTCTCCACCTTTGTTTGTGATAATGAGAAGGAGAAGTTCATATTGGAGCTTGATCGTGTGGGTGTGTGCCTTGGATTAGTCACCTCAAGGAGGTGGAGATCAAGTAAACCAAGGAGTTAGCATTGTTTTCTTGTTTTTCTTGTCTGTCATTTCTCTCTATTTGCTTTTGCTAACAAGTTGTAGGTAAAAAATGGAAGAAAGGCTATTCACCCCCCTCTAGCCATACGCAAAGGTCCTATCAATTAGTATCAGATCTAGTTTCGCATCGGAAGAACTCATCGTCAATCGAAGCATCAAGATGGTGTTTCAAGAGGGATATAGCACCGCTCGACCACCTTTCTTTGATGGCAATGATTTCGTATATTGGAAAGGTAGGATGGAATATTATTTGATGAATGATATTGAAAATTGGTTTAGTGTTGTAGATGGATTTGAAAAACCAAAAGACGAATCGGGAGCACCCCTTCCAACCAAGGATTGGACAAAAGAGATGGTAAAGAATGCCCAAGCAAATACAAAAGTCACAACAACTTTACAATGTGGAC
The DNA here is from genome assembly GCF_018446385.1 of Zingiber officinale. Lineage (NCBI taxonomy): Eukaryota > Viridiplantae > Streptophyta > Magnoliopsida > Zingiberales > Zingiberaceae > Zingiber > Zingiber officinale. The sequence goes on from NC_056006.1 coordinate 82,282,694, forward strand.
TTTCAAAGGAGCAATTAAGCAAAGTAGGACCATTCAACTCTGCCAAAGAGCTTTGGAAAAAGCTCATTGAATTAAATGAGGGATCAAGCGAATCTAGGAGAGCCAAGAGAGATCTTTTGTTGGGGCAACTCCAAACCTTCACCATGAAGACCAATGAAACCGTGAGTCAAATGCATGGAAGATTCAAGGAGATAGTAAATGGACTCCATGTAATAGGTGAGAAAATTGACAATAGGGATCTAGTAAGGTATGCCCTTCAATCTTTTCCTGGAACCACTTTATGGGCATCAATGGTTGATGTGTATAAGGTATCTAGAGATCTCTCCTTGGTTAAGCTTGATCAATTGTTTTGCGAGTTTGAACTTCATGAACAAGCTAATATGGTTTCAAAAGAGAAAGGTATGACTCTTATTATAGAAAAGAAGGAAAAGAAAAAGAAGAAAGAAAAGAAGGTGGAATCCTCATCATCCGAATCCGAGCAAGAATCATCGGATAGTGATGATGAAGTGTCGGCAAGTGAAGTGGCACATTATGTCAAGAAGATGATGGGAAGATCAAGGAAATTCACGAGAAAGGATGTGAAGAAAATGTTTCAACCTTCAAAAGGTAACAAGAAAGGATGTAACAAAGTTCAAGTTTTAATACTAATGTCATTTGTTATGGATGTAACAAGAAAGGACACATCAAGCCAAATTGTCCGGAATTGAGGAAGAAAGAGGAAAAGGAGAAGAAGAAGGAGAAAAAGAAGAAGGAAGCCATGGTGGCTCAAGCTACTTGGGATACACCAAACGTTGACTCATCGGATGAGGATGAATTATGTCATGTGACCCGACATATGACATTTATGGCATTTGAATATAACAAAGAAGAGTCAAGTCAAGAGGAAGGGTCAAGTGAAGAGGATTCATCAAATGAAGAGGAGTCAAGTGATAAATCATCATCAAGTGATGATGAGGTAAAAGAATCTCCTAAAATAGATTTTCTTTATAAAATTATTGCTCATCTCAAAAATGCTTTTGTTAAATTACAATCTAAGGTGAAGACCTTGAAGGGAAAGCTTAATTCCATTAAAAATGATACATGTTCATCTAGTGACTCAAGCATGCTCAAGGAAGAAAATGAAAAATTGAAAAATGATGTGATTGAGTTAAGAGCATGTCTAGAGAAGTTCACAAATGGATCCAAATATTTAGATATGATCATTAGAGACCAAAGAGCCGTTTACAACAAAGCCGGAATAGGATATAGACCTAAGGAAAAGGAAGTTGCATACATGTCTCTAATCAATGGTACTAGAAATGATGCACTTAGAAACAATGTTAAGAAGGATCCTAAAGGAAAGGTAAGACAAGCTTGGGTGCCTAAGAAATATTTGAATGATATTTCCGAATCAAGTGCATGGGTACCAAAGAGTTGTGTGTTTTATGTTGTTTAGGTAGAAGAGAAGAAGGATGCGAGTATGTGGATTGTGGATAGCGGTTGCTCAAGACATATGACTGGTGATGTGAGCAAGATCTCCATAATAAATTATATAAAGAAAGGAACGATATCATTTGGGAATAGTGGGAAGCTCAAGATTATAGGTAAAGGTACAATTGAGGTATCACCCATAATTATCATTCATAAAGTCTTATTGGTTAAAAATATGGGGTTTAATTTGCTTAGTGTTAGCTAATTATGTGATGCCGGATATAATGTAGAGTTTCACCCCGATAAGTGTTTAGTTAAGCATAAAAATCTTGAAAATGCTGTGTTAAAAGGATTTAGAAAGGCAAATCTTTATTATGTTGATCTTTCATATGCTTCTAACCCCTCTATTAAGTGTCTGATATCAAAAGAAGAGGGAAGGATGACTATGACATAGAAGACTTGAACATATCAATATGAGGAACATAGCCAAGCTAGCCAAGATGAGGCTAGTAAAGGGACTACCAAAGATCAAGTACATCAAGGACAAATTGTGCGATGCATGCCAAGAGGGTAAGCAATCAAGGTCATCACACAAAGGTAAAATCTTAACTAGCACTTCATTACTATTATAATTATTGCATTTGGATCTTTTTGATTGTCATAGAACACCTTCCTTGGTAGGTAACAAATATTGTTTGGTGATAGTAGATGATTACTCTAGATATACTTGGGTTTATTTCTTGAAACATAAGGGAGGAACTTTAGAAACAATTATAGGGTTTACCAAGAGAGTAGAAAATGAAAAGAACCTTAAAATTGATAGAATTAGGAGTGATTATGGTGGAGAGTTCGAGAATTTGAACTTTTCTAAATTTTTTCTAGAAAATAACTATAAGCATTAATTCTCTTGTCCAAGAACACCTCAACAAAATGATGTAGTGGAGAGGAAGAATCGAGCTTTACAAGAGGCGGCTAGAACCATGCTCAATGCATATTCCTTACCGAGCTATTTGTGGGCCGAAGTGGTTAATACCGCTTGTTACATTCAAAATCGTGTCTTGATTCATAAGTTTTTAGGGAAAACACCTTTTGAACTATGGAATGACACAATTCCTACAATTCACTATTTTAAAGTCTTTGGCTATAATGCCTATATTCTTAATACTAAATATGACTTAGGTAAATTTGAGGCCAAGTCCAAAGAGGGAATTCTAGTTGGATACTCATCTACTAGTAGAGGATATAGAGTATACAACAAAAGGATTCAAACGGTTGAGGAATCATCCAATGTTGAGTTTGATGAGTCCACTAGTACTAACCCTTGGAAATCATCTATTGATAAGGATATAATTGAACAAAATCAAGCCATTACTCAAGAAATACAAAATCTGCACTTAGGGGGTATGGATCAAGGGGGAGGAAGAGATGGTTCGGATGATGAAAGAAACAATGTAGATAATGATCCTCCTAAAAATGATGATTCCATAACCTTGAGGACCATAAGGCATCATCAAGATCATCCTATTGATCAAATAGTTAGAGATGTGGCCCAAGGGGTAAGGACTAGATCCTACTTTAGATATCATACTAATCAAATCACTCTAATATCACAATTTGAACCGAAATCAATTGATGAAGCTTTAGTTGATACGGATTGGATTCTAGCTATGCAAGAAGAGTTGAACCAATTTGAGAGAAGTGACGTATGAAAATTAGTTCCAAGACCCAATGATAGTACAATTGTTACAACAAAATGGGGTTTTAAAAATAAATTGGATGATCAAGGAAAAGTCACTAGAAATAAAGCTAGATTAGTGTCTAGGGGCTTTAATCAAGTTGAAGGACTTGACTATGATGAAACCTATGCTCTTGTTGCTCGATTAGAGTCCATTCGGATCTTATTAGGATATACCGCTTATATGGGTTTTAAACTTTATCAAATGAATGTGAAATCGACATTCCTAAATGGGTTTATTAAGGAGGAAGTGTATGTTGAACAACCACCCAGATTTGAAGCCATTGATTACCCAAATCATGTTTATAAACTTAAGAAAGCCTTATATGGGTTACAACAAGCTTCTCGGGCTTTGTATGAAAGACTCTCATCCTTCTTAATCTCCAAAGACTTTAGAAGAGGAATAATTGACCCAACCCTATTTTTAAAGTCTAAGGATGGAGACATTTTTGTTGCACAAGTTTATGTTGATGACATCATTTTTGGTTCAACAAATAATGAACTTCTTCAAGACTTCATTAAACATATGAAAAGTGAGTTTGAGATGAGTCTAGTTGAAGAGTTAAGTTTCTTCTTAGGATTGCAAGTCAAACAAACCAATGAAGGAACTTATGTCTATCAAACAAAATTTGCTAAGGAACTTATCAAGAAATTTGGTAATATCTACTCCTATGGGAACTAATACCAAAATAGATAGTGATCAAGAAGGAAAATTAGTAGACCCAAAGCAATATAGAAGTATGATTGGTAGTTTGTTATACCTAACCGCTAGTAGACCGGATATACTCTTTGCGGTAGGTATGTGTGCAAGATACTAATCATGTGCCAAGGAATCTCATTTAGTGGCGGTAAAGAGAATTTTGAGATACATCAAGAGTATCCTTAATGTAGGTCTTTGGTACCCTAGGACTCAAAATTTTGAGTTGATTGGATACTCCGATTCCGATTATGCGGGTTGCAAATTAGATAGGAAAAATACTAGTGGTGGATGTCAATTTCTTGGATCCTCCCTAGTAAGTTGGAGTAGTCGAAAATAACCTTGTGTCGCTTTGTCTACCACCGAGGCCGAATATGTAGCTATGGGTAGTTGTGTAGCTCAATTACTTTGGATGATGCCTACTTTAGAAGATTATGAGCTTCACTATTCCAAAGTTAAGCTATTGTGTGATAATGTTAGCACCATTAATTAACTTAACCAAAAATCCGGTGCATCACTCTAGGACAAAACACATTGAAGTGAAACATCACTTCATTAGGGATTATGTGGTAAGAGGAGACATTATACTAAATTATGTTGATTCTAAGTCAAATCTTACTGACATATTTACCAAACCATTACCCGAGGCGGAATTTACCTCATTTAGGAGAGAACTTGGTATATGTTTTGTAAAATAGTGAGTATAGCATTACATGATCCCATATCATATTAAGAATGTAACTCATTACATCTCACATTAGACCTAAGAAGTCTTGCTTGTGTATTTTTTCAATTAGACATTATGTGAGATGATTAGGATGATGCTTTTGATTCAACATGTTAGTCATGACACATTACTTTGAGCCAATATGACATCTAGTAACATTAATCCTACATTACTTTGGGCCAGTCATAGGAAAAGCAAGTGTACACATCATGTGCACTTAGCCCTATGATTATGATTGGAAATTTTAATTTAAAATACATATAAGTCTTATTTTTGCAACCCTTGTTGAAGTTTGTCTTTGGATGGGAGTTATCATTGAATAATTAGATACGAACTTACCAAAATATTGAAGTTTTCGACAACTTTCAATTTTGTGTAAATCTTCGCTAATAAGAGTCTTTTTTTTTTTTTTGTCAAATTTTATTTTTTCCTTGATAATATGAGACATATATAGTGTCTACATAAAATTTCATGATTTTTAGAGTAGTGTACAATTATTTGTGCATTTTCAAAACTTGGATATGAAAGTGTTCAGAAATGCAGTAATATCAGAATTCCCAATCGATCGGTCAATCTATTGAGAAGCTCGCATTTCACCATAGAGGGCAGTTGAATCGATCAATGAATTGATTCAGCGCGTTTCAATCGATCGATGGATCGATTGAGATGCATTTTCGATTTTCACAGAGGCCATATGAATCGATCAATGGATCGATTCAGCGTGTTTGAATCGATTGATGGATCAATTAAGATGCATTTCTGATTTTGCACAGAGGCTTCATGAATCGATCGACCGATCGATTCACTTGCTCCTAATCGATCGGTCGATCGATTGGGTATTTAAAATCCAATTTAAATCACTGTTGACCTAAGTCCACCCTCACTTTCTCTCATTTTCCTTTCAACTAGATCCGTGCCCTAGCCTGGGCAATTCTCCCGGCGAATCTCCCGCCTGTGTCGGCCGTCCTGTCCGACGGTCGTCTTCGGCGAAGGGCGTTCTTCCGTCTCTCTCCCACTTCCGCTCCTCTCTCGACGATCGGGGCCGCTCCTTCTTCCTCATCTCTGCGTCGCACACACGATGAGGACTCCGAACCCTAAGTAATTTCTTCCCTCTTTTCTCAATTTTTCTTTGACTCTTGCCTCCTATACTTGGATTGCTAATCTACATATGTCTTGTGTGTTTTTGTGTGTTGCATTGCATTTCACTCATGCATTGCATTGTCTGCCTTGTCCTTGCATTTTCCTACATTTTCTTCCTTGCATTTTCTGTTGCAGTGCAAATTCTCGTGCCATTGCTTGTTCCTTTTTCATCAGTTACCCTTAGGAAGAAACAGAAGGTCCGCGAGTCAGGTGAGGGTTCCTCTCGACCACCACCTCGTCCTCTCCCTCCCACTGATCAGCGATTTCCTAATGCTGCTATGCAGCAAGTGTTTAGCAAACATACCTTCAAACTTATAACCTCTAGGTCTATTGATCTTCAATTCTACAAGGACTCTTGCTTTGATATCTATTCTCTCTTCAAGAACTATAAACTTGAGTCAATTTTCTCTTGTGAGAGGAGTATAAATGTAAGCCTTGTATCTGAATTCTATAACAACTTGCACACTTCTGATGGTGTCCACTATCGCACTCGCGTTGCAAAGCGAAGTTTGGACTTTTCCTATGCGATCCTTCAGTCCTTTCTAGGGCGTCTACCATCCGAAAATGATTTTGTTTTCTATCCCACACTTCCTAATGAGTTACCTCCACCCTTTGAGCATATCAGCATTGCATCTACGCATCAGACCCTTTTTGGTCATCCTCGTCCAGACGTGCCAAATGCACAGATCACTTCTTTCTCTTCTCTTGAGTTATCGGCTGAGAACTCCGCCCTGTTTAAAGTGGTCATTAACTGTCTATTTCCTATTATCTCACGTGCCTTAGCCGCTCTTCGACCCTCTCACATGTTTGCATTATATGCCATACGACATTCCCTTGACATCAACATTGCTCTGTATATATTTCATTGCATCATTCATTTTACTCAGCTGGTGCAGCAGATGATTCACATGCCTTTTGCTCATCTCATCACTGACTGGCTAGAGTTCATGGAGATAGATGTCTCTCGGGGCGGCTGGAGCCCATGACCATTGCCTACTCTTGGATTTCTTCATGCTCTTTCACGAAGACGGGATTAGCGATTGGTCCAGCGGGAGTCCGATGGCGCGATGGGCGTGCTCTTGGTGAGGGTCCAAGGGCTCACTAAAGGGGAGCCGCACAGGCACTAGTTCTTGCGGCGGCTGATGCCGAGGAGGATATTGCGGAGCCTGATTCTTCGACATTCGAGGAGTCTGTGGATACCCATCTTGAGGAATTGCATATGGAGATGGCTGCCCTGACCACCAAGGTTGACGCGATGCAGGCGACTCTGGATACTCTGGTGGGTTTGGTGAGCTCTTGGGTGACGAGTCACCCGTCTCCATCTGTTCCTTCTGCTGCGGCTGTTCCTGAAGATGTTGTTGCGTCTGTTGATGCTCCTGCTCCTGCTACTACATCTGCCCCTCCTTCTGATCCTATCGATGTTTCTGATCCTATTCCTACTCCTCCGGGAGATGATACTTTTGAGTTCTTTGTATCTCTATGACATGTGATCTTGTACGTTATATGGATGTTTGTTGTGAAGTCGTCTTGTGGACTTCACTTTATTTTGGATGTATGCTATACTGCTTCTCTCTATTATCTTTCATTTTTCGATTCCAGATTGTTATCTTATGTTGATATTTGTGTGATTTAGGGGGAGTACCCCTCGGGTTTATCATGTTTGTTTAGTGCACCAATTAAGGGGGAGTTTTTGTTTTGATATTTGACAAAAGGGGAGAAGTAAGTTGAAGTTTATGCTTAATTAGGAAGGAGATTCATGCTTAGTCATATATGAATTTGCTATTATTGCTTATGATCAAGTAAAATGAATTTTATGTGTAGTTAATAACAATATTGTCATTTACTGTTAGCTCATGCCTATTACTATTTATCGCTTATCATCTTATTATTATGGTGTGTTAGAAATTAGCCTAAACTCAAATAAATTATCAAACATCAAAAAAGGGAGAGATTGTTGGTGCAATCATGCCCTCGATGTTTTCAATGTATTGACAACTATTTAAGTTTAGGTTAATACGTTTGGATCTAACGTGTGCTGCAAGTTTTGCAGGAAGAAGTCCAAGAAGGTCGAGTACCAGAGTCTTGGCAGGAAAAGTCCTTACAAGTCAGAAGTCCGGGTGTAAGGCAAGAGAAGTCCAAGAAGGTCGAGGACCGGAGTCTTGGCAAGAAAGTCCAGGGATGCGTTCATCTGGCATGAGGTATTAGTTGGGAAACCAGTAAGCAATCGATTGATAAATTGATTGAGGTGCATAACTATAGAATAGAATACTATTGAATCGATCAGCCGATCGATTGGAGGAAACCAATCGATCAACCAATTGATTGATAGACTCCGCACGAGAGAACAAAAGGAACTTGGATCGATCCGCCGATCGATTGGAGGAATCCAATCGATCGACCGATCGATTGGAGGAATCCAATCGATCAACCGATCGATTCACATACTTTCTGCGCAAGAACACAGTGCGAACCTGGATCGATCAACCGATCGATTGGAGATAACCAACCGATCGGTCGATCGATTCACAAGTTTTCTGCACGAAGGAGCAGTGCGATTTTGAATCGATCAGCCGATCGATTGGAGGTAACCAATCGATCGGTCGAGGTAACCAATCGATCGACCGATCGATTGAATCCACTTCTGCACCTATGAAATATGTGGCTGAATCGATCCAGTGTTGGCCCAATCGATCGTGACGACGCTGAACGACTATATTTGAATCGATTGGAGATGTGCTCAATCATCGACAGCGACGATCACTTGAGATACGACTACTTTTGAAGATAAATAAAAAGGGGAGATGCACTGTAGCAAAAACAACTCTTGAATACTTATTGTGCTAAGGAAAGATAGAGCTCTCCAAGTGATTTCCAAGCAAAAGATTTTGAGTCTCTTCCTCCTAAGCCTAGATCTCATCTTGTAAGAGGAAGAGGCAACCTTGTAAAGGTTTCCCCACCTTCATTTGTGATAACGAGAAGGAGAAGTTCATATTGGAGCTTGATCGTGTGGGTGTGTGCCTTGGATTAGTCACCTCAAGGAGGTGGAGACCAAGTAAATCAAGGAGTTAGCATTGTTTTCTTGTTTTTCTTGTCTTTCATTTCTCTCTATTTGCTTTTACTAACAAGTTGTAGGTAAAAAATGGAAGAAAGGCTATTCACCCTCCTCTAGCCATACGCAAAGGTCCTATCACGATTTTCCTCTCCTTCCCCTGTCTTAACCGAAGTAGATCCATGTAAGTACCCCCAGGGTAGTTTTAATATGATCAACCAAGTTCAGTTAGGTCCTGTGGTATTTTGATCCTTGTGTCTAAGTGTGTAGGAACTTACGAACACAAGAGTGGAAGACACAGCTAGCGAGAAAGATGACACGGGAAAGGAGCTGACGGGCTCGGTGCATCGGAGGGACGAAATGCTACGGAAGAGTACACCGGTGAACGAGAAGAATGTACGCGACATTTGAGGGATGAAAAGCTGGGGAGAAAGGCTTCTCGAGGAAAAGGCCGGAGTTGGGTTCGGGTGAACTCAATTACGGACGACCGGAGCATCACCCAAGCGAGCGGAGTAAAAATGGTTAACAAGGGAAGCTAACTATTTTCAGATGAACAGTGTCGAAGGCGCCTTCAAAATGCTTGGAAGGTGCCTTCCATGAACAGTATGAAGGTGCCTTCAAAAGGCTTGGAAGGCACCTTCTATGAATAGTATGAAGGCTCCTTCAAAAGGTTTGGAAGGCGCCTTCAGTGAACAATACCAACCTAAAGTAACCATTTGTTTCTGTTGAATTATGGATAAAACTTTATCCATTTGAAGGTGCCTTGAACCCTTTTGAAGGCACCTTTTACCCATGGATAGGATTTTCTCAAAGCTATAAAAAAGCCCCTGGAGGTAGGAAATATTCAATAACTTGAACAACAAGTATTATACACTTTCCTTGTCTTTCTTTTGAGCTGTCAACTTTTGTAAGTGATTTCTCCACCTGCAACAAAGGAGATTTCTAGTGGAGCTTTGTTCAACGCCTTGGATTAACAACTACTTAGGTTGTAACCAAGTAAATAGTATTATTCTCTTACTTTTCTTTATTTAGTTGTTCAATTAAGTTGTTATTACTTTGCTGGTCTAGTCTGAGTTGGAAATAGAGAAAGGTTTTTTTTCTTTTCAGACAATTCACCCCATCTTGCCGGCCCTGCTGTGCCAACAAGTGGTATCAGAGCCCAACTATTTCAGAAGGACTAACCGCCTACTGAAGCACCGAAATGATGGTCAGACCGACAATCTTTGCATCGAAGTTCAAAGGTGAATTTGCGTCTTGGAAGAAATGCATGGAGGTATTTTTCAAAACTAATTTTGAAATATTTTTAATCATTAAATATGGTTTTGTAGCTTCTAAAGACTCCCAAGGAAATGAAAAGGAAGAACATCAATGGACCAAGAAAGAGCAAGCATACTTTGTGGTAAACGGAAGAGCCGAGTTCCACCTACTCAACATATTTCCACCCCAGGAAGTAAATTGGATCGGAGATTACAACTCAATAAAGGATCTTTGGGAGAAGTTCCTGGAGCTGCACAAAGGAACTTCCAAAGCAAAGCTCATGAGACGGGACCTACTTTGGAACGAGCTGACAAACCTCCAGATGGAAGAAGGTGAAACAGGCACATATCTGCACATAAGGATCAAAGAACTCATTACCAGACTAATGAATCTTGGAGAAAAGGTAACAAATCGAGATTCATTAAGGTACACTTTAAACGCATTTCCTAGGACACCTAAGTGGACCTCTATAGTTGGCTCATTTTATATATCTAAAGACCTCGAAGTCAGTTCATTAGAAATTTTTTTTTCCACATTTAATGTAACGACCCGCCTTCTACTAACTAGGCTATAAGGCCGGACCATCACATTATGCTGTGCTAAACTATATCCATGACCATCACTAAATCTAGATGCGGAAGCTGTACTAATTAAAACTTTGCTAAGCTCTTATCATTTCTTTATTCTATATGTGCTAAGGGGTGTAATCTAACTATTCATGACATATTTTACATCCCCCATGGTCAAGGAACTGAACTAAGGGTCTTCCGGCTATTGTCAGGCCTCCCAATCGATCATGGATCGATTGGAATGGTCTAATCGATCCAGTGATCGACCCAGCATGATACTGTATGCGGAACTTAGGTTGGATCGATCCAGTGATCGATTCAGCACGCTACTGTGCTCGGGCAATATTCTGGATCGATCGGCTGATTGATCCAGACTGGCCAATCGATCCAGTGATCGATCCCAGAGCCTTCTGTTTGCGACAGAATGCGACTGGATCGATCGGCTGATCGATCCAGAAGCTTACTGTTCGCGACAGAAAGCGACTGGATCGATCGGCTGATCGATCCAGAAGCCTATTGTTCGCGGAACAAGATCACCAATCGATCAGCTGATCGATTGAAGACCCCCAATCGATCGGCTGATCGATCGGGATTTCTGATTTCGTATCAGAAGTCTGATTTCAGCACTGCTTCATGCTGAAATCACATGTATAAACTCTATAACATCAAATAAAACTACTAGGCATAATACTACTCATGGTTAGCTAACTAAAATCATGACAACTAAAGGTTCTATGCATAACTGTCACAATTCTGAACACTTAAACAACCAAAGTGCAGGAAAGTAATGACATAAAAAGAATGCTATGTTCTAAGTGGGCTAGTTCCCAAACATCGTTATTCCAAGTTTCTTTTTCCACACACACCGTCGTTGCATTGTCCTCCAGCCTCCGCTAGTCCATCTTTCCTTTACCTTTATCTGCAGTATAAGGAAAGAGTATCCGTAAGCTTTATGCTTAGTAAGAAACCATCTACCTCACAAAACATGCACACGATGCAAATTATGTTTTCGAAACATGCTATTTGAAATACATTCTGAATATGCTAAACATGGCATGACATACAACACATAGAAAGCAGAACTGATCATAGAACTATCACATGTATCAATAATGAAAACTAAGCTGAAGCATGAACTGAGCTAAAACTAAAACCAAGCTAGAGCTGAGTTTAAACTGTATACACAACTGATTTGTGAGTTTTGAAAACTATTTAATCATAGATAGATGAAAATACATAATCATGCTGCTGATGGGCCCGACATCTGTACATGCTATGCGCGCATCCCTAATTAGACCCGGGTTTGCAAGTCCCGAATCTAGTAGGGTTACTAGGTTATCTGAACCTAGGGACGACTATGGGAGCCCAACCCAATGGATATCTAATCCAGTACAGTGCCACTGAGAAAGTAAAATACTGAACATAGCTAATTATTGCTTGTCTTGCTCTTTCTAGGTTATCTGAATCTAGAGCTAGGTTGTCTGAACCTAGAGGCGACTGTGGGAGCCCACCCATTGGACATCTAGTCCCATAAGAGCTGTAGCAAGACTAAATAAGCTGTAAAAATGCTTCTATTGCATTTATCTAAGCTAATAAAATGCCTAAGTTGCATTTTAACTGTGCTAATAATTTAATCGAACACTTGGTATGCGCTAGTTCGTATCCTTTGTGCCGAAAGTCTACATACTACTAAACTGAAGCATAAAATTCATACGGAAGCTACTTATACTGCAGGTGAGGGGTTTCTTACCTCCTGTTCGGATTTTCTTACAAATCTAATCGCTAGGTTTTTCGGTGGAGACGATCTTCTCGACGGTTCCCTCGCGTCTACGTGTTCCTCTCGCGAAGGGAAGCATCCTCGTGTCGGAGTCGTCGCCAGAAGGTGCTCCTAGAGCCCTTAGGCTTGGTGCACCGAGAGAGGAAGAGGAGGAAGAGGTGGGCGGCGGTGAGGGTTTTAGGGAGAGGAGAGTTGCGTTAAAACCCAACCCCACTTAATAATTTCCTATTTATATCAAGTGGTTAAATTCACCCAACTCAAATATAAATATAATTGTTTCCCTTTCCTTTTAGCATGGCCCTGCTGGGTTCACTTGGTTTACTAAAGCTATCTATAAGTCATAGGGTTCGCTAGGTCTCGGGTTCAATTCCCGCGTAGGCTGTTTTCATTTTCTATTTATTTTTGCTACTTCCACTATTCTAAAAATTCCATAAAAATATCCTAAAATTCTAGAAAAATACTAGGATATTTCTAATAATTATTTTGAGAATTTTCGGGCGTTACATTTAAACTTCATGAATCTAGATGTGTAGAGACAAAAAGGGAGCCTAGTCAGAACATTGCCCTGAAGGTAAGAACGGACGATCCAGACTCTGAAGCATCATTTGATGAAGACGAAATGGTTCTAATGGTAAGAAAATTTAGTAAATTCATTAAATCCAATAAATTTAATAAGTCACAGGCAAAGAAGCACTTTCAGAGCAAGAGAAAGGTCCGATGCTACAACTGCCAAGGGGAAGGGTACATCAAAGACGACTGTCCAGAACTAAAGAAAAAGGAGAAAGACAAGGGAAATAGACCAACAAGATCCAAGCACAAGAATTTGAAGGCCACATGGGATGAATCGTCGTCCTCTGAGTCCGAGATCGAAGCTTTCTTTGGACTAGCCTTACTGGCTGACAACGAAGAAGAAGATGAAAGCAGCTTAAAGATGAGCATCGATGAAGGGGGAGGATCATTAGAGGAAAGCTGCGATGAAGGGGGAGCATCAGATCACGAGGTAAGTGAGGTACGTGCACTATCTCTAGAATAATCTTTTAATTTTATCAAAATGCTTTCTAAAAATTTGTACAAATTAGAAAAAGAAAATGTGGATTTAAAAAGGGAATTATCTAATGCATGTCCATTAAAAATGTTTGACAATTTGAAAATAAAAAATGTTAAATGAAAAGAACAAATAGAATATTTAAAAAGTGACTATGCATGTTCATCTACAAATTTAAATTTTAAAAATTACATACAACTAAATTGGTATATAAGGAACCATAGGGGTCAAATTAGGAAAATCCCTAAAAATTATATTTCACCAAAATTCTTAATAAATCCAGTAGTTACAAACCTATATTGGGTTCCAATTTTTTTTATTAAATTCTCAAATCTTTTTGGTTTAACTAGAAAAATATTTTTGGTTGGAAATTTTTATTGTGCTATCTGATAATTTGATCTACTAACGGGAAATTATTTCAAAATTTTTCTTATTTTTGTTGAATATTTTTTAGCAAAATTTTTTTATGTTGTTCGATTAAAAAATATTTTACAGAGTTAATTTTACAAAAACTTATTTTTCTAAGAAATAATATCATCTTCTTTAACTATGAAAAAATTTTCAAAATTTTTTGACCGTTGGATAATTTTCTATGAATTTATTAACGAATATGGTATTTTGAGTATTAAAAAAAAATACTTTTCTAACTTATCTTTGAAATCTTTTATTTTTCTAGGATAAAACATGATGTCTTCTATCATAATTTTTTTTTTTTGACATTTTTCAAATTATATCTGATTTATTATGAATTGTTTTTGGAAAGGTTAGTTTTAATATTAAAAATTCAGGGAAATAGAAATTGAGAACTTTGATTTGTGTAATGTTAGACAATCTGTTTATCATATCTAAGAAAAATTTATAAAATTTTCAGAAGTGAAAAATTATTTGTGAAAATGATCTTCTTTACTAAAATAAATTATTTCTATTAGACTGAATAATATCTTTCTGTAAAAGTTTTTCTACTAGCCTACCTTACTCTGCTTAAATTTAACAAAAATTTTCAAGATTTTTTGAAATCGAAAAGTAATTATTAAATTATATTTTATCAAAACAGATGCTTAGTTATTAAAAATAGAATATATTTAAAAATTAATTATGAAAAATACTAGCATACTAGTAATATTAGTAATGTACTCCTAGAATTTTTTTTTCAAATTTGTTTGTCTATTTTTATTTTTTTTATTTTTTCCTATTTTTTTATGTGAGCAAAAGGAGAGAGATAAGTACAAGTTAAGGGAGAGTATGGGGAGTTAGAATATTTTTCTTTTGCAAATCATTAATTCATTGAATTTACAATGGACTTTACTTATAATATTGTAATTTCTTTCTGTTTAACCCTAACTTGAACTTGAGTTGATGCACATCAAAAAGGAAGAAATTTTAAGTACCCAAGGTAGTTTTGATGTGATCAACCAAGTTCAGTTAGGTCCTGTAGTATTTTGATCCTTATGTCTAAGTGTGCAAGAACTTAGGAACATAAGAAGTTGAGCAGAAGATGCAGTTAACGAGAAAGATGACACGGGAAAGGAGCTGACGGGCTCGGTGCATCCGAGGGACGAAATGATATAGAAGAGTACACCGATGAATGAGAAGAACATGCACGACATTTGAGGGATGGGAATCCGGGGAGGAAGGCTTCTCGAGGAAAAGGCCGGAGCTGGGTTCGGGTGAACTCAATTACGGACGGCCGGAGCGTCACCCAAGCGAGCGGAGCAAAAATGGTTAACAAGGGAAGCTAACTATTTTCAGATGAATAGTATCGAATACGCCTTCAAAAGGCTTGGAAGGTGCCTTCCATGAACAGTACGAAGACACCTTCAAAATGTTTGGAAG
Organism: Zingiber officinale; assembly: GCF_018446385.1. Classification (NCBI taxonomy): domain Eukaryota; kingdom Viridiplantae; phylum Streptophyta; class Magnoliopsida; order Zingiberales; family Zingiberaceae; genus Zingiber; species Zingiber officinale. The sequence goes on from NC_056006.1 coordinate 82,297,933, forward strand.
GTGCCTTCCATGAACAGTATGAAGGCGCCTTCAAAAGGATTGGAAGGCACCTTCAGTGAACAGTACCAACCTAAAGTAACCGTTTGTTTTCGTTGAGTTGTGGATAAAACTTTATCTACTTGAAGGCGCCTTGAACCTTTTTGAAGGTGCCTTCCACCAACGGATAGGATTTTCTCAGAGTTATAAAAAGGTCCCTAGAGGTAGGAAATATTCAATAACTTAAACAACAAGTATTATACACTTTCCTTTTCTTTCTTTTAAGCTATCAACTTCTGTAAGAGACTTCTCCACCTGCCACAAAGGAGAATTCTAGTGGAGCTTTGTTCAACGCCTTGGATTAACAACCACCTAGGTTGTAACCAAGTAAATAATATTGTCCTTGTACTTTTCTTTTTTTAATTGTTCAATTAAGTTATTATTCTTACTTTGCTAGTCTAATCTGAGTTGGAAATAGAGAAAGTTTTTTTTTTCTTTTCAGACAATTCACCCCGTCTTGCCGGCCTTGCTGCGCCAATAATCCGCCACTACCCCGACTTGCGAGAATAGCTCGACCATCCTTTCTCCTCCTTCCCGATCAGTTGAGTCGTCGACCATGGAAGAAAAGGGGTGCTATCTCAGGGATCCAACCACCCTTTTCTTTTCCTCTCGCCTTCAAGGTGCGGCCGATCACTTGCTTGGAGTCATCTAACCACCGAGAACAACCACTACCAGCTGAGAGAGGGATCCAAATTCCACATCAGATTTCTATCTTGCCTCTTCATCAGATCAAGGTGTTTTCTACATCGCGTGTTGTGGATTGAAGGTAAGATGAGTTAATCTCATATTTGAAATAATTTGAACTCTACTAATGCATTGGAAGGTTTCTGATTGGGTTGTTTGCCGACTACTATAGCTCCGACCTTCCTCCTGCCTCTAGATTTAGGGCTAGACCTTACTCCTGGTTAGATCAGTTTGTGTGTGTGTGTGTGTGTGGGGGGGGGGGTATTTGGTTCGGATGACAATAACCCTATCTCTGAGCATCCATATTTCTGGTAGTGAGCTGAGATTCAGAGGTAATTCGTGCATTAAGTACATTTAATTGTAGAATGATTAAGGTTAATTGGGGGATTAATCAAAGTTCATGTACGATTAGAGTTACCCTAATTAGGTTAGGGATTTTGTTTAACTATTTAATTCCGATGAAATTAGTTAAATAAAATATGTTGATGCAGAATGTTGATTCGAGATGAGTGTCTTGATGTGGGATTTATTTGACACGAGTTACATATTAAAGGTGGATACTTCTTAACTTATTTCTATAGTATCTTTGACCTTAGTGCATGATTCAGTTGTTTACATTTATTGTAGAGTAGTTATTTTTACCTTGATATCTACTCTATATTGTCTCTTGAGCTTGATCTTATATTCTTATCTGCTTAATCTCTATATTGTCGGTACCCCAATATTGTTTTGATGTGATCAAACAAGTTATGTTAGGTCTTGTTGTGTTTAACCTTGTGTCTAAGTGTACAGAAACTTAGGAGCACAGGGCATCGAGCAAAAGATGCAGCTAGTGAGAAGGATGGAACGGGAGAGAGACGATGGGCTTGGTGCGTCTGAGGGATGAGGTACTGCGCAAGAGTACGCGGGCGGACGAGAAGGAGGCGTGAGACGTTTCTGAGGGCTGAGAAGCTAGGAGCGGAAGCTTACTCGAGAAGGTCGGAAGTTGAGTTCGGGTGAACTCTATTCGGATGGCCGAGATCACCCAAGCAAGAGGAACTGGAGCGGAAGACCCGGACCGAGGCGAGTGAAACTGGAGCGGAAGGCCTGGACTGAAAAAGTCAACTTGGTTGACTTTCCTGGTCCAGGCGCCCGAAATCAAATTTTATCTAGATCGCGTTTGACCGCGATCCATTACAAAGGGGATAAAATTTTATCCCCCTCCAGGCGCCTGGAACCCTTCCAGGTGCCCCGAGCAAGGCTATATAAGCAGCCTTGCTTCCAAAGCTTTACAACAACGTGAAATACAAAGAAACAACACTTGTGCGCTTTAGTTTTTGTTTAGCTTCTTTTCTGTGAGTTCATTGTTGTATGAGGCTTCTCCGCCTGAAGGAGATTCTTAGTACGCTTCAACTTCCTTGGATTAACAACCTCCCCGGTTGTAACCAAGTAAATCTACTGAGCCTCGTCTTTTTAGTTTCTTTATTATTTTTATGCAAGTGTTTATTTTATTTAAGTTATAAGCTGAGAAAGGTTTTTGTCTTAATTTGTGCAAGGGTTATTCACCTCCTCTCTAGTTGCCCGCCAAGGGTCCTAACAAGTGGTATTAGAGCAAGGATGTTTCAGGAGGACTAACCGCCGAACGAAGCACATGAGATGGCCGGACCAAGCATCTACCCACCAAAGTTTGAGGGGAAGTTCGTGAGTTGGAAAAAGAAAATGGAAGTATTCTTTAAAACTGACTTTGAATTACTTTTAATAATGAAATTCAATTTTGTAGCACCTGAAAGGAAGGAAGAATACTAGTGGACGAAGAAGGAGCAAGCCAACTATGTGGCAAATGGTAAAGCAGAATTCCATCTGCTGAGCGTCCTACCGCCACAAGAAGTCAACCAGATTGATGCCTATGACTCAGCAAAAGAGCTTTGGGAGAAGTTCCTTGAGCTACATGAACGGACGCCCGAAGCCAAGCTCGCGAGACAGGATCTGCTAAGGAATTAGTTAAGCAACATAAAACTAGAAGCAGAAGAAACCGTTGTACATCTTCACTCGAGAATGAAGGAACTAATCACCGGACTCACGAATCTCGGAGAAAAGGTAAGCAACCGAAATTCGCTAAGGTACGCGCTTAATACATTTCCTAGATCTACTCAGTGGACATCATTAGTAGATGCTTTGTAACAACCCAAAAATTCCTCATTACGAGTCCTAATAGTAATTAAAAATATTTAGAAATGCTTTAGAAATACTCTAGAGATTTTTAGAAATTTTTAGAGTATTTTTATGTAATTTTTAGAGTTCATTTGGTATTTTTACCAAAAGAAACAAGTTGCAAAAATAAAAAAGTTTGAGCCGAGGTTCAAACCGGAGATCTCCGGTTAAGCAAAGCCTTAAGTTGTCTCGGCTGACCAGGAACCCAGCAGGGTCGTGCTGATTAAAGAAAGAGTGAAATTTATTTAAGTAGTAGTTAATAGAAAATAAAAAATATTAAGTATAAAAGAGTTTCGACCGAGGTTCGAACCCGCGACCTCCGACCCAACCCGAATCTTAAGCAAAGCGTGATAGCCAAGTGCCCAAGCGAGTGGTGCTATTTAGAAAAGATAGCGAAATATATTTATGTGGTAGATAGTTAATAGAAAATTGGAGTTATAAAGGGAGAACTTAGGGATTGATTTGCCGTGACCTAAACCCCCTTTCCTCTCCTTTCTCTCGCGCGCGGCGTCGGCGGTGCTCGGGCGGAAGACGAAGCCGAAGCTAGGGCTTCGTCTCCGGTGGCCGGCGAAGGGCAAATCTCGTGGGCTCTTCACGGAATAGAGACCTTCTCATCGTGGGAATCCGTAGGCACGAAGGAAAGGTTGGATCTTCAAGTTTCTCCGAACCCTAGCAGCTCCTCTTCTCGGTTGTGAGTCCAAGAAACCAAGGTAAGTGCTCTCACCTGCAGTAAGAGTAGTTTCCTTCGATTGGTTTTCGATTGGTTTGGTTTCCAGATAGAAATGGGTAAGCAAGTTCTGAGTTCTTATTGTCATGGTTCATAAACTGTGTTCTGAGGACGTGTTTTAAAGATATTCAAAGTTGTTTAAATAACAGAGAATTAGAACTGAATAAATTTGTTCAACCGGTCAAAAAGGTTGTAAGTATAACAAGTTTTTAAGCATATAGTAATTTCTGTAATAACCTTGAAACTATGAATTGAGACAGATATCATATTGATTAATTTATGGGAAGAAAATGCATAAATTTAAGGGAATATTAGATTCAGAAAGATGATGATCAAATGTTGATGACGTAAATTAAGGATGGAAACTTTACTTTCAGATTATTTAATTAACACTTTCAAAAATATAGCATTGAGGAAAGAGTTATTCATAACATTAAGGTTACAAAAGCTTTTAGGAGTGTAAGTATTGAAGTTATCGCTATTACTTTTTGAACTGTTCAAAATATATGTATGATTTGGATAACTAAGGTATTCAAGAGAAGTTAACAATTTTCTTCCAACAATTGGAATAAGAGATTTTAGTGTTTATTCATACTAATAAATTGGAATAAATATTCTTCTAATTATAAACGGATCATGTTGATGATAAAATAGAAAGTTTAGAAAGCAGTTGTTGATACTAGATGAGTGGGGAAACTGAAATAATTGAAATCAATTTAGAAGTTTTAATGTAGTTTAGATCTCCTTGTAGTGTAGAATTTTAGTGCAGTTTAGATCTCCTTGTAGTGCAGAATTTTAGTGCAGTATAGGTCTCCTTGTAGTGCAGAATTTTAGTGCAGTTTCTTTAAGTAACTCGTGCTTTAGCAAGTGCAAATCATATTCGAGTTTTCTTTTGTTTTCTTTGCTGCTGTACAAATCCTGAACTACCCTCTTATTCCGAGTATATAGATAGATTTCTTATTGATTGGAATAACTTGTCATATGAATAGTTTCTTACCATGTTTTTGGACTTTTGTACAAATGCATTTATGAGTAATTATAAGCAAGAAAAGACCAAGGTCTTGATTTGATCCCAAGTTCCAGAAGTTGAGGATCAAAGGCACGCTTAGTGCTTGAAGAAATGCCGAGGCATTATATATTAGAAGTAATAAAAGATAACAAGTATTTTATTTTTGAGAGGCTAGTACCCGACTTCTGAGGTTGTCGTTAAATAAATCCAGGTGACCATTTCCGAGGTCTTGGTCCTGGTAAGACCGAGGTCTTTACCCTTATAGGACTGGTGGCTCGCTACCCCAGTTTCTATTAGGGAGCGCGCAATGGTACTACGCTTGGGCCCAAGAAAGAAGTTATTATTATTTTGAAGTATTAAAGTATAAGTTTTTTTTTTAAATAAGTGAAATAAGCTTCACATAAGTTTAAAATTCAGCAAGTTTAGTTTTCTTATATGTTGACATGTTGTTTAGATTTGCTTACATGTTTAGTATTTCAGTATGCTATGTTTCTTTTGCTATTAGATGAGCATGAGTAGTTTTCTTCTTACAGATTCAATTTTTAGCATTGCTGTATTTATTTGCACATTCGAGTTTTTATGAGATAGATAGTGCTTACTAAGCAATTTTGCTTATAGATGCATTTTCCTCTTACTGCAGATAAAGGAAAGGAAAAGCTATAGCGAAGGAAGGCGACAAGGAGGTGCGGATGGATGTGTGATGTTTGGACTATGGAAGCCTTGGGACCTAGTTTAGAAATTTATTAAGATTTCTATGTATTTAGACTATTGAAATTGTTTATTCATGTTGATGATTTTATTATTAGAGTGACTTTATGTATTTAGAACCATTTTCTTTCATGCTGCTAGATTGGCTTATTGAAGATGTTATGTTTAGAACTCTTCCTCTTAAATGCTATGCACATTGGTTTATTATCTGAATTGTATCATTGTTGCATGCTTGTGTAGATTGACATGTTTTAGTGGTGAACATATATTTGAGTAGTATGTGTAGATTAGTGATTTATGTTTTTTTCGCTGCCACTAATTGCATGTTTAGAGAGTATCATGCATTAAATTTTATATGTGAACAACTCTAATTAAGTAAAGTTTGTAGTCTAGTAGCGCCCCATCCTCACAGACGAGTAGTGAGGAGGGTGTGGTGTTACATGCTTACTATATTTCTAAAGATTTAGATTCTGTTACCTTAGAAGAAATGTTTTCAACATTTGAAGTCCCTGAAACGAGATGTGCAGATCTGAAGAAGGAGCCGAAGCACAACGTTGCCTTTAAGGCAAGGATGGACGAACAAGATTCAGAATCCTCTCTCAACGATGAAGAAACGATAATGATGGTAAGACAATTTAAAAAATTATTTAAATCTAGAAAAACTAACCATCTGCAGAGTAGAAAGAAAAGAACAATTAGATGCTACCACTACAATGAAGAAGGGCATGTTAAAGATAACTGCCCTAAGTTAAAGATCAAGGATAAAGGAAAGAACAAGAAGCCCGCCCAATCGAACAAGTACAAGAAGCTAAAGGCGACGTGAGATGAAACATAGTCCGAATTAGAAGTTAAAGCTGTTGTTGGACTTGTGTTAATGGCAAGTCATCAACATGACGAAATGAAGAAAGCTCGTCCGAAATGAGCACCGAGAGCATCAATGAAGGGGGAGTGACATCGGAAGAAAGCTGTAGTTCAGAGGGAGCTACGGATAACAAGATCGACAAGGTAAGTCAGGTACGATCTCTTCCCCCCGATAAGTTATCTAAATTTGTTAAATCATTATCTAAAGATTGTTGTAAATTAGAAAAAGAAATTAAAAAGTTAAAATTAATTCTAGCAAAATCTTATCCATTAGAAGAATTTGATAAAATAAAATTAGAAAATGATAATTTACAAAAAGAAATAAAGAACTTGAAAAATCATGCATACGTAAATGTTAAAAATCAAAATATTAGAAAATATAATAAATTGAACTTGTATTTTACTTACCACAAGGGACAAATTAGGAAAATTTCTTAGAAATATATTCTTAAGGGATTGTTAATTAACCTAGTTGGCTGGAACTTAGATTGGGTTCTAAAGTCTTGTCTAAATTGAACTATAATTAGACTTAGCGCATTCAGCGAGAAAATTAAATGTTTGAATTTCCTTAAGAGACTTTGTCTAGAAAGTGGTTGTTGCTCCAATAACCAAGAAAGCCTAGTGCCTCGCTACAGCCTAAAAGCCAATTAATGAAATAAAATATTTAATTGACTAACTGATAAATTATTTAATTATAATTAAATAATACTTTAAATAGTTACTCAATTTTTTTAGTGTTTTTAACTTAGAAATTTTTTTAAAGACTTAATTTTTTTTGGAAGTATCAGCTTTACTTTACCAAAATTATTTCTACAAAATTATTTTAGGAAATTACAGTTTTATTTTTTTGGTGATATCAAAAATGTTTTTTTACTTATAATTTTTTTATTGTAATTTTTTAAGTGTTATCAAAATTATTTCCAAAATTTCCAAAAACTTGATAAGTTTTTCAAAATGTTGAAAATCAAATTTTTTAATAAAATCTTTCCTATTTTTTGAAAAATTTACCCTTAGTTTTCTTTTAGTATCCCATTTTTTATGTGATCAAAGGGGAGAAGGGAAGATTAAGTCTAGGGGGAGGTTGTTTAACCTTTTTAAATTTTTGCACTTTAATTGTAAATTTATTATTTTTTACTTTATGTTAGTTTATCCTAACTTAACTTGGGTTGCTCACATAAAAAAGAGGGAGATTGTTGATACCCAAAGGTTGTTTTGATGTGATCAAACAAGTTAGGTTAGCTTCTGTTGTGTTTAACTTTGTGTCTAAGTATACAGGAACTTAGAAGCACATGGTGTCGAGTAAAAGATGCAGCTAGTGAGAAGGACAGCACGGGAGAGAGCTGACGGGCTCGGTGCGTCTGAGAGACGAGGTACTGCAGAAGATTCCGTGGGCGGATGAGAAGGAGGCACGCGATGTTTCCGAGGGACAAGAAGCCAAGAGCGGAAGCTTGCTCGAGAAGGCTGGAAGTTGGGTTTGGGTGAGACCTATTCCGGATGGCCGAGATCACCCAAGCAAGAGGAACCGGAGCGGAAGACCTGGACCGAGGGGAGTGAAACTGGAGTGGAAAACACGGACTGAAAAAGTCAACATGGTTGACTTTCCTGGTCCGGTCGCCCAGACTCCGGGCGCTAGGAATCTGGGAGCCCAGAATCGAAGTTTATCCAAATCGCGTTTGACCATAATCCATTACGAAGGGGATAAATTTTTATCCCCCTCCAGGCGCTTGGAACCCTTCCAGGCACCCCGAGCAAGGCTATATAAGCAGCCTTGCTCCCAAAGCTTTACAACAACGTGAAATACAAAGAAACAACACTTGTGCCCTTTAGTTTTTATTTTGCTTCTTTTTTGTGAATTCATTGCTGTAAGAGGCTTCTCCGCCTGAAGGAGATTCTTAGTGCACTTCAACTTCCTTGGATTAACAACTTCTCTAATTGTAACCAAGTAAATCTGCTAAGCCTTGTCTTTTTAGTTTCTTTATTATTTTTATGCAAATGTTTATTTTATTTAAGTTATAAGCCGAGAAAGGTTTTTGTCTTGATTTGTGTAGGGGCTATTCACCCCCTCTAGCTGACCGCCAAGGGTCCTAACATATACAATCTCCTTTGTCTTCATGCATGTAATGTTCAGATATGTATGATAACACTAGGTCATAGTGTAGTTACAGATTGATACTCGTGCATTTACATTATGTTTAGTTGTACACTTAGGCTTATACCTATGAGTATACTCATGTAAGTGTATATATATCAACAAGGCTATTCCTACCTATATATGATGTAAATCATATCCTAGTAAGATGGTAGAGTATTCCATTAGGTTATCTTCTTTAGACCGACATCCATGTCTGCGTGATTATGAACCCCTTACTTTACGGTAATTAGGATGATACCAGAGTGTTAGATGAGATATTATGAGTAGATGGCTAGGATCTGTTGGATCCTGATTGACCGGCTAGAAGGGGGGGGGGGTTGAATAGCCCTGCACAAATTACAAAAGCAACCCTTCTCGAACAATAACTTAAATAATGAATACTTGCAAAAAATAATTAAATGAACAGAAAGAAAGAGACGTCGTAATTTTTACTTGGTTACAACTGGGGATGTTGTTAATCCAAGGAAATGAAATACACTACTTTCTCCCTCAGGCAGAGAAGCCTCTTTACAGCAATTTAGGCACAAAAATAAAGAAGCTAAACAAAGTGGAAAACATATACAAGTGTTGCTTAGTATTCTTGTTGTTGTTTAGATTTTGGACCAAGACTGTATTTATAGCCTTGGTCGGGGTGCCTGGAAGGGTTCCAGGTGCCTGGAAGGGGATAAAACTTTATCTCCTTCGCAACGGTTAACATCCACGTCGACCGTAGATAAAAAGAGGTTCCGGGCGCTCGGAATCGATCCGGGTGCTCGGACTGGTCCGGGCGCCTAGACCCTTAAAGTCAACAAGGTTGAATTTTTTGATCCAGGCTCTCTGCTCCGGTACTGCTCGCCTCGGTTTGGGTCTTCCGCTCCGGCTCCACTCGCTTGGGTGATTTCGGCCAACCGAAATAAGGCTCACCCAAACCCAATTTCGGCCTTCTCCTCGATCAGGCTTCCGCTCTGGCTTCTCATCCCTTGAACGTCGTGCACGTTCTTCTCGTCCACCTGTGTACTCTTTCGTAACTCTTTCATCCCTCAGATGCATCGAGCCCCTCGGCTCCCTTCCCGTGTCATTCTTCTCACTAGTCGCATCTTCCGCTCGACTTCCTGTGCTCCTAAGCTCCTGCACACTTAGACACAGGGATTAAAAATCAACAGGACCTAACTTAACTTATTTGATCACATCAAAATAACCTTGGGGTTCCAACAGGATCCCCTTTGATTGAGATTATGATTATTGTACTTGTTATTATGGTATCTAGACATACGTTATTAGACTTGTTATTTAATGCATGTTTATGCATTTAAACTGCCCTTTAAATTTGATAGTGATCTTGAGCTACCGCATGTAAACCGTAGCAAATTGTTGAATAACCTACTAGAATTATGTAGGCTCAAGCCTACACATTGGTAAGATTATACTGTAGTGTAGGATATCTAGTATCTTACTAGACCCTTGGTTATTATTTAGACTCATGCATATCCACTGTTGATTTTACACCATAGGGTAGGTTGAAGAGCATTATCCTCAGATGGATTGTTTTTTCTTTACTGCTTATTTGTCATTATGGCTGCGTATCTGTATATACCTTGTCTGCCCACGGGATCATCCGTGGTAGAGTATTCTCCTGTAGACAGTGACCACTTATATATCCTATCTGCCCACATGACCATCCGTGGTAGAACGTTCTCCTGCAAACAGTGACTGTTTACATACCCTGTAACACCCACGAATTTCTTAAGCTATATACGAAAATGTTCTCTTGTAGAATAAAAAGGGAGATAAGATAGAACTAAAAATATATAAAAGAAAAGGACTTGGTCAAGGATTGAACCTTGAACCTTTTTAATCTTTAAGGATTATGGATTGACCACTAGGCCATCATAAATTATTGTTGAATAGAGAATGGAAATTTGTAGATAAAGGTAAAAGTATGATTAAGAGAAGAAAGCAAGAAAACATCAAGTAGCTTTCTTCCTCCTTCTCTTGATTAAGAGAAGAACAAGAAAAAGACAAATTGTCTTTTTCTCTTTTCTTCCTTCCATTTTCGTGAGGATAAAGAAGGAGAGGGATTAGGAGAACTAAGGGGGATGAATGGAGACATTCTTCATCATTAAGAAAATAAGAAATGAGTTAATAGGGAAGAGAAAGCAAAACTTATCTTTGCTTCTTCCTCCCACTTAGCATAAGAGAGAAAAAGGAAAAGGGGTTTATTTTTCTTCTTCCTTTCCTCACCATTGCCGAACCTAGAGCCTCCCCTCTCCCAAATTTTCGAAATCCAATCTTAGTTTTCTCCCTAAGGAAAACTAAACCTCAAGAAGAAGCCCTTAAGATCTACTTCCTACAAGCAAGAGAAGCAAAGGAAATACTAGAAGGAGGAGCTCTCTTCTTCTTCTTCTCAAGGGTATCTTTATCTTAAGAAAAGACCAAGCAAGAGGATGTAAGTATCCCCTCACCTGTGGTACAAGTGGTTATGTGAAATTTTCCTTAAGTTTAGATGGTTTAAAAACCTAGGATTTCCCTTGAAACTTTCGGCCATGAAGGGTTGTAAGAACTATGAAAGCTTAAACCCAAAACCAACATGCTTATGATTTTTCTCATAATATGATATGGACATTTCATTGATATTTCATGCTTGTATGTTGCTTGGAACTAGGAGAATCCTCACCTTAGGGTTCGGCCATGAAAAGAATAAAAACCCTAGAGAAGCTTAAAACTCAAACCAACATGCTTATGGTTTTTCTCATGATATGATATGAATATTTCCTTGATATTTCATGCTTGTATGTTGCTTGGAACTAAGAGAATCCTCACCTTAGGGTTCGGCCATGAAGAGAATAAGAACCCTAGAGAAGCTTAAACTCAAACTAACGTGCTTATGATCTTTCTCATGATATGTTATGAATGTTTCCTTGATGTTTCATGCTTGTATGTTGTTTGGTACTAGGTGAACATTACCTTAGGGTTTCGGCCATGAAAAGATTTAAAAACCCTAGTGAGGCTCAGACTCAAATCTAACTTGCTTATGATCTTCCTCATGATATGATATGAAGATAACTTGATTTCATGTGGTTTAGAACTAGGTTTCCACATTTCAAACTTTCGGCCAAGATAGAATTTAAGGCTTAGACAAGCTTAAACTCAACTCTAACATGCTAATGTTTTTCCCTATGATATGATATGAAATTAACATGGTATTCTCATGCTTGTATTTGGTTGAGAACCTAGCTCCACACCTTATGACATTCGGCCACTTATAGTTTGTAGACCTAAGAAGCTTGAAACCTAAACTCAATATGCTCATGTTGTTGCTTATAATAAATGTTATGAAAATTGTTAGGGTTCACATGTTGATATGCTAGTTGTAATCTAGATCTAGGCCTTGCATGTTTTGGCCACATTATGAAGTTTAGACCTAGGAAGCTTAGAACCTAAATTTAATATGCTTATGATGTTCCTTATGATAAATGTTATGAAATTGATTTAAGGTTCATATGCTTTTATGATTGCTTACAATCTAGAAGAACCCTTGCATGTTTTGGCCACCCTTAGTAGGTTGATGTTTGAGACCCAATTATGACTCTTTATGTGCTTCACTTTGCCATGATATGAATTAGGAGATGCTAACTTATGTTCCATGCATTCTTATGTTTTCCATGATATGTTAAATGCTCATTATGTATGCTTATGAATCATGCATGAAAATGTCTCCTAGGATGTGCTATATGCTCAAGTATGTATCTTTTATGAAATGAAAAGAAAAGGCCTAAGAGATGCTTTCCTATTGTTGGGACTAAGAGCACTCTTTATGACAAGCTAAGTGAAAGGCCTAAGAGTTGCTTCCCTATCAAGTGGGACTAAGAGCACTCTCTATGTTATGAAAAGTTATGAATGACATGTACATGATATGCTATGAATGACATGAATATGATATGCTATGAATGACATGTACATGATATGCTATGAATGACATGAATATGTTATGCTATGAATGACATGTACATGATATGCTATGAATGACATAATATGATATGCTATAAATGACATGTATATGAAATGCTATGAATGACATGAACATGATATGCTATGATATGATATGTATATGACATAATATTTTACTTTGTATGGCTTGTACCAAAAAGGTGGGCTCCTTATGCGCCCCTAGGTCGATGGACTAAGAAACGGGCCTAGTAAAGGGTGGGCTCCTTACGTGCCCCTAGGTCGAGCTACTGGCATAGTTTCCTAGTAGGTTCAAGACTAGCTACCTTGAGTCTACTTAGGATGCGCGCATTTATGTATGTATGTAGTACTAAGCCGGGCCCCCTCATGTTGAGATTATTTTTAAGTACTATATGATATTGTTTTTAAGACATTTTTGCACATGACATGAAGCATGTTTTGAAAAGCATCTTGCACATGACATCACCCATGATTTAAAGGACATCTTGCATATATGTTTATGTTATGGAATGATATGATATGACTCTTACTCACATGCTATGATAGGATGTTCTTTATGCTATGATATGATATGTCATGATGCTTATTTTTTTTACGATATGACATGATATGTTATGATGCTTACTTTACGTTATGATATGATTGTCATTTATGCCATGATAAGTTTATGCCATGATATGATGCTTACTTTATGCTATGATATGATAAGTTTATGCCAAGATATGATGCTCACTTTATGCTATGATATGATTGTTATTTTATGCCATGATATGATTTTCATTCATGCTATGATATGTGATATGATTACTCTTATATGATATATACGGTTTTTGTGAGTAGGAAAGGATCTTACTGAGCCTTGTGTGCTCATAGCTTACTTTCCTTGTACTACAGATAAAGGTAAAGGATGGATAAATTAAAGGAGCAGCAGGAGGGGCAAGAGATGTGTGTGGTGGTGGCTTGGCTAAAGAAAATAAATGACCTACTTATGTGAACTTAGGAATGATATGAAATATGCTTATTTTATGTTGATGACTTGCATGACCACTTTTACTTACGCTTATGTTAGGAATGGATAATTATCACTCTTTAAGTTTATAACTATGCTGAGCATATTGGTATGATTAGTTGTGATTTAAATGAACAATTACTTCCGCTGTTTAGAAATTCATGTACGTACGTTATGTATATAGAAAGTAACCCCGCCTCCACTAAGCAGGAGGAGGGTGGGCGGTTACATACCCTGATTGCTTACGGGACCATCCGTGGTAAAGTGTTCTCCTGCAGTCAGTAGCTAATATGCTAGATAGCTACCTCATCCTGTCTGCCCACGGGACCATCCGTGGTAGAGCTGAAGGGCGCTGGAATTCCGTTATGTTTAAATTTTCTTGTACAAAAATTGTACAAGTACAGAACTTTTCCTTGCAACTCACACGTTCGATCAGACATGTGTTTGATCAATCAAGCAAGTTATTGAATGATCAAAGCACACCTTGATCAAAGTACAATATCGCTGGCCTCTTGTGTTGGTATTCAAAATCGATATCCAAAATCAATACGAAGAGAACAAAACTAGATACGCAGCGGAATTAAAGAACTAGTTGTACCTTTCCTCGTAGCTAAAGACCTCTTGATCTTCTGCCGTATTCCTCTCCTCTTCTTGGACGTCGTGTGAGCGACGATCTACCAAGATGACACCACCCTTTTTTTCTTCTCTTCCAAAATGCCAGCCACAAAAGGAGTTTCTAGGATGGGGCACCTTCTAATCTTCTTCCTTCTCTTCTTTCTCTTCTTCCTCTTCTTACTTTTCTTCCTCTTCTTCCCTTTCTTCAAGCCACCGACCACTAAGATGAAGAAGTGGCACCGGCCACCACGAAGGAGGAGGGGATAAGGGCGCCGACCCTAAGAAAGGAGGAGGAGAGGGAAAGGGCGCCAACCACAAGGAGGAGGAGAGGGGGTTGTGCCACCGACCCTAGGAGGAGGAGAGGGGGCAGCAACCACAAGGAGAGAAGGGAGTTATGGAATAATAGAAAGTTAGGTTTTAGGAGCCACATCCTACTCCTTTTTATAGACTTGCCATTGGTTACAAGGAAAGAAAAATTAACAAAATTTTGTTTAGAAAAAAATCTAAACAAACTATATTAAAACAAACCAAGTTAAGTTAAATTAAACCAAGTTAAGTTAGACCAAACCAAGTTAAGTTAAACCAAACCAAGTTAAATTAAACCAAACCAAGTTAAGTTAAACCAAACCAAGTTAAACCAAACCTGGTTATGGAAAGGTGGATGCGAGGTTTTATATATTGAGGCTACAACAGGGACATAGAGGAGGAATTGGCTTAGGCCTCCCGATGGACTTGGGCTTCCTGTGTTCCCCGAACACCCAACTCAAGTCCATCAATAATAACCCATACCACTAAAGGGTTATTATTGAACTACAACACCAATCTCATATTACAATATGAGTTTCTTCTTATTATGAGTGCATTAATCTCCCCGTGTTTAAGATATCGTATGTTCGTTAATTAAATGAGTTACTGATAACTCAATTAATTAACATCTGATTCTAAAAATAGTACCACTTAACTTTATTATCATACCGGACTAAGTCCACCTGTAGGGTTTACATGATAATCCTTATGAGTTTCTCAAGGGGACATCATCAGCCTAAATAATTAGGACATATATTCCTTCTATAATCAACAACACACCATATAAATAATACTATCTCCCAACTCATCGGGCCTATTGACTTAACGAATAAATCTCACCCATTGATAAGTTAAAGAAATAAATATTAAGTATACGTGCTTGTCAATATATAGGGATTAAGATGACACACATTCATAATAACAGAGGTTCTGTTCTTTTATGTAGTCAGTACTATTTGTTGGTCCTAGGAAGATCGTACCGATTCCACTGTATAAAAATTTTGTACAAGTGTCGAACCTTTCCTAAACAACCTATTGTGTTCTTTAGAAGTTAAATTAGGAATCGCAAACGGAACTTAACATTATTGATTTCAAATTTAACTTATATGTTTTTAATGGTTTAGATTTGGATCGCAATCGAAACTTAACACTATTGATCCAAATCAATTTATGTTATAAAGTTAATTAAATATTTATTTCTAAAATCGGCTCCTAGGTCAAACATAGCGAGGCACTAGGTCTTCTTGGGTATGGGATCATCCACCACTTCCTCGACAAAGCCTTTAATAGAAATTCAATATTTAATTTCCTAAAATAACATTAGGTTTAACTGAAAAGAACAATCGAATCACAAATTCAAAAAATAAAAAAAACACAACTCGAATTACAAATTCGAAAAAACTAGAATCTAATGTCTCTTGTGTTTGGAATTCATACAAAGAAAAATAACTAGCATGATGCGGAAAACATTTACTAGTTATACCTTTTCTTTGTATGCTAATAACCTTGAGATCTTCTGCCGTATTCCTCGCCTCACCTTGGACGTCGTGTGAGCGACGATCCTCCAAGATGAACACCACCCAAAGCCTTCTTCCTCCTTCTCTAAAATCCGGCCACCACCACCACCAAGGAACCAAAGAGAGCAAGGGGAAAGGGAAGGGAGAGAGGGCCGACCACAATAGAGAGCTCAACAAGAGAATAAGAATTGATAATCCATGAGGCCTCTCCTCCCATTCTTTTATATTACTTGCCCAAGGCAAATAAGGAAAAGATTTTTACAAAAATTAAAATCTTCCTCTTGTTTTTCTTTTTCCCCTTTTATTTTTCCTTTTCTTTCCTCTTGATTGATTCAATTGATTGAATCATGGATGATTGGATGCTTTTAATGGCTAGCCCTTGCTTGGACACCAAGCAAGGGTGGCCGGCCACATCATCATCAAGAGAAATATTTTTTTATAAAATTTTATAAAAGAAGAAATCCTCTTATAAAATTTTACAAGCTCTCTTTCCTTATGTAGATGTTAAAAAAAGGAAAGTTTTAAAAAATTAAAACCAAGTTTTAAAATTTAAAACTTCTCTTCTAAAATTTCCTTTTTTAACATGGTTACAAAAATAAAAAGTTTCAAATTTAAAACTTCTCTTCCTTTTTTATCAAAACCATGAGGATAGTTAAAAAAGGAAAGTTTTAAAATTTTTAAACTTTCTTTTAAACCATGTGACCTAATTCAAATAAGGTAAGTTTTAAATTTTAAAATCTCTCTTTTAAAACTTATAGATATCTACAAAGAAAAGATTTTAAAAATTCAAAACACCCCTTATGATTTAAATTATGTGGTTGGCACCCTTTAAATTAAAAGTGGCCAGCCACCTTAAGGAGATTATGACCGACCCCTTTGGCTTGGTCACCAAGCCATGGGCCGACTCCTTCTTGGACACCAAGATTGAGTGGATTTAAGGCTTCATTGAGGCTATGACAGGGACCTAGAGGAGAAATTGGTTTTGGCCTTCCGACGAGCTTGAGTATCCCGTGTTCACCCCGAACACACAACTCAAGTTCATCAATAATAACTCATTCCACTAGAGAGTTATTATTGCACTACCACACCAATCCCAAATTACATTATGGGGTCCTTCTTATCATGAGTGTGTTAGTCTCCCTGTGTTTAAGATATTGAATGCCCACTAATTAATTTAGTTACTGACAACTCATTTTAATTAATGTCTTAGTCCAAGAGTAGTACCACTCAACCTTATTGTCATGTCGGACTAATGCCACCTGCAGGGTTTAACATGACAATCCTTATGAGCTCCTCTTGGAGAAATTCTCAATCTAGATTATTAGGATACAGTTTTCTTCTATAATCAACAACACGCACTATAAGTAATATCATTTCCTAACTTATCAGACCTATTGATTTATCGAGCTAAATCTCACCCTTTGATAAGTTAAAGAAATAAATACTAAATATATATGCTTGTTATTATATTATCATTAAGAGCACACACTTCCATAATAACTAAGGTCTAGTTCTTTTATTAAATCAGTATAAAAAAATTTACCTAAAATGGTCCTACTTAATACACTTAGAGTGTACTAGTGTAATTTATTAGTCAAGATAAACTAATACCTAATTACACTACGACTATTCCAATGGTTTGTTCCTTTCCATCTTAGTCATGAGCAACTGTTTATAATTTATAAAGAACTAATAACATGATCTTCTGTATGTGACACCACACACCATGTTATCTACAATATAAATTAATTGAACAACTACACTTAACAAATAAATGTAGACATTTGACCAATATGATTCTTTTATTTCAAAAATAAATGTTTACAAAAGCTAGGCTTTTAATATACACTCTAACAATCTCCCACTTATACTAAAAGACTAAGCTGCCATATCTGCTGCCATATATCTGATTCCCATCCCCTCCACATGCCGATCAAAAGCTTTCGCCGGAAGGGCCTTAGTGAAAGGATCTACCAGGTTATCTGTTGATGCAATCTTGGCAACGACAACTTCTCCTCGCTTGACGATGTCTCGTATCAGGTGGTGCTTGCGCTCTATATGTTTACTTGCCTTATGGGCTAGTGGTTCTTTCGAGTTTGCAACTGCACCGCTATTATCACAATAAATTGTGATGATTTTGGGCAAACTAGGAATCACATCTAAGTCCATTAGGAAGTTCCTGAGCCATACAGCTTCTTTGGCTGCCTCAGAGGCTGCCACATACTCAGTTTCCATGGTTGAGTCTGAAACACATTTCTGCTTAACACTCCTCCATGCAATGGTTCCACATCCTAAAGTAAACACATAGCCTGACGTAGACTTACTATTGTCCCTATCTGATTGGAAGTCTGAATCCGTGTAACCCACAGGGAGCAAATCATCTTCTTGGTAAACTAGCATATAATCTGTAGTCCTTCTCAGGTACTTCAATATATACTTTATAGCAGTCCAATGTCCTATTCAGGGTTACTCTGATATCAGCTAACCATGCCCACGACAAAACAGATATCATGTCTTGTACACAACATTACATACATTAGGCTTCCCACAGCCGAAGCATAAGGAACTGCCTTCATGTCCTCTATCTCCTTTGATGTCTTCAGAGACATATCTTTAGATAAAGCTACTCCATGCCTAAAAGGTAAAAAACCTTTCTTGGAGTTCTGCATGCTAAAACGAGCAAGGATTGTATCTATATATGAAGCTTGAGACAGACACAACATCCTTTTCTTGCGATCCCTTATGACTTTGGTCCCAAGAATGTGTACACATTCTCCTAAGTCCTTAATATCGAATTGTTTGGACAACCATACCCTTACGTCCGATAACACTTTGACATTGTTGCCAATTAACAAAATGTCATCTACATATAGTACAAGAAATACCACCACGTTTCCATTACACTTCTTGTATACACAAGACTCATCCGGACACTGAATAAATCCATATGACTGGATTACTTCATTAAACCGGATGTTCCAAGATCTTGAAGCTTGCTTCAGTTCATAAATGGACCGATTGAGCTTGCACACTAGATGCTCTTTGCCTTTTTCAATGAACCCTTCTAGTTGCTTCATATGGATGTTTTCTTCAAGACTTCCGTTAAGAAAAGCTGTCTTGACATCCATTTACCAAATCTCATAATCCATATGAGTGTCTATGTATAAGAGTATCCAGATAGACTTTAGCATGACTACCGACAACAAAATCTCCTCATAATCGATTCTCTCTTTCTGAGTATACCCTTTCGCAACAAGCCTTGCTTTAAAGGTTTCTACCTTCCTGTCAGTCCTTCTTTTTCTTTTGTAGATCCACTTGCATCCAACGACTTTTACACCATCTGATGGTTCTACAAGCTCCCAGACCTTATTAGAATACATAGACTCTATTTCAGAATTCATTGCCTCTTGCCAAGATACTGCATCTATATCTTAGAGTGCTTCGTCATATGTTCGGGGATCAGGTTCATGTTTACCCGGGATCAAGTCCGAAGACTCCCCCAAAAACATGAATCTCTCTGGGTGCCTCACAACCCTCCCACTACAATGAGGCACTGTCTACGATTGTGTATCATGTGTGACACATGTTGCAGTCTCTTGTGGTACTTCATCTTATACTGTTGGTACTGAAGTAGATGTGTCCTCTCTTTTTCTTCTAGAATAATTTTACTTTTGAGCTTGTGGTCCATTATATAGTCTTTTTCTAAAAACTGGGCATTGATGCTAATAATGACCTTCTAGTCTTTAGGACTATAAAATAAACCACCATTTGTTTCTCTAGGATAACCCACAAACACGCAAACTTCTGTACGAGATTCTAACTTATCAGCATTTGCTTTCAACACATATGCTGGACTATCCCAAATCTGAATATGTCTTAGACTGAGCTTTCGCCCATTCCACAATTTAGTGGGAGTAGAGGGTACTGATTTAGAAGGTACTAAGTTCAGAATGTGCGCTGCTGTTTCTAGAGCGTATCCCCAAAACAAATTTGGTAATTCTGAATAACTCATCATCGATCTAACCATCTCCATAAGAGTCCTAATCCTTCGTTCTGCCACACCATTCTGTTGGGGTGTACCAGGTGCGGACAACTGGGATTGAATCCCGGCCTCTGATAAGTAATTCCTAAACTCTCCTAAGAGGTATTCACCACCATGATCAGACTGTAGTGTTTTGATACTCTTACCAAGATGTTTCTCCACATCAGCCTTGTACTCTTTGAACTTATCAAAGTACTCAGACTTGCAGCGCATCAAGTAAATGTATCCATATCTCGAATAATCGTCTATAAAAGAGACAAAGTATTCGAAATCACCTATTTCCTGGATAGACATAGGACCACACAAATCAGAATGAACCAGTTCTAACACATCTTTGGCTCTATACCCCTTGGCGTTAAAAGGTCTCTTGGTCATTTTACCTTCCAAGCAAGATTCACAGGTTGGAAATTTTTCCAACTCTAATGAACCCAAGAGTTCATCGGCTATAAGCCTTTGAATCCTACTTAAGTTAATATAACCAAGCCTTAGATGTCAAAGATATGTTTAGTTCATTTCCGAAGGTTCTTTTCTCTTATTAGAGTTAGAAGATGTGTTATTAATTTCCATTTGTTGCCTTGAGGGAGAAATTGGATTTAAAGTATATAAATTGCCAACCAATGCACCAGAATAGATAATAATCATATTTCTCTTTATAACCACATTGCTATTGAAAGAAACAGAATATCTATCCAAATACAGTTTAAAAACTGAAATTAAATTCTTTCTAAAACTGGGTACATAAAGACAATTTCTTAAAATCAAACTTCTATTCCTATCAAAAGATAAGTAGACGTCTTCCACTGCAACAACCACCACCTTAGTAGCATTGCCCATGTAGACGGTTATCTCTCCATCAAATAGTCATCGGGTTTCCTGGAACCCCTGCAAAGAGTTACAGACATGATTAGTGGCTCCCGTATCTACACACCAGGTGCTGGTAGATAATACCGCTAAACATGTTTCAACTACTAGAGAATGAGATATACCTTTATTGTTCTGATTCCTATGAGGACAGCCCGCCTTCCATTGTCCTGACTGCTTGCAGATGAAGCACTTGCCCTTCGGCTTCTTCATTCCAGCTTTTGGTCCTGTTCCTAGAGGTTTATTCACCTTCTTTGCTGAAACAACTTGTTTCTTCTTATTTTTTCCTTTCGACTTAGAAGTAAAACCATTTTTAGCATAGTGAATCTGAGAACTGTGACAAAATATACCTTCTGCTGCCTGTAGTTCTGTCAGAAGTTCCACCAACGTATACTCCCTTTTGTTCATGTTATAGTTTAGGCGGAACAGCTCAAAACTTCTGGGCAGCGTTTGAAGAATAATATCGACCTGGGGTTCCCTATCGATTTCACCTCCAAGGACTTGTATTTCGTTCAGATAAGCCATCATTTTGAGGATATAATCCCTTACGGGTGTCCCCTCTGACATGGTGGCTGTCATTAACTTTTTCATTGCCTCTTGCCTAGCAGTCCAACTCTGGTGTCCAAAGAGTTCTTTGAGATTGTTCATTATATCATAAGCAGTTGGTAAATCTTGATGCTGATGTTGTGATACATTTGACATTGAAGCCAAAATGTAACACCGCGCCATTTGATCTGCTTTTACCCATTTCTTATGATACTCAATCTCCTCTGGGGTAGAATCATTGTTAGGTGTATCTGGGCATACCTCTGACAGTACAAACTTATAGCTTTCAATAGTTAAGACAATATCCAGATTTCTTTTCCAATCTATTTAATTTGGACCAGTAAGTCTATTTTCTTTCAGAATAATGGACAGTGGGTTGAAAGTTGTAGCGACCCACCTTTCTACACTACTACTATTCTCTAAAGGTGGACGCTACTTGACTACTAACTCTACTTAACCGGTATGATAAAAAAATCAGATGGAAACCCTACCGAAAAATTTCGACAGCATCTCCCCTGTACCGGTGACCCCAAACTGGGATACATAACATGTATACATCAGCCACAGGCGGCTGGAACATTTATATATTAATCAACCACGCAGTAATAATGACCAACAACTAAAAAAAAACTATTCTAGCAATAGTAAACAGATATAACTCCAACGATAGGGCATAACAAGCTACAAGTGCGGAATAACTCAATTACAATCTCAACTTCATAATAACATAAACTAAAACTCTAAACAGGTAGGTCCTGAAAATTCGCTAGCGAACTCTGGATCTCTCCATAGTCCTGGCATCACACACACTGTCACAGATCTCCTTCCTTATCTTATACTTTTCCTTTATCTGCAGTAGGAGGAAAATAGTATCTATAAGCTAAAAGCTTAGTGAGCGCTATCCTACTCACAAAAACTCGATATGCATGTATATAAATAAAAACATGCTAAAACTGAATGCTAACATGTAAAGCTACTTATGCTCATAAATAGCAAAGAAACTAACTGAAAAGCTAACATGTAAAGATAATCATGCTCATAAATAGCAAAGGAATCTAACTAACTGAAATACTAAACATGTATAGCAAATCATGCTCATAAATAGCGACGAAACTAACTGAAAAACTAACATGTAAAGCCAATCGTAGAACTATCATGTGTATCAATAAGAAACTGAATTGATACCTAAGCTAAACTAATTAATGCTAAACTGAGTCTAACTTTTATTCACATAACTAATTTGTGAAGTTTTGAAAACTATTTACATAATAGATTAAAATAATAATCATGCTGCTGATGGGCCCGGCAACTGTACTTGCTGTGCGCGCATCCCTAACTAAACCCGGGATTGCAAGTTCCGAGTCTAGTAGGGTTTACTAGGTTATCTAAACCTAGGGACGACTGTGGGAGTCCAACCCAATGGATATCTAATCCAGTACAGTGCTCAAAATAAAATACTGATTTCATAGCTAATTTTCTTACCTTGCTTTAACTAGGTTATCTGAACCTAGAACTAGGTTATCTGAACCTAGAGGCGACTGTAGGAGCCCACCCATTGGACCATAGTCCCATATAAGCTGAAGCAAGACTAAATAAGTTATTTTAAATGCTTCTACTACATTAACTGAGCTATTAAAATGCCTACTGTAGCATTATATTGAGCTAAGCATTTTATCAAGCAGTTGGTGTGCACTAGAACACACCCTGCGTACTGAAAATCTGTATACAAAGCTCAACCTAAATCTGCATGCAAAGCTTAACAAAAATCTGCATATTAAGCCTATCAAAAATCTACATACTTATAAAAATCTGCATGCTATAAAAATAGGACTGCTCATGTCATTCCAATAGCCAATGAGAAATACTGCTCGTGCTCTACTAATAGCATAAATGAAATCTGCATTTGCTAAAGAACTAAACTAAATCTGCACTTAATATTCTGCAAAGGAAACTGCTTATGTCCAGCTAACATCACAATGAAATCTGCACTTTAAATTCTGCAAAGGAAACTGCTTATGTCCAGCTAATAACACAATGAAATCTGCACTAATCCTTAATCAAATCTGCACACTAATACTTAATAAAACTACACTATAAGCTTACAAAATCTGCTCTATGATTGAAGTTCTGCGTACAAGCTTAAACTAAAACTAAAACTGCACTATAAACTTGTTCATGCACCTTGTGGCTGTTCTTGTCGTGAGAATTGCTCTAAAGCTTATTTCACACCTTATGTGAAGCCAACTGTTCATATACCTCTTGAAATTTCGTGCCTATTAAAACTTCAAACATACCTCTTTAATTATAGAACTGTAATCAAATCTCTGCTACCTTTTTCAGCATTTTTAAGCCTGTAGGGAAGTCAAATATACCTAAACCAAATACTTAATGAAACAATCCAAATTCATTCCTTTCCATCTAAAACGTTAGAAGCCTTTGATTCCTTAACAGCATCACTAATTCTCAGATTAATCCCATTTTTTGCCCTACCAGATAGCTATCTGTGAACCTAAAAGCTAACATGAGGAAACATAATCATCTGTCATTTAATCCTAATCTACTGATGACTACTAGTAAATTTCTAGAAAATCCTAAAAGAAGATATAACAAGTTCCTCACAGATTAATCCACTGGTAATGTCCTTATCTACCAAAAACAAGAGAAGAAACATGACAAGTATCATCCAAATTAAACCCATCATTCTTTTTCCCCAATCTAACCAACTGGAATGAGGTACATGGCAGAAAACATGAATTCCCAATCTTCTTTCTTTAGGGTTCATGGCAGTAAGCATCAAAAACAAAACCCCTCAAACTTGCTTCGAAATCCAAAAGAAAACAAGAATCCGAAAGCCATGAAAACGAATCAAAGCTCGAAACAACTCCTACTGCAGGTGAGAAGCAACTCACCGGGATTTGCTTGGACTTACAACCGAAGGAGAGGAAGAAGATCTAGGGCTCGGAGGCTTGAAATACTCGGCTTCTTCTTGTGCTCGCGCCTCTTCTTGACGAGAGGAGCTCGGTGGTGTGATGACCTCTCGGAGAAGAGTGCTCGCCGGCCACCGCAATGCCCTAGCTTTGCTCGCTGCGGTTTCCCCCGTGGAGAGATGCGCCGTCGCGTGAGAAGAGAAGAGAAGATTTTTGTCACGGGGAAAAACCTAAGTTCTCTTCTTATAACTTTAATATTCTGTTAACTAACTATTGCTTAAATACAACTTGATTCGGGTTTTATTAACAAACCCGCGGCTGGTCTGTTGGTGGGCTGCGTTCTGCTTAAAGCCCAACTCGAGGGATCGAATCCCAGCTGCAACCATTTTATTTCCTATTATTTTACTGTTCCTAACTATTACTTAAATATATATCGCTCCATATATGATTAACAAAACGAGCGTAGCTCAGCTGGTTGGGCCGGTTTTGCTTGGGTCAGTCCGACCCGAGGTCGTGGGTTCGAATCTCACCTTCAACGTTTTTTATCAAAACTTCTTTCTTTTTGTAACCCTACTAAACGACCTCCAAAAATTACATAAAAATACTCTAAAAATTTCTAAAAATCTCTAGAATATTTTAAAAGTATTTCCAAATATTTTTATGGACATTTGGAACTCGAAACAAGGAAAATTGGGTCGTTACAATTCTCCCTCCCTTATAAAAAGTTCGTCCTCGAACTTAGAATAATTCTGGATATATTTCTGTCTCATGCGGTCTCCACGCTCCCCTAGTAACTTTCTCGTGCTTCTGGTTCTACCAGATGACTTTTTCTAATGACACTTCTCTGTTTCCTAGTATCTTGTCTGCTCTGTCCACTATCTGTGTCTGCTCTCATAGCTAAGATCCTCTTGGATCTACACTGTCTGAGGCTGAATCACTTGGCTAAGTCGTGAATACACTTCTTTAGCATGGAGACATGAAATACATTGTGTATTGCTGACATATCTTGAGGTAAGTCTAGCTTGTAAGCTACCTTCCCAATTCTCTCTATGATCGGGGTAGGGTCCTACGTATCGAGGACTTAAATTGCCCTTTTTTCTTGGGTTCTCCGATGTACTCGAACTGTGCTTCTGCTTCAGGTTGGAATATGACTTTCTGTTTACGGCACTCTATGGAGGCACCGTATCTGATCAGGAAATTTATTCCAAATATGACATCGTAGTCAGTCATGTCTAGCACTATCAGATCACAAAAGAGTTCTCTGTCTGCTATCATGACTGGCACTGTTCTGAACCAGTGCGTGGATGCCATAATTTCTCCCGGAGGTAATGTTGTCAGAAACTGACTACTGAGTACCTCTAGGGGTATTGCTAACTTTTCGGCGGATGTCCTGGCTATATAAGAATGGGTTGCCCCAGTATCAAATAGAACAATAGCACTATACTGTAAAATGCTAATCTGACCTGTGACAACTGTCGAGGCATTGGCTACGTCCTCTCTGGTGAGTGAGTAGATCCTCGCATTCGCCATCGCTGGAGGGGCTTCTAATCTGCCCTGGCTGATAGGTGGACCTTCTAGGGCGGCCTGCATCTGATATAACTGAGCTGGCTGGCCTGCATACTGAATCTGCTGTGGCTGAGGAAGACCGGTCTTGTTCGGGCACTGCTTGGCCATGTGCCCTTCTTGTCCACATTCAAAGCATCCTCGTGTGCCCTTGCGACAAACCCCTGGGTGGAATTTCCCACAAGTAGCACACTTGGGATAACTTGGCTGCTTGCTAGCTGGTCCTCCTTTTGGGTAATTCTCTGGTTTGCGCTTGTTGCTGGAGTTCCCTTTCCAGTTAGAGCTGTGGCCTTGAGATTTCTGAGTATCTGAACTTCCTTGGCCTTTGGAATCTGAGGAGGTTTGCTTCTGCTGCTTGATGCTGTTCTGGTAGTGCTCGGTGATCAGAGCACTACTCACTAGTTCTTCTGTGGTTTGTGGCCTATGGATGCCACCGGCCACATTCATCGCTATTTCCGGCCTCAACATTTTGAGCATCAGCCGAACTCGTTCCTTTTCTGTGCTGACTAATTCGGGACATAGACGAGCCAGTCTGTTGAATTTCTTCACGGCTTCCTCAACTGATAGGTTGCCCTGACGAAACTCCGTGAACTCGTCGTAGTGGCGATTTGTGACCCGCATGTGAAAGAACTCCTCGAAGAATTCTTTCTCGAAGTCGGCCCATGTCATCTGGTTCACTGGGCGCTTCGCTCTGACTCTCTCCCACCACATACGTGCGTCTCCTGTCAGGCAGAAGGAGGCACACTTCACCTTCTCCTGTTCTGGCCAGTCCAGAAGCTCCATTGTACTCTCCAGTGTTTTGAACCAGGCTTGAGCATCCCATGGTTCGCTGGTGCCTGAGAAGTTCTCGGGCTTGATTCGCTGCCACTGGATCAGGTAAGCCTCTCTCTTTGCTTCCGCTGCTGGAGCTACTGGTGCTGTGGGCTGGACTGGTGGAACCTCTATAAATGCTGGGGTCGCTAGGTTAGGTTCCGGGGTGACTGTGGGAACCTTCTTGGGTATGAGATCATCCACCACTGCATCGACAAAGCCTTTAATAGAAATTTAATATTTAATTTCCTAAAATAACATTAGGTTTAACCGAAAAGAACAATCGAATCAAAAATTCGAAAAACAAAAAAAAAAACACAACTCGAATTACAAATTCAAAAAAACTAGAATCTAATGCCTCTTGTGTTTGGAATTCATACAAAGAAAAATAATTAGCATGATGCGGAAAACAATTACTAGTTATACCTTTTCTTTGTATGCTAATAACCTCGAGATCTTCTGCCGTATTTCTCACCTCGCTTTGGACGTTGTGTGGGCGACGATCCTCCAAGATGAACACCACCCAAAGCCTTCTTCCTCCTTCTCTAAAATCCGACCACCACCACCACCAAGGAACCAAAGAGAGCAAGGGGAAAGGGAAGGGAGAGAGGGCTGGCCACAATAGAGAGCTCAACAAGAGAATAAGAATTGATAATCCATGAGGCCTCTCCTCCCATTCTTTTATATTACTTGCCCAAGGCAAATAAGGAAAAGATTTTTACAAAAATTAAAATCTTCCTCTTGTTTTTTTCCTTTTCCCCTTTTATTTTTCCTTTTCTTTCCTCTTGATTGATTCAATTGATTGAATCATGGATGATTGGATGCTTTTAATGGCCGACCCCTTGCTTGGACAGCAAGCAAGGGTGGTCGACCACATCATCATCAAGAGAAATAATTTTTAATAAAATTTTATAAAATAAGAAATCCTCTTATAAAATTTTACAAGCTCTCTTTCCTTATGTGGATGTTAAAAAAAGGAAAGTTTTAAAAAATTAAAACCAAGTTTTAAAATTTAAAACTTCTCTTCTAAAATTTCCTTTTTTAACATGGTTACAAAAATAGAAAGTTTCAAATTTAAAACTTCTCTTCCTTTTTTCTAAAAACTATGAGGATAGTTAAAAAAGGAAAGTTTTAAAACTTTTAAGCTTTCTTTTAAACCATGTGGCCTAATTCAAATAAGGTAAGTTTTAAATTTTAAAATCTCTCTTTTAAAACTTGTAGATATCTATAAAGAAAAGATTTTAAAAATTTAAAACACCCCTCATGATTTGAATTATGTGGTCGACACCCTTTAAATTAAAAGTGGTCGACCACCTTAAGGAGATTATGGCCGACCCCTTTGGCTTGGTCACCAAGCCATGGGTCGGCCCCTTCTTGGACACCAAGATGAGTTTTTCATGAGTGGATTTAAGGCTTCATTAAGGCTACGACAGGGACTTAGAGGAGAAATTGGTTTTGGCTTTCCTACGAGCTTGAGTATCCCGTGTTCGCCCAGAACACACAACTCAAGTTCATCAATAATAACTCATTCCACTAGAGAGTTATTATTGCACTATCGCACCAATCCCAAATTACATTATGGGTTCCTTCTTATCATGAGTGTGTTAGTTTCCTTGTGTTTAAGATATCGAATGTCCACTAATTAGTTACTGACAACTCATTTTAATTAATGTCTTAGTCCAAGAGTAGTACCACTCAACCTTATTGTCATGTCGGACTAAGTCCACCTGCAGGGTTTAACATGACAAGCCTTATGAGCTTCTCTTGGGGACATTCTCAACCTAGATTACTAGGACACAGTTTCCTTCTATAATCAACAACACACACTATAAGTAATATCATTTCCCAACTTATCGGGCCTATTGATTTATCGAGCTAAATCTCACCCTTTGATAAGTTAAAGAAATAAATGCTAAATATATATGCTTGTTATTATATTAGGATTAAGAGCACACATTTCCATAATAACTAAGGTCTAGTTCTTTTATTAAGTCAGTATAAAAAGAACTTACCTAAAATGGTCATACTCAATACACTTAGAGTGTACTAATGTAATTTATTAGTCAAGATAAACTAATACCTAATTACACTACGACTATTCCAATGGTTTGTTCCTTTCCATCTTAGTCGTGAGCAACTATTTATAATTTATAAAGAACTGATAACATGATCTTCTGTGTGTGACACCACACACCATGTTATCTACAATATAAATTAATTGAACAACTACACTTAACAAATAAATGTAGATATTTGACCAATGTGATTCTTTTATTTCAAAAATAAATGTTTACAAAAGCTAGGATTTTAGTATACACTCTAACAAGTACAAATCAAACAACCTCAAATGGTCCTGCTCAATACACACATAGTGCACTAGTATAATTTTATAGTCAAGACAGACTAATACCAAATACACTACAACCGGTCCAATGGTTTGCCCCAATCCATCTTGGTTGTGAGCTACTATTTATAATTTATAAAGAACCGATAACATGATCTTCTGTGTGGACCACACACCATGTTATCTACAATATAAATTAAATGGACAACTGCATTGACATATATATAAATATAAAATGCAGACATTTGACCAAAGTGATTCTTATTTCAAAATATTTCAAAACAGATGTTCATACAAAAGCTAGACTTATAGTATACATCCCAACAAGAGCGTTCTCCCACGGACAATGACTATTTACATACCTTGACTGTCGACGAGACCATTCGTGGTAGCATATTTTTGAGACAGTCAGGACTTGTTATTTACTGGTTATGCATTTGTTTGTGCAGGATTTGAACATACTGTAGATACTCTTGATTTAATGGTTATACCTAGTCGAGTAGGTTAGTGGAGGTTATTTTATGAGGTATGTTTTTTTACTTAGCAGATGATTATATGGGTACTCTTACTTTATGGTAATTTTCTTCTGAGACTGCTTCCTTTGATCTCCTTACATGAATATAGTATTATGCACTATTTTCTTGTACCCGTTGAGTATTTGTACTCACTACCCTTACTTTCCCTTTTATTTTCAGGTTAGCAGGTAGAGAATGTGTTGTGTCACTCTAAGGTCCTGACTGCCAGTCCTACATCACACTCGAGATTGTGTTTTCTACGTCGTTTCTATTGCCATTTTCGTTCAGGTTTCAAAACTTGGTTGTGTAGTAATTTACTTAATTATGGTTTCCGCTTTGTGATATGTTTTTGTTGGAGTGTATACTGAAAGCCTAAGCTTTGTAAATATTCATTATGAATAAAGAATCACATTTGGTCAAATTTTCTACATTTAGTTATAGTTGTTCAATTAATTTATATTGTAGATAATATAGTATGTGGTGTCACATACAGAAGATGATATTATCAGTACCTTATAAATTATAAACAGTAGCTCACGACCAAAATGGAAAGGAACAAACCATTAGAAGGTCGTAGTGTAATTAGGTGTCAGTTTATCTTGACTGTATAATTACACTAGTACACTCAGAGTGTATTGAGTAGGACCATTTGAGGTCGTTTCTTTTATACTGACTTTATAAAGAAATAAAGACCTCGGTTATTATGGAAGTGTGTGCTCTTAATCCTAATATAATAACAAGCACATATATTTGATATTAATTTCTTTAATTTATCAATGGGTGAGATTTAGTTCGATAAATCAACAAGCCCGATAAATTGGGAAATGATATCACTTATAGTGTGTGTTGTTGATTATAGAAGGAAACTGTGTCCTAGAGATACTAGGTTGATAATGTCCTCAAGAGGAGCTCATAAGGATTGTCATGTTAAATCCTGCAGGTGGACTTAGTCTGACATGACGATAAGGTTGAGTGGTACTACTCTTGGACTTAGATATTAATTAAATGAGTTGTCAGTAACTCACTTAATTAGTGGACATTCGATATCTTAAACACAGGGAGACTAACACACTCATAATAAGAAGGAGCCCAAAAATGTAATTTGGGATTGGTGCGGTAGTTCAATGATAGTTCTCTAGTGGAATGAATTATCATTGATAAAATTAAGTTGTGTGTTCGGGGCGAACACGGGATGCTTAATTTTATCGGGAGACCAAAATCAATTCCTCCTCCTCCTCTCGGTCCCTATCGTAGCCTCTTATTTATAGAGTTCTATACCCACCTATACCCACCTTATATACCCACCCAATAGGGGCCGGCCAAGCTAGCTTGGGAACAAGCTAGGGCCGGCCTAGGTATGAATTTGGGTGGCCGGCCCTAGCTTGAACCCAAGCTAGTGGGGGCCGGCCAAATTAAATTAAAAAGGAATTTTAATTTTAATTTTTATTATGTGGAAGAAATAATTTATTAAAGAGAATTTAAATTAAAATATCTCTCTTATAAAAGATCTACAAAAGATTAAAGAAAGAGATTAGATCTCTTTCCTTATTTGTAGATTGGTGAGATATTTTATTTTCTCTTTAAAATTATTCACATGTTGATAAAATTAAAATTATAGAAATTTCCTTTTATCAACCATGAAGAGATTTTAAAGAGAAATTTTATTTTTTTAAAATTTCCGAAAACAAATTAGGAAGTTTTAATTGTTGATTGAAACTTGTCCAATTTGTTCTCCAATGATGTGGCCGGCCAATGTAGGTTTATTTGGGAAATTTTATTTTATTTTTCTCAATTAAATCATGTCAAGGAAATTGAGGAAATTTTATTGTAATTAAATTTCCTAATTTGCCTAGGCCAAGGAATATAAAAGAAGGGGTGAGGGTGCTCTCATGAAATACAATCTCTATTATTTTCTCTCCCTCTTTTGTTCCTTGGTGTGGCCGGCCATCCTCTCCCTCTCTTCCTCTTGTGGTGGCCGAACCTCTCTCCCTTCCTTAGAGCTCTTGTGGTGGCCGGATACTACTTGGAGAAGAAGAAGAAGAAGGAGAGAAAGCTAGCATCTCTTGGAGCTTGGTTAGTATTTTGGTTTTCTTCTTTGGTGAAGTTCTTCCTTTGTGGCCGAACCTTGCTTGGAGGAGAAGAAGGTGGTTGGTGGTTTCTCATCTCGGTAGATCGTTGCCCACACAACGTCTGAGGTTAGAAGAGGAATACGGTAGAAGATCAAGAGGTTTTTCTACAAGGTATAACTAGTAATTTTTATTTCCGCATCATGCTAGTTATTTATGGAAATAATACCAAATACAAGAGGCTTACGTTCTAGAATTTCGAATATGTTTTTTCGATGTTGTGTTCTTTTGTTTTTTCTTTTCCTTGTGATTTGATTGTTCTCTTTGGTTAACCTAAAGTTATTTTAGGAAATTAAATATTAGCTTTCTATAAAAGGTTTTGTCTAGTCGGTGGTGGTTGCTCCCATATCCAAGAAGGCCATGTGCCTCGCCACGTCAGTACTGGGAACCAATTATGGAAATTAATATTTAATGGAATTAATAACTTAAGGAGACTTGGGGTCGAACGTGTAAAGTTCCGCAGGAGATCCAAGTCAAAACCTAAAAGAACAAATAGATTAAGTTTTGGATCAAACGTGTTAAGTTCCGCAGGCGATCCAAAATTTAATTTAAAAGAACACATGGTAGCTAGGAAAAGGTTCATATCTTTGTACAAAATTTTTGTACAGTAGAACCTATAGGTTTTCCGAGTAGCAACCAACAGTTTTTATTTGGTTATGTACCTATTGTGTCAAGCTGGGTTGGCTCGCAGTCAGTTGTATTGATTTTATATTTGCCTATATAACTGCGTGGTTATGTTTTTTGTTCCAGCCATGTAGGCTGAGTATATAACTGCCTGGTTGTGTATGTTCCAGCCGTGTGGGATGTTGATTATTACTTGTGTGGCCTAATGGCCTTGTATACATGATTTATTTGTCACTGCTACAGGGGAGGTGCTGTCCGATTTTCATCAAACAACCTTACCTTCGGGGAGTGACGAATCTATTGGTATCAGAGCCCAGGTTGCAAAGCCTATGTTGTATTTAGATTTTGTGATTTATTTTCTCGATGTGATTTTTTGAGTTTTGGCACTAGATAACAGCAGGACATCTCCAAGCTATAGGAGTGATGGTATGTCTTTTGCATTGTGTAGATGCTAATATACCTATTATTAGTCACTCTCTAATTAGGCTTAGTATGATGACATTTATTGAGTCAGCTCATTTCGCAATCATGGTTGAGGTCAACCATGAAAGCGACCAGTTGACACTTTGGGACCTGAACTTGATGTAGAGAAGATAGATTCTTTTGTGGTACCAACTGATACCAAGTTTGAAGGTAGGAGTCTGTTAACATTTTTTTGGAGATCAGAGATTATAGTCTCAGGAGATACCCCTAACCATACCAACCTCGGCTACTACCAGCCAGTTGAAGGATAGAGTTATACTCTTATTGGTTCGGTCAGTAGATGACCGATTTACTCTTGTTTGTTCGGTCAGTAGAGGATCGATTTACTCTATTTCATGGGGATTCTAACCCTTGGGATAGTTATACTTGGTTAGATAATCTGGGAGACACATTTGAGTACATGATTTGTATTGACATAAAAAAGACTTAGTTAGATGTACACCATTATTGGCTCGACTAGTCCATAGTGGATCAATGTATCCTATTCCATGGGGACTTTGACCATGACCTATATGTACCTAATTGTGTAACCTAGAGGGTACATTCAGATAGATGACCCCTACTAATGTGGAAAAGTGTTGAGCTAGCTGTTTAACACTCACAAGGTTTAGTAGTTAATTGGCACATAACACTGAAGATGATCTTCGGAAAACAAGCCATCATTTGGTAATTATTTTGAGGTGTTTTGAGAGAGAGTACTTCTTATCTCCTACAGTAGCATAATGGTATATAAGGCGATGGTCAGTTGACTCGCCTAACACTAGTCCATGGGAGATCCTGACTCATGGACCTATTGGATATAGTTATATGTCCTCGATGATACTTAGAGATATAACTCGCAATGATGTAGAGAGTGTGGTGTTAGTTGATTAACATCTATGAAATCCAACTGTTATAGATGATGATCTTCGAGGAGCAGTGGGTTGATTGACTATTGTTTCAATCAACTATTTAGTGATAGTGCTCTTCTATCTTTGTGTTCATGGCTCGTCACTAGAGGTTACTGAACCTTAGGTGGAGCCATCATAGTATGATGTGTTACAAGACAATGGTTAGTTGACTCAACTATTATTGTATCCATCAAGTAGCTCAAGACCTTGACCACATGACCATTTACCCAAGGTCTTGAAGTCTATATTTCATACCAAAGGGTGTTCGACATTTTGTCGACATTTGTCGAGAGACATTTATAGGCACGACTATGAGAGTTGTGGAGATACCCTTTTGATAGGTAGACTCTCAGTCAGGAGGTTGAATGACCCTTTGGATTTTGGATTGTCATTCCTTTAATGTGGATATTTGAGTATCTAAAAGGATAAAATTTGGCATACTCTTTAGACATTTTTGGATAGGATTAGTAGAGTTTTTATACTCATATCACATGGATTAACCGTATCTCTACCATTTAGAGAGTTGTAGATTATTGATCAAGAAGTCAAGGGATATCCCTTGGACTTTTGTAGACATACACCTTTGGTAAAATGGTAATATATTTCTACATCTTAATAGTAGCCCATGATGAGAGTGGATCATTGGGAAATTATATTTGTGAGCGCATGACTGGCTTGTCTCACTAAAGATATACGATGATAAATTTTTCCACTGGATATAATCCCTATAGTGGTACAACATAGACATACAATGTTGAACCATGGTATATATTTTGAAAATTTATCAACAGCGAGTGTTGAAGGTGGAATGCATTCCTTTTCTTTATCATAATGCAGGTAGCTATTAGATTTGATTGATGTTGAGGATGATTTGGGATTGGTTGATATTATGAAATCAAATATGGTGATAGGTTGTCTTTTGATGATCTATTAGAGGATATTTGATTTGATGGTCTATTATTTCGTATTTGTCATTGATGGTGACATAGGGAGTGTCACGTGTGATAATTGTGGACTTGGTGATTTGTAGTTGGTGATCAGGTCATAAACTTGTTATCAGTGATTTTACAGTTAAGTATGCTTATTGTACGGACATTATGAGTCATTGGTATTATCATTTAGGCTTACTAGCGCCCTAGATGTTTTTCATGGACTCGAGAATTTGATATTCCTAGGGTATTTGGATCAGTTATCATTATCTTCATTAATGATATTGTGATATATTCCTAATTCGAGGTGGATCACAAACACCATTTTGGCATAGTTCTAAAATGTTTCGATGAGAACATCTTTATGTGAAGTTCAGTGGTGCATATTTTGATTGTCTTCTGTGGGAATTTTCCTGGACAAAGGCTTACGAGACGAGTTTTTAGGAATGCAAGTGAAGGCTATTACTGTACTTGTGTAGTTTTATTTTGAAGTGTAGACAGATCTGTACTCTACACATATGTATAGTACCAGGAGTTAGGTGCAGTTTTGATGCAAGACAATCAAGTAGTTCGATATTCTTCTCGACAGCTGAAAGATTATGAGAAGAATTATCTGACTCATGATTTAAGAGTCACTATCTACCGTTTTGACGCTGAAAATGTGGTGATATCATTTATACGTGATTCATTATTTCCATGGGAGATTATGTGTGTTCCTGATTCTTATCTTGTCCAAGTGGGGTTACTTCAGGAAGCACACTGATCCAGATTTGTAATACATCCGGGTGGTACTCGATGTATAGACATTTGGGAGCATTCCTATTTATGGAACTACATGAAGAAAGACATTATGGATTTTGGAGCTCAATGTATAGAATGTTAGCAAGTGGAGGTTGAATGATAGAGTTTACAGTAGGCCATGAGTATAAAGCTCTGTTTTGGTATAGCTTCCCACTCTCGGTCAGATGGACAGTCTGAGCGCACTATACAGACGTTTGGGGATCTACTGATAGTGGTGTGTTATGGATTAATAAGGTAGTAGATTTTACCTACAGTTAGCTAGGTACCAATGTGGGAGTAGTGGATGCAGGGCGAGCTCATAACCCACAAAGTCACCACTATCTACTTGGAAATAGATCATTACATGGTTTCATAAGGGAGCCTTAATCTCTTATGGTTGGAGATTTGTATGATTCTAGGATGGAGTAGTATTTAAATATGTTGTTTAGTTGTTACGCTTAGATGAGGATCCCTAAGTTGAATAGAAAATTTGGGGACCAAATTTTTATTAATGGGGAAGAATATAAGATACGCCAATTTAATAATGAATGTTATTTGAGAAATAACATTATTAGATTTTTAAGGAATTTTTAGAAATCTTTTGAGATTTAAACAGAAACCGTATGACTCGTGTTGAGTGGATGAATCAATTGGGATATGAGAAAACCTGTTTGGAATATCTATAAAGAAGGAGTTGATTGAGAAAATAACCTAGATTTAATTAAAGAGACCTAAGTTATAAATTCCCTTTCTATTCATCCCGTGCTCGTGCCCTAAACACCTCCGTCGATCCCCAGTGCGTCAAAGACTCTCGACTCGATCGAGCGAGTTATAAGCGAGCATTGCTCTCGCGCCTGAAGATAATTGTCATGGGGTTCAGATCGGGCGCATCAAAGACTCTCAACTCTATCGAACGAGTTATAAGTGAGCATTGCTCTCGCGCTTGAAGATAATTGCCACGAGGTTAGATCGAGTGCGCCAAAGACTCACGACTCGATCGACAGCATTGCTCTTGCGCCTAAAGATAATTGCCATGGGGTTCAAACCGGGTGCGACAAAAACTCTTGACCTGATCAGGCGAGTTATAAGCGAGAGTTGCTATCGTGCCTGAAGATAATTGCCATGGGGTTTAGACCGGGCGCGTTAAAGACTCTCGACCCGATTGGGTGAGTTATAAGCGAGCATTGCTTTCACGCCTGAAGATAATTGCCACAGGGTTCAGACCGAGCATGTCAAAGACTCTTGACCTGATCAGGCTAGTTATAAGCGAGTGTTGCTCTCGCACCTGAAGATAATTGCCATGAGATTCAGATCGAGAGCGTCAAACACTCTTAACCCTATCGGGCTAGTTATAAGTGAGCGTTTCTCTCGCACTTGAAGATAATTGCCACGGGGTTCAGACCAAGCGCGTCAAAGACTCTCGACCCGATTGGACGAGTTATAAGTGAGCGTTGCTCTCGCTCCTGAAGATAATTATCATGGGGTTCAGACCGAGTGCGTCAATGTCTCTTGACCCGATCGAGCGAGTTATAAGTGAGCGTTGCTCTCGCGCCTGAAGATAATTACCACGGGGTTAAGACCGGGCGCGTTAAAGACTTTTGACCCGATCGGGTGAGTTATACGTGATCTTGCTCTTGCACTTGAAGATAATTGTCACGGGGTCTAGACCGGACGCATCAAAGACTCTTGACCCGATTAGGTGAGTTATAAGTGAGCATTGCTCTCATGCTTGAAGACTCTGGAACCGAGCAGGAGATTTATAGGTAAATAGGCTGTTCAACCTAAGCTGAGAGGATCAGCCGAATGCCTTAGCAAATAATTACTTAGAAGAGCGGGATCGCAAGGATTCATACTTAGGAGATTTTCACAAGGGTTACGGGATTTAAGAACGAGAAATTGGATAGCCATAAAGCGCCGAACGAGGAGGCATAGATGTTAGTTAGAGCCCTAGAGCCAATCATTTGATGATTGTTGTATGGACTCGTTGTATCATATTATTATGTATATAAAGACATTTGTTTATGGTTATTATGCTTACTTGTATTGGTGCCAAATAACTAAGTATAATAGTGTCCTTGAGTAGAAGGTTCTTACCTATATCAATCGATTGGTTGAATCGATAGTGAGATGATATAGGGAACACTACTCTTAATCATTCCTAGTCAAGCATTAACATTCAGGGACAATGTTAATGCGACGAGACTAGCATGTAGGTCAACTCGATGACTTGATCTCATAAGTCATGGATATGGAGATATCAAGTTGACACATGGGTATGCATTGGAGAATGTATACTGAATGACCCGCCATGAGAAAGTATCATGGATCGTTATATGAGTGTCATATACTTTCTCATGTGACTATTAGTATAACTATTAGTCCTTGGACCTGAAGTCACCATAGTTCCCTACATAAGGAGTTGCATACTTTGGTTTCGTCAAACGTCACCCGTAACTGGGTGGACTATAAAGGCGATTACTGGGTATGTAACAAATTATACGGAGGGATGTGAGTGATGTAGATGGGATCTATCCCTCCTATATGATGGGAGTGACATCATTATTCTTGATAGAGTGAGACCACTAAGTGCATGACCATGTCCAAATGAGTCAATATGAGATGTTGAGCTCATTTGATTGAGTGAGTCTACTTGGGATTCAAGATTTAGATTGATTAGAGGATGACATGGTCTATGCCTCATATTGATCAATCTAGATATCAAGGATAGAAGAACACTTGTCTCAAGGTGATGTTGGATCTCAACATTCTTGTAACTTGGGTAGTAATGATGTGTTGCTAGATACCGCTCATTACTTATGCTTTTAAATGGGTTTAGGAGCATTAACAACGTTACAAGAACCTATAGGGTCACACACAAAGGGCAATTAGATGGAGATTAGGTTCATTTGATATACCTAGAGGATTAGGTTCATGTGATGAACCAAATTGGATTAAGAGTAATCCAAATTAGACCAATTGAGTTGGACTCAATTTGGTTCATATGTTAAATGAGTCTAATTTGGACTTAGACTCATTGAGTCAATTTAATTCAATGAATAGAGATTCATTAAATTAAAATTGAATTGAACCAATGGTTAGATTTGATCAACTATGGGAAAGAAGTGGTCAAGTTTGACTTGACTTGAGAGGAAGATGAAGGGTCAAGTTTGACTTGATCATTTGCCACCTCATTTGTGAGTTGACATTAAGTGGGCTAATAATGATGTGCCACATCATCAAGGCTAGCACATGTGTGTGCCACCTCATGAGGGAGACCAAGAGTTGTTATCCCATGGAGGTTTAAAAGGCTTTGAAGTGGCCGACCACTTTATGGTTGTGTGTGAGTTTCATTTTGGTTTGTGTAACCTCCTTCTTCTTCCTCTCTACCTTTCTTCTCTCCCTCTCCTCCACCATTGCCGATCCTCTAAGATTGCTATCACATCTTTAGAGGTTCTCTCCATCGATTTGTTCATGGGAATACGCATAGAGGGTTGAGGGTTGTACACTTGACAACCTTGAGATCCGGCGAACCTTGGACGAGCGGGATACACGAAGGGCTTCGCTACAAAGGTATAAGTCTCTTCCTTGTAGATCTAGTGTAGATCTAGGCTAGAAAACATGTGCACGAAGTTTTTACGAAATTTTATAACTTCGCACGGATCCGGTGGCATGGGATTCGGGGTTTCCGAAACGTAAAAAATGATTTTTACGACCCTAAAAACCCAACAATAGAAGGACACTTAGAATATTTAACAAAACTCTATAACAAAAACTTAAAACTACCAAATGGATGCACATTCATTGACACTTGAAAATTTTTACAAGGTGTCATAAGGGAGTACAAAAAGCTACTTAGAAATCTGAAAAGAGTGCTAGTCGAGCTAGTTGAGAAGGTTATCCCGGAATGACTCGATGAGCTTCTCCCTGTTTATAATTTTGCTAGTCAGCTCTAAAGAGAGATATCCACCATCCTTCAACTACTGGAGGGTCTCATCGGTGCCGCAGTTAAAGAGGCGAAGAGCCCGATCGGTGAGCTTATCGTTGATTGGGTCAGAGTGGAGATAGTTCACCTTGAAAACCTCCAACTGGCTGGGTTCCTCCTCTTGGTACTTATCGAAAGCTGCTCAAGATGCCTCAAACTCAGCCTTTAATGAAGCCAACTTGGCATCTTTTGCATTGAGCTATAGCTTGGTCGCCTCTTGCTCTATGGTTCGGCTAGCTCGTTTGACCTCTAGAGCAGTTTTTGCCTCCTTGAGATTTTGAGTTAGCACTCGAGCCTCTTTGTTTTTAATGTCCAGGTCTTCAATGGTATGGAGTTTTCTGGCATTGGCAGAGTTTATCTTTGACTCAAAAGAATGAGCTTGCTTAGTAAGCTGGTCGAGTTGGAGGGCTTGCTCGTGATTTTTATTCTTCTCAACACTGAGCGCCCATTCGAAGCCTAGCAGCTGCTCGGAACTACAGTCCAAGCCTTCTTTCAGTTGGGCCACCTCCATATTTAGTTGATCGATAAGGGCCTGGGAGGCTTTTGATCACCCGGCCGGAGCATGTAGTTGCTGTAGCTCATGCTCCAAGAATGCCAACATCTGACACATGACCAGGCTTTCAACCCAAAACTGCGTAAGAATAAGTTAATAAGCGTCGATCAAGAATACAAAAGTAACACTTAGTAAAAAAAATATATATCCTGGTGACTTCTGAGTGAAGTCGTCCGCGAGCTCCCTAGGTGAAATAGTCGCCGCGCGGGCCCTTGCATCAACCCAGACTTAGGCCGCCGACCTTGAATCTTAATTTGGTGCTCAGGGGAGCGCAACTTGGTTTTGTCTGGGTGACGTCACCTATCGATCGGTAGATGGATGATGGCCGTTATGTGCATGCGGTCGCTCGAATCCAACGACTCATAAGTGGCTGGACCCTTTGATTTGGACATCAGAGAGGGGCGGATGGTAGACACCTGGGCAGCTGGCCTGGACAGCTGAGGTGGTATGTATGCAATTGGCTATGCGTATATGGTCCCGGTCAGCAGCGCAGACAACGAGGGTGTCTGATCAGATGATGGAGGAGTGGGAACGACAGTCTCCCTTGTTGGAGTAATCTAGGTGCCCTAGGTTTTGATGTATGGGCAAAGATTTAAGTTAGAGTTATTGTTGTATTTGATATGCATTGTGAGTGTGCATGATACAGGTACAACAATATAAGTCCAAGTGTGACTTGGCAATGGATGAAGTCCCGGAGGCGTGACCTCTTAGTAAAGGAAGACCCGACAACAATAACGAGGCCGATGGAAGCTCCAGAAGGCAAGGCGTGAAGGATGGGGAGACATCCGAGGGACGCAAGGTTGATGGAGGAGGCTAAAAGGCTAGATCTAGGTTGTGCGGGCAAGGACGAGTGCATGAGAGACTGTATCCAGGGTAAAATTTCAGTGTTACTATAGCGTTGCTGTAGCAGTACTACAGCGTTACTATAGCAGTCGACTGGTGTTTTCATCAGTCGACTGGTAGACGACTGTTGGCTTGCAATGGTTGAATTTCACTTAGGACCAGTCGGCTGGTGGTTGTACTAGTCAACTGGTAGCAGGAAAATAGCTTGGTGTTTTCCTCCTAAGCTCTATTTAATAGACCTCGGGGTGCTTGGGCATGGTTGATGAAATAAAGGTGGTTAACCCCTATTAATAATCTTCCAAGCTCCTGTGGGTGATCCGTGTGAGCGTGATCAAGATTGTGGCGAGGTTTCTCCATCCACAAGGAGATTGAGCTAGCCGAAGGTTTTCCGAGGAGTCATCCACTGACGGATCTGTAGGTGTAGCGGAGGCCGGCAAGAGGGGGGTGAATTGCTGTAAACAAAAATAAAACTACCATCCTCGGATTTCAACTCAGAAAAGCAATAGTAATAAATTAAAAATAAGCAAGGAAATAGAAATTATGTAGTAGACAGGATTTAACCTGGTTACAACCAAGGAGGTTGTTAATCCAGGGCAGTAGAAAAAGCTCAGTAGAAAAATCTCCTTTGCTGAAGGCGGAGAAGCCTTTTACACTTTAGAAGCTTAGAACTATTGCTAGGAATGGCTACACAATGATTGCTTGAGTTGTTATGAATTCCTAGCTCCAGGGGTCTTTTTATAGCCCCTGGAAATTCTATCCCGAAGCTCCAAGGCACCTCCATTGAGGGTCTAAGGCGCCTCCAAGCTGGGTCAGCGGATAAAACTTTATCCGCGCACGAACGGTCTGTTTGACCAGGTTGAAGGCGCCTTGAACAAGCCTTGAAGGCGCCTTCAAGTTGAAGGCACCTTCAAAACTGTTGAAGGCGCCTTGAACAAGCCTTGAAGGCGCCTTGAGCTGGATTTTCTAGCACAACTCCTTTTTCTAGCTCCTTTGCGTGGGCTTTCGATGCTCCGTTCTTTTGGGTGATTTCGGCCAACCGAAATAGGGCTCACCCGAACCCAATTTTCAGCCTTCTCCTCGAGCAACTTTCTGTCCCGGCTTAACATCCCTCGAACGCCGCACACGCTCTTCACGCCCACCGGAGTACTCTTCCGCAGCTCTCTCGT
Organism: Zingiber officinale; assembly: GCF_018446385.1. NCBI lineage: Eukaryota > Viridiplantae > Streptophyta > Magnoliopsida > Zingiberales > Zingiberaceae > Zingiber > Zingiber officinale. Next base: position 82,339,676 of record NC_056006.1, read on the forward strand.
CCTTCGGATGCACCGAGCCCGTCGGCTCCCTTCCCGTGCCGTCCTTCACGCTAGCTGCGTCTTCCGCTCGACTTCCTGTGCTCCTAAGCTCCTGCACACTCAGACACAGGGATCAAACACAGCAGGACCTAACCAACTTGGTTGATCACATCAAAACTATCACGGGGTCCAACAATCTCCCCCTTTTTGATGTGCATCAACCCAAGTTCAAGTTAGGGTTAAAATAGACACAAATAGTAATTTTAAAGGAAATTACTAAACTAACATAATTAAGCATAAATTTGCAATAAATAAATTGCAACACAGTTTAGAAAAAAAAATATTAAATTTCTGTACTCCCCCTAAACTTGTACCTTTCTCTCCCCCTTTGATCACAACAAAAATGGGGTACTAATAAGAAAATATTAAACAAATTATTAAGTTAGAAAAAATTCTGAGCAAAAATGATTTTTTTTTTAGAAAAAAAATTCTAAGTTAAATTGAATTTTAAAAAATTTTCTAAGCAAAAATGAATTTTTAGATTTTACAAAAAAATTTCTAAGTTTAAACTGAATTAAAAAAAATTTCTAAGTCAATTAAAAAAAATCCTAGGTAAACTTTTTGAATGTTCCCAAAAAATTTCTAAGACAAATGAAGTTATTTAGAATTTCTCCAGAAAAAAATTTCTAACCAAGAAAAAATTTCTAAGTTAGAATATTCAAGAATAATTTCAAAAAAAAAATGTTTGATAAACTTTCAAAGCATTATTTAATTCTTATTTTTAATGCTTTTTTAGAAAGTTAATTAAACATTTTCTTTCAATATTTTAGCTTCCAGGTCATGGCGAGGCACTAGGCCTTCTTGGTTATTGGAGCACCAACCACTTCCTTAGACAAAGCTTCCATAAAGAATTTCAATGTTTAATTTTCTCTCTCAAAACTTAAAAAAAAAATATTAATTTAGCACAGATTTTGGAACCCAATAGAGGTTCCTTCCTACAGGGTTATTCAAAAATTTAGGGGGTATATAGTTTCTTGGTACTTTTCTAAGTTGACCCTGATGGTTTCTAATGTACCAATTTAATTTACCATAATTTCTAATTTTTGAATTTGGAAACTTCTTTAAGCATGCATCATTTTTCAGTTTTTCAATATCATTTTTTAATTTTATATTTTCTAATTTCAAAATTTCATTTTCCTTTTCAAATTTATCTAATTCTTTAGAAAGTGCTTTTATAAATTTAAAGGACTGAGTCGGGGTTAGATTGCGTACCTTACTTATCTGACTCGGTGATGCTCCCCATTCACTGCAGCTTTCCTCTTCTGACGTTCCTCCCCCTTCATCGATGCTCATCTCTGAGCTAGACGTTTCTTCTAGCTGATGGTTGGCCATCAGTGCTAGTCCCGAGAATTCTTCGACTTCCGATTCGGAGGATGACGAATCATCCCACGTGGCCTTTAGGTTGTGTTTGGTTCGAGCTGGCTTCTTGCTCCTTTCCTTATCTTTCTGTTTGCTCTTCAATTTTGGGCAGTCCTTCTTGATGTGACCTTCTTCGTTGCAGTTGTAGCAACGGACTGTCCTTCTCTTTTGACGATGTTTACTTAACTGCGATCTAAATTTGTTAGACTTAAAAAACTTATTAAAACGTCTTACCATTAATGCAGCTTCGTTTTCGTCGATTGTCGCTTCGGAGTTAGGATCGTCCTTTTCGGCTCATAGGGCAATGTTGAGGTTCGACTTCTCTACTAGATTTTCTACAAGTCGAGATTCGTGAAGTTTGAAGGTTGAAAACAATTGTTCCAATATACTTACCTTGAGATCCTTAGAGATGTAGTAAGCATCTACTAAGGAAGCCCAATCGGGAGTTCTCGGGAAGGCGTTGAGCGCGTACCGGATAGAGTCCCGGTTGGTTACCTCTTCTCCAAGATTGGTTAATTGCATGATCAACTCTTTGATCCTTGCTTGGAGCTGCGCTACCTTTTCACCTTGGTTCATCCAGAGGTTCGTCAACTGGTTCCGGAGGATGTCGCGCCTGGCTAGCTTCGCTTCGGAGGTACCTTCGTGAAGCTCCAGGAATTTCTCCCAGAGATCTTTCGCAGAGTCGTAGCTTCTGATCCGATTTACCTCCTGAGGTGGCAGTACACTAAGTAGATGGAACTCAACCTTTCCGTTGGTGACGAAATCGGCTTGCTCCTTCTTGCTCCATGTGTTTTCTTCTTTATCTTTCAGTGTTGCAAAATCATATTTCATTGTAATAAGAATATCAAAATCTATTTTAAAAAATACCTCCATTTTGCGCTTCCATGTGGCAAAGTCTCCGTCGAACTTCGGGGGATGAATGTTCGCTCCGGCCATCGTCTTGATCGTAGTGCTTCAGTTAGCAGTTAGTCCTTCTGAGGCGATCAGGCTCTGATACCAATTGTAGGTGCAACGGAGGCCGGCAAGAGGGGGGTGAATTGCTGTAAACAAAAATAAAACTACCCTCCTCGAATTTCAAATCAGAAAAGCAATAGTAATAAATTAAAAACAAGCAAGGAAATAGAAATTAAGTAGTAGACAGGATTTAACCTGGTTACAACCAAGGAGGTTGTTAATCCAGGGCAGTAGAAAAAGCTCAGTAGAAAAATCTCCTTTGCTGAAGGCGGAGAAACCTTTTACACTTTAAAAGCTTAGAACTATTGTTAGGAATGGCTACACAATGATTGCTTGAGTTGTTATGAATTCCTAGCTCCAGGGGTCCTTTTATAGCCCCTGGAAATTCTATCTCGAAGCTCCAAGGTGCCTCCATTGAGGGTCTAAGGTGCCTCCAAGCTGGGTCAGCGGATAAAACTTATCTGCGCACGAACGGTCTGTTTGACCAGGTTGAAGGCGCCTTGAACAAGCCTTGCAGGCGCCTTCAAGACTGTTGAAGGTGCCTTGAGCTGGATTTTCCAGCACAGCTCCATTTTCCAGCTCCTTTGCGTGGGCTTCCGATGCTCCGTTCTTTTGGGTGATTTCGACCAACCGAAATAGGGCTCACCCAAACCCAATTTTTGGTCTTCTCCTCGAGCAGCCTTCTGTCCCGGCTTAACGTCCCTCGAACGCCACGCACGCTCTTCACGCCCACTGGAGTACTCTTCCGCAGCTCTCTCATCCTTCGGACACACCGAGCCCGTCAGCTCCCTTCCCGTGCCGTCCTTCACGCTAGCTGCGTCTTCCGCTCGACTTCCTGTGCTCCTAAGCTCCTGCACACTCAGACACAGGGATCAAACACAGCAGGACCTAACAAACTTGGTTAATCACATCAAAACTACCACGGGGTCCAACAGGATCAGGATCGTCCATCTTACAGACAACCGTAGAGTAGGAGCCCTAATCTCCAAACCACATAAATGCCTTGTGTTATGGTTTGTTTTGGTTTATTGTCTTTCCTTATTGTTTATAGGGTTTAGCTTTATTCTTGTTAGTTTGCATTTTGTTTTCCGCTACGTACTAACGAGTGTAGGAAGCGACATTTTGGGTGAGACGCTATTCACCCCCTCTAGCGGACATCAAGGTCCCAACATCCCTCTCCGAGATGGCAGAATATGAGGTCTCTCCCTACGTGGAGTGCAGGTGTGGGGCGATAGGTGTAGTGGTTTGTAGGGCAGAGGTAGCCGAACGGGAGGAAGCTTCCTGTCGGTGTCTCTTGGTCGTTGGATTAATGGCTCACCCGAGGTGGCCGTCTCCGAAGGCACCGCGATTGACACCATGGATGACCTCTCGGGAGGAAGGTTTCTAGTGGCGACAGTGGCATTGCTTGCTGTCATCTAGCTTCTGCCTGCGTTGGTAGTCAGCGTGTGGCCTCCTCCTACCTCACCGGTCGGATTGTTGGAATGTTTGACCGGTAGTAAACCATGACTTTCCAACTCGGCGACGCCTTTGGCGTTGATTTCTACGTTTGCAAGTCTGCTTTTGCTTCTCAGTCGTGCCCTCAACATGATTTTGGGCTATAAAAAAGGAAGATAAATCAGTTAGATTGAAAAATGGTAGGAAGAAAAAGGACATACCTAGGGGAATGGATAACTACATTCGAATCAGGCATAGTCCAAACACGTATAAGACACCCTTCAACAGCAGTCGGTGTATGTGATACTTCTGACCGGCCAAATTAGAGGCGGCTTGGAGGTAGTCTGATTGGCCTTGATATCTTCTGAGCGAAGGAGGCTTCATTAATTCCATCTACTAGTCGGTCGGAAAGTTGGGCCAGACGAGAAAGCGACCAAAAAAATAATGCTCCCTCCAGTGTTTATTGGAGAATGACATTTTATCAAAATAGACAACGCTCACTTGAGCTTGAAACAAAAAGGTACCCGACTCAAATAACTTGGGGTAATAAAATAATGTAACACGTGAGGTACTAAGGGAATTCCATATAGATGGAATGACACGACCACCTCGCACAACAACCTAAAGGAATTAGACACTAATTGGTGCAGAGAGATGTGGAAATATCTACACACTTATGAGAAGAAGAGATGAACGGGAAATCAAAGTCCTGTGTAAAATTGGTCCTAAAAAGATGAGAAAGTCATCATGCAGTAGATGGGGATAGTTGTAAGCAGAAGGGACGATGATTTGGTAATCAATGGGGAACCGATTGGTAAGCTTCATCTAGTTGACTTTGTCGCTATTGAATTTAGAGGCTGTGGAGGTATACCAGCGCCTGGGGATGGGCGAGGGAGGACGAGGAGACTCAGCCATAAAGAACAGAGGGGGAAGAAGATCAAAAGATTCAAAGAAAGAAAGGGAGAGAAGCTTACTACAGAAGAAATCGTCAACGGAGAAGGAGGAGACGATGGTGAGCGTGAGGAAGAAGGTGAAGGGAATAGAAAAAATTGGTGGCTTAAAAGCATGGAGAGAGGCCGTTCTTAGCCGTTCGATCAAGGGTCAGAAAAGGGGAGTTTTGTTAGAGTGTATACTAAAAGCCTAGCTTTTGTATAAACATTTATTTAGAAATAAAGAATCACAATGGTCAAATATCTACATTTATTTGTTAAATGTAATATGTTCAATTAATTTATATAGTAGACAACATGGTGTGTGGTGTCACACACAGAAGATCATGTTGTCAGTTCTTTATAAATTATAAATAATTGCTTGCGACTAAAATGGAAAGGAACAAACCGTTGAAGTAGTCATAGTGTAATTAAGTATTAGTTTATCTTAACTAATAAATTACACTGGTACACTCTGAGTGTATTGAGTAGGACCATTTTAGGTAAGTTCTTTTTGTACTGACTTTATAAAAGAACTAGACCTTAGTTATTATGGAAGTGTGTGCTCTTAATCCTAATATAATAACAAACACATATATTTAGTATTTATTTCTTTGATTTATCAATGGGTGAGATATAGCTCGATAAATCAATAAGCCCGATAAGTTGGGAAATGATATTACTTATAGCGTGTGTTATTAATTATAGAAGGAAACTATGTCCTAGTAATATAGGTTGAGAATGACCCCAAGAGGAGCTCATAAGGATTGTCATGTTAAACCCTGCAGGTGGATTTAGTCCAACATGACGATAAGGTTGAGTGATACTACTCTTGGACTAAGATATTAATTAAGTGAGTTGTCAGTAACTCATTTAATTAGTGGACATTCATTATCTTAAACACAGGGAGACTAACATACTCATAATAAGAAGGAGCCCAAAATGTAATTTGGGATTGGTGCGGTAGTTCAATAATAGTTCTTTAGTGGAATAAATTATTATTGATGAAATTAAGTTATGTGTTCGGGGCGAACACGGGATGCTTAATTTCATCGAGAGACCAAAACCAATTCCTCCTCTCGGTCCCTATCGTAGCCTCTTGTATATAGAGATTTATACCCACCACATACCCACCTTCTTACCCACTCTTTGGTGGCCGACCAAGCTAGCTTGGAACCCAAGCTAGGGTCGGCCAAGAACCAAAGGTTGAGCCAAGTTGGTGGCCGACCAATGCTTGGAGTCCAAGCATGATGTGGCCGACCACATCATATTAAAAAGGATTTTATTTATAAATTTTTCTTATGTGGATTCCATGGTTTTAAAAGAGAGTTTAAAATTTAAATCTTTCATTTTATAGCTTTCTACAAAAGATTAAGAAAAGATTTGAAATCTTTCTTTATTTATAGATTGAAAGGTAGATTTTAATTTTGAGAAAACTTTCCTTTTTTAACCATGTTCATAATTTAAAAGAGAGTTTAAAAATTAAATATTCTCTTTTATAAGTTTCTACAAAAGATTAAGAAAAGATTTGATATCTTTCCTTATTTGTAGATTGAAAGGAGATTTTAATTTTTAGAGATAACTTTCCTTTTTGGAAATCATCCACATGTTTAAAAGAAAGATTTTAATTTATAAAATTTCCTTTTTATAATCCACCATGAAGGGAAAAATTATTGGAGAAATTTTTATAAATTCCAGAGACAAATTAGGAAGTTTTAATTTTTGTGTTAATTAAAACTCTCCTTGTTTTAGAGATTAGTGGCCGGCCATAATGTTTAATGAGAAGAAAATTATTTTTAATTAAATAAATTTTCCTTTTCATGGAAAAAGAATTAAGGAAGTTTTTATTTAAATTTCCTTATTTGCCAAGACCAAGGATTATAAAAGAGGAGGTAGAGGTGCCTTCATGGCTAACAACTCTATTCTTTTCTTCCTCTCTTTTTCTCCTTGGTGTGGCCGGCCCTAGAGGTTCTCCTTCTCCTCTTCTCTTCTTCTTTAGTGGCTGGTTTTATCCTCTCTTGGAGCTCTTGATGGTGGCCGGTTCTAGCTAGGAGAAGAAGGAGAGAAAGGAGGTTTTGTTTCTTACATCCCTTGGAGCTTGGTGGTGGTGGCCGGACCTCTACTTCTATTGGAGAATTGTGGTGGTCGAATGTTACTTGGAGAAGAAGGTGGCTTAGGTGGATTCTCATCTCGGTAGATCGTTGCCCACACAACATCCGAGATAAGAAGAGGAATACGGTAGAAGATCAAGAGGTTATTTGCTTACAAAGAAAGGTATAACTAGTAATTATTTTCCACATCATACTAGTTTTCTTTGTATAGTTATTTTTGGAAATACCAAACACAAGAGGCATATGATTCTAGAGTTTTCAGATTTGTTTCGAAGTTGTGTTTCTTTTCTTTTATTTTTCGAATTTGTGATTCGATTGTTTTTTTTTTTGGTTAACCTAGAGTTATTTAAGGAAATTAAATATTAGCTTTCTTTAAAAGGCTTTCTCTAGGCGGTGGTGGTTGCTCCCATATCCAAGAAGGCCATGTGCCTCGCCATGCAGTCCTAGAAGCCAATTTTGGAAATTAATATTTAATGAAATTAATAACATAGGTGGATTTGAATCAATAGTATTAAGTTCCGCTTGCAATTCAAATTTAAACCATTAAGAACAGATAATTTAAATTTGGAATCAATGATGTTAAGTTCCGTCTACGATTCCTAATTTAACTTCTAAAGAACACAATAGGTTATTTAAGGAAAGGTTCGATACTTGTATAAAAAATTTTTGTACAGTGGAACCGGTATGATTTTCCTAGGACTAACCAACAATTGGTATCAGAGCTAGGGTTTGCCTTTGTGTGTTTGGTTTTCAAATTAGGTTATGCACATGTCATACATAATTTAGGCAGGATAATAGTAGGATGTGCTAACTTTGTGATTGCAGGCTCCAACTATTATGACTTATAGATGTTGTGTGTGATTGGACCCTTGGACATGTCAAAGGCATTATTTTGTGTGTGCATGATTGTATGTAACTAATATAGCAAGAGCTGTATTAGCCCTAGGATTTTAGAATTTTATTTTCGATCTAGATTACATGTACATTCCCTCGTGGAATATAGGATCGATATATGTAAAATTTTATTTTTGTCACAGATCGAATTCTTGCGAGGCATGGTACTTTTGGAGCACCAGAGGCGCAGCGGAATAAGAAGCAAGATGGATGCGACGACTCGACCCGATGGCGGTGGTTAAAGATGACAGCAGCTAGGGTTGGAGCACACGAAAGACAGTGATGGAAAAAGGTCATAATAGTTGGAAAATAAATTTCCATATTTATTGCTTTTATTTACTGTGATGTGTGTGTATGCATGTGATGTATGCTAGGATAGTTTAAAATTCCTCACTTTAAATAACTAAGTGGGAGAGAGATTTATTTTAATAAATTTCACTGTCTCCATTACTGGTTTGTAAGTGGTGCAACAAGCTTGCGTGTTGGCTCTGAGTGCCTCCCTCCACAACGGATGAGTTTGTTTGCGGATCACTAGATCAAACTTCCTTTATGGATGGTTATAGGAAATTATTTATGATGTGTGTGATCTTCTTCAACTGAAGGGGCACAATTCTATTTAATGGACTAAGTATCAAGTAATGGTATACACTTAGACACATTTAATAGTATCCTCCCCAACGGAGTCACTGCTATTACTTGTGTGACCAAGGGAAACCAACTATTAATTTGTCATAAAACTAGGGTGACAAGATAATAAAATTAATGGGTTAAAACCCCTCTTACAAATGATTGATTTTGTATACGTCCACACTAACATGGCATACAAAATTAACAGTATTTGAGATAATTTTATTTGTCATAAAGTTAGGTTGACAAGATAGTTAATGGATAAAACCCTCCTTTTACAAATGTTGATTTTGTATACTTCCACACTAACGTGGCATGCAAAATTCACGGTGTTTTGAGGTGTTGGTGAATTTAAATAGTATTGTTTGAGGAATCAATATTATTTTAAATTTAGAGTCTTGACCAAATATTTGATCAAAGACAGACCAACTATTAATTTTATTTATCATAGGTTGACAAGATAATAAAAATTAATGGATAAAATCTCCTTTTAGAATTTGTATACGTCCACACTATCATGACATACAAAATTCACGGGGATTTTGAGATGTTGGTCTTGATCAAATATTTTTGTGATTCTTAGGATTTAAAATGTTTGTCAATTCCCTAGTTATTATACTATAGAAAAGACTTAGTAGTCCCAATTATAATGATTGAAAATAGGACTTGGACATTAAGGTAGACTATCCTCTTAGAACTAAGAACAATATAGGTGTATTTTATTCATTAGTTGATACATGTTTGGTGGTATTATCTACCGGTACCTGGTGTGTAGATACGGGAACCACTGATCATTTCTGTAATTTATTGCAGGGTTCCAGGAAATCCGACAACTATATGAAAGGAAAATCACCGTCTACATGGGCACTGCTACAAAAGTAGTAGCTATTGCAGTGGGAGGTGTTTATCCTCCGAGAGGAATAAAATATGGATTTTTAGAAATTGTCTTTACGTACTAAGTTTAGAAAGAACCTGATTTCAGTTTTTAAACTATAAAAGAATAAATATTTTGTCTATTTTGATAACAAACTTGTTATTAAGAAAAATAGAGAAATTATCTATTCTAGTACGTTGGTTGACAATTTATAAATCCAATAACTCCCACGATGCAATAAATGGTAATTAGTAACACATCTTCTAACTTTAAGAGAAAACAACCTTCAGAAATGAACCAATTATATCTTTAGCATCTAAGGCTAGGTTATATTAACTTGAGTAGGATTCATTGGTAGCTAATGAACTTTTGGGTTCATTGGTAGTGGAAATCTTTCCAACCTGTGAGTCTTACTTGAAAGGAAAAATAACCGAGAAGCTTTTAAGTCTAAGGGGTATGGAGCCAAAGATATATTGGAATTGGTTCATTCTGATTTGTGTGGTCCTATGACTATCCAGACAAGAGGTAGTTTCGAATATTTCGTCTATTTTATAGACAACTATTCGAGACATAGATAGATTTACTTGATACACCGCAAGTCTAAGTGCTTTGATTAGTTTAAAGAGTACGAGGCTGATGTGGAGAAATGTCAAAGTAAAAATATCAAGTCACTACGGTGAGATCGTAGTAGCAAGTACCTCTTGGGAGAATTTAGGAGTCACTTATCAGAAGTAGGGATTCAATCTCAACTAACTGCACTTCGTACATTCCAACAGAATGGTGTAGTAGAAAGAAGGTATAAGGCTCTTATGGAATAATTAGATCGAAGATGAGTTATTCAAAAAATTACCAAAATCATTTTAAGGATATATACTGGAAACGGAAGTGAACAAAGTACCTTCTAAGTCAGAACTTTCTTCTCTCATAGAATTGCAGAATGGGCGTAAGCCTAGTCTGAAGCATATTCGGATTTGGGTGGTCTAGCACATGAGAGACACTGATAAGTTGGACATGAGTTCACTTGTTTGTAAGTTATCATAGAAAAACGAAAAGAGGTTTATAGTCCTTAAAATTGGAAGGTCATTGATGGCACCAATGCACGATTTTAGAAAAGGACTATACTATGAACCACAAGCCCATGAGTAAAAATTATTCTTAAGGAAATTAAAGGACACGTCTAACCTAGTACCAACTGTACAAGATGAAATATCACAAGAAACTGCAACACGTATCACAAATGATACACAATTGCAAAAAGTACCTTGTCGTAGTGGGAGGGTTATTAGGCAACCTAAAAGATTCATGTTTTGGGAGAGTCTTTGGACTCGATCCCTAGTGGGCATGAATCTGATCTCTGGACATATGACGAAGCACTCCAAGATAAAGATGCAGCATCTTTGCAAAGAATACAGAATTAGAATATATGTATTCTAATAGAGTCTGGAAGCTTATAAAATCACCAAATTGTGTAAAAGCCATTGGGTGAAAATAAGTCCACAATAGGAAAAGAGGGATAGACAGGAAGGTAGAAACTTTCAAAGCAAGGCTTGATGAAAAAGGAAACTTTTTTACTAGTAGCTATGCTTAAGTCTATCCGGATTTTTTTATCTATGAGATTTAGCAAGTGGATGTCAAGACAACTTTCCATAATGGAAGTCTTGAAGAAAACATCTATATAAAGCAACCAGAAAGGTTCATTGCAAAGAGCAAAGAGCATCTTGTGTGTAAGCTCAATCAGTTTATGGACTGAAGTAAAGCTTCAAGGTCTTGGTACATCCGGTTTAATAAAGTAATCCAGACCTATGGATTTATTTTATAACCGAATGAGTTTTGTGTATACAAGAAGTATGATAGGAAACGTGGTGGTATTTCTTATACTATACGTAGATAACATTTTTGGTGGTTGGAAACAATATCAAAGTGTTGTCAGAAGTAAGGGTATGATTGTCCAAACAATTCGATATGAAGGACTTGGGAGAATGCATATATTCTTGGGATCAAAGGGATCACAAGAAAAGAATATATTTTACTTATCCCAAGCTTCATATATCGAAACAATCCTTGCTCATTTTTAGCATGCAAAACTCCAAGAAAGGTTTCTTACCTTTTCAGCATGGAGTAGCTTTATCTAAAGAGATGTCTCCGAAGACATCAAAGGAGATAGAGGAAATAAAGGTAGTTCCTTATGCTTCGGCTGTCGGAAGCCTAATGTATGCTATGCACGAGATCAGAAATCTGTTTTGCCGAGGGCATAGTTAGCAGATATCTAAGTAACCCTGGACAAGGACATTGGACTGCGGTAAAGCATATATTGAAGTACCTTAGAGGCACTAGAGATTATATGCTAGCTTACAAGGTAGATAATTTGGTCCCTGTGGGTTGCACGGATTTTGACTTTCAATCAGATAGGGACAATAGTAAGTCGACCTTGGGGTTTTGTGTTTACTTTAGGAGGTAAAGCCATAACTATGGAGGAGTGTTAAGCATAGGTGCTTTTCAGACTCCACTATGGAAGTTGAGTATGTGGCAGCCTCAGAGGCAGCCATAGAAGCTGAATGACTCAGTAACCTCAAGATGGACTTAGATATTATTTCTCGTTTGTCCAAAGATTATTACAATTTATTGTAATAATAGTGGTGCAGTAACAAACTCGAAGAAACCATGAGTCTATAAGGCAAGTAAACACAATAGAGCGCAAGTACCACCCAATACGAGGAATCGTATAAACGAGGAGAAGTTGTTGCCGCCTAGATTGCATCAGGTGATGACCTACAGATCCTTTCACTAAGGTCCTTAAGGCAAGAGCTTTTGATGGGCATGTTGAAGGGTTGGGAATCAGATGTATGGCAACATTTATGACAGCATAGTCTTTTAGTATAAGTGGGAGATTGTTAGAGTGTATACTAAAAGCCTAGCTTTTGTATAAACATTTATTTGGAAATAAAGAATCACAATGGTCAAATATCTACATTTATTTGTTAAATGTAATATGTTCAATTAATTTATATAGTAGACAATATGGTGTATGGTGTCACACACAGAAGATCATGTTGTCGGTTCTTTATAAATTATAAACAGTTGCTCGCGACTAAAATGGAAAGGAACAAACCGTTGAAGTAGTCGTAGTGTAATTAAGTATTAGTTTATCTTAACTAATAAATTACACTGATACACTCCGAGTGTATTGAGTAGGACCATTTTAGGTAAGTTCTTTTTGTAATGACTTCATAAAAGAACTAGACCTTAGTTATTATGGAAGTGTGTGCTCTTAATCCTAATATAATAACAAACACATATATTTAGTATTTATTTATTTGATTTATCAATGGGTGAGATTTAGCTAGATAAATCAATAAGCCCGATAAGTTAGGAAATGATATTACTTATAGTGTGTGTTGTTGATTATAGAAGGAAATTGTGTCCTAGTAATCTAGGTTGAGAATGACCCCAAGAGGAGCTCATAAGGATTGTTATGTTAAACCCTGCAGGTGGACTTAGTCCGACATGACGATACGGTTGAGTGGTACTACTCTTGGACTAAGATATTAATTAAGTGAGTTGTCAGTAACTCATTTAATTAGTGGACATTCATTATCTTAAACACAGGGAGACTAACACACTCATAATAAGAAGGAGCCCAAAATATAATTTGGGATTGGTGTGGTAGTTCAATAATAGTTCTTTAGTGGAATAAATTATTATTGATGAAATTAAGTTATGTGTTCGGGGCGAACATGGGATGCTTAATTTCATCGGGAGACCAAAACCAATTCCTCCTCTCGATCCCTATCGTAGCCTCTTGTATATAGAGATTTATACCCACCACATACCCACCTTCTTACCTACTCTTTGGTGGTCGGCCAAGCTAGCTTGGAACCCAAGCTAGGGCCGGCCAAGACCCAAAGGTTGAGCCAAGTTGGTGGCCTGCCAATGCTTGGAGTCCAAGCATGATGTGGCCGGCCACATCATATTAAAAAGGATTTTATTTATAAATTTTTCTTATGTGGATTCCATGGTTTTAAAAGAGAGTTTAAAATTTAAATCTTTCCTTTTATAGCTTTCTACAAAAGATTAAGAAAAGATTTAAAATCTTTCCTTATTTATAGATTGAAAGGTAGATTTTAATTTTGAGAAAACTTTCCTTTTTTAACTATGTTCATGATTTAAAAGAGAGTTTAAAAATTAAATATTCTCTTTTATAAGTTTCTACAAAAGATTAAGAAAAGATTTGATATCTTTCCTTATTTGTAGATTGAAAGGAGATTTTAATTTTTAGAGATAACTTTCCTTTTTGGAAATCACCCACATGTTTAAAAGAAAGATTTTAATTTATAAAATTTCCTTTTTATAATCCACCATGAAGAGAAAAATTATTGGAGAAATTTTTATAAATTTCCGGAGACAAATTAGGAAGTTTTAATTTTTGTGTTAATTAAAACTCTCCTTGTTTTGGAGATTAGTGGCCGACCATAATGTTTAATGAGAAGAAAATTATTTTTAATTAAATAAATTTTCCTTTTCATGGCAAAAGAATTAAGGAAGTTTTTATTTAAATTTCCTTATTTTCCAAGACCAAGGATTATAAAAGAGGGGGTAGAGGTGCCTTCATGGCTAACAATTCTATTCTTTTCTTCCTCTCTTTTTCTCCTTGGTGTGGCTGGCCCTAGAGGTTCTCCTTCTCCTCTTCTCTTCTTCTTTAGTGGCCGGTTTTATCCTCTCTTGGAGCTCTTGATGATGGCCGGTTCTAGCTAGGAGAAGAAGGAGAGAAAGGAGGTTTTGTTTCTTACATCCCTTGGAGCTTGGTGGTGGTGGCCGGACCTCTACTTCTCTTGGAGAATTGTGGTGGCCGAATGTTGCTTGGAGAAGAAGGTGGCTTAGGTGGATTCTCATCTCGGTAGATCATTGCCTACCAAAATTTGGTGTCAACCATATTACATGTCACGTGGTGCATCAAATTAATTAACATTGGAACGTTTCAATACTTAAGATAAGAGATGTAGTATGGAGTCCCAAGTCGTATTTTTCTCCAAGGATAACTAGTGAGTGTGTGCTAATTCTAGAATTGATTCCTTACATCCACGAGATCAATTAAGCTTTTCACCTTCATTCACACTTCAACCGAAATTCATCTACAATCAAAAATAAGATCAAGGAAAGTTCATTCTAATCTAAACATGATCCATTTTTTTCTCATCATATAAGCATCAACTAAGCTCAGATTCTAAAGCGTTATTGCATCCAATAGATCAATTATTATCTCTTAAATTCACAATCACAGTAATCATGAAACTCAAAAGCTCATTACACTTCTAGCAGCCGAACTAGCATCCTATTCCCAATAACAATTAACCTCACCCATCAATCTCAAACAACAAATCTTCAACTCTCACTCTCATTCAACAAAGTTTAATAAAGGATAATAATGAAAGGCTCAAGTCAAACATTTACATTCAAACTCCATTCACATTCACTACAATTCCAATGCTTAGAACAAAAAGTTTCATTGATGCATTAATTAAAACTAACTCTAAATTACATGAACTAAAATAGAGAAATAGAACTAAGAAATAGATTGCAACTATGTTAGTAGCTAACACTATTTTGGATTGCCAAAAATGCAACAAATCTAGAATGCGAATAAGGAACTTGGAAATAGAATTGCAGAAACTTCAAATAACTAAACAGGGGGTTTCAAATAGGAATTCAGAACAAACTTGCAGAAAAGAAAACTCTAATGGAACGAAATTGCAAAGAAAAGAATCAGATCTAAGATTTGAGCGAGTTCATGGATAATTCAAAAGAAAAGATACAGAAAACAAAACCTAATGACATTCCACAATCAAAACCGAAACTAAACCTCTCTTCTCTCTGTTGAAACCACAGATCTGCCTCTGGGAACGCCCTTCCGGCAATCACCGTCTACCTCTGAATCACCAGCACATTCAAGAAAATTCGAAAGCTATAGAGAACGCCCTAATTAGCTTGGATTCACCTGAAATCACCAGCCGCCGAAGAAACAGAGCACTCTTGCTAAATCCGGAGACGCGAGGTGGAAATGAAGATGGATTGATCTCTGGAGAACCGGAAAACACCCCTAAATCCCCCAGAGAGAATGGCAGAAGCTCAGATCGGAGAACGCCCCTAAATCTGGCTTGGATGAAGCTCGCAGACAGCAAGATCACAACCGGAGAACACCCCTAAATCGCTGCTCTGTGCTTCGTCTGCTAGTCGCCGGATCACTAGAGGTTCGCCGGAGATGAAGAGAAGTGAAGATCAGATCTGGAAGTGGAATGGGAGTTGCGCGTCGCTGTGAAGAAGAAGTTGCTACAGTGTGAAATCGTGAACGCCCGAGCCCAAGCTTCACTGTTGCTTCTCACGCAATTTATATCCCTTTCCAATCTAATCGGATGGTCCAGATTGATTTGGGCTGGATCAATGGTTGGATCATCTCGGATCTGCTTCAAAACTTCCGGATCTTCATCAATGGACTAGATTTTCTCCTCATTAGGTCAGATGGACCAGATTCTCAATAGATGAAACAGATCTCTCTGATCTTCAACGAATGGTCCAAATCGATCCAAAGCTTGATCACCTCATTTTGCCCTAGATTTGAGCCCAAGTGTGGTCTGATCTGATCGGGTCCATGACCCTTTTGATGCCTACAAAATCATAATCAAATATTAGCATCAAATACCATGAAAATAGACTAATTTGCAATTAGGTCCAAATTCAAATGCAATTATGAAATATGATGTAATATGTGATATTAAGCTATGAAAAGATTATGAAAAATATGCATTATGAATTAAAACAATATAGCAAAATCATGGTTAACAAATCCCCCACATTTGAACTTTTATCCATCTCGAACAATCTAACTCATCACATTATCCATCCAAATTCTCAAATGAAAGAGTGACAAGCAAAGATTATCAAGAATTAAAATGCTAGATGAGAATGTATAAAGAAAATTGTGAGGAAAGGAATTGGAAAGTATGAAGGGGAACAAAATTGACAAAATCCTCAATTTTCATCACCATCAATGCTATTGTGACTTTGAAAAGAAACTAAGCAAGTTCTAGAGTTTCAATTGCTATGAGTGCATGCCACACAAGAGAAAATAATAGTGTATAGGCTTAAAGTGGTCCTCTCTAGGTAATTTTCATGCAATCAAACTCAATTAATCAAATTGGAATCCACCACCAAATTAACCAATATCATGTAAGAAAGGCATCCAATCATGTTAAATGACCTAAAATTGATGGTCAAATTTAAGAAACGCTTACCATCTTAAAAGTATTACTTAGAAAATTCCCATGAAGAATTTATTCAAAATAAAATGCTATGTATTAAACAAAATGCAAAATATGAAAGCAAAATGCAAGTGTAACATATGAAACTAAGGAAATGCATAAAAAGAATTTATTAACAAAGCATGATTTAAAATACAAAAGAAAACGAAATTAAAACCAACTCCCCTTTAATTCCGGTGGTCGAAGAAGATTGAGAAGAATAGTCCATGCCGGTAGTGGAGTACTTTTGGTTCCACTCAATTCCTTTTTATTCATCATTTTTCCATTGCAAATTCTTTCTGGAGGTCTCAAGCGATTCAGTTCAAGCATCCACTCAGGAAGCTTGTATTCTCCTACACAATCAATAAAGGAAAACCCCTCCCACACGCATGCAGGGTAAGAAAAAGATAGGAGAACATTAGTGTGTATAAAATATATCAATGAATGAATCACATCTAATAAAATCAACAATTGGTACCTCAATTAGATTTTCTAAAAAATCACAAGAAATACTCACCTTGTCATCTTGAATGGTACCTGGAGTGGTGATTGTTACCTCCTTCTCATCAAGATATGACTCAAGCTCTTGTTCTGTTGACTGTACATCCTCATGTGGTGATCCTTGGGTGCTTGGCTCCATAGCACAAGGCCCTACACTTACATCTTCAATTCTTGGTGATTCTTGAGGTAATGCTTCCAGTAAGCACTCCCCTACACTTAAATCATCTTCAAAAACGTGTTCAGAACCTGAATCACTAACAACATCTTCAACAACAAAATCATTAGGATCAGAAATTTGCATAATTACATAATCATCACAAAAAATACTAGAAAAATCATGTGAAGTAATGGGAGTAGGGTCAGGCCTGACAGAATCGCTACTTTCCATCTCTCCACTGGAATTTTATGCTTGCAGCTGATTGATGGATGATGAAATTTGATCTAACTGAATATGTATGTTCTGTATCCTTGAAAATTGCTGCTCTTGATGCTCACTCATTTGTTGCATAATCTCTCTGAGTTTCCATGTTATCTCATCCATCTGAAATTCATTTTGTTGAAAAGGTTGTGGGATAAAATTTGTTGAAACTTCTTAAAACTCATATGAACTCTGGTAAGTTGGATATGGCTCAATAAATGGTCCTTGTGCACTTTCATACTTGAAACATGAATTATCCACCCAATTAGCATTAAAATCATTTGAAAATGACTCATACCTATTTTGTTGATGCATGTTTGGGTAAATTTGATACTCAGGCTGAAAATGATAACTCTCCATTCCACCTCCATAATTCTGAAAATATGAATCCATGCTAAAGAAATCTCCTGTTCTTCACTACAACACTAAAACTCAATGTTAGAAGATTCAAAAGCATAAAGTTTCAAACACATGATAATATGAACAGTAAAAGCACTTAATAATTCAAGAACAAGCCAACATGAAAATTCAAAAGAATAGGCAATCAAATCAATCAAGAAAGATGCTAACAAAATAAAACCAATCAATGATCAATCTAAAATAAACACACATTGCTAGTTACTTCCCCGACAACGATGCCAAAATTTGGTGTTGGCCTTATTACATGTCACATGGCACCCCAAATTGATTAAAATTGAAACTCATGGAAATAAAAGAAAATGTTGTAGTAACGAGTCCCAAGTCGTATTTTTCCAAGGGTAACTAGTAAATTGTGTGTGAATTCTAGAAGTGGTTCCAATCTAAATCGAATTCAACTAGGTTAAGAATAGCATCTCCATTTGACTTGCAATTCAAATTAACTTTATCTAATAAAATCAAGTGCAGATCAAGAAAGATTGACCTCATTTGAACATTATTCTATTCCATCTCATAAAGTCATTAACAATTAAATTGGATTCTCATGTATCAGTTTATCAAATGCATCAATTGATACATCTTCCATTACATTCATAGAAATAAAGCATTCAATTATTCAAATTCACAAAAGCCAATAAATTCAAGAACTAAATACCATTGCAAACCGAAATCAACATCACATTCACCATTATCATCCAATTCAATACTCAACTCACTAACCAAGACTTAAATTCAGAACCTCAATCAAGATTATCAATAGAAGTACACAATGAGAAGAGTAAATGATTCATTCATCAATCATGCACATTAACAGCCACACCAAAATTCAATTAATCAAATAAGGGTTTCTTAAATTCATGAATTCAAACTAACTTGTTCTTGTGGAAATCAAAACATAAAATTCTAAACTAGAAATGGGTTACAACCTAAGTTAGTAGCTAATCACAGATGGAATTGCAAAATTCTTAAGGAAAACAAATGTGCAAGAAAGTTATCTGAAATGAATTTGCAGCAGGAATTTAAACAAAAACCAAACGAAAAGGTAAAGAATCAGATCTGAGGATCTGAGCAATGTGATGAACAATTCAAAGACAAAGATAATGAAAACCTAATCTATAGCATTCCATAAACCCAATCCTTGCGGCAGCTTCTTCACCCTGCTGTCACTACAGAACCACCGCAGAGAACGCCCTTCTGGTAATCGGCCTCGAACCCTGAGCTTCCAACTAATCAAGCCAGGTGATCACTGCCTCAGAGAACACCCATACAGCTCACACTCGGCTGGAGTTTACAATGCACAAGGAAACAACGCTGAGTTCTAAAATTGTGACACCAATCGATTGATCAGATCGATTCCGGAGTTGCTGATGGAATGAGGAAACGGGAGTGTCGTCGGAGCCTCAGAGAACGCCCATACAGCTCTGGTGATGATGGAAATCGCGGATCGGAGAACACCCCTGCATCCGAATTGTGAAATGGACAAAACTCAACTGCACGGACTGGAGAACGCCCCTGCCGCTTCTGTGACCTTGGACAATGATCGCCGGAGCTTAGGAACCGCCACCGGTGAAGATCGCTAACATCTGGATATGGAATTAAGGAATGGGAACTGCGACATCGCAGTGGAGAAGAAGACACCACTGTAGCAGAAAATCGCTACCCGAGCTCGACGAAGACACTATAGCTTCTCAGGTTTTAAACATCTCCCTCTTTGATCGGACGATCCACATGCTTCTGGGCTCAATTAACGGCTGGATGAACTCATATCTGGATCAAAACTTCTGGATCTTCATCAATGGTCCAGATCTACTCTTTATTAGGTCGGAAGGACCAAATTCTCAACGGATGGCTCAGATCTCTCTGATCTTCAACGAACGGTCCATAATGCTCCAAGGTTTGATCGCCTCGTTTAGCCCTTGATTTGAGCCCAAATGTGGTCTGATTTGATCGGGTCCATGACCCTTTTGATGCCTACAAAATAAGAATCAAATATTAGCATCAAATACCATAATTATAAGCTAATTTGTAATTAAGTCCAAATTCAAATGTAATTATGAAATATGATGTAAATGTGAGATTAAGCTATAAAAAGACCATTAAAAATGTGCATTATGAATCAAGATAATATAGCCAAAATCATGGTTATCAGGTCGGACCTCTACTTCTCTTGGAGAATTGTTGTGGCCGAATCTTGCTTGGAGAAGAAGGTGGCTTAGGTGGATTCTCATCTCGGTAGATCGTTACCCACACAACGTCCAGGATAAGAAGAGGAATACGATAGAAGATCAAGAGGTTATTTGCTTACAAAGAAAGGTATAACTAGTAATTATTTTTCGCATCATACTAGTTTTCTTTGTATAGTTATTTTTGGAAATACCAAACACAAGAGACATATGATTCTAGAGTTTTCGGATTTGTTTCGAAGTTGTGTTTCTTTTCTTTTATTTTTCGAATTTGTGATTCGATTGTTCTTTTTGGTTAACCTAGAGTTATTTAAGGAAATTAAATATTAGCTTTCCTTAAAAGGCTTTGTTTAGGCGGTGGTGGTTGCTCCCATATCCAAGAAGGCCATGTGCCTCGCCATGCAGTCCTGGAAGCCAATTTTGGAAATTAATATTTAATGGAATTAATAACATAGGTGGATTTGAATCAATAGTGTTAAGTTCCGCTTGCAATTCAAATCTAAACCATTAAGAACAGATAAGTTAAATTTGGAATCAATGATGTTAAGTTTCGTCTGCGATTCCTAATTTAACTTCTAAAGAACACAATAGGTTATTTAAGGAAAGGTTCGATACTTGTACAAAAAATTTTTGTACAGTGGAACCGGTACGATTTTCCTAGGACTAACCAACAAGTTTATCACAACCATTGGTTTCAAAAAAGGTAGCAGTCGCATCATTCCCAAACCGCCGCCTATCATATCCCGTCTACGGTAGCATGCGGACACGCCACGTGGCATTCTTCTACAGGAAGCATTAATGATAAAGCGGAGAGCATGATTACGGGGCATGACTAAGGATGCCCAGCATTAATAGAGGGAGATTTAATTTGAGTGGCTTTCGAGAAATTAATATGACATCAGCGGTAATTAAGAACCACTACTGTCGGGAGTAGAGCTCAACGGGGAATCAGAAAATTGGCTAAGTGTCTTCGCTTCAACAGCCGTATATGACTATAAAACCGAATGTCTTCACTATCAACAGTTGGAGAACAACTTTAAAATAGAATGTCTTCGCTATCAGCAATCAAACAGTGACTATAAAACCAAATGTCTTCACTTCAGCAGCTGAATGACGGCTGTAAAATCGAAAGTCTTCGCTTTAGAAGTTGAATGACGACTATAAATCCGAATGTCTTCGCTTTAGGAGCCAAACGACGACTATAAAACCAAAGTTCTTCACCATCAATAGCCAGACGGTGGCTTAATACCCAATGCCTTTGCTATTAACTGCCGAATGACGGCTTTAACACCAGACGTCTTCCTCAGCAGCAGCCGAACGACGGCTAAAAAACCCTAGGGAGACATCAACAAAGTCTATGGGCAACTTTGAGTTGTTTGATGCTTGATCGGGTAGAGAGGCTCACGAGCATACTAATGATCTAGTCAATCGGACTTGCAACCTCCTTCGACTAGACTTGAAGGGGAGACTTGTGATCCGGTGATGATATGGGGTCCCACCAAAGGTGGGTTAAAATAAAGAAGATCGACTGATATGGAAGATAAAGTTAAGTGAGGTATCCTAGTTCGCCGAGAGGACCATGGAGTGCTAAACGGACCAAGTATGGCTGAACGGGCCAGTTACTGTTGGTTGGTCCTAGGAAGATCGTACCGGTTACACTGTATAAAAATTTGTACAAGTGTCGAACCTTTCATAAACAACCTATTGTGTTCTTTAGAAATTAAATTAGGAATCACAAACGGAACTTAACATTATTGATTCCAAATTTAACTTATCTGTTCTTAATGGTTTAGATTTGGATCGCAAACGATGCTTAACATTGTTGATTGATCCAAATCCACCTATGTTATAAATTTAATTAAATATTAATTTCCAAAATTGGCTTCCAGTTTAAACATGGCGAGGCACTTGGCCTTCTTAGATATGGGAGCAACCACCACTTCCTAGACAAAACCTTTTAAAGAAATTTAATATTTAATTTCCTTATATAACTCTAGGTTTAACCAAAAGGAACAATCAAATCACAAATTTGAAAAATAAAAAAAGTACAAACTCGAATCACAAATTCGAAACTCTAGAATCATATGCCTCTTGTGTTTGGAATTCATACAAAGAAAAACTAGTATGATGCGGAAAACAATTACTAGTTATACCTTCCTTTGTAAGCAAATAACCTCTTGATCTTCTACCGTATTCCTCTTCTAATCTCAGACGTTGTGTGGACAACGATCTTCCGAGTCGAGAATGTTAGAGTGTATACTAAAAGCCTAGCTTTTGGTATAAACATTTATCTAGAAATAAGAATCACATTGGTTAAATGTCTACATTTATGATAAATGTAGTTGCTCAATTAATTTATATTGTAGATAACATGGTGTGTGGTGTCACATACAGAAGATCATGTTATCAGTTCCTTATAAATTATAAACAGTAGCTCACGACCAAGATGGAAAGGAACAAACCATTGGAAGGTCGTAGTGTAATTAGGTATTAGTTTATCTTAACTATATAATTACACTAGTACACTTAGAGTGTATTGAGTATGACCATTTGAGGTCGTTCTTTTTATATTGACTTTATAAAGGAACAAAGACCTCAGTTATTATGGAAGTGTGTGCTCTTAATCCTAATATAATAACAAGCACATATATTTGATATTTATTTCTTTAATTTATCAATGGGTGAGATTTAGTTCGATAAATCAATAAACCTGATAAGTTGGGAAATGATATCACTTATAGTGTGTGTTGTTGATTATAGAAGGAAATTGTGTCCTAGTGATCTAGGTTGAGAATGTCCCCAAGAGGAGCTCATAAGGATTGTCATGTTAAACCCTGCAGGTGGACTTAGTCCGACATGACGATGAAGTTGGGTGGTACTACTCTTGGAGCTAGATATTAATTAAGCGAGTTGTCAGTAACTTACTTAATTAGTGGACATTTGTTATCTTAAACACAGGGAGACTAACACACTCATAATAAGAAGGAGCCCAAAATGTAATTTGGGATTGGTGCGGTAGTTCAATAATAGTTCTTTAGTAGAATGAATTATTATTGATGAAATTAAGTTGTGTCTGGGGGATGCTTAATTTCATGGAGACCAAAACCAATTCCTCCTCTCTCTCTATCGTAGCCTCTAGTATATAGAGATTTATACCCACCTTCTTACCCATCCAATGGGGCCGCCAAGCTAGCTCGGAACCCAAGCTAGGGCCGCCAAGACCAAGTGGATGAGCCATGGGTGGCCAAAGCTTGGGTCCCAAGCTTAGTGGCCACTAGAATATTAAAAGGATTTTTATTAAAATTATTTCTTATGTGGATATCATTATTTTAAAGAGAGTTTAAAAATTAAAATTTCCTTTTATAGTTTTCTACAAAGATTAAGAGAAGAGATTAATCTCTTTCCTTATTTGTAGTTTAAAAGGATGGTTTTAATTTTGTAAAACTTTCCTTATTTGTAAATCATCTACATGTTTAAAAGAGAGTTTAAAATTTAAAATCTTTCCTTATTTGTTGATTAAAGGAGAATTTTAAATTTTAAGAAAACTTTCCTTTTTAACCATGTTCATGATTTAAAAGAAAGTTTAAAAATTAATAATTCTCTTTTATTAGTTTCTACAAAAGATTGAGAAAGGATTTGATATCTTTCCTTATTTGTAGATTAAAAGAGATTTTAATTTTTAGAGATAACTTTCTTTTTATCCACATGTTTAAAAGAAAGATTTTAATTTATTAAATTTCCTTTTTATAAACCAATCATGAAGGGATTAAATTATTGGAGAAATTTTATAAATTTCTGGAGACAAATTAGGAAGTTTTAATTAATTAAAACTCTCCTTGTTTGTAGCTTTTATGTGGCCGGCCAAATAAAATTGAGAAAGAAAATTATTTTAATTAAATAATTTTTCCTTTTCAATGGAAAAAGAATTAAGGAAATTTTTATTAAATTTTCCTTATTTGCCAGGATCAAGGATTATAAAAGAGGGGGTAGAGGAGGCTTCAAGGCGAACGACTCTATTCTATTTTTCTCCCTCTTTTCCTTGGTGGTGTGGCCGGCCCTATTTCTCTCCTCTCCTCTTGTTGGCCGAAACTTATCTCTTGGTGGAGCTTTTGTTAGTGGCCGGATCAAGGAAGGAGAAGAAGGAGAGAAAGCAAGCCTCATTTCTAGCATCCCTTGGAGCATGGTGGTGGTGGCCGAACCTCTTCATCCTAGAAGATGTTTTGATGGCCGAAACTTGCAAGGAAGAAGAAGGTGATTGGTGGTTTCTCATCTCGGAAGAACGTTGCCCACACAACGTCCGAGGTTAGAAGAGGAATACGGTAGAAGATCAAGAGGTCTTTCTAGAAGGTATAACTAGTAATTTTTCCTTTCCGCATCATGCTAGTTATTTATGGAAATAATACCAGATACAAGAGGCTTACGATTCTAGTATTTCGAATATGTTTTTCGATGATGTGTTCTTTTATTTTATTTTTCCTTGTGATTTGATTATTCTTTTCGGTTAACCTAAAGTTATTTTAGGAAATTAAATATTAGCTTTCCATAAAAGGTTTTGTCTAGTCGATGGTGGTTGCTCCCATATCCAAGAAGGCCATGTGCCTCGCCACGTCAGTACTGGGAACCAATTATGGAAATTAATATTTAATGGAATTAATAACTTAAGGTGATTTGGGTCGAACGTGTTAAGTTCCGCAGGAGATCCAAGTCAAAACCTAAAAGAACAAATAGATTAAGTTTTGGATCAAACGTGTTAAGTTCCGCAGGCGATCCAAAATTTAATTTAAAAGAACACATGGTAGCTAGGAAAAGGTTCAGACCTTTGTACAAAATTTTTGTACAGTGGAACCTCTAGGTTTTCCGAGTAGCAACCAACAGAGAACCACCAAGCTCCTTCTTCTCCAAGCTAGATTTGACCACCACCAATTCTCCAAGAGAAGTAGAGGTCCGGCCACCACCACCAAGCTCCAAGGGATGCAAGAGCAAAGCATCCTTTCTCTCCTTCTTCTAATAACTAGAACCGGCCACCAACAAGTGATCCAAGGGAAGGATAATCCGGCCACTAAAGAAGAAGAGAAAAGGAAGGAATAGGGCCAGCCACACACCAAAGAAAAGAGGAGGAACTATAGAATAGATGTTGTAAGGTGAAGGCACCTCTACCCCCTCTTTTATATTCCTTGGTCTTGGCAAATAAGGAAATTTAATTGTTATTAAAATTTCCTTATATTCCTTGCCTTTGGTTATTAAGGAAAAATTAATTAAATTTTCCTTTTAACCATGCTATGGTCGACCACATCCCCATGCTCCAAATAAAGAAAGTTTTAATTATAAAATTAAAACTTTCTTATTTGTTTCCGGAAATTTTAAAATTAAAATTTCTCTAATAATTTATCCCTTCATGGTTGGTTATAAAATGAAATTTTATAAATTAAAATCTTTTTTTAAAACATGTGGTTGATTTCCAAAAAGGAAAGTTATCTCTAAAATTAAAATTTCCTTTCAATCTACAAATAAGGAAAGATATCTAATCTTTCTCTTAATCTTTTATAGAAGACTATAAAAGGAAATATTTAATTTTAAAACTCTCTTTTTAAATTATGAACATGGTTACAAAAAAGGAAAGTTTTATCAAAATTAAAATCTTCCTCTCAATCTACAAATAAGGAAAGATATCAAATCTTTTCTTAATCATTTGTAGAAGGAAAATTTTAAATTTTAAACTCTCTTTTAAAACCATGGAATCCACATAAGAAAAATTTTAAAATAAAAATCTTTTTATTTTTCTTAGGGCCGGTCACACCATGCTTGGGCTCCAAGCATTGGCCGGCCCCTACTTGGCTCAATCTTTGGGTCTTGGCCGACCCTAGCTTGGGCTCCAAGCTAGCTTGGCCGGCCACCAAAGAGTGGGTAAGAAGGTGGGTATAGGTGGGTATAATTCTTTATATACAAGAGGCTACGATAGAGACCAAGAGGAGGAATTGGCTTTGGTCTCCCAATGAAATTAAGCTTCCCGTGTTCGCCCCGAACACCCAACTTAATTTCATCAATAACAATTCATACAAGTAAAGAATTATTATTGAACTACTGCACCAATCCCAAATTACATTTTGGGTTCCTTCTTATTATGAGTGTGTTAATCTCCTTGTGTTTAAGATGTCGAATGCCCACTAATTAATTGAGTTATTGATAATTCATTTTAATTAATATCTTAGTCCAAGAGTAGTACCACTCAACCTTATCGTCATGTCGGACTAAGTCCACCTGCAGAGTTTAACATGACAATCCTTATGAGCTCCTCTTGGGGACATTATCAACCTAGATTTTTAGGCCACAATTTCCTTCTATAATCAACAACACACACTATAAGTAATATAATTTCCCAACTTATCGGACATTTTGATTTATCGAGCTAAATCTCACCCTTTGATAAGTCAAACAAATAAATACTAAATATATGTATTTGTTATTATATTAGGATTAAGAGCACACACTTCCATAATAACTAAGGTCTTGTTCTTTTATTAAATCAGTACAAAAAGAACTTACCTTAAATGGTCCTACTCAATATACTCAGAGTGTACTAGTTAATTTACTAGTCAAGATAAACTAATACCTAATTACACTATGACTATTCCAACAGTTTGTTCTTTCTATCTTAGTCGTGAGCAACTGTTTATAATTTATAAAGAACTGATAACATGATCTTCTGTGTGTGACACCACACACCATGTTATCTACAATATAAATTAATTGAACAACTATACGTAGCAAATAAATGTAGATATTTGACCAATGTGATTCTTTTATTTCAAAAATAGATGTTTACAAAAAGCTAGGCTTTTAGTATACACTCTAACAGTTACGATCGAGCGGATGGTGATAGCTACATGAACAAGTAAGCCGTGCTCTGTCCAGGCCGGGTACAATGACCCTCCCATAATAAAGAGAAATAAGCATTTGGTCTCATTGACCGGGCTTTGCGTCCGATCTGAGTGGGATAACCGTGGACAATCAGGAAGCAAGGAAAATGATAAGTCAGCAGGTCCTAAGGACATTGCCGAGCGGAGGAAGCCCAGCTGAGCGGATCCTGATCAGCTGCGCATGACCCCATCAAGTATCTTGTTATATCCTTTTGGGAGTTTGTACCCTAACAGCAAGACATGCCAATAGGCAATCGTATGTTAAAAGTTTCCAATCTGTTACATAAGAGGATTGTATGACTGCTTAAGGTATGGTATCAGAGACATTTTTTAACCTATTTCTTCTTAAGACACCTAGGAAGATGTGCCTATGGCTTGAGATGTGTGTACGAGCATCATGTTGACACTATAAAAGGGGTTTCCTAGCTACAGGGAAAGGTATGCGCAATTTCCTCTTCTACATCTACTTGTTGTAGTTCCCATTTCTTTAGATCACCAGACACTGACTTGAGAATCGGGGGGCTAACGTCGGGAATCCCTTTCCCGCCTGACACTGACGTTTGTTGTCTTGCAGAGTTACGTGGAGTCTTCACCACGTCAACTGTATAGTCACATACCCAGCTTGCCATCTTAGTTGATTTTGGACAGGATCAATGACCAAACATCAGGCAGAGAAGTCCTAGTTGTGACTAGGCAAGAAAGTCTTAGTAGGTCGGTTGGACTGAGGGACATGTGTCATGCCCCAAAGGTATACTTGTTCGATGGAACGAACGGTACCCCCTAGTGACAATGTATGATGCACCATGGTATGAGTCCACAACACAGACATAAATACACAGTAGAAGAGAAAATATAGCGACAACAATAAAGAGGGATTTACACAATCCCCACACAAGATAAATTACTACGTGCCGACACGGCTTAACACAACAAATATCACAACTGAAAAAAAATACACTACAAGACTAAAATTCACAAACAAAATTAAATACAAATACAAAGCAACAGAACATAACATGGAAAAATGTGATCTCGAGTGTGATGTGGGACTGACAGCCAGAACCTCTGAGTGATATAACACCTACTCTATCTGCTAACCTGAAAGTCAAAAGAAAATCAAGGGTAGTGAGTACAATAACTCAGTGGGTAGAAAAGATAGTACATGAATAATATACTATCAGAAGATCAAAGGGATGCAGTCTCAGGTGAAGTATTTACTATAACAGTAAGAGAGTCAATATGATCAACCACTAACGAAGAATAACTAACTACATACTCATCTACTAACCTGTTCAACCAAGTGTGACAAATAAATCGGGAGTACATACGTTACATCTCAACCTGTACGAATAAATACATGACCGAGATATAACAAGTATATAATAAGCACTGACTGTAAGAGAATGCTCTACCACGGATGATCCTGTGAGTAGTTAGGGTAAACAAAAAGGCACTGTCTGCAGGCAAACTCGCTACCACGAATGATCTCGTGGGCAGACAGGATAAGTAAACAGTCACTATTTGTGGGTGAACTCTCTACAATAAATGATCTCGTGGGCAAACAGGGTATATACATAGTTGTCTAGCTATGGACTGCACGCAAACTCACTATCACGAATGGTTTCATTGGCAGTCGTATATATCATGATCATTGATAACTCTCTCAACCATGAATGAGAGACAATGGTCGACAGGATATACTAACGATCGCTGACGACTCTTTCAACTACGAATGGGAGACAATGGTCAATATGATATACTAACCATGGATCTAGTAGGATACTCAAAATACTACACTTTGGTATTATCTTACTAGTGTATAGGCATGAGCCTATATAATAAGTAAGGGTCTACTAAGATACTCGATATCTTATACTACGATATAATCCTACTAAAATATAGGCAGAAAATAGACAATCAGGTCCCCAAAATACTAGTCAACTAATCTCATTAAGAGAATACTAGCCATCTAGTATTGATATCTCAATTAATTCCATAGTATCATCACACATATAATAAACAATGAAGTTAGGATCAATTAATCCTAGGGGTTGATCCAAAGAGAAAAACCTAGTGGAATATGCTACCCCTCTACCAGGGAGTGATTTTCATCAAGTATAGGTCAGCACCATCTCACTAATATATATGCTCTCATAAGTATACAACTATACTACATATAATATTAATACCCTGCAGGCTCGAGCCTAAGTATATAACCATACTATTATACAAATGCACGAACATAATCCTACAAGTAGACTATGGTCTATACTATCATGCATATATATAAATCGAATCATGAATAACAACCAAGACTGCATAGCTATCAACAACAGATCAAAGTATAAGGGCAAACAATAAGATATCTAACTCAAGAGCAATATAGAACATATTTAAGATAAGTGAGTAACTGCGACCTAATCAAATATGACAATAAACAATCATGCACTATAATTAAATCTCACAAAAGACAAGCAGAATCTACCCACCTCATTGTAGAATATCTGACCATCTTCAAATCAAAGGGCATGCCTCGAGCTTAAATCCCAATAGTCAGCGCAGTGAAGTTGTTGCTAGCGGTTCACAGCAGCATCAAGTGGTGTCGTGCGACTCCTTAGGCGGCGACAGTGAGCAAGAAGGTGGCTTGTGAGTGGTGCTGGCACACGATGTCGGTGTCAGCCGCTAGCATAGACGGAGGGAGATGCCGATAGTTGGTCGCACAAGTAGTGGCAATGGTAAGCTCATATAGGACACGTGTTGGGGTGGCCCAGCGATCGTCGCACGTAGTGGCAACTGTTGAACATAAGGGCAATCTCGGTGAGGAGGTGGCTCAGCATTGGCGCTCGTGACGACGATGAAGAAATAGGTGATAGTAGCAAGGATTGGGAGAAGATGGCATCGGCTCCGATTGCTCGCGAAGGCAGAGGGTGGCGAGACTTTGAGGCAAAAGCTGCCGATGGTCGGTTGGCGATGGTGAATTGGGGAGAAGAAAGGATCGGGTGGGAGGGAAGAGGGCGGTGGCGATGTCGATTAGGGCACGGGTGGAGCAAGAAATGATTTAAAGAATTTCAACATTTCCTTATTAAAATATGGTTCACAAAAACAAGCTTTCCTCTTACCCATTTATCCCCTAAGATATAAAAAGACTTCTTTAAATCTAAAAAAATTCTAAAAATTCTTAAATATTCAATGAGATTATTTCCTAATTAACTCTCATTATTTAATTAACATTTAATTATCGTATTTAATAGCAGGAAAGTCTTGATGGATCAAGGATCAGATGATATCAAGCAGATAGGCTTGAGGGGGTGGTCCTTCGTTTGAGGGGGGAATTGTTGGGTTGCAATGGTTGTAAACAAAGTCCCACATTGAAATTATATAGAAAGGATCATGGACTTATAAGGGAAAGATATCTTTATTGATATGAGGCCTTTTGGGTAGAGCCCAAAAATAAAACTATAAGGGCTTAGGCTCAAAGTGGACAATATCATATCATTATGGAGATATCTAAAATATTTTGGTCATAACCAAAATGAAACTGGATCTTTATCAACACTTAAGTCAAATTATGACTCTTATAAATAAACCATATAATCATTTGGAATAGCCGATCTTCTTTCCCTTTCAAACCTTCTTAATGCTACTGCTTGTGGTTCATCAACATTGAGTTCATTGTGAATAACATCATAGAGTGTTTGGTCATTCATTTGTTGTTCTTGTAGGTTGTCAAAATGGACAACCATAGGAACAACAACTTGAGAAGAAGTAATGGGCAAAGGTATTTATACCCTAACTTCTTGAATTTCCACATCACGTGGTTTAACACTCCCACTAGTTTCACCATTCTCAATAACCTAACATTCCCATTTTCAACAATTTTTAAAAATGATTAGGACAATAAAATCTATACTCTTTAGACTTTTCTGGATAACCACTAAAAATTCACTAGTTGTTCTTAAATCTAATTTCTTTTCATATGGATTATAAATTCTTACTTCAGTCAAGCAACTCCAAATTTGTAGGTGCCTTAAACTAGGTTTCCTTCCAGTCTATAGTTCAAAAGGAGTTTTTAGAACTGCCTTACTAGGAAACCTGTTTAACAAATATATAGCGATTTTCAAAGTATACATCCACAATGATAAGGGTAAAGGATAATAACTTAGTATGCTCCTAATCAAACCCATTAGAGCATGATTATGTCTTTTTGTAACACTAGTTTATTGTGGTGTCCCAGACATTGTGTATTGAGCACAAACACCATGTTATTCTAAATATTTAGCAAATGGACTAGGACACTGCCCTGAGTTATCATACTTACCATAATATTCACCACCCCTATTAGATCTAATAATCTTCACCTTTTTGTCTAATTATCTCTCAATCTCATTAATAAATACCTCTAAGATATTCACTGATTGAGATTTTTCATTCAATAAATAGACATAGCTATAATGTGAATAATCATCGATAAAGGTCATGAAATATTTGTCTTCACCAAGAGATGAAACATCAAAAGATCCACATATGTCAGTGTGTATAATTTCTAAAAGTCATGTGCTTCTTGTAACTATTTTCTTAATTATGCGTTTTGTAACTATTTCCTTGTACAATCCACACAAATATCAAGATTAGTAAAATCCAAATCATGAAGATTTTCATTCTTTACTAATCTTTGTAATCATTCTTTGGACATATGACCCAAACATTTATGCCATAAGTAAGCTAAGCTTTCATTCACTAGACCACATTTTATTCCAATAACAAATTATTAAGCTTTAATTTATATAAGTCATCACAAAGAACACTAGAACCAATAGAGTGATTATTCTTAAACAAACTAAAATATCTATTTTCAAACTTAAATGAGTGTCCAACTGTATCAAGTTTTGATAAAGAAATTAAATTTCTACTAATAGAAGGAATATAAAGAGTTTGAAAAAGATCTAAATGATATCAGTGTCTAAAATCAAACGATAAGTTCCAATAGCTTTAACATGTGCTTTGACTCTATTTAAAACTTTTCATTGTCAAAAGAAACTTTTCATTTGGCCTTATGGCTTGGATAGTAAGGAATCCTTGTATCGTATTTAAAACATGAGTAGTATAACCAGAATCAATTCACCATGTATTATAAGGAACTTCTATCAAATTTGATTCAAAACATACAAAAGCACAAGTCTTTCATTTTTGGCATTTCTGAAAGTGTCCAGGCTTGTGTCAAAAATAACACTTATTATTCTTTTGTCCCTTCTTTTGATTTTGGAAAGATGGTACATTTAACTTTAAGTATCTGTTATTGTCCTTTGTATTTTTCTTTCCTGGATTCTTTCTGGTATTAGGATGACTTATGAAATTAATTGAGTGAACTCCTTATTTCTTAAGTTTTGCTTCCTCTTGAACAATAATACTTTGCAATTCTATCACATTCTATTTATCTTTTATAGTATTATAATTAATTTGAAATGAATCATAATTAGGAGGCAAGGAGTTTATAATAAACTGTACAAGGAAACTTTCACTAAAATTCATTACCATGGAATTCAATCTTACTATGGTATTCATCATCTAAGTGATATGCTCATGCATGGTACGAGAACCATTAAACTTCATAGTGGTCAACATATTCATTAATGTCCCATAAAGTAATTTATCAACAACTCAGATTGAGACAGATATTCTACAAACTTCATAAATTTCTTAGTATCATCTATTTTAGAGATTATTGGCTTAATGATGTCTGCTACGATTATTCGCATAAACATCAAGCTAAGTCTGTTTGATCTTTCCCTAATCTTATGGAAAGATACTTGTTCAGTGTTGCTAGACCTTCAAGTATGAAGACACTAGAACCTCTTAGACAATTATGTTTCTCCCTCTTGACTTCTCTACTTTTCATAACTTCTTTGATGGAGCAAAGGTCCATATATAAGAGAGAGGGAGGATCATTTTATGACTTTTCATTTACACATTCTTTTACATTCAATTATCTCTTAATGCAATTAGTTTATTCTCATATTACATAAATATGTGAATAATCTTTTTATTTTCTTTTAAATTTATTTACATGAATATGAAGAAAATTGTTTCAGTAAAGTAGAGAAAAATTCTTAATCATAATCCCAATTTTACAAATTGTTTCTTTGTTGACCAATATCTAACTATTAATAATAATTGTGATTATTTAAGCATGTTATAAAATTAAGATATACGAGCAACCGATTAGAAAAATAAATCATATATAGATATTGATAAGTGTAACATAATGATCTAAGGAAAAAAAAAAAGAAGAAGAAATCATGCACAAGCATGATCGCCTGAGTTAATCAAACTAAATGCAGGGATCTTCCTTACAGATCCCTCCTTCATCTCCTTCCTCACTCTAATTGCTTCATTCCACATTCCTTTTCCAGCGTATATGTTGGACAAAAGTACATAATCTCCACAGTGCTCCGACCGTAACTTCCTCAAGCCTGCCACTGCAATCTCAGCCACTTCCACGTCTAATTCCACCCTGCAAGCACTCAGAAGACTCCTCCAAACAATCTCATTCGCTCTGCCCTCCATCGACCTCACCAACTCCAAAGCTTCCCTCACCTTCCCCGCCCTGCTCAGAAGGTCGATCAAGCAACCGTAATGCTCCACTCTGGGAGAAATTCCGAACTCCCTCTGCATGGATCTGAAGTAGCTCAATCCGTCTTCCACCAACCCGGCGTGGCTACAGGCATTCAGAACCGCCACAAATGTAACAGCGTCAGGCCGCACACCAGAGCGCTGCATGAGGTGGAACAATTCAAGGGTCTCTCTGCTGTGCCCGTGAACTGCAAGGGACCTGATCATCGCGCTCCACGCCATGACATCTCTTTTCGGCATTTTGTCGAACACTTGGCGTGCCCCCTCCGTGCAGCCGCATTTGGAGTACATTTCAATCAATGACGTGCCCAGTACCGCATCGAAATAGGGAAATCTTTCTTCCAAGTAGGCGTGGATGTTTTTCCCAGCGTCGAGCATGCCGGCGTGACCGCAGGCAGTCAAGGTAGTGACCAACGTCGGTCCGTCGGGGGTGAGCCCGGCTCTCTGCAATTCATCGAACACCTGCAAGCCCTGCGTGAAGAAGCCGTTGTGGACATACGCGCCTAAAAGAGCATTCCACACGCCGACGTCTCTTACTCGCATTTCGTCGAACACCTGCTTCGCCTGTAGCAGGCAACCACATTTCGCATACATGTCGATAAGGGCCGTACCCAGATTGACCAGTTTTTCAAATTGCAGCGTTCTTTTGCAAACGCGACCATGAATTTGCCTTCCCAAACCCACTTCCTTGACCTGAGAGCAGGCAGAGAGGACACTGATCATGGTGACGTCGGTCGGCGCAACGCAGGCGGACCACATCTCGCGTGACAGCTGCATAGCTTCAACCGGGAGACCGTTTTGAGCGAAGCAACTCAGCATAACATTCCATGCAATGACGTCCTCCTTCGCAGGAACCGCGTCGAACAGCTTCCCGGCGCATCCCACCTCTCCGCACGAAGCGTAGGCGTGCATCAACGAGTTGGTGGCGTGGCCGCCGGACAGATCTGATCCGGCGACCACCATGAGGCCGTGGACGGCTCTCGCGGCCTCGCGCGCCCGCAAGCGAGCGCACGCCTTGAGCGCATAAGCGTAGCTATAACCGTCGGGGCGCAGTGGCGGGGTTCGGAGCATCTGCGCGAACAGGTGGAGGGCATGCAGAGGCTGGGGGCCGAGCGAGAGGGCCCTGATGAGAGTGTTCCAGGTGAAGAGGTTGGGCGTCTGGTGGGAGTGGGAGAAGAGGAGCAAGGCATGGGGAAGGCAGTGTGGAAGGTGGAGCTGGAGTGGGAGTTTAATGGCGAGGATCTCGACGAGCTTGCCCACGAGGAAGGGGTTGGTGTGCAGGCCTAAAGTGACGAGAGGAGCTTGGATTTGTTTCACTTGGCTTAGCGCGGCGCATCGATCCAGGAGGAAAATGTAATGGCTGGGCACAAAGGGAGAGCTGTAGTGTGGGAAGAAGTGCAGCATCATGATAATTTCGGAGGCAAACTCTGCATCGTCCAAATCAGGGAAGCATATAAATAAATTTAACTGCATATGTTCATGGATGGATTGAGTTCAACAACACAAACAAAATTGAAGAAGAAAAAAAGAAGTCAAAATGTAAGATTAGGCGCTTGAGCCGGCTCGTTCTTCGAATGGTTTCCCAACGCCAACGGCGGCGAAGAAGGTAACTCCGGCAGTACTGTAATTCGAGAAGCTCCTGACTGCGGCAGTAAAAATGGAGAAGATGGCTGAGAGGAAAGCCGCCAAGACCAGGTAGTCGCCATGAAATGCCGCGCGCCTAACCAAATGAGGGAGGAACAGGGTGAGGGAGACGATTGAATTTATCGACTGCGGGAGCGATCAAGAATCCGTTGGGAAAATTAATAGAGAATTAATTAGTGACTATTGCATCTTTAATCATTATACTAAAATTAAAATAAAAAACAAGAAATGTTTTATCCAAAGGTAATTATTAATTCGATTGTATGATATCATTTAATTTTCATTTTACTATTTAGTTTATAGTTGAAAGTAATATAAAGAATAATTTCCTCTAGTTTTTTTTTTCCCAAAGAAAAAGACTATAAGGATATCATTAGTAATCATAAAAGTAATTACTTACTTTTTTTAGATATACATTTATTAAATTTTATTTCCTTTTTAATCCGCGTACATACTTCATAATAATCTGTGATTACAAAAGGTGGGTTGGCTAGGTAACGCTTATAAGAAAAGAGATTGTGCTTGGTACTTCAGCCTTGGGAGAAGTTAAGCTTGAAAAATATAATATGTTTGGTAATTTTTTTTTTTAAAAAAAATGGTTCAATATTTTGAGGTGACAGATTTGGTACCACGAAAATTTTTCATCAGCAACTAAAATAAATCTTTCGAATGAGATGGAAGCGCCGTAGTATGTGTTTGGTCTGCTGGTGTGAGCGAGGTTCCTTAGCCTGTGCAATTGCTCTATTGTTGTCACAATAGAGCTCTATAGGATCAGCTATGCTAGGAACCACCCCAAGCTCAGTAATGAATTTGCGGATCCAAACTGCCACCTTTGCTGCTTCTGATGCAGCAATATACTCGACCTTTGTTGTAGAATCAGCAACTGTGTCCTACTTCGAACTCTTCCAGCTCACAGCACCACCATTTAAGCAAAACACGAACCCTGACTGCGATCTATAATCATCCTGGTCAGTTTGGAAGCTGACATCACTGTAACCCTTTACAGCTAGCTCGTCATCGCCTCCATATATCAAGAAATATTTTTTAGTCTTTCTCAAGTACTTAAGAATATTCTTGACCGCTATCCAGTGACCTTCACCTGGATCTGATTGGTATCTGCTCATCATGATCAAAGCATACGAAACATCAGAGTTAGTACATAGCATGACGTACATAATAGATCCTATGGCTGAAGGTTAAGGGATCTTATCCAATCGGTCTCTCTCTGTAACGCCCGAAAATTCTCAAAAGTATTTTAGAAATATTCTGTGATTTTTCTGGAATTTTAGAATATTTTTATGGAATTTTTAGAGTAGCGGAAGTAGCAAAAATAAATAGAAACATAAAATAGCTTAAGCGGGAATTGAACCCGAGATCTATTGGGTCCTATGACTTAAGGTGAACTCTAGTAACCAGGAGAACCTAGCAGGGCCGTGCTGAAAGGAAAGGGAAACAATTTTATTTAAGTTAGAGTTGGGTGAATTAATTCCTTAATATAAATAGGAAATTAAGTGAGGAGTTTTAATTTTTATCGTGACTTACCTCTCTCCCTCACCCTAGTCACGCCGCCCTCTCTTCTCCCGTTCCCCTTCTCGGCGCCCAAGACCAAGAAGCCTAGGTTTCCGTCCCAACGACCATAGGAGCACCTTACGGCGACGACTCTGACACGAGGACGTTTCTCTCCACGAGAAGAACGTGTGGACACAAGAGAATCGTCGAGAAGATCGTCTCCACCGGAAAAACTAGCGACTAGATTCGTAAGAAAACTAGCGCAAGAGGTAAGAAACCCCTCACCTGCAGTATAAGTAGTTCTCGTGTGATTGCATGCTTTAGTTTAGTAGTTTATGAATTTTTGGCACATAGGGTGTACAACAGCGCACGCCAAGTGCTCGATAGTATGTTCAGCACAATTAAAATGCGACTTAGGCATTTTAATAGTTTAACTAAATGCGATAGAAGCATTTAATTAGTATATGCAGTTTTTCTACAGCTTATATGGGACTACGGTCCAATGGGTGGGCTCCCACAGTCGCCTCTAGGTTCAGATAACCTAGCTCTAGGTTCAGATAACCTAGCTCTAGGTTCATATAACCTAGAAATAGCAAGATAAGAGAATTTAGCTATAACCAGTATTTTATTTTAGCAGTGACACTGTACTGGATTAGATATCCATTGGGTTGGGCTCCCACAGTCGTCCCTAGGTTTAAATAACCTAGTAAACCCTACTAAATTCGGGACTTGCAAACCCGGGTCTAGTTAGGGATATGCGCATAACACGTACAGTTGCCGGGCCCATTAGCAGCATGATTATGTATTTTAATCTATTATGATAAATAGTTTTCAAAACTCACAAATCAGTTGTGTATACAGTTTAAATTCAGTTTTAGCTTAGTTTTAGTTTAGCTCAGTTCATGCTTCAGCTTAGTTCTTCTTTATTGATACACGTGATAGTTCCATGATCAGTTTTGGTTTCCATGTTGTATGATACCATGCCATGTTCTCATCTGTTTAGCATATATTTCAAATAGCATGTTTTCAAAGCATAAGTTGCATCGTACGCATGTTTTGTGAGGTAGATGATTTCTTACTAAGCGAAAGCTTACAGATACTCTTTTCCTTATACTGCAGATAAAGGTAAAGGAAAGATGGACTAGCGGAGGATGGAGGGCAATGCGATGAAGATGTATGTGGAAGGAACCTGGAATAAAGATCTTGGAGAAATTAGCAAACTAAGACTTTAGTTTTATATAGTGTTGTTTTCCGTATTTCTAGCTATTTTAATGCCTTGAATCGTGAACGACTTGCTTAGATTGTT
The DNA here is from genome assembly GCF_018446385.1 of Zingiber officinale. Classification (NCBI taxonomy): domain Eukaryota; kingdom Viridiplantae; phylum Streptophyta; class Magnoliopsida; order Zingiberales; family Zingiberaceae; genus Zingiber; species Zingiber officinale. Next base: position 82,377,714 of record NC_056006.1, read on the forward strand.
AGTACTTATGCTCATATTCCTAGTTATGTGTTATTGGTATGTTTCCAGCTATTATAGAACTCTTGTAGGTGAGTTTGGCATGAAACAGTGTTGAAATCAGAGTTTTGCTGCGAAATTAGAAACCCCAATCGATCAGCGGATCGATTGGGGGCCCTCAATCGATCAGCGGATCGATTGGGGGCCCTCAATCGATCAGCGGATCGATTGGGAGCCTGGTTCCACGAACAGTAAGTTTCTGGATCGATCAGCCAATCGATCCAGTCGCATTCTGTCGCAAATAGAGAGTTCAGGGATCGATCGTTCGATCAATCGGGAAATCGCTCCCGCGAACAGAGAGCTCTGGAATCGATCACTGGATCGATTGACTAAGTTGGATCGATCAGCCAATCGATCCATTAATTCTTCCGTGTACAGTAGCACGCTGAATCGATCAGTGGATCAATCAACCAGTCTGGATCGATCAGCCGATCGATCCAGAGTTTTTCCCTAATACAGTAACGAGCTGAATTGATCCGTGGATCGATCGGAGGGCTGATATCAACTGTAAACACTTCAGTTCAGCTCTTGAGGATAGCTGAAGCTAAGAGCATCTCCTCTAGCATAGTTACTACAATTCAAGATGTAGTTCAGACATGAATTCTAGATTTCATAGCGATTATCAGAAGAATTTACATTAGCTTAGCAAAATTTTAAATTCTTTCAGTTTTCCGTACAGTGTAGTTTAGCATAATGTGACGGTCCGACCTCGCAGCCTAGGGTTGTAGGAGGCGGGTCGTTACACTCTCCTCTCTAGAAGAGGGACCTTGAGTCTTCGAAAGACTCATACCATGTGACATTGGCAGAAATCCTTTCTTAGAATTCTGCATGACAAACTGTAGTAATACCTTGTCAATATATGTACTCTGACTTAAGCCAAGCAATCTCTTAGATTTATCTCTATAGATCTTTATGCCTAGTATACGGGCTGCTTCACCTAAGTCCTTCATTGAGAAACAATTCCCTAGCCAAGTCTTTACAGACTGTAATAAAGGGATGTCATTCCCAATGAGTAGTATGTCATCCACATACAATACAAGAAAGACAACTGTGCTCCCAACAACCTTCTTGTAGACACAGGGTTTATCTTCATTCTTGATGAAATCAAACTGTCTGATTGCATCATCGAATCGAAGATTCCAGTTCCGAGAAGCTTGCTTTAGTCCATAAATGGACTTATGCAGCTTGCATACTCTGCCAGTATGATGTGGATCTACAAAACCCTCAGGTTGTGTCATGAACACATCCTCGAGCAAGTTTACATTCAGAAATGCGATTTTGCTACCCATCTGCCAGATCTCATAATCGTGGTATGCTGCAATAGCAAGCATGATCCGAATGGACTTAAACATCGCTACTGGAGAAAAAGTTTCATCATAGTCAATACCATGAATTTGCTTGAAACCTTTAGCTACCAGACAACCCTTATATATAAGTCCATCCATGTCAGTCTTTCTCTTAAAGACCCACTTACACCGAATGGGTTTGATCTCTTCAGGTGGATCAACCAAAGTCCATACTTGGTTGGTGTACATGGATTCCATCTCGGATCTCATGGCCTCTAGCCATTTCTCAGAATCTGGGCTCATTACAGCTTCTTGATAGGAGGTAGGCTCATTCTCAATGAGCATAACGTCATCATGGTCAGACAAGAGAAATGCGTATCTCTTAGGCTGACGACGTACCCTATCAGACCTGTGAAGAGGTAGGTCTACTTGAACTGGTTGTTGTTCCTCAACTCCTTGTGGAACAATCTCATCATTCACAACACTTTGTGGTTCCAGTTCAACTTCCATCAAGGCTTCAGTGCCATGATCCATATCCTGAACTTCTTCAAGATTGAACGTACTCCCGCTAGTTTTTTCTAGAAACAAAATCCCTTTCTAGAAATATCCCAGTCTTAGCCACAACTACTTTGTGTTGACTGGGAATGTAGAAGTAATATCCCTTCATTTCCTTGGGATATCCTATAAAATAGCACTTATCAGATTTAAGTCCCAATTTGTTCGAGACTTGTCGTCGAACGTAAGCCTCACAACCCCAAATCCTCAAAAAAGACACCTGGGCATCTCTCCCAGTCCATATCTTATATGGTGTCTTTATCACCGCCTTGGATGGAACACGGTTAAGTATGAAGGATGCTGTGTCTAGAGCATAGTCCCAAAGAGATATAGGAAGATCTGTGTGACTCATCATAGATCGCACCATATCTAATAGGGTATGATTTCTCTTTTCAGATACACCATTCCATTGTGGTGTTCCAGGAGGAGTGAGTTGAGATAGAATCTCACACTCAATTAGATAATCACGAAACTCATGGCTAAGGTATTCACCATCTCGATCTGATCGAAGTATCTTAATACTTTTGCCAAGCTAGTTTTGTACTTCATTCTTGAATGCTTTGAACTTTTCAAAGGATTCAGACTTATGTGTCATCAAATACACATAACCATATCTACTGAAGTCATCAATAAATGTAATGAAGTACCTATAACCACCTCTGGCAGTGACATTGAAAGGGCCACATACATCACTATGTATAAGTCCTAGCAAGTCAGTCGCTCTCTCACTGTGTCCACTAAAGGGAGTCTTGGTCATCTTGCCCAGTAGGCATGACTCGCATGACTCATATGATTCAAAATCAAATGAGTTCAGCAAACCATCTTTATGGAGCTGGGATAAGCATTTGTCATTTATATGACCTAAGCGACAATGCCAAAGATAGGTTTGGTTAATTTCATTTGACTTGAACCTTTTGGTACTTATATTATAGATGGGGTTCTCTAAGTCTAGAATGTAGAGTCCGTTCATCAGAGGTGCACTACAATAGAACATATCATTTAAATAGACGGAACAACATTTGTTCTTTATTATAAACGAAAAACTTTTCTTGTCTAAACAAGAAACTGAAATGATGTTCTTGGTAAGAGCAGGCACATAACAACATTCATCTAATTCTAGTACAAACCCAGAGGGCAGAGATAGATAGTAAGTCCCTACAACAACAGCAGCAACCCGTGCTCCATTGCCTACTCGTAGGTCCACCTCACCCTTTGTCAATGCCCTGTTATTTCTCAGCATCTGCACATTAGTACAAATGTGAGAAACACATCCGGTATCCAATACCCATGATGCAGAAATAGATAGATTGACCTCTATAACATATATACCTGAAGTAGAAGTCTCACTTCTTTTCTTCTTGAGATTTTCCAGATATACTTTGCAGTTCCTCTTCCAGTACCCGGTCTGACCGCAGTGAAAGCAGGTAGCATCCTTGGCAACCCCTCCTTTAGGTTTCAGTGTCTTGCCTTTGCCCTTGGCTTGGGACTTTCCCTTACCTTTAGGCTTGCCCTTGCCTTTATGCTTTTGCACCATTAAAATGGAGTTGGGCTTTACCTTCTTAAGGTTTAGCTCAGCAGTTCTCAACATGCTTAGCAACTCGGGCAGTGGCTTGTCAATTTCGTTCATGTTGTAATTCATGACAAATTGACTGTAGCTCTCTGGCAAGGATTGCAAGATCAAGTCTGTGGCCAGCTCTTGGACAAGTGGAAATCCCAACCTCTGTAGGTTTTCTATGTACCCAATCATCTTGAGCACATATGGACCTATGGGAGTCCCATCTTGCATCTTGCACTGAAACAGTGCCTTGGAGATCTCGAATCTCTCGTGTCTTGCTTGTCCTTGATATAGTTGACAAAGATGTTCAACCATATCATAAGCTGACATCAACTCATGTTGCTTCTGAAGCTCAGAGTTCATGTTTGCGAGCATGAGGCATGACACATCTAATGCATCATCTTGATGCTTCTTGTAAGCATCTCGGTCAGCTCGCGTGGCAGTGGCAGGAGGTGCCTTCGGAATGGGATGCTCCAGGACGTACAGTTTTCTCTCTTGAGTGAGAACAATTCTCAGATTCCTGTACCAGTCCAGGAAATTAGCTCCATTGAGCTTGTCCTTGTCAAGGATAGAACACAGGGAGAAGGTGTTCGTGTTTGTCGACATGGCAATCTACAACAGAAATAATGCAGAAAATAAATATCATCTTCCAAATAGCATTTAATTAGGCCTTTAATTAAATGATGCTCCCACTGAATTATAAAACCTTTTGTAGAATCAACTCATGGATGTGGTCAAACCACACTTACTAGATTCTTCCAACTAGCTATAATTCTTGTGGGACAAGATCCACATCATACTACGCCTTGAGTTAGCTTTGGCTAAATCGCCTAAGACTTAGTATGATTGGTAGGTAACTAATTATCAATTATATCTCTATGCAACTCTTGTTTATAGGATCAAGATCCTCACTTATATTAAAACTTGAGTTAGCTTTGGATAAATCACCCAAAATTTAATATAAATGTGATTTTGTCCTATCTTCCAACCATTGAAAAATGCCTATAGTTATGCCCAATCCAATTGTGTTAACTAGTTATACTCAATCTAATTAAGTTTGTACTCTCCCAAGCTTTGATAGGCGGGACCAAGATTGTCCCTCCGCACCCTACCAAGATAATATGCGTTGCTCTACTTTGGCAGATTCAACAACAATAAAATGATTGAGGTAGTGATGGGTATCAGAACTTGGTAGGCATTTCGAGTTAATTTGATTAAGATCTAATCTAATCGTTAATGTGTATCATATACGCATCAAGACACTAATTATCCTACACTAGCATGCATCACATACACATAAGCAATGAATAATTAAATTTTGATTAGGTCATGGCCCTACTACAATCTTCTCAAGCCAATGAGAAGATCGGACGGTCAACCTAGGGTCAACAGCTTCTTCAAGCTCCTCCCTTTGACCGCCATGTGTTGCTCGCACCCTCCTCGTCGTTCCTTCTCGAGTGGACCTTCCACCGCTCCATTTTTGTACATTACAAATATGAAACTCGAGTTACATTTGAGTCTAAAACTATTTTACAACAAGAATATAAAAGGAGAGGTACGATGCGCAGGTCGCATATAACAAATACAACATGCACAACACACAAAAACGACACGTAGGTCATATTATGAATTACAACACACTTTGTCCTATCAAATTGGATTTTTGGGCCATGACCATCACAAAAGCATACATAATTCTAAATTATGTATTTTACATAAATTTCTGTAATTTTACTACTATTTTTATAATTTTATGAGTTATAATTTCTCGGCGGTCCCGTTTAGTGATTTTCGGGCGCGATTGCGGGACAATACCCCTTGCGGGGTTAGGGGCAGCTCCTCTTCTCGTGAAATGAGTATCACGAGTGTCCTACTACGATCTAACAGTGCCTTAAGCTGCTGTCCCTAAACAATTTGGACGAGAACTTGTCGTTTCAGAAAATTTTTCTCGATAGTCGAAGCCTACAAGTGTCCTAGCACTCGTTGCTTCGCCTCTATGAGAAAAATACTCATAAAAACCATAAAAATCGTAAACTTACAGAAACTTACATATCTGTAATTTCTCATAAAAATTAAAATAAAAACAAGTACATGCTTCGCACGTGGCTCTAATACCATTATTAGAACTTTCGAGCCGCAAAAACCGCTTTTTGCGTTGCGGAAACCCCGAAGTTCTTAGCCATTGGATCCGTGCGAAGATAAAATTTTTCATGTACTTAGTTTTTCTACTCTAGATCTACTTTAGATCTACATGTCAAGGGATATATACCTTTGAAGCGAAGCCCTTCGCAAATCCCGCTCGTTCAAGGTTCTTCGGATCTCAAGTGTGTTCAAGCGGACACACCTCTAGAAGTATCCACACGAACAAGAGATGGAGAGAACAAACTAAGAGTGTGCTAGCACCCTTAGAAGTCACGGCAAGGATGAGAGGGAGAGGGAAGAAGAGAGGAGGAGGAAGATCACTTGAATGAGCACACCAAAAATTATTCACACACTTGTAACTCCTCTCCTCTTTAAGTGGCCTGCCACTCATGGAAGACCAAGAGTCATGACTCTTAGTTTTCCTCATGAGGTGGCACACACTTGAGCTAGCTTTGATGATGTGGAACACCATCATTGGCCGGCCATATGCCATGTCACAAATGAGGTGGCAAATGGTCAAGTCAAACTTGACCCTTCATCTTCCCTCGTAAGTCAAGTCAAACTTGACCTCTTATCTCCCATGGTTGAACAAATCCAACCTTTGATTCAAGTCAATTTTGATTTAATTAATCTCTATTCATTGAATTAAATTGACTCAATGAATCATAATCTAAATTAGACTCATTGGACACATGAATCAAATTGAGTCCAACTCAATTAGTTTAATTTGGATTACTCTTAATCCAATTTGGTTCATCACATGAACCTAATCCTCTAGGTTCATCAAATGAACCTAATCTCCATCTAATTGCCCTTTGTGTGTGACCCTATAGGTTCTTGTAACGTTGATAATGTTCCTAAACCCATTTAGAAACATAAGTAATGAGCGGTATCTAGCAACACATCCCAAGTTACAAGAATGTTGAGATCCAACATCACCTTGTGACTACTAATTGTGACTCTCACAATATATGACAATGTCCTTCTATCCTTGACAACTAGATTGATCAATTGAGGCATAGACCATGTCATCCTCTAATTAATCTATATCTTGAACTCCAAGCAGACTCACCCTAATCAAATGAGCTCAATATCTCATATTGACTCACTTGGGCATGACCATGCACTTAGTGGTCTCACTCTATCAAGAATCATGATGTCTCTCCCGTCATATAGGAGGGATAGATCCCATCTACATCACTCACATCCCTCCGCATAATTTGTTACATACCCAGTAATCATCTTTATAGTCCACCCAATTATGGGTGATGTTTGACGAAGCCAAAGTATGCAACTCCTTATGTAGGGAACTATGGTGACTTCAGGTCCAAGGACTAATAGTTATACTAATAGTCACATGAGAAAATATATGACACTCATATAATGATCCATGATACTTTCTCATGGTGGGTCATTCAGTATACATTCTCCATGTTGGTTAGTCCTAGAAAACGTACCGGTTCTACTGTACAAAAATTTTGTACAAGTGTCGAACATTTCCTTAAATAACCTATTGTGTTCTTTAGAAGTTAAATTAGGAATCGTAGATGGAACTTAACATCATTGATTCCAAATTTAACTTATCTGTTCTTAATGGTTTAGATTTGAATCGCAAGCGGAACTTAACACTATTGATTCAAATCCACCTATGTTATTAATTCCATTAAATATTAATTTCCAAAATTGGCTTCCAGGACTGCATGGCGAGGCACATGGCTTTCTTGGATATGGGAATAACCACCACCGCCTAGACAAAGCCTTTTAAGGAAAGCTAATATTTAATTTCCTTAAATAACTCTAGGTTAACCAAAAAGAACAATCGAATCACAAATTCGAAAAACAAAGAAAACACAAACTCGAAAAATAAATTTGAAAAAATAGATCTAATGCCTCTTGTGTTTGGAATTCATACAAAAAGAAATAACTAGCATGATGCGAAAAATAATTTCTAATTATACCTTCTCTTTGTATGCTAATGACCTCGAGATCTTTTGTCGTATTCCTCGCCTCACCTTGGACGTCGTGTGGCCGACGATCCTCCAATATGAACACCACCCAAAGAGCTTTCTTCTTCCTCTAAAATCTGGCCACCACCACCAATTTAGGAACCAAAGAGAGCAAGGGAAAGGGAAGGGAAGAGATCCGGCCATCATGAGAGAGCACAAGCAAGAGACTAGAATTAGATGCCTCCTCCTCCTTATTCTTCTTCTTCTTCTTCTTCTTCTCCTTCTCCTCCTTCTTGTATCCGACCACTTAAAGAAACCACAAGCAATATGTGGCCAGCCCTAGCATGATAAAGAGCTAGGGGCCGACCCTAAGGAGGAGACTAGAGAGAAGAAAGAAAAAGAATTCATTAACCCATGAAGCCTCTCCTCCCCTTCTTTTATAATACTTGCCCAAGGCAAATAAGGAAAAACTTTTTACAAAAATTAAAATCTTTCTCATGTTTTTCCTTTTCCCTTTTTATTTTTCCTTTTCTTTCCTCTTGATTGAATCAATCACCAATCATAGATTAGTTTTAATTTGATTGGATGATGGTTTAATCCTATTGGCTGACCCCTTGCTTGGGCACCAAGCAAGGGTGGCCGACCCCTATAAGGAAAGAAAAAATATCTTTTGTAAAAATTTTATAAACTCTTATAAAATTTTACAAGCTCTCTTTTAATTTTCTAAAGTGGATGTTAAAAAGGAAAGTTTTAAAAATTAAAACCATGTTTTAAAATTTAAAACTTCTCTTCTAAAAATTTCCTTTTTTTAACAAGTTTTCAAAATTTTAAATTTTAAAACTTCTCTTCCTTTTTCTAAAACCATGAGAATGGTTATAAAAGGAAAGTTTTAAAACTTTTAAATTTTCTTTTAAAACATGTGGCCTAATTCAAATAAGGAAAGTTTTTAAATTTTAAATCTCTCTTTTAAAACTTGTAGTTTTCTACAAAGAGAAGATTTTAAAAATTCAAAACACCCCTTCCTATTTGAAATATTGTAGTCGACCCTTCCTATGCTTGGACACCAAGCATAGGGCCGACCCTCTTGAGAGGAGATGTGGCCGGCCATTGCTTGGTCACCAAGCAATGGACCGTTCCCCTTCTTGGACACCAAGATGGGTCTTTCTTTGGATGAACTTGAGGGTTTAATGAGGCTAAGACAGGGACCTAGAGGAGAAATTGGTTTTGACCTTCCGATGAGCTTGAGTATCCTGTGTTCGTCCCGAACACACAACTCAAGTTCATCGATAATAACTCATTCCACTAGAGAGTTATTATCGCACTACCGCACCAATCCCAAATTACATTATGGGCTCCTTCTTATCATGAGTGTGTTAATCTCCCTGTGTTTAAGATTATGAATGTCCACTAATTAAGTAATTTACTGACAGCTTACTTAATTAATATCTAGCTCCAAGAGTAGTACTACTCAACTTCATTATCATGTCGGACTAAGTCCACCTGCAGGGTTTAACATGACAATCCTTATGAGCTCCTCTTAGGGACATTCTCAACCTAGATAACTAGGACACAGATTCCTTTTATAATCAACAACACACACTATAAGTAATATCATTTCCCAACTTATCGGGCTTATTGACTTATCGAGTTAAATCTCACTCATTGATAAGTCAAAGAAATAAATATTAAATATATGTGTTTGTTATTATATTAGGATTAAGAGCACACACTTCCATAACAATTAAGGTGTAGTTCTTTTATAAAGTCAGTACAAAAAGAACTTACCTAAAATGGTCCTACTCAATACACTTGGAGTGTATCAGTGTAATTTATTAGTTAAGATAAACTAATACTTAATTAAACTACGACCACTTCAATGGTTTGTTCCTTTCCATCTTAGTCACGAGCAACTGTTTATAATTTATAAAGAACCGACAACATGATCTTCTGTGTGTGACACCACACACCATGTTGTCTACTATATAAATTAATTGAACAAATTACATTTAACAAATAAATGTAGATATTGACCACTGTGATTCTTTATTTCTAAATAAATGTTTATACAAAAGCTAGGCTTTTAGTATACACTCTAACACTCCAATGCATACCCATGTGTCCACTTGATATCTCTATATCCATGACTTGTGAATCAAGTCATCAAGTTGACCTGCATGCTAGTCTCAGTGCATTAACATTGTCCCTGAATGTTAATACTTGACTAGGAATGATTAAGAGTAGTATTCTCTATATCATCTCACTATCGATTCAACCAATTGATTGATATAGATAAGAACCTTCTACTCAAGGATGATATTATACTTAGTTATTTGGCACAAATACAAGTAAGTATAATAACTATAAAGAAATGACTTTATAAACATATAGGAATATAATACATCAAGTCCATACAACAATCATCATATGATTGGTTCTAGGGCTCTAACTAACACGTGGACCCTTGGATTAGTCATCTCAAGAAGGTGGATATCAAGTAAACCAAGGTATTGTGCATGTGGAGTCAAGTTTGAGCAAAGTTTCCATTGTGCATTCAATGATTAGCACAAAGCAACAATGAGAAGCAATCGAAGCTATTGACCATCCCCCTCTAGCTCTCACGAGTCTTAATAAGTGGTTTCAGAGCGAGGTCGTTTTTCATCAGACTAATTGTGTGAAGAAGCACGAGCTAGAGGAAGAATACAAAATTTAGATTTTGAGCCCTAAATTCTAGCAACTTAAGGATTTATCATCAAAGGAGCTCAAACTTCAAAATGGAACCTCAGGAGGGATTTGGATATGATATTCAGGCACCTCCAGCTTTCGGATTGGGAGAATTCGACCAATAAAAGGCTAGAGTTGAAAACTTTTTCATGATGAATATAGAGCAATAGTTTGTTCTAATGAAGAGATTTGAAGACCCAACGGATAATAATGAAAAACTCCTTAAGAAGAAGAAGTGGACCAAGGAGCAACTCCAAAAATATGAAATAAATGACAAGATAACTAAAATTTTGATTAATTTAATTCCTAATGATATATTATGCAAGATAAGTAATTACAAGGATGCAAGTGAGTTATGAAGTAAATTAGCCAAGCTCCATGAAGATTCACCCTCAATGCAAAATAACAAAAAATTCAAAGAGAGAGACTAATTTGGATCAAGAATAAGAGGATTCAGAAGTTGAGAGGTGCTCAACATCCAAGGAAGAAATTGAAGAAGCATTCACCTCAAGGATTAAGGAGGAGAGCTCATTGATACCGAAATGAATATATAGACGTCTCTACTTCTAGAACCAATGAAGAAGGATCATGTGCCACCATACGAGTAAAGAAGGTATAATAGTTTCAATTCATAGAGATAAAAATAATATAATATATTTTAAATGTAAGGAAAAAAGGGCATAATAAGATCAAGTGGTCAAAATTAGTCAAGAAGAAGATTAGTAACACCTAAGACCAAGGAGAAGCTAAAAGAAGGTAGCTCCTTGATACGTAAAGGTAAAGAGCACATTATGTGCTTCTTGTACAATCACAAAGGGCATTATCAAAATCAATGTCCAAATAGGAGACTTTCAAGTAAAAGGAAAGGAGAAAGCTCAAATCAAGGGGAGCTCCTATGAGCAAACCCAATGTATCATTTAATAATATAATTCCTTTGAGCATTGATAAAAAGCATGTTGGAAATAGATTTTATTATCTTAATACTCGCTATTATGAAAATAGGAAGCATGATATTTTTAAGAAAAATTATAAATCATATCATTTTAGAAAAACCTTACCTAAGGATATGAAGATAGAAAATAATTTAGGTAAGAACCCTAAGCAAGTTAGATATATGCCTAAAAATAACAATGTTCAAGGCAATAATGAAAAATCAAAGTTTGAGGCTTTAAGGATTCAAAATTAATTTTTGAGATCAAGACTTGAAAATTTTGAGAAGACCCTAAAGAAAATGACAAATAGTGTCAAAGGGTCTAAAAAACAAAAACTAGGCTTAGATAGACAAGAGTCATCTAAGGCCAAGAAAGGTTTGGAATACAAACCTAAGTCTAAGGAAAATATGATCTCATACCATAGAGTTTTATATAGTTATGAAACTAATTCTAAGTCAAAGAGACAAGTCAAGGTTACAAGAGAGGCTACCCTGAGAGTTGACTTTGAAAAAACTATTATAACTAAGACTTCTAAGAAGTTTAGAAAAGTCATTAGGAAGATATATAGGGAAGTTATCCATAATGAGTTCCTAGTATACTCAAAGAGCACCAATAGGTATTGAGTTTCTAAGAGTATATCTCTTCACACTAAATGAGTTTAAAGTATGTCAACTCTAATTAAACGGGTAGGTAACCCAATCATGGTAAATAGATATTTTAAAGGTATTATGATATCTTGAAAAAAAAAATTCAATTTTTACTCTTGATGAGTTTAAAGAGTTGCCAATTAAATTTGAGGTATTGAGATTAATCAAATTGATAACATAGGATAGAATTCAAAAGTGTGTCAAGTTAGGGTGTTGGCACATTCGAAGGAGATAGGGTCGTCTATGTCAAACCATCATTTTGGCATAGTAATTAGTTATTGAAACTTAGATAGAAAATCTAAGTATTCACTTTGTGATATAATTATTTTACTTGTGTACCCTATCACATATCGTGACATCACTATATACACAAATATTTTATCTTGATATGATATTTAATACATATCATATCATACATGCATCATGGTTATGATATTTTTCTTTTGAAAATATGCATTATATATATGTTATGTTCATTAACATGCATATTTCAATTCTTTGAAATTAAGAACAAAGACATTAGCTAACATCCTAAGCAGGATGATCAAATTTAAAATGCCTAGTTAGAAATTGATGATCCCATAGTTTAGGAAAACCTATTTTACATTTCATAAAGACCATAAAGGGACTTATATGTGTATTGAGATACATTAGATACAAGTGAGATATTAGAAGGATGAATAAAGCTCAAGATATTGATTTAGTGCATTTATTTGAGTCTTAGTTTCATCAAAACAAATAAAGTTTATGAAGTCCAATCACGGGGAAAGCAAATATGCATTTAACTTAAAGATCGTGGTTAGAAATTATTTTTAAAATAATTTTAGAAATATTTTAAAAAACCTTGGTGAAATTTATTTGTTGATAGAAATCATTATCGATTAGTTAGATACAAAATTAGAGTGAAATATTGAAATTTTCAATGGTTTCTAATTTTATATCATTCTTTGAAAATGAGATATATTTTCATAGAAACTATTTTTCTATAATAGTATGCGACATAAGTAATGTCTACATGAAATTTGTGATTTTTCAAAAATTGTAGAATTACTTATCAATTTATAAATTTTGGTTTGAAGTTGAATTTGAAAACTTAGATATGCCAATCGATTGGGTACTATTATCAATTGATTGGAAACTAACGCCAATTGATTAACACGAGCTAGAATCGATTAGTAACTGATTTCAATTGATTGATAGCTAATATATTTGCTTGAAATAGTTGTATTTCAGTTGGTTAAACCTGTTGGATCGAGAAATGCTAGAGGGGGGGGGGGTGAATAGCGCTCGTGGCTATTTCGTCGATTTGTAAAACTATCGGAGTTAAAACACGCAGCAAAATAAAGAACAAACACAGAGACACAGGGGAATTTACTTAGTTCGGAGCCTAAATCGACTCCTACTCGAAGGCCCGCGATCCTTGGCCGCTTTCCGTTGGCAACAACTATAAGCTCATAAAAATGTACAATAAGATATTACAATTGAAAGCACTAAAATAAATTATATCGACAACAATAAAGTAGCAGAATCTAAAGCTCCGGGTTCTCGGGGGCTTGTAACAACACTTCTGGACGTTTCTTGAGCAGCTTGTAGCGTAAGGGTTGCTTGGAGTTCGTTGTGCTGAGCTTCTGGTCGAAACCCTCTTATAAAGGGTGTTCAAGGCGCCTTGAAAGCCATCCAAGGCGCCTCCATGCTGGCTGAGTCACACGCCGCGATAAGGGCTGAACTGGTCGAACCTTATCAGGTTCAAGGTACCTTCATGCTTCCTCAAGGCGCCTTCATCCACCAGTCCAAGGCGCCTTGAGCCTCCTTCAAGGTGCCTCCAAGCCTGCTTCGCAGCTAGCTCATGTTTTGCACCCGAGGCGCCTCCAAGCTCCATGGAGGTGTTGGTTGCTACTCGGAAAACCTAATGATTCTACTGTACAAAAATTTTGTACAAAGGTCTGAACCTTTTCCTAGCTACCATGTGTTCTTTTAAATTAAACTCGGATCGCCTGCGGAACTTAACACGTTTGATCCTAAGTTTAATTTATTTTTTCTTTTAGGTTTAGACTTGGATCTCCTGCGGAACTTAACACTTTCGATCCAAATCACCTAGGTTATTAATTCTATTAAATATTAATTTCCAAAATTGGCTTCCAGTAGTGACGTGGCGAGGCACATGGCCTTCTTGGATATGGGAGCAACCACCACCGACTAGACAAAGCCTTTTAAGGAAAGCTAATATTTAATTTCCTTAAATAACTTTAGGTCAACCGAAAAGAACAATCAAATCACAAGGAAAAGAAAAAACAAAATAACACAACATCGAAAACAAATTCGAAATACTAGAATCGCATGCCTCTTGTATTTGGTATTTTTACAAAGAAATAAAACTACCATGATGCGGAAAAACATTACTAGTTATACCTTTCTTTTGAAGACAAAGACCTCTTGATCTTCTACCGTATTCCTCTTCTAACCTCGGACGTTATGTGGGCAACGATCTTCCGAGATGAGAACCACCTTCCTTCTTTCTTCTAGATTTCGGCCACAATAAATTTCTTCAAGGATGAAGAATTTCGTCCACCACCAATGCTTCAAGGGATGCTAGAGACGAGGCTTGCTTTCTCTTCTTCTTCTCCTTCCTTGATCCGGCCACAAACAAGAGCTCCACCAAGAAGATAGGTTTCGGCCAACAAGAGGAGAGGAGATAAATAGGGCCGACCACCAAAACCAAGGAAGAGAGGGAGGAAAAGAATAGAGGTTGTTCACCCATGAAGGCTCCTCCACCTCCTCTTTAATAATCCTTGGTCTTGGCAAATAAGGAAATTTTAATAAAAACTTCCTTAATTATTTTGCCATGAAAAGGAAAATTTTATTTAATTAAAAATAATTTTTCTTCTCATTATTATAATGGTCGGCCAAACCAAAACTCCAAGCAAATAAAAATTTTAAACACAAATTAAAACTTCCTTATTTGCTTCCAGAAATTTTATAAAAATTTCTCCAATAATTTTTATCCCTTCATGATTGGTTAAAAGAAAATTTTATAAATTAAATCTTTCTTTAAACATGTGGATAATTTCCGGAAAGTTATCTCTAAAAATTAAAATCTCCTTTCAATCTACAAATAAGGAAAGATATCAAATCTTTTCTTAATCTTTTGTAGAAACTAATAAAAGAGAATTATTAATTTTTTAAACTTTTAAATCATGAACATGGTTAAAAGGAAAGTTTTTACCAAAATTAAAATCAACCTTTTAATCTACAAATAAGGAAAGAGATTTAGCTCTTTTCTTAATCTTTTGCAGAATCTTATAAAAGGAAAGATTTAAATTTTTAAACTCTCTTTTAAATCATGTTATCCACATAAGAAAAATTTTAAAAATAAAAATCCTTTTATTTTAATTTGGGCCGGCCACACCAAGCTTGAACCCAAGCTAGCTGAAGCACCCATGAACCAAACTTTGGTCGGCCCTAGCTTGGTCTCCAAGCTAGGTTGGCCGGCTCCTATGGGATGGGTAAGAAGGTGGGTATAGGTGGGTATAGTACTCTATAATTAAGAGGCTACGATAGGGACTGAGAGGAGGACTTGGTTTTGGTCTCCCGATAAAATTAAGTATCCCTGTTCGCCCCGAACACACAACTTAATTTTATCAATAATAATTCATTCCACTAGAGAAATATTATTGAACTACCGCACCGATCCCAAATTACATTTTGGGCTCCTTCTTATTATGAGTGTGTTAGTCTCCCTGTGTTTAAGATAACAAATGTCCACTAATTAAGTAAGTTACTGACAACTCACTTAATTAATATCTAGCTCCAAGAGTAGTACCACTCAACTTCATCGTCATGTCGGACTAAGTCCACCTGCAGGGTTTAACATGACAATCCTTATGAGCTCCTCTTGGGGACATTCTCAACCTAGATCACTAGGACACAGTTTCCTTCTATAATCAACAACACACACTATAAGTGATATCATTTCCCAACTTATCGGGCTTATTGATTTATCGAACTAAATCTCACCCATTGATAAATTAAAGAAATAAATATCAAATATATGTGCTTGTTATTATATTAGGATTAAGAGCACACACTTCCATAATAACTGAGGTCTTTGTTCCTGTAGGACCGTTGGGCCGGCTAGGAGGGGGTTGTTGGATATCCTGCTAACACAAAAAGGAAAACAAACCCTCCTCGAACTCTTTAGGCTAACACTTGCATAAATAAACTAAGCAGTAAATTAAAAGCATAAAGAAAAGCGAGGCACAAAAGATTTACTTGGTTACAACCGATATGGTTGTTAATCCAAGGAAGATTAAGCTCAATAAAACTCCTTCTGGCGGAGAAGCCTCGTACAACATTGAAGTGCAGAAAACAGAAGCTTAGACTAAAAGAGAGTGTACAAGAACTGGATTTACAATCAGTGAGTTTCGTTTAAGCTTCTGGACCAAGGCTATATTTATAGTCTTGGTCCGGGCGCCTGGAAGGGTTCCGGGCGCCCTGGGGGGGATAAATTTTATCCCCCAACGGTCGGATCGAGTCAAAACTCAATCCTGTTGAAAAGTCCATTCCGGGCGCCCCGGATGGTTCCGGGCGCCCCGGATGGTTCCGGGCGCCCCGGACAGCTCTGGGCGCCCCGGATAGTTCCGGGCGCCCCGGAGCCAAAAGTCAACCAAGTTGACTTTTGGTCCGTGCTCTCTTCTCTGGTTCAGCTCGCCTCTGGTCCGGGTTTTGCCTGCCCGCTTGCTTGGGTGATCTCGACATCCGGAAAAGGGTCACCCGAACCCATCTTCCGGTCTTCTCGAGCGTGCTTCCTCCCGCCGCCCTCGGAATTACTGTCCTTCTCGCCCACCAACAGACTCATCCGCAGACTTCCCCTCGGTCGCACTCCGGCCGACCTTCGCTAGTCGTCTCTTGCTCCCCGAGCAATCTTCCGCCTCGGCTTTCGTGCCTCGGACCCACCGCACTTCCTTCTCGTCCGGCTGTACTCTTCCAAAGACTGCCCCTGACGCACAACAGGCCCTTCTCGCTAGCCGTCTTCCGCCGAGTACCGTGCTCCTAAGCTCCCGCACACTTAGACACAAGGTTAGAAACAACGCAGAACCTAACTTAACTTGTTGATCACACCAAAACAACCTTGGGGTTCCAACAATCTCCCCTTTTGGTGTGATCAACCCAAGTTAAGCTTAGGTCAACAATAGATATGAAATTAAAGTTTATTGCAATAACATGCAACATGATAGAAAAATTAAATTTCAAACATTCCAAATTTTAATTTTCAATTTTTCTACCTCCCCTAGACTTATACTTTCCTTCTCCCTTTGATCACAATAAAATGGGGTACTAACGAAATCTAAGGGTTGACATTTAAAAAAATTTTGAAACTCTATTTCAATAATTTTCAGGGAAATATTTCTAAGTCAAGATGAATTTCTAAGTCATTCGACATCAAGATTAAGAAGTTTCTAAACAGAAAACTTTATGCAAGAAAATTTCAGAGAATTAATAACATAAAGAGAAATTTTCTATGCATTTATTTATTTATATATTTTATGCTTTAATCAGAAGGTTTAAATTTCCATTTTAATTTATCAGAAATTCTTAAGTCACACTTTTTCAGATTTAAAGCAAAAAATATTAAACATGCAACAATTTGTATCATGTTAATTTCTATTATTTTTTGAATTTCAAGTTCACAAAAATATTTCGATAGCATAGATTCTAACTTGATAAAAATTTTCGACGCTATAAAAAACTCTTTCGATAATGTGCAAAATTCGTTTGAAAGAATATTTTGTAATTTGCAAGAATTTTTTAATAAAAATTCTAATTTGCAGGAATTTATTAATAATAGATTTCTTAATCCGAAACACTTTTTCGATGACTCATTTTCTGAATTGCAAAACTCTTTCGAGAAAGTAATTTGTAATCCGAAAAAATATTCGAAGAAAGTTTTTGACATCATTTCTAATTTGCATAATTCTTTCGAAAAAATATTTTGCAATTTACCAAAGTTTTTCGACGAGATTTCTATCTTGCAAAATTCTTTTAATAATAATTTGCAAGGCAAGTTTGACAATTGATTTTCTAATTCGAAAAATTCTTTCGATGATTCAATTTCTGATTCGAAAGACTCTTCAGGCAATTTTTCGATTGAATCGTTTAATTGATCAGAGGTTCGAATCCATACCTGACTTACCTTTTCGGTAGTTGATTCTCCCCCTGTCGAGTTGCTTTTATCCGAAGATTCTCCCCCTTCATCACTCTCGGGATGTACTTCGGCTGTTGGGGCTGTCTCGGTAATTTCTTCCATCCCCGACTGTTCTATCAAAGAGTCGGATTCGGCTTCAGTTGGTTCTTCGTAGAGTTTTAAGAACTTTTCCCAAAGTTCTTTTGCGCTGTTGTATTCGCCAACTCTATCGAAATCTTCATTTGGTATTGCGGTTAGAATGTGAAACTCTGCCCGACCGTTTGCCATTGACCGTCACGTTGCTTCTTGTTCCATAGGCGTAGATCGAGTTCTTCTCCATTCGTTGTCTTTGGTGCTTCATAACCTGTTTTCATTATTAGTGAAATACCAATATCAGAGTTAAGAAATACCATCATTTGTTGCTTCCAAGAAGCAAGCTCCCTCAATGTTGGTGGGTAGTCGCTAGCTCCGCCATTGTTTTGTTGCTTCAGACGGCGCCTTTTTAGGCGAACCTGACTCGATACCACTTGTAGGACCGTTG
Source organism: Zingiber officinale (assembly GCF_018446385.1). Classification (NCBI taxonomy): domain Eukaryota; kingdom Viridiplantae; phylum Streptophyta; class Magnoliopsida; order Zingiberales; family Zingiberaceae; genus Zingiber; species Zingiber officinale. The sequence continues at coordinate 82,396,256 of NC_056006.1, forward strand.
GTCGGCTAGGAGGGGTTGTTGGATATCCTGCTAACACAAAAGGAAAACAAACCTCCTCGAACTCTTTAGGCTAACACTTGCATAAATAAACTAAGCAATAAATTAAAAGCATAAAGAAAAGCGAGGCACAAAAGATTTACTTGGTTACAACCGATGTGGTTGTTAATCAAAGGAAGATTAAGCTCAATAAAACTCCTTCAAGCGGAGAAGCCTCGTACAGGAAGTGCGAAAACAGAAGCTTAGACTAAAAGAGAGTGTGCAAGCACTGGATTTACAATCGTGAGTTCGTTAAGCTTCCGGACCAAGGCTATATTTATAGTCTTGGTCCGGGCGCTGGAAGGGTTCCGGCACCGGGGATAAATTTTTTGACCGGATCGAGTCAAACTCGATCCTGTTGAAAAGTCCATTCCGGCGCCGAGCCAAAAGTCAACCCAGTTGACTTTGGTCCGTGCTCTTCTCGGTTCACCGCCGGTCCGGTCTTTCGCCCGGCCCGCTTGCTTGGGTGATCTCGACATCCGGAATAGGGGTCACCCGAACCCATCTTCCGGTCTTCTCGAGCGTGCTTCCTCCCGGCTTCTCGCCCTCGGAATTACCGCGTGTCCCTTCTCGCCCACCAACAGACTCATCCGCAGATTGCCCCTGGCCGCACCTCGCGGCCGACCTTCGCTAGTCGCCTCTTGCCCCCGAGCAATCTTCCGCCCGGCCAGACTCGGACCCACCGCACTTCCTTCTCGTCTCACGGTACTCTTCCGCAAGACTGTCCCCTGACGACAACAGGCAGTCCTTCTCGCTAGCTGCGTCTTCCGCTCGAGTACCTGTGCTCCTAAGCTCCTGCACACTTAGACACAAGGTTAGAAACAACGCAGGACCTAACTTAACTTGTTGATCACACCAAAACAACCTTGGGGTTCCAACAGTTCCTTCATAAAGTCAGTATAAAAGGAACGACCTCAAATGGTCCTACTCAATACACTCTAAGTGTACTAATGTAATTATATAGTTAAGATAAACTAATACCTAATTACACTACGACCTTCCAATGGTTTGTTCCTTTTCATCTTGGTCGTGAGCTATTGTTTATAATTTATAAGGAACCGATAACATGATCTTCTGTGTGTGACACCACACACCATGTTATCTACAATATAAATTAATTGAGCAACTGCATTTATCGTAAATGTAGACATTTGACCAATGTGATTCTTATTTCTAGATAAATGTTTATACCAAAAGCTAGGCTTTTAGTATACATCCTAACAATCTCCCACTTATACTAAAAGACTAAGTTGTCATATCTGCTACCATACATCTGATTCCCAACCCTTCAACATGCCCATCAAAAGCTCTTTCCATAAGGAGCTTAGTGAAAGGATCTATAGGTCATCACCTGATGCAATCTAGGCAGCAACAACTTCTCCTCGTTTATATGATTTCTCGTATTGGGTGGTGATCCGGCGGTTAGAACAGGGGACCCCCATTTTGAGGGGTCAACGCCATGTGGAAGTCAAAGGGCCAGGTGGCCGACCGGAGAAGGATGGGCCGACCTCCCGACTGGCCGACCGGTGAATAACCGATGGCAAAAGGCGCCTCGACAGGAGTCGGGGTTCCGGCGCTCGATTGAACAGTAACGAAGGGCCGAGCGGAAGTCATGCTCGGCCGTAGACATAATGTAACATACTGCTAGCAGTCCCCACATAGCACCTTACCGAGGATCTCCCCCGCATACCGATGCATATGGAGGGCCGGACATGATGTGAGTGCCGTCCGGCCGGACGTGAGATGAGTGCCGGCCGGCCAGACGGGAGACGAGTTTCGGCCGGTCGGACGGGAGATGAGTGCCGGCCGGCCGGACGTCCCGGCATGGAGTAGGGAGAGAAGGACAAGGAACATCTTATGACAGCTGTCAAGTCCTATGACTAGGCCATACTCCAAATCTGGCGGCAAGGTGTTCTGTTGTCCCATCGAAGACGTGTTTGGACTGTAGCAGTATGGTGTCAGGTAAGCTTTCTGACAAACACATACCGAGGTATGGGCTAATGACACGTATTTGCCTCGGTAGGTGTGCGTGAGCTCTTTCACCGCTCTATATAAAGAGCCTTATACTTCGCCGGAGGTACGCGTTCTACAATTTTGGGAGCCATTTCTTCATTGTTAGCCTGCCTGACTTGAGCGTCGGAGGGTCGCCGCCGGGAACCCCTTCCCGGCCCGACTTCTGTGCAGGTTCGCCGGAAGTTCGTACAACCCGACGGAGATCTACATCAGCGACTCGGAGAGCGTCACGTGCCCAGCATCCGTTGATTCAGCTTTCGGACAGGATCAATTTGGCGCCGTCTGTGGGAACGCTCCTGCATCCGAACGAAAACAATGGACGAGGCTGGACGACAGCACACGGTGATGCTTTCCACGGAGGAACTTGACGCTCTGATCGAGTTGAGGGCTGCTAAGCTTGTGGAACAAAAACAGAAGGCATCAGCCGAGCGGCCCGAGCAGCAATCCACATCAGCATCAGGTGGCCGAGCGGAAGCACCACAGGCCACGGTTCCATTCCATCGAGCTCTATTCCGCACTCCTGAAGCCGCAGCAACTAATCGAGATCAGGGATCATCTTCTGATGAAATACCAAGACGAGATAGCAGAAAAGGGAAAGCCCCCCGAGCGGACGCATCGCCCGAGCGGATTAACCGCCAATTTTCAGTGGCTATTCTACAAGACCCTCTGCCCAAGCACTATGTGCCTCCGACGATCGGCGAGTACAATGGAACCAGCGACCCGGACGATCATTTGGGTAAATTTGATAACACTGCAACCCTGCATCAATACACAGATGGGGTGAAGTGTCGAGTTTTCCTCACCACCCTCTCCGGATCGGCTCAACGGTGGTTTCGGAGGTTGCCGGATGGATCTATCACAAGCTTCAAAGACTTCCGTACGGCCTTCCTCCACCACTTCGCAAGCAGTCGGCGCTATCAAAAAACCAGTGTTAGTCTGTTTGCCATCAAACAGGAAGCCTGCGAATCGCTCAGAGCCTACATCCAGCGGTTCAACAGAGTGGCCATGGACATTCGAACAGCCACCTCGGAGACCATGATGAATGCCTTCACACAAGGCCTCGTGGATGGGGATTTCTTCCGATCACTCATTCGGAAACCGCCCCGAGACTACGACCACATGCTACACCGGGCCAACGAATACATCAACGTGGAGGAAGCGCAAGCGGCCCGGAAAAAAGAAACTCCAGCCGAGCGGGCTCCTCCTGCCGAACGGAAGCCGCACGCTGCTCATCAACCTCCCAGAGGACCAAGGGCCGAAGCAATTCGCTCCCCTCATGCTAGGTCCCACGTGCAAGAGGTAGCTGCCGCGCGGCCCAAGCCAAAGAAGAGATGGACCCCAATGTTCTGCTCCTTCCACCGGACGGACACACATAACACCAGGGATTGCCATAGTCTTCCTCTAATCGCCCACCCCGTTCCTAGAGGCGGCGGTCGTCGGTCGCCATCAGCCGACAGGCGACAGAAGCCTCGTGAAGCCGATCGGACGGTAGCTGACAGACGACAACAACAGACTCCCGAGTGGCATCGCTCTCCGAGGTGGGAGAATCTCCGGATGTCTAGGGAATGTCCCCGACCGTCCGCTCGGGAAGAAGAAACTAGAAACAATATTTCCCTAGGCGAAATCAACATCATAGCTGGTGGGCCGACCGGAGGAGACTCCAACCGAGCAAGGAAGGGGAGCGTCCGGCAGCTCCAGATCCATACAGTCGGCTGCAGCCAAGAGCGGGCGAGTGGACCCGAAATCAGTTTCGGGCCCGGGGACTTGGAAGGAGTTGAAGTGCCCCACGACGACGCTCTGCTCATCAAAGCGGTAATAGCCAACTACACTATTCACCGTATTTTTATTGACACAGGAAGCTCGGTCAACATCATATTCAAAAAGGCGTTCGATCAACTGCAAATTGACCGAATCGAGCTGCTGCCCATGACAACCCCCCTCTATGGGTTTACGGGCAATGAAGTCCTGCCGGTCGGACAGATCCGACTGGCTATCTCACTGGGAGAAGAGCCGCTCAGGAGGACGCGGACAGCAAACTTTGTGGTGGTTGACTCTCCCTCATCATACAACGTCATTTTGGGACGACCGGCGCTCAGCGAGTTCCGAGCGGCCGTCTCCACCTTCCACCAGAAGATCAAGTTCCCCATCGGGGACAAAGTGGGAGAAGTACGGGGAGATCAACTAGCAGCTCGGCGATGCTACGTCGAGATGGTCCGAGCAGAAGCCAATTCCGCTCGAAAGTCGCCACGAATCGAGGTGAACGCTATAACTGAAAAGCCTCCCTCTCTAGTTTATGAAGAAAAAGAGGAAGTGCAGATTCACCCGACCCGAACGGAGGCCACAACGTTCGTTGTGTCCGACCTGGAGGCAGGCCAGAAACAGGAAGTGATCAAATGCCTTTGGAGAAACTGTGATGTCTTCGTCTGGTCAACGCACGAGCTGCCCAGAATTTCGCCGAGCATAGCGCAGCACGAGCTACATGTCCGACCGGATGCTTGGTCGGTGAGCAGAGAAAAAGGGATTTCAGCGCCGAACAGAATGTCATCATCCGGGCGGAAGTTGAGAAGCTTTTGGAGGCCGGCCATATACGTGAGGTTCAGTTCCCGAGCTGGCTGGCGAACGTAGTATTAGTCTCCAAGCCGGGCAACAAGTGGAGAGTGTGCATAGATTTTCGGGATCTCAACAAAGCTTGCCCGAAAGACTTTTATCCTCTGCCGTGAATCGATCAGCTGGTGGACTCCACCGCAGGCTGCGAGCTGATATGTATGCTCGACGCTTACCAAGGCTATCATCAGGTGCCACTCGCCCGTGAAAATCAAGAAAAAGTCAGCTTCGTTACAGCCGACGACACCTATTGCTATAATGTGATGCCGTTCGGATTGAAGAACGCGGGAGCCACATATCAGCGGCTGATGAACAAAGTGTTCAAGGAGCAGATCGGGCGAAATCTGGAAGTATACGTGGACGACATTCTTATCAAGTCCGTCCGAGCGGCCAATCTCTTCGAAGACATGGAGGAAACTTTCCGAACGCTACAGAAATATGGAGTCAAGCTAAACCCCCAGAAGTGTCTTTTTGGAGCAAAAGGAGGGCGTTTCTTGGGTTACAAAGTGACCGAGCAGGGTATCGAAGCAAATTCCAGCAAGGTGAAAGCTCTACAAGATATGCCGCCTCTAAGAAATCTGAGGGAAGTGCAGCGTCTGACCGGTCGGATAACTGCTCTGTCCAGATTCATCTCCAAGACCGCCGACCGGAGCCTGCCCTTTTTCAAAATATTGCGCAAGGCCACTAAATTTCACTGGGACGAAGAATGCGATCGGGCGTTCGAAGAACTGAAGGCATATCTGAATTCTCTGCCTGTGCTAGCCAAGCCAGCCGTAGGTGAGCCTCTTTGTATCTATTTATCTTCAAATGAGCAAGCAGTCGGCTCGGCATTAGTGAGGGCGAGCGGAGAAGAGCCTGTATATTTTCTGAGCCATATTTTAAAAGATGCTGAATCTCGCTACACTGGGCTCGAGAAGTTAGCCTTCGCTCTGGTCCTCGCCGCTCGGCGCCTTCGTCCCTACTTCCTAGCGCATACCATCATTGTCAAAACTAATAGCCCGCTCGGACGAGTATTATTGAATCTAGAAGCGTCCGGACGGCTTATTAAGTGGACAACGGAGTTGAGTGAATTTGACATTCAATATCAACCCCGCTCGGCAATCAAAGCGTAGTCCTTAGCAGATTTTGTGACTGAGGTGCAGAATTCGGAGCCGGAAGCTATGTGGAAAATATTTGTGGACGGATCATCCACTCGGCTCGGAAGCGGGATTGGATTGCTGCTGCTCTCTCCCCAGGAAGAAAAGATGCACTTATCCGTCCGGCTGGATTATAGAGCTACAAATAATGAAGCTGAGTATGAAGCCCTCATAGCCGGCTTGCAGGCAGCTCGACATGTGGGAGTCGGACGGGTGACTATACATTCAGATTCTCAGTTGGCTGCTCAGCAGCTCTCTGCTACTTTTGAGATTAACAACGCTCGGCTTAAACTCTATGCTGAAGCCTTTGAGAAGCTCAGAGCCAATTTCAGAGAGGTCATCATCCAAAAGATACCCCGAGCGGAAAATCAAGCGGCCGATGAGTTAGCCAAACTTGCAAGTTCAATAACGTCGTTCGTCACCCAGTCGCCAATCGAACAAGTGTCTTTGGTGGCGCACGTCGACCGGATGGAAGCCTTCACATTCCCAAGTGATTGGAGGACACCCATCATGGAGTTTCTCCGCTCGGGAGCTATGCCATCCGATCATCATGAAGCCCAACTTCTCAGGAGAAGGGCCGGTCGGTTCACACTTATTGGAGATCAACTCTACAAGAAGGCTTTCTCCCGCCCGCTGTTGAAATGCGTGAGCTCGGAAGACGCAGTGTACATCCTCCAAGAAGTGCACCAAGGATCATGCGGAGGACATCCGGGCGGGCGATCATTGGCTAAAAAGATACTGCTGGCCGGATACTTCTGGCCAACCCTGCAAACAGACGCCGCTCGGACCGTCGCGACGTGCCTTTCTTGCCAGAAGTATCATAATTTCTCACACCGACCGGCAGAAGAAATGAAAGTAGCCACTGTGTCCTGTCCCTTCAACCAATGGGGAAGGGATATTGTGGGTCCATTCCCTATGACGACCGGGCAGCGAAAATTTTTACTAGTGGCAGTCGATTATTTTTCCAAATGGGTGGAGGCCGAGCCGCTAGCCAAGATCACCGAGCAGATGGTCAAGAAGTTTATCTGGCAGAACATCATCTGTCGGTTCGGCATTCCCCGTCGACTTATTTCCGACAACGGGCAGCAGTTCACAGGAAAATTGCTTGAAGATTGGTGCAAAAGCTACGGCATCGAACAACACTTCACGTCCGTGGCATATCCCTAAAGCAATGGTCAAGCCGAAGTAGCCAATCGGGAAATTCTTCGTATTTTGCGGGCTCGGCTCGACCATATGGGAGGTAGCTGGGTGGATGAAGTGCCAGGCGTCTTATGGGCCATCCGAACGACACCGAAGGAAGGAACTGGAGTCACGCCCTTCCATCTGGTGTATGGCGGCGAAGCGGTTATTCCTGTCGAAGTTGGCGTCGAGTCCGCTCGGATCCAGAATTATGATGATGACAACGCCGAGCGGAGGAATATGGAGCTGGATTTGGTCGAAGAAGAAAGAGCCAAGGCGTCCGTCCGGCTGATGGCGTATCGTCAAAGAATGAAGCAGAATTACAACCGGCGCGTAATCCCCAGATCATTCCAGGTCGGCGATCTTGTCTGGAAGAAAGTGAAGCCGGTCGCCAACGTCGGCAAGCTAGAAGCTCCTTGGGCGGGCCCCTTCAAAATCATCGAAAAGCTCCGCTCGGGCGCTTATTATTTGGAGGATGAAGACGGGCGGCAACTGGATAGGCCATGGAGCGCGAATCATCTCCAGCCTTATCGAGTTGGGTGAAAGGTGCACTGATGTAACTCATTTTTGTATATATTTTGGGCCGCCTATGTACTTGTAATGCAGGAAGCAAAAATGATTAAAGGGCAAATAGCTTCGCCGAACGGCCGCTTCAAAGTTAGCCTTAAAAGACCGTCGAGCTCCGACGTTAAAAATCGAGACGGCTTGCCTATAAACTCTCCGAAGGGAAGACCGTCGAGCCCGACGTTAAATATCAAGAGACGAGCCGTGTCTATAAACCCACCGAAGGAAGACCGCCGAGTCCGACGTTAAAATTGAGAGACATGCCGGCGTCTATAAACTCTAGCGGAAGACCGTCGAGCTCCGACGTTAAATATCGAGACGAGCCGGCCTATAAACCCGCCGAAGCGGAAGACCGCCGAGCTCGACGTTAAAATCGAGACGAGCCGTATAAACCCGCCGAGCGGAAGACCATCGAGTTCGACGTTAAAAATCGAGAGACGAGCCGCCGTCTATAAATCATCCGAGCGGAAGACCGTCGAGCCCGACGTTAAAAATCGAGACGAGCCGGCCTATAAATCATCCGAGAGGAAGACCGTCGAGCTCCGACGTTAAAATTGAGAGACGAGCCAGCGTCTATAAATCATCCGAGCGAAGACCGCCGAGCTCCGACGTTAAAATCAGAGATGAGCCGGCGTCTATAAATCATCCGAGGGGAAGACCGCCGAGCTCCGACGTTAAAAATCGAGAGATGAGCCGCGCCTATAAATCATCCGAAAGGTAAGACCGCCGAGCCCGACGTTAAAATCGAGACGAGCCGACGCCTATAAATCATCCGAGCGAAGACCGCCGAGCTCGACGTTTAAAATTGAGAGACGAGCCGGCGTCTATAAACCCGCCGAGCGGATCGAGCCCGACGTTAAAAATCGAGAGACGAGTTGGCGTCTATAAATCATCCGAGCGGAAGACCATCGAGCTCCGACGTTAAAATCGAGAGACGAGCCGCCTATAAATCATCCGAAGGAAGACCGCCGAGTTCGACGCAAATATCGAGATGAGCCGGCGTCTATAAACCCGCCGAGCGGAAGACCGTCGAGCTCCGACGTTAAAAATCGAGAGACGAGCCGGCGTCTATAAATCATCCGAGCGGAAGACCGTCGAGCTCTGACGTGAAAAATCGAGAGACGAGCCGACGTTTATAAATCATCCGAGCGGAAGACAGTCGAGCTCTGACGTTAAATATCGAGAGACGAGCCGGCGTCTATAAACCCTCCGAGCGGAAGACCGTCGAGCTCCGACGTTAAAAATCGAGAGACGAGCCGGCGTCTATAAATCATCCGAGCGGAAGACCGTCGAGCTCTGACGTTAAATATCGAGAGACGTGCCGGCGTCTATAAACCCTCCGAGCGGAAGACCGTCGAGATCCGATGTTAAAAATCGAGAGACGAGCCGGCGTCTATAAACTCTCCGAGCGGAAGACCGTAGAGCTCCGACGTTAAATATCGAGAGATGAGCCGACGTCTATAAAACCGCCGAGTGGAAGGCCGTCGAGCTCCGACGTTAAATATCGAGAGACGTGCCGGCATCTATAAACCTGCCGAGCGGAAGGTTGTCAGGCGCTGACGATAAAATTCAACGTTAAAAGGTGAGCAACCGGAGTCTATAAATCCTCCGGACGGATAACTTTCTGCAAGGTCCTGCTCGGTTGTAAAGGTCGACCCCTGATCGGGCCTGCCGATAAGGCGAGAATAAAGGCAACGTGTGGCCGAGCGGCTCCCTTATAAAATATACTTGGCGCAAGAAAATTAGGACCGAGGCAAAAGTTGAAGATTTGATGCTGGTCGAACAAACAAATAACAAAAGAAGAGAATTCGTTTGCGCAGAACAGAGGACCGACAAAATTTATAATATTCACCCCGAACGGCAGGCATACAAAAGATTGCACACTTAGAGAAATTACACAAACCCCTCATTCACTATCATCAAAGTTAAAGATAGAGTCGGGGATGGAGCCCATCATGGCCGCCAAATCTTCGGGGGGGACGAACAGCTCGGCAGGTATGTGGCCTTGGGTCTTCAGATATTCCACTGCCACTTTGATCGCCTCTTCAAAAGTTAAGGATAGCTTGTCACTAAACCTTTCTCCAAATTCATCCGAGCGGACGAATGCTTTACGCACCTCCGCCGACCGACCAGGCTCCCTGTCCTGATATTCTTTAAAAGTAGCTTTAGAAGCGTCGAGGGCAGCTTGAAGATCTTTCCGAGCCCCTTCCGCTTTAGCTTGGTCGGCCGAACGACCCTCCCGTTCAGTCTTGAGCAGGGCGTCTAATTCCTTCACTCTCTGCTCTAGCCCCCGGTTCTCTACCTTCATCATATCCATGTCTTCGATGGCTTTAAGTTTCCGGGTGGTCGCGGTCTTTATTTCCTTGTCCCGCTGCTTGACCAAAGCTTCGAGTAGAGCCACCTCACTCGATAGATCGGAGGACTTACCCCGCTCGGCTTCAAGCAGTTTTTTGGCCTTCTCTAGAGCGGTCGTTGACTGTCTGCTTTCTCCCACGGCTCTGAGCTTTTTCAGCTCGTCCTCCAGTTCGGCTAAGCGATTGCTGATAGCAATTTGCTCCACCCAATTCTGCAAACGGACAGGAGCAAGTTAGAAACTAAATCCAAATAACTAACAAGGCAAAGAACATACCCCGGCCGCCTGTTGTAGATTGCTGTCGCCTAGCTGACCGGGAGTCATCATTGTAATTCGGAGCCGAGCATCCTCCCAGGCTTTGGCAAGAGGACTCGTGAGGGTGATCTGCTGCTCGGGGACCACTGGCCGATCAGCAGCCGCCATATATTCCTCTGACGGAAGACGTAGGATAGTTTTTATCAATCTCGGGCCGCTCGGATCACCCTGTGGCGCAGCTGCTTTACCGGACGGCTCACCACTTGCGGAAGGAAGGTCACCCAATCACCTGAGGCGACGCATGGTTCGCGGAGGACTGGCGGGCGGCACCTCAGAGGTAGCCCTTGGAGAGCCGCGCAGCGTGGGGGTACTCTCTATAGAGACCGTCCCGGACAGCACTTGAGCTTCATCGCCCCGCTCGGACTGCGGTTCATCCGATGGAGTTGGTTGAGAGGCTGGTTCTGGCCGTCTTCGCTTCCGAGTTGCCAGGGGAGCTTCGTCAACCGAACGGCCCTCTACCCCGACTTGAGTAGAAGGCTCTATATCGCCTGTAGCCTCGCCGAGAGAGGCAGAAGCGTCTAAGGCTTCGGGGACACTCAGAGTCCTCTCATCCTCGCCGCTGGCCGGACCAGCTGAGGCCAAGCTCCACTCGGCGATCTCCCTATTCTTGGCCGCCTTGATCTCAGCGGCTCGCAGTTTCAGCCGCTCGGTAGCCTTTGCGCGCCACATAACTTTGGCTGCAGAAACAAAGAATAAATCAGTTAGAGCAAAAGAAACGGGAAGATAAGAGAACTTACTCATACTGCAAGGCAGATCGGCTGGGATAGAAGACAAGCCGAATATATACAGTACTCCCGGAAGGAGCAGCTTGTCGATGTGATAGCGTTGGCCGACCAGCCGATCGACTGCATGAAGGTAGGCCGGATCGCCCCTAAACTTGCCGAGCTCTGGTTGCACTGGCATCGCCGTCTGCCACTTGATTCGGAAGGCCGGTGGCTCGGGAAAGCGCATATAGAAAAAATGCTCCTTCCAGTGTTTGTTGGAGCTCGGCATATTATCAAAAAGGACGAAACCTATCTTAGATTGGAAAACAGAAGTACCCCACTCGGCTTGCTTAGGGTAGTAGAAGTAGTGGAACACTTTGGGGTCCAACGGGATGTTGTTCAGTTTAAACATAACTACCACCCCGCTCAGCAGCCTGATTGAATTCGGAACTAGCTGGCCGAGCGGGATGCGAAAGTAATTACAAACTTGCAAGAAAAACTTATGGGGTGGAAAGCGTAGTCTCGGAAGAAAAGAACGGTGCCGGGCGGCGGTTCATGAGGTCGGTCGGCGGGAGTGGCTAATACTATGTGGTGGTCGGCAGGGATTTCATAGGTCCGAGCGAGGCGCAGTGCGCCCTCCTCGTCAAACCGACTCTCCATGGTCATGTACCATAGACCAGGAGCGCCGGCGGTCGGTTGGGAAGTGCTAGTCATGGTCGAAAGTAAAAAAGAAATGTGGGACGAAAAGGAAAGGGAAATAAAACAAGGAATGAAGGTGGCAGAATGATAGAGACAACTAACAGGAAGAAAAGGAGGAAGGAAGCGAGGAAAAGAAAGGCTTACGAGCAAAAGGATGGTCGCAAAGGGCCTTGAGGTCGTCGGAGAAGGAAGGAGCAGCGGGGCGTCGGGGATCAATGAAGCTGAAATGCCGCGAAGAAGAGAAGACGCGAAGCTTTATAACGTCGGCCGCAAGCAGCTTCCACCGTCCGATTCAGGTCGTGAAGAACGAGGCCATCATCCAGCCATTCATTTCAAACGGCGGCTGTCCCATCGGACGAAACGCCACCACCATACGCTGACAGAAGCAAGGTCGCCACGTGTCAGCATGGCACGGGTCGCATTTAATGAGCGCCCCTTACCGCGCGCAGCGCACGTGATTGGCAGTAGGGGAGAGGATTCGGCATGGATTCCAAGGGAATACAAGGCACAGGCAAGACACCGCCGAACGGATGAGCATCTCTAAGCCTGGCCGAGCAGACCAATGCAGCGGTCGTTACTCAGTCAGATCGGCAGTCCAGTCAGTCGAACTTCGCCTCCTTCGACTAGACTTGAGGGGGAGGCAAGTGATCCGGCGGTTAGAACAGGGGACCCCCATTTTGAGGGGTCAACGCCACGTGGAAGTCAAAGGGCCAGGTGGCCGACCGGAGAAGGATGGGCCGACCTCCCGAATGGCCGACCGGTGAATAACCGATGGCAAAAGGCGCCCCGACAGGAGTCGGGGTTCCGGCGCTCGATTGACCAGTAACGAAGGGCCGAGCGGAAGTCATGCTCGGCCGTAGATATAATGTAACATACTGCTAGCAGTCCCCACATAGCACCTTACCGAGGATCTCCCCCACATACCGATGCATATGGAGGGTCGGACATGATGTGAGTGCCGTCCGGCCGGACGTGAGATGAGTGCCGGCCGGCCAGACGGGAGACGAGTTTCGGCCGGTCGGACGGGAGATGAGTGCCGGCCGGCCGGACGTCCCGACATGGAGTAGGGAGAGAAGGACAAGGAACATCTTATGACAGCTGTCAAGTCCTATGACTAGGTCATACTCCAAATCTGGCGGCAAGGTGTTCTGCTGTCCTATCGAAGACGTGTCTGGACTGTAGCAGTATGGTGTCAGGTAAGCTTTCTGACAAACACATACCGAGGTATGGGCTAATGACACGTATTTGCCTCGGTAGGTGTGCATGAGCTCTTTCACCGCTCTATATAAAGAGCCTTATACTTCGCCGGAGGTACGCGTTCTACAATTTTGGGAGCCATTTCTTCATTGTTAGCCTGCCTAACTTGAGCGTCGGAGGGTCGCCGCCGGGAACCCCTTCCCGACCCGACTTCTGTGTAGGTTCGCCGGAAGTTCGTGCAACCCGACGGAGATCTACATCAGCGACTCGGAGAGCGTCACGTGCCCAGCGTCCGTTGATTCAGCTTTCGGACAGGATCAGGTGGTACTTGCGCTCTATTGTGTTTACTTGCCTTATAGACTTATGGTTTCTTTGAGTTTGCTACTGCACCAATATTATTACAATAAATTGTAATAATCTTTGGACAAACCAGAAATCATATCTAAGTCTATCTTAAGGTTATTGAGTCATTCAGCTTTTATGGCTACTTCAGAGGCTTGCCATATACTAAGCTTCTATGGTGGAGTCTAGAAAAACACCTATGCTTATCACTCTTCCATAGTTATGACTTTACCTCCTAAAGTAAACACAAAACCCCGAGGTTGACTTACTATTGTCTCTTTCCGATTGGATGTTAAAATCCATGCAACCCACAAGGAACAAATTATCTGCCTTATATGCTAGCATATAATCTCTAGTGCCTCTAAGGTACTTCAATATATGTTTTACCGCAGATCAATGTCCTTGTCCAGAGTTGCTTTGATGTCTACTAACTATGCTCACGGCAAAATAGATATCCAGTCTCGTACACAACATTGCATACATTAGGCTTCCCACAGCCGAAGCATAAAGAACTGCCTTCATGTCCTTTATCTCCTTTGATGTCTACAGAGACATTTTTTTAGATAAAGTTATTCCATGCTAAAAAGGTAAGAAACCTTTCTTGGAGTTTTGCATGCTTAAAACGAGCAAGGATTTTTTTCGATCTATGAAGCTTGGGATAATTAAAATATTCTTTTCTTGCGATCCCAAGAATATATTCATTCTCCCAAGTCCTTCATATCGAATTGTTTGGACAACCATACCCTTACATCTGACAACATTTTGATATTGTTTCCAACTACCAAAAAATGTTATCTACGTATAGTACAAAAAATATCACCACGTTTCCATCACACCTTTTGTATACACAAGACTTATCCGGTTACTAAATAAATCCATAGGTCTGGATTCCTTTGATAAACCAGATGTTCCAAGACCTTGAAGCTTTGCCTCAGTCCATAGACTGATTGAGCTTGCATACAAAATGCTCTTTGCCCTTTGCACTGAACCCTTCTGGTTGCTTTGTATGGATGCTTTCTTCAAGACTTCCATTAAGGAATGCTGTCTTGACATCCACTTGCTAAATAGATAAAAGAATCCGGATAGACTTAAGCATGACTACCAGTGAAAAATTTTCCTTTTTCATCAAGTCTTGCTTTGAAAGTTTCCACCTTCCCGTCTATCCATCTTTTCCTATTGTAGACATATTTTCACCCAATGGCTTTTACACCATCTGGTGGTTCTACAAGCTTCCAGATTTGATTAGAATACATATATTCTAATTCTGTATTCATTGCTCTTTGCCAAGATGCTGCATCTTTATTTTGGAGTGCTTCATCATATTTCCGGGATCAGACTTATGTTCATTTGGGATCAAGTCCAAAAACTCTCCCAAAACATGAATCCTTTTGGTTGATTGACAACCCTCCCACTACGATGATGTACTGTCTATAATTGTGTATCAATTGTGATACATGTTGCAGTTTCTTGTGATTTTTCATCTTGTACAGTTGGTACTAGATTAGACATGTTCTTTATAATTTCTTTAAGAACAAATTTACTTATGGGCTTGTAGTTTATTACATAGTCCTTTTCTAAAAATCGATCATTGATGCTAGCAATGACCTTTTGATTTTTAAGACTATAAACCTACTTTCATTTCTCTAGGATAACTTACAAACAAGTGAATTCCTGTCCAACTTATCATTGTCTCTCTTCAGCATATGTGCTAGACTTCCCGAATCCGAATATGGTTCAAAATAGGCTTATGCCTATTTAACAATTCTATATGAGTAGAGAGTTCTAACTTTGGAAGGTACTATGTTCACTTCCGTTTCCAGAGTATATCCTTAAAATGAATTTGGTAATTTTCCAAATAACTCATCATCAATCTACTTATTTCCATAAGAGTCCTATACGTTCCTTTTTCTACACCATTCTATAGGGGTGTACCAGGTGCAGTTAGTTGGGATTGAATCCCTACTTCTGATAAGTGACTCCTAAATTCTCCCAAGAGGTACTTGCCACTACGATCTCACCGTAGTGTCTTGATACTTTTACTTTGACGTTTTTCCACATCAGCCTCGTACTCTTTGAACTAATCAAAGCACTTAGACTTGCGGCACATCAAGTAAATGTATCCGAATCTTGAATAGTTGTCTATAAAATAGATGAAATATTCGATACTAACTCTTGTCATAGGATCACACAAATCAGAATGAACCTATTCCAATGTATCTTTGGCTCCAAACCCCTTATACTTAAAAGCTTCTTGGTTATTTTTCCTTCCAAGTAAGACTCGCAGGTTGGAAAGATTTCCACTACCAATGAACCCAAAAGTTCATCAGCTACCAATGAATCCTACTCAAGTTAATATAACCTAGCCCTAGATGCCAAAGATATAATTGGTTCATTTCCGAAGGTTGCTTTCTCTTAAAGTTAGAAGATGTGTTACTAATTTCCATTTGTTGCATCATGGGAGTTATTGGATTTATAAATTGCCAACCAACGTACCAGAACAGATAACTTCCCTCTTTTTCTTAATAACAACTTTGTTATTAAAAGAGGCAGAATATCAAGTTCGTTGAATAGTTTAGAAACTGAAAACTAGTTCTTTCTAAACTTGGTACGTAAAGACAATTACTTAAAATCCATATTTTATTCTTATCAAAGGATAAACATCTCCCATTGCAACAGCTGTCATTTTTATAGCAGTGCCCATGTGGACGGTGTTTTTATTTTCATTTAGTTGTCGGGTTTCCTGGAACCCTGCAATGAAATGCGGACATGATTAATGGCATTTGTATCTACACTCCAGGTTCTGGTAGATAACACCACTAAACATGTTTCAACTAATGAATTAAATACACCTATATTGTTCTTTAGTTCTAAAAAGACAGACTACTTTAATGTCCAAGTCCTATTTCCAATCATTACAATCGGGACTACTAAGTCTTTTCTATAGTATAACAACTAGGGAATTGACAAACATTTTAAATCCTAAGAATCACAAAAATATTTGGTCCAGATCAATTCCTTAAAATCCCCATGAATTTTGTATGCCACGATAGTGTGGACGTATACAAAATCAAAGAAGAGATTTTATCCATTAATTTTATTATCTCGTCAACTTTACTTTATGACGAATAAAATTAATAGTTGATCTTTCTTTGATCAAATATTTGGTCAAAACTTTTGAATTTAAAATAACATTGATTCCTCAAACAATATTATTTAAATTCACCAACACCTCAAACACCGTGAATTTTGCATGCCACGATAGTGTGGACGTATACAAAATTTAAACATTTGTAAGAGGAGGGTTTTACCCATTAATTATCTTGTCAATAAATCTTTATGACAAATAAAATTACCTCAAACACCGTAAATTTTGTATGCCACGATAGTGTGGACGTATACAAAATTAAACATTTGTAAGAGGAGTTTTTCCCATTAATTTTATTTTCTCATCAACCTGACAAATAAAATTACCTTATACACCGTGAATTTTGTATGCCATGATAGTGTGGACGTATACAAAAACTCAACATTATAAGAGAGGGTTTTAATTTTATTATTCTGTCAACTTATCTTTTTGACAAATTAATAGTTGGTTTTCTTCGGTCACACAAATAATAGCAGTGACTCCGATGGGGAGGATACTATTAGACGTGCCTAAGTGTATACCATTACTTGACACTAAGTCCATTAATAAGATTGCGCCCTTTCCGATGGGGAAGATCACACACTCTTAATTAACTTCCTAGAGTCATCCAAAATGGAAGTTTAATCTAGTGATCCGCAAACAAGCTCATCCGATATGGAGGAAGGCACTCAGAGCCAACGCGCAAGCTTGTTGCATCACTTATAAACCAGTAATGGACACAGTGAAATTTATTTAAAATAAATCTCTCTCCCACTTAGTTATTTAAAGTGAGGAATTTTGACTATGCTAGCCTACTTAACATGCATACTAACAAGCACACACAACACAGCATAAAAAGCAATAAATAGAAAAACTAATTTTCAACTATTATGGCTTTTATCTATTGCTGTACTCCATGTGTCGCCAACCCTAGCTGCTGCCATCTTTGGCCACTGCCACCGGGTCTAGTTGTCGCATCCATCTTGCTCCTTGTTTCGCTGCGCCTCTGATCCTCAAAAGGTTCCACGCCTTACAAGATTCGATCGGCGACATAAATAGAATTTTACATTTTTCGATCCTATATTCCTCGGAGGAATGTACATGTATCTTGATCAAAAAATAAAATCCTAATAAAACTAAATACAGCTCCTGCTGTATTTTATAATACAATCATGCACACACAATAAAATGCTCTTGACATGTCCAAGGGTCCAATCACACACACAATGTCTATAAGCCATAATAGTTGGATCCTGCATCCACAAAGTTAGCACATCCTATTATTATCCTGCCTAAATTATGTATGACATGTGCATAACTAAACTAATACCAAATACACAGAGGCAAAACCCTAGCTCTGATACCAATTGTTGGTTGCTACTCGGAAAACCTAATGGTTCCACTGTACAAAAATTTTGTACAAAGGTCTGAACCTTTTCCTAGCTACCATGTGTTCTTTTAAATTAAACTCGGATCGCCTGCGGAACTTAACACATTTGATCCTAAGTTTAATTTATTTTTTCTTTTAGGTTTAGACTTGGATCTCCTGCGAAACTTAACACTTTCGATCCAAATCACCTAGGTTATTAATTCTATTAAATATTAATTTTCAAAATTGGCTTCCAGTAGTGACGTGGCGAGGCACATGGCCTTCTTGGATATGGGAGCAACCACCACCGACTAGACAAAGCCTTTTAAGGAAAGCTAATATTTAATTTCCTTAAATAACTTTAGGTCAACCGAAAAGAACAATCAAATCACAAGGAAAAGAAAAAAACAAAAGAACACAACATCGAAAATAAATTCGAAATACTAGAATCGCATGCCTATTGTATTTGGTATTTTTACAAAGAAATAAAACTAGCATGATGCGGAAAAACATTACTAGTTATACCTTTCTTTTGAAGACAAAGACCTCTTGATCTTCTACCGTATTCCTCTTCTAACCTCGGACGTTGTGTGGGCAACGATCTTTCGAGATGAGAACCACCTTTCCACCTTCCTTCTTTCTTCTAGATTTCGACCACAATAAATTTCTTCAAGGATGAAGAATTTCGGCTACCAACAATGCTCCAAGGGATGCTAGAGACGAGGCTTGCTTTCTCTTCTTCTTCTCCTTCCTTGATCTGGCCACAAACAAGAGCTCCACCAAGAAGATAGGTTTCGACCAACAAGAGGAGAGGAGAGAAATAGGGTCGGCCACCAAAACCAAGGAAGAGAGGGAGGAAAAGAATAGAGGTTGTTCACCCATGAAGGCTCCTCCACCTCCTCTTTTATAATCCTTGGTCTTGGCAAATAAGGAAATTTTAATAAAAACTTCCTTAATTTTTTTGCCATGAAAAGGAAAATTTTATTTAATTAAAAATAATTTTTCTTCTCATTATTATAATGGCCGGTGATATGGGTTAGGTTTTGTGGGTCTTCAAATGAGGAAAGAAAAGGAAGAAAAGAGTCAAAGGAGGAAGGCCAATAACGGCCGAAACATACTTTCAGAACAAAGGTAAGCCAATATCGGTCGATACATGCCTGCCGAACGAAGGTAGGCCAATATTGGTCGATACATGCCTGTCGAACGAAGGTAGGCCAATATCGGTCGACACATGCTTGCCGTATGAAGGTAAGCCAATAACGACCGCTACATACTCTGAAGCAAAGATAGACCAATATCGGTCGATACATGCCTGCCGAACGAAGGTAGGCCAATATCGGTCGATACATGCTTGCCGAACGAAGGTAGGCCAATATCGGTCGATAAATGCTTGCCGAACGAAGGTAGGCCAATATCGGTCGATACATGCTTGTCGTATGAACGTAAGGTAATAACGACCGATGCACACTCCAAAGCAAAGATAGACCAATATCGGTCGATACATGCCTGCCGAACGAAGGTAGGCCAATATTGGTCGATACTTGCTTGCCGAACGAAGGTAGGCCAATATCGGTCGATACATGCTTGCCGTATGAAGGTAAGTTAATAACGGCCAAAACATACTTTCAGAACAAAGGTAGGTCAATATCGGTCGATACATGCCTGCCGAACGAAGGTAGGCCAATATCGGTCGATACATGCCTGCCGAACAAAGGTAGGCCAATATCGGTCGACACATGCTTGCCGTATGAAGGTAAGCCAATAACGACCGCTGCATACTCTGAAGCAAAGATAGACCAATATCGGTCAAGAGGGTTCTTTCGAGCAAAGAACCCGTATAGTTCCTTCAATGAATACCTTAGAAACATGTTGAATAAAATGTTATTTTTTAACATAACAAAAATACAAACAGAAGGCACATGAAGGAGAATCATACATGAATATACCGAATAGAATAATTCATGATAGAGAATATATATTTTGGCGGGAAATATGCTTTCAGCTTGTCTTGCCGGCGCTAACCGACAAAGAAGGTACATCTGGGGTACAAAAAAGATTCCTTAAAAATCATCTTCCCCAAGTACGCAGCTGATGTCATAACGAACTCTAACAAACCGGGGTCCACTTCATGACTACGGAGGTTATATGAAGTGGTATAAAAGGGGGAATCCTCTCCGTTGGCTAGGTAAGTGGACATCCCTAATTTTCTGGCTACTGTTCATCTTCTTTCTTCTTCCTTCCTCGACATCAAGGGAGATCACTAACTTGAGCGTCGGAGAGCCTAGCGAGGGATTCCCACCCCGGTCTTAGGTCACTGACGATAGTGTTGGTTGGTCTCTTGTGCGCAGAGAGCTTCAGGAGCTTGAAAATTCGGTTTTCTCCTATTCGAACGGGGATTTCCTCCTATTTATCAGATTTCCTACAGTGATTCTGGTTTTCTTCCGATCCGCTTTGGGTTTCTCGGGTCTAGGTTTCACCGGCATTATTCCTCGTCATTACAGTGGGTTTCCTTCTTCCGGATCTCCTTCACGATCAGCTTCTCAGACAGGATCAAATTTGGCGCCGTCTGTGGGAATCGAACCCTCGACCACGTGGTGGAAGAAGCTGGGAAGTCGAACCTACTTACTATTAGTCGCGAGGATTTGGAGCTCCTCATTAATTCTCATGTTCAGAAAGCCCTGCAACAACAACAACAACCATTGCAAGCTCATACTGGGGCCACTCTGCCGACGGCTCATCATCCGGCGATATCAACTACTGAGCGTCGGAAAGGCAAGGAAATGGAAGAAGAAGAACCTTTGTATTTTCCTTTAGTTACTGTTTCTCCAACCAAGCGTCCACGGGCCTTCCTTCGCACTCCCTTGGATCCAGGGGTAAGAGGCCTGTGTTTCAAGAGTCCTCTGGTGAGGCGCCAGACAGAGAGAAGCGTAAGATTAAAATGATAACTAGTGATAGTTCACCAGAAAAGGTCATCTCTCCATTCTCACAAAGTGTATTAGATGACCCACTTCCTAAGCGATATCAGAATTTGCAAATTGGAGAATATGTCGAAACCACAGATCCGGAAGATCACTTGTTAAAATTTGAGAATGTAGCCTTGTTACAACAATTCTCCGATGGAGTGAAGTGTCGGATGTTTCTCACTACTCTTGGGGGAGCAGCACAGCGATGGTTCAAAAGGTTACCTGAAAAGTCTATTCGAAAATTTAAAGATTTCAAGGAAGTCTTTCTACATCATTTCTCCAGCAACAAAAGGTATCATAAGACACCGTGGAGCCTGTTCTCAATTAAGCAGACGTCTAAAGAATCCATCCGGGCATATATTAAAAGATTCAATCAGGTAGCTATAGATGTACCTAATGCTACTACTGAAATATTAGTGAGTGCCTTCTCTCAGGGTTTAAATGATAATCATTTCTTTAAAGATTTGGTAAGAAATCCTCCTGTTAATTTTGATTCCCTGATTGAACGTGCCACTGAGTTCATTAACGTAGAAGAAGCCCAAGCTGCTCGTAGGAAAGAAAGTGTTCCCTTTTCTCCTACTCATGCGAAGGAGAAGGCTCCGACCCCGGTACCCCCACCAAGAGGACCTAGAACCACTCATCCACCTCATCGGCAACCAGATTATCGTCCGCAAGCTGTACAACATGTAGAGATGCAGCCAGAGGCACCAAGGAGATGGTGTACTTATCATAAAACTAGCAGTCATCACTCTGATGACTGTTTTGTTTTGAGAAATAGACGAGCCAATAAAGAGCGCTATCAGAGGCAGAACTATTACCGACAACAGTATTCCAGGCAGCAGAGTCCGCTCAAGCCGGAATATCACCCGGATGGAACCCGGCAAGAAGCAATACCGGTCCCAGCTGGCACCAGCCAAGTATTAGATAAAGCACCTTCCGAAACCACAATGACTCGTCAGGAAGAGAATAGAAACAATGCTGCTTGGGGTAATATTAACATGATTACGGGCGGACCCACTGATGGGGATTCTAACAGAGCCAGAAAAGCACATGCCCGAAGATTGGAGATTCATGCAGTAGGATGCAACATGGAACGAGTAGCCGGTCCTGAAATAAGTTTTGGGCCCAAAGATCTAGAGGGGGTAGAAATACCTCATGACGACGCATTGATCATCAAAGTTGTGATAGCCAATTATGCCATCGCTCGAACCTTCATAGACACTGGCAGCTCGGTCAACATTATATTCAAAAAGGCTTTTGATCAGCTACAAATTGACCCCAGTGAACTTCAACCGATTGCAACTCCTCTGTATGGATTCACAGGCAATGAAGTGCAACCTTTGGGTCAAATAAAATTGGTCATTTCTCTAGGAGAGGAACCCCTGATGAGGACTAGGAGATCCTATTTTATGGTAGTAGATGCTCCATCTTCTTATAATGTGATATTGGGTCGGCCTGCCTTGAACGAGTTTCGGGCGGTCGTTTCTACTTTCTGTCAAAAGATTAAGTTTCTTGTGGAGGATCAGGTTGGAGAAGTACGAGGTGATCAAAAGACAGCCCGGAAATGTTACGTAGAAATCATTCGAACTGAGGCCAACACCGCCCGGAAGATTCAAAAAATGGAAGTTAATGCCATTCGCGAAAAGCAGCCCGTCCTGGTTTACGAAGAAAAGGAAGAAGTTCAAATCCAGACTGGACGGCCAGAAGCTACCACCTACGTTGCAGCCGATCTTGATCATGATCTTAAAGTTGAGTTGGTGCAATGTTTGAAGAAGAATAACGATATATTTGCCTGGACTCCTAAAAAAGTTTCGGGCATTTCTCCTGCTGTTATGGAACATTCCTTGCATGTCTTCCCAGATGCCCGCCCAGTCATGCAAAGAAAGAGGAGTTTTAGTGCAGAACAGAATCATATTATCAAGGAAGAAATAGCTAAGCTTATGGAGGCCGGATACATCAGGGAAGTTCAATTCCCAAGCTGGCTAGCTAATGTGGTATTAGTCTCTAAACCCGGGAATAAATGGCGAGTATGCATTGACTTTCGAGATCTCAACAAAGCCTGCCCAAAGGACTATTATACCTTACCCAGGATTGATCAACTGGTTGATTCTACTGCCGGATGCGAATATATTTCCATGCTGGATGCATATCAAGGTTATCATCAAGTCCCCTTGGCCAAAGAGGATCAAGAAAAGGTTAGTTTTATAACATCTGAAGGCACTTATTGTTATAATGTTATGCCCTTTGGACTAAAGAATGCAGGAGCAACCTATCAAAGGCTTATGAATAAGGTCTTTCAGAAGCAGATTGGTAGGAATATGGAAGTATATGTTGACGACGTCTTAATTAAGTCTCTTCAAGATGCTGATCTGTGCAGAGATATAGAGGAGACTTGCAAAACATTAAGACAGTACGGGCTCAAGTTGAACCCGAGCAAATGCTTGTTCGGTGCGAAGGGAGGAAAATTCCTAGGATATATGGTGTCCGAACGAGGGATAGAGGCCAACCCGAGCAAGGTCAAAGCACTGCAGAACATGGAGCCACCCCGCAACCTGAGAGAAGCTCAAAGATTGACAGGCCGAATCATAGCCTTGTCTAGATTTATTTCTAGATCAGCTGATCGCAGTTTTCACTTCTTTAAAATACTCAGAAAGGCTAATAAGTTCCAATGGAATGAAGAATGTGATAAGGCTTTTCAGGAGTTGAAAGATTATTTAGCTACCCTCCCTGTGTTGGCTAAACCTATAGCAGGAGAGACTCTGTGGGTGTATTTGTCGGCTAATGAAAACGCCGTAGGCTCTGTATTAGTCAGACAGGAAGGAAAAGAGCAACAACCTGTATATTTTTCTAGTCATTTATTAAAAGGAGCGGAGTGTAGATACACTACACTAGAAAAGCTGGCTTATGCTCTAATATTGACCGCTCAGAGGTTGCGCCCATATTTCTTAGCACATGAGATTATTGTCTTAACCAACAGCACTCTCGGTCGGGTATTGCTCAACCCAGAGGCATCAGGACGGTTAGTCAAATGGACAACCGAGCTTGGGGAATATGACATCCAATATCAACCCCGCTCAGCCATCAAGGCACAAGCTCTAGCAGATTTCATCATAGAGGTTCAAGGCCCAGAAGTTGAAGATACCTGGAAAGTTTATGTGGATGGCTCTGCAACTAGACAAGGCAGTGGAATCGGTATTCTTCTTGTATCCCCGAGAGAAGACAGACTTCAACTCTCCATTAGATTAAATTACAGAGCTACCAACAATGAGGCTGAATATGAAGCTCTAATAGCTGGCTTACAGGCTGCTCGGCATGTAGGAGCAGCTCGAGTCCTTATATATTCTGATTCTCAGCTAGCAGCCCAACAATTATCAGGTAATTTTGAAATCAATAATGACAGACTTAAGTTATATGCCGAGGCATTCGATAAGTTGAAGTCTCAATTTCAAGATGTGAGCATACAAAAAATTCCTCGATCGGAGAATCAGGTGGCAGATGAATTAGCTATATTAGCCTCTGCTGTAATACCATGGAGTCTTGATCGACCAGTGGAACAGACCCTGTTAATTTCTTGTATTGAAAGACAGACTGATATAGAAATTCAGGGTGATTGGCGAGCTCAAATTATATTATATTTACAGCAAGGTCTTCTTCCGAGAGATACAGAACAAGTCAGGGTATTTAAGAAGCGAGCTGCTCAATATACTATGGTGGGGGAACAATTATATAAAAGGGCTTTTTCCAGACCTTTGCTCAAGTGTGTAGGCACAGAAGACACACAATTTATTTTACAGGAGGTGCATCAGGGTTCTTGTGGTAATCATATAGGAGGAAGATCTTTGGCTCGTAAAATCCTCTTAGCGGGATATTTCTGGCCCACTCTACATGAAGATGTCGCTAAACTGGTAAGAACTTGTATTTCTTGTCAAAAGCATCAGAATATATTACATCACCCTACCCAGTTATTAAGAACCTCTATAGTCTCGTGTCCCTTTGATCAGTGGGGAATGGACATAGTAGGTCCATTTCCTATGGCTGCTTCACAGAGGAGGTTCTTGTTGGTGGCTGTGGATTATTTCTCTAAATGGGTGGAAGCAGAACCACTTGCTAGAATCACAGAGGACGCGGTCATTAAATTCTTATGGAAAAATATAATCTGCCGGTTTGGCATTCCTCATAAGTTGGTCTCTGATAATGGAAGGCAGTTTCAAGGCGATAGAATCCTACACTGGTGTCAGAGTTATGGGATTACTCAGGCCTTCACCTCTGTAGCTTACCCGCAGAGCAATGGGCAAGCAGAAGTAACTAATAGGGAGATTATCAGAGGACTGAAAACTAAGTTAGATCATGTCGGAGGTAGCTGGGTAGACGAGTTACCCAGTGTTCTCTGGGCATATCGTACTACGCCTCGTGAAGCTACAGGAATCACTCCCTTCCAGTTAGTTTATGGAGGAGAAGCAGTAATCCCCATTGAGGTAGGAGTAGAGTCTGACAGAAGACAATTGTATGATGAGGATAATAGAGACAGACAACTTATGGAGCTGGACTTGATCGAGGAAATAAGGGATAAAGCTGCTACTCGTCTTATATCATATCGACAGAGGATGAGACAGAATTATAACAAAAGGGTCATTCCCAGATTCTTCCAAGTAGGTGATTTGGTATGGAAACGAGTTAAGCCTGTGGGAGATGTCAGCAAGTTAGCACCACAATGGGGAGGGCCTTATAAAGTAATAGAAAAGCTCGCGTCAGGCTCATACTATCTCCAAGATGCCGAAGGAAGAATGTTGGAACGCCCTTGGAGCGCTAATCATTTGCAACCCTATCGAGCCTGATTGGATCATATTACTTTAAATACATTCACAGTTATTGGAATTCCCAGGCGAATTGAGATACTTGTAGTTTATGTACTTTGTTTCTTTGATGAAAGTCAAGCAAGATAAATATTGACACAGAAGATAAATATGGTTCATGTGAATTGATAAGTATCAGGGGAAGCCTCCTTTTTATTTTTCCAGCAGTAAAATAGGGGGAAATCCTAAAGGCCTATTTAGCTCCCCTCAAGGAATTACAAGCCAACACGAGGTTAGCCCAAGTATTATACTTTCGTATAAACCAAAGTCGATCGGGAAGATTTTATGAAGTAACCCAGCAGGCCTTCATAGGAAAACTCGGAGACTATAAACCAAAGTCGATCGAGAAAAGCCTATGAAGTAACCCGGTCGGGCCTTCATAGGAAAACTCGGAGACTATAAACCAAAGTCGATCGGGAAGATTCTATGAAGTAACCCAGCAGGCCTTCATAGGAAAACTCGGAGACTATAAACCAAAGTCGATCGAGAAAAGCCTATGAAGTAACCCGGTCGGGCCTTCATAGGAAAACTCGGAGACTATAAACCAAAGTCGATCGAGAAAAGCCTATGAAGTAACCCGGTCGGGCCTTCATAGGAAAACTCGGAGACTATAAACCAAAGTCGATCGAGAAAAGCCTATGAAGTAACCCGGTCGGGCCTTCATAGGAAAACTCGGAGACTATAAACCAAAGTCGATCGAGCATAGGAAAACTCGGAGACTATAAACCAAAGTCGATCGAGAAAAGCCTATGAAGTAACCCGGTCGGGCCTTCATAGGAAAACTCGGAGACTATAAACCAAAGTCGATCGAGAAAAGCCTATGAAGTAACCCGGTCGGGCCTTCATAGGAAAACTCGGAGACTATAAACCAAAGTCGATCGGGAAGATTCTATGAAGTAACCCAGCAGGCCTTCATAGGAAAACTCAGAGACTATAAACCAAAGTCGATCGAGAAAAGCCTATGAAGTAACCCGGTCGGGCCTTCATAGGAAAACTCAGAGATTATAAACCAAAGTCGATCAGGAAGATTCTATGAAGTAACCCAGCGGGCCTTCATAGGAAAAACCGGAGACTATAAACCAAAACAGATCAAAGTCGATAGAGAAAAGCCTATGAAGTAACCCGGTCGGGTTTTCATAGGAAAACTCGGAGACTATAAACTACAGTCGATCGGGAAGATTCTATGAAGTAACCCAGCGGGCCTTCATAGGAAAAACCGGAGACTCTAAACCAAGACAGACCAAAGTCGATCGGCAAAATCCTATGAAGCAACCCGGACGAGCCTTCATAGGAGAAGCCGGAGACTATAAACCAATATGAAGCAGAACCATCGAGAAATTATATGAAATACATCAGATGAGTCTTCACAAAAGAGATCAAAGATTCTGAACCCGTGCAAGATATAAATAATCAGAGAATCTTCTGGTTTCGAAGCCTAATTTCGAAAGGGGATTCCATAGAGGAGCCCAGATATGTGAAAATGAAAGTATTTACTCAAAAGTCATCCAGGATATTATATTCAGCTTGGAGGCCAATAGTTTATACAATTTCATATCCAGTCTCGACCGAGACTATTCATCCTCGGGGAAATACAAAGCACATGGGAGGTTACTGGAAAAAAGAACCCATCAAGATAAGGCTCCGCTTTGAAGGATAAACAAGGAATTTCTTAATAGAGTTTATACTCAGCAAGCAATAACATTCCAAAAGGGGTATTCTCAAACTAAGTATGAAGAATAAGCAAGTAAGTGTTAGAATTTCCTTATACCTTGCAAATACTTAGTTACTCAGTACCAACTGCACCTTTTTTGCTCATTATCAATTCTTACTTTACAAGTTTTTATGAATACCTTCTTTAAACATCCGGGAAAGGGCCTTTCAAATCTGAGGGTAGTTCTTCATTAAGCCTGCGACGATTTATGAAGGAAAGGGGAGGTTCCCTGGGTAAATATCCACCCTCTTTTAGCTGTTGAAGAACTCCCGATACGGAATGATTTAGCGCACCCACTATCCTACGAACAAATTCCCGGGCAAATGCTGGCGACTTTAAGTAAGCTTGCCGCCACTCTTCCCATCGACTCTTTTCCTGCTCCTTATAACGCTGGAAATCAGCTTGCAGTTTTGAGTTTTGTTCTTTTAAAACATCCTTCTCCGATCTTAGCTGTTCCAATTCCTTCTGGAGCAGTGATAATTCGTTATCTTGAGCTTTCCTCAGCTCTTGTTCCTGTAGAATAGTGAAATCATGAGAAGCCAGGTCCTGAGCTTGGTCAGAAAGACAAGCATTATGAAGCTTCTCTACTTTATCTAAGATAAGACTTTTCTGAGAAGCATCTAAGAGAGCTTTCTCTTTTAAAGCGATCTCCAATCGAAGACCTGAATGCAGTCTCTCCACCTGTAATTCTAACGTCTTCCTAGCAAGTTCTTTGTCTTTCAGCAGTTGTTGACATTCCTCCAATGCTTGCTTCAGGGTTCCCAATTGTTGATTTTGCAAGACCACCTGCTCTTGCAACTGAGCCCTATCACTACTAGAAGAAGGTGAGGCAGCCTTCAATGTCTCTAGTTGAGCTTTCAACTTAGTGTTCTCATGATCTTTAGCTGTGAGCAGCTAATCGATATGCAGACTTGTGGCTAGAAACTAAATAAAAGGATAATGTGGGTTAAAGATACAGTTACAAAGCTAATAAACACATAACTAGGAATACTTATAGCCACTGCCTGACGACTATGGCGATCCGCTCGATGTGGGAGACTAAGGCCTCGCAATTGTTCATAACCTTGTGACCAAGATTCAGCCAATAAACCATGCAATTGCAAAGTACCATAGCCAGGAGGACTAGAAGGTTGTCCCAATTGAGAAGGCAAGCCCGCAGCCACTCTAAATAAAGGAGGGGGATGAGAGAAAGCCGGAGATGGAGAAGAAGAGGAGGCAATCTGAGGAAAAGGGATAGTAAAAGCAGGAGGAGCAGAGTAGGAGCTAGAGGGAACAGAAGGTAGTAGTGCAGGAGGGGTTGTTACAATTGTGGAAACACTAACGGTTGAAGGGCTGACAATGGGAGAAGATCTCCGGCAAGGTGTTCGTTTCGCTCGAGGCCTATAAGCCAAGGGAGGCAAGGCCAATGCCGAGGATGTAGAAGGCACAGGAGAGATAGCGGTCATCTCAGAAGCAGGAGCAGGAGAAGCTGAAACAATAGAAGAAGAAGAGATAAGCAGACCAGGCCTCATCATTCGAAGAGCAGGATTGGAGATGATATTGGTGGGAGTCATCGGTGCTTTACCTCTTTCAAAAGAAATAGGCACCGGAACAAGAGGAGTTTGTACAAAGGTACCAAAGAAATCACCAAAGGGAGAATCCTTGGTAAGATTTGGCTTTTTAACTAAAGTGACAAAAGGCTCTTCTTCTTCCTCTTCCATGAGTGCGACACCCTCTGCTTGTTGTTCTTCTTCAGAAAGCAAGCCCAAGGTAGAGGGATGGGGATCAGATTGGCGAGCCAGTAACCATTGTTCTCCAAGATTATTGATAAAGGACTTGGTCATAGCAGAATTCCTGTACATAAGAGCCGGAAGAATAGCATCGGCTGAAAAACAGAGTATAAACATCATGGTTATAGAGATATACTAATCAGCAAAGGCGAAGTAAAATAATTATACTCACCAAAGGAACTATCCAAAGGAGTGTTAATGTTGCCTATCCCAAAGGGAAACATTAACCCCTCTTCAATTAGATGCGGTAAACTGAATTTCTCTCCACGCAGTTTAGGCAAGGCAGAGGCCACAGAAGGATCATTGAGAAGACCTTGAGTGTCAGGAAGCGAGGGCAGATCATGTATCCATTGAATAGGAAAAGGAGGGGGAGAAGGTAGACGCATATAGAAAAAATTTTAATACCATTCACCTTGAGGGGGAATACGATTAAATAGAATGGCTTTGGGACGAGACTGAAACTTAAAAATACCAACATCTACCCGACGAGGGATAAAGAAATGATGGAAAAGACGAGGAGACAGTGGGAAATCTAACAGTTTGGATACTCCAATGAAGCCCACTAGAATGGAAAAGGATTGAGGGACGAACTGGTTTAGCGGGATAGCAAAATAACGGCTAACCTCACAAAAAAAGGAGTGAAGAGGAATCTGAAACCTTGCAGGACTTGGTCCCTGAAGATGGAGATACAGTCTAAGGGAGGAAGGTGAGGACCCTCATGGGGAGCAGGGCGGACAATGTAAGAGGGAAAATTATAGGTTGCCTGTAAGTCCACTTCTTCTGTATCTCTGAGGTCGGAGGAGCAAGAGAGGAACCATGCCGGAGAAGAAACCGCCATGAAGAGAGAAGGTCAAAAGAAGAGGAATTGAGAAGCAAAAAGATGGACGGAGGGAAGCAGAATAAGATTCCGTAAACCCTTGTCCCTTTTCTAGTCCTATGCTAAAACCTCTAAACATAAGATACGAAAGGGAAATAAAAGGTGCTCAGAATGTCAAGCGTCATAAAAGGTAATAATATCATAGAATAAAGGGGAGGAGATGAAGTCAAATAAACTACCTCGGAAAAAACGTAAAATTTCCCTAGAAATAATTTTTGAAGAAACTTGATGAGACAAAACAAAAATTAATAGGTTTAAAGCACGGGTCAAGCCTCGAATATTGATTAATGAAAACAACCTGGTTAAATTGAACCATCCTAATAAATCGACCGATAATTGGGGGTATCTTCGAAATATCGAACGATACCTACCAATGATTATACCTAAGTCGACCGGGTCAGTAAAGAAGGAGGATAATTTGGGGTATCTTCGAAATATCGAACGATACCTACCAATGCTTATACCTAAGTCGACCGGGTCAGTAAAGAATGAGGATAATTGGGGGTATCTCCGAAATATCGGACGGTACTTACCAATGTTTATATATATATCGACCGGGTCAGTGAAGAATGGGTCATAGGGAAAAATTGGACACTAACAAGCTAAGTAGCATTTAGTACACGTACATGAGACCAACAAATTATCCAAAAATTTGAATAAGATCAGCAATCAAAAGAGACTATTCAGATTCACGTAAGTTTGTAAAACCTTAATTCCCCTTCTCTACAACCACTGGAGAATGAGTTAGAACTAGTTTGGGGTACAAATCAGGAGGTCTTTCTTCAATGAGTCTGCGACGGTTCAGGAAATTGAGAGGAGGAACGCGCGCTATGTAGCCCTCCTCTTCCAACTGTCGAATTGCTCCTTTGGCCCCTGCCGTAAAAGCAGACAAGATGGATCTCACAATCGCCCGGTTGAATTCAGTAGATTCGATCATGGCGGTGGCTCGTTCTATGTAACGAACATCTTCGTGCTCCTTATAAACCACTAACGCCATCTGAGAGGTTTTCAGTTCATTCTCCCTAGCAGCGGCTTTAGCTTTTATTAAATTAAGGGAATTGTTTAGAGATGCCACCTCATTTTCTTTTAATTGCAAGGCCTTCAATTTTTCACTCAATTCTGCTTCATAATTCTCTTTTAGTTCGCCAAGTTTTGAGGTTAGCTCTTGATTGAGGTCCGTAACCAATTTGAATTGGGCTTCAAGGCTCTCAATTTGAGTTTCAAATTGCTTCTTGGCGGCAGCAGAAAACTCGGCAGAAGACAATTCGATAACCTGCTGTCGCAACCCCTTGTTCTCCGATCTCAATTTCTCGTTCTCAATGTATAGATTGTGTAATAGTCGGGAGAAACCCATGTTCTCCAGCCACCGCTGGAAGCATATTCGAAACCGTAAGACTATACTTCATAAACAGAAAGCAGGAGTACGTAAACATACCTTATTCTCTTTATTAGAAAAGCGGTCAATCGCTTCAGGAATGGAAAGCCCCTCAAAGAGGGGACGCACCTCATCCCAAGAACTAGCGAAAGAACCCCCCAATAATATGGGAAGAACAGGAATGGTAGAAGAGCCAGTTGAGAAGGAAGAAGTAGGGATAGATGGTGGAGCAAAAACCAAGTAAGAAGAAGGCGAAGAGGGTAGAGATCCTGAAGTCGGAATAGACAAAGGAAAAGTAAAAGAAACGTCAACAGAAGTACTAGTTTTAGGAAAAGGAGAGGTAGGAAAATTCAAGGAAGGATAAAGTTCTGCTAATGTGGGCTCATCGGAAGGAAGGCCAGTCGACACAAAATCTTCTGAAGCAGGCTCATCAGCAAAAAGAATGAGCCTCCTTTTTGGAGGAGGAGCCCTGGTTAGCTTGCGTCCCGGACGCTTGCCCACAGAAATCTCAGTTATGGGTTTATCAGAGCTACCAGGGGATGTAAGCTCGATAAGAGAAATAGAGGCAGATGGGGAGACAGTAACAGCTGCAGGAGACGTAATAGCGGGAGCAGGATCAGGGGGGATCGGCGCAGCAGGATCCCTAGAAGAATCTCCTGGAGTCTCATGAAGCCCAGAAGAGCTAGGTATGTCGGCTAAGCGAGCCGACTCTTCAATTGAGGGTGGAGGGGCGATAGCGGCCAGAAATTTGGCCTCCTTGGCACGAAGTAATTCTTCTTCCACGCGTATTTCTTCGTCAATCAAAGCATCATAGAAACTCTCCACTGTATAGAACAGAGAAATAATTTAGCCAGTTATAAGCAAAAAGAAAGGAACAAGGCGTTACCTAAGGAAATGCGAGTATCAGGTTTGACGGGGCTTAAACCAAATAGGTATAGAAGCTCGACCTTCAACCATTTCGGGATCGAAAGCCGATGACCTAATAACTTCTCACAATGAATGGGAAAAGTAGGAAGGAGATGAAACTCTCTAATATCGGGTAAGGGAGGCAAGAAAGATTTCCAAGCATGAGACCAAGGAATAGGTCCCGGAAACTTTAAAAAGAAAAAACGAGATTTCCAGGCTTTGAGAGACGATGGCATATCTCCAAAAAGGACCATTCTAGTTCTCGACTGGAATAAGAAGACACCAGGTTCTGAAAGCTTGGTGTAGGAAAACATGAAGAAATTTTGAGGAGTAGGAGGAATATCTCGTAGACGAAACAACATATAAGTACCGCATAGATAACGAAATGCATTAGGAGCAAATTGTTGCAAAGAAAGATCAAAATATCGACTTATTTCAATTAAGAAAGGAGGAATGGGGAACCTTAAGCCCCCTATCAACTGGTCCCTGAAAAAAGTCACGCAATTATCAGGGGGATGATGAGGTTGATCCTTCGGTGTTGGGAGTATGATTTTATATTCCTTAGGAATTTCATATTGACGACGGATGGATAATCTAGCATTCTTATCAAAGATAGAAGACATATGGACATACCAAGGAGCAATTGCTTCTTCAGCCATGGACAAAGGTATGGGCTAGAGCAATGACGGATTACTTACTGAAGACAAGAAAGGGGATCGTCGTGAAATGGCGAGCACGAGGACTGGTTGAAGACAGCAACAGGGAAAGAACTCTAGAGAAGGAAAAAGGAAGGACGAGGTTTAAAGAGGAGACGAAAGGTTTAGGGTTTGAGAAACGCAAGATGGTCGTCAGATTAGGACGGTGGTAGCTCAGCAGACGCTGAGGATCGCAATGGAAAGGCAAAAGGCCTATGTGACGTGGTGATCAGAAAAGGCATGTGTCAGGTCATCATAGAAAAAGAGGGGCATTTATATCAGACATGACGAATCGGATCGTGATGGGGTTGGTAGTGCCTCGAACATTCTCTCACCCGAAGGAGAGACAATCACCAGTTTAGAAACCTCGAAAGAAAACGTGATCGACTGGGCATAATAAAATAAAAAGGACTGAACTTTTTTGACCATACCCAGGATAAAGACAAGAATATTTTAAGAGTAAAAAGTTTAGAAGAGTGACAAATGTTAATCTGTCTGTGCAGAACATGACTTAGTATTTATTGAAAATATTTTTATTAACAAGGGCAATTGTGGTTATGTTAGATACATATTGTGGTTATAATATCAAACTATACTAATAGTTAAGATAACCTTATCTATGATAAATGATATATAAGGTACGTTAAGAAATGATGCACACAACACCACATTGTAAATGATAGAGGGATTCAATAAAAGCCTTTGATTAGATACAAAAATTTGTCTTTACACTTAGAATCTGATCAAATACATAGCGTCACATTTCCTCAAGAACAGCAAACCCCAAATAGATAACAAATATTACAAGCATAAACTCTTAGGGCACGCAGAAAATTTTAGTCCCACTGGAGTCAAACTTACCATGGAGCAGAGATAGAAATAGCCCACTTCGTCTGAGCTTGTCAAGGCTCATAAGAGGCAATATTTTGCCCGAGACGAAGAAAGCAACAAAAAACAAAAGCTCAAGGGCAACGAGACAGGGAAACATTGATTCATTCCATGATGGAAAAGTAAATGTGAAAACCACTTCCCTTCTCAAGCCGTATGAGCTCAACAAGTGAAACAAACAATTTTAGCCCAAGGGTAACATGTGCTGTGCCCTTCACACAACACCCCTGGGTCATTTGGCTGCCCCTCTATAAGTAGAAAAAATTTCTCTGAAGCTTCTTGGGTCCTTCAGAGCACCTGCATCTTTGGATAGAAGATTTGAACTGTGAAGTTTCCTCTCTTAAGACGATCCCTTGAACCTCTGAAGTAGCCGAAGCAAAAATCTCGATAAACTCATATATAGATCTCACCTGGTCCAACAAAAGTTGCCTCCAAAAAGGAGGATCCACGACCATGACCTTAGCAACAAAAAGTGGCAAGGAAGAAAAAAAACTGAGAGAGGTTGTGGGTGAAGAGAAGGTTGTAGCCCTATTTAAAGGAGAAAAAGGCTTACAGTATGGCCACACTTAATCTATTAAGACAGTGGTACACAAAATCTGTGAGGTCATTTCAAAATCTGGAGCAGAGTCACGGGTAGGAAAAAACAAGATCATACTTCTGTCTAGTCAGTCGTCTACACCTCCTTCGACTAGACTTGAAGGGAAGGCTAGTGATATGGGTTAGGTTTTGTGGGTCTTCAGATGAGGAAAGAAAAGGAAGAAAAGAGTCAAAGGAGGAAGGCCAATAACGGCCGAAACATACTTTCAGAACAAAGGTAAGCCAATATCAGTCGATACATGCCTGCCGAACGAAGGTAGGCCAATATCGGTCGATACATGCCTGCCGAACGAAGGTAGGCTAATATCGGTCGACACATGCTTGCCGTATGAAGGTAAGCCACTAACGACCGCTACATACTCTGAAGCAAAGATAGACCAATATCGGTCGATACATGCCTGCCGAACGAAGGTAGGCCAATATCGGTCGATACATGCCTGTCGAACGAAGGTAGGCCAATATCGGTCGATAAATGCTTGCCGAACGAAGGTAGGCCAATATCGGTCGATACATGCTTGTCGTATGAAGGTAAGTTAATAACGACCGATGCACACTCCAAAGCAAAGATAGACCAATATCGGTCGATACATGCCTGCCGAACGAAGGTAGGCCAATATCGGTCAATACCTGCTTGCCGAACGAAGGTAGGCCAATATCGGTCGATTCATGCTTGCCGTATGAAGGTAAGTTAATAACGGCCGAAACATACTTTCAGAACAAAGGTAGGTCAATATCGGTCGATACATGCCTGCCGAACGAAGGTAGGCCAATATCGGTCGATACATGCCTGCCGAACGAAGGTAGGCCAATATCGGTCGACACATGCTTGTCGTATGAAGGTAAGCCAATAACGACCGCTGCATACTCTGAAGCAAAGATAGACCAATATCGGTCAAGAGGGTTCTTTCGAGCAAAGAACCCGTATAGTTCCTTCAATGAATACCTTAGAAACATGTTGAATAAAATGTTATTTTTTAACATAACAAAAATACAAACAGAAGGCACATGAAGGAGAATCATACATGAATATACCGAATAGAATAATTCATGATAGAGAATATATATTTTGGCGGGAAATATGCTTTCAGCTTGTCTTGCAGGCGCTAAACGACAAAGAAGGTACATCTGGGGTACAAAAATGATTCCTTAAAAATCATCTTCCCCAAGTACGCAGCTGATGTCATAACGAACTCTAACAAATCGGGGTCCACTTCATGACTACGGAGGTTATATGAAGTGGTATAAAAGGGGGAATCCTCTCCGTTGGCTAGGTAAGTGGACATCCCTAATTTTCTGGCTACTGTTCATCTTCTTTCTTCTTCCTTCCTCGACATCAAGGGAGATCACTAACTTGAGCGTCGGAGTGCCTAGCCAGGGATTCCCAACCTGGTCTTAGGTCACTGACGATAGTGTTGGTTGGTCTCTTGTGCGCAGAGAGCTTCAGGAGCTTGAAAATTCGGTTTTCTCCTATTCGAACGGGGATTTCCTCCTATTTATCAGATTTCCTACGGTGATTCTGGTTTTCTTCCGATCCGCTTTGGGTTTCTCGGGTCGAGGTCTCACCGGAATTATTCCTCGTCATTACAGTGGGTTTCCTTCTTCCGTATCTCCTTCACGGTTAGCTTCTCAGACAGGATCAGCCGGCCAAACCAAAACTCCAAGAAAATAAAAATTTTAAACACAAATTAAAACTTCCTTATTTCCTTCCGAAAATTTTATAAAAATTTTTCCAATAATTTTTATCCCTTCATGATTGGTTAAAAGGAAATTTTATAAATTAAATCTTATTTTAAACATGTGGATAATTTCTAGAAAGTTATCTCTAAAAATTAAAATCTCCTTTCAATCTACAAATAAGGAAAGATATCAAATCTTTTCTTAATCATTTGCAGAAACTAATAAAAGAGAATTATTAATTTTTTAAACTTTTAAATCATGAACATGGTTAAAAGGAAAGTTTTTACCAAAATTAAAATCAACCTTTTGATCTACAAATAAGGAAAGAGATTTAGCTCTTCTCTTAATCTTTTGTAGAATCTTATAAAAGGAAAGATTTAAATTTTTAAACTCTCTTTTAAATCATGTTATCCACATAAGAAAAATTTTAAAAATAAAATCCTTTTATTTTAATTTGGGTCGTCCACACCAAGCTTGAACCCAAGCTAGGGCTGGCCACCTTGAAGCACCCATGAACCAAACTTTGGCCGACCCTAGCTTGGTCTCCAAGCTAGCTTGGCCGGCTCCTATGGGATGGGTAAGAAGGTGGGCATAGGTGGGTATAGTACTCTATAATTAAGGGGCTACGATAGGGACCGAGAGTAGGAATTGGTTTTGGTCTCCCGATAAAATTAAGCATCCCGTGTTCGCCCCGAACACACAACTTAATTTTATCAATAATAATTCATTCCACTAGAGAATTATTATTGAACTACCGCACCAATCCCAAATTACATTTTGGGCTCCTTCTTATTATGAGTGTGTTAGTCTCCCTGTGTTTAAGATAACAAATGTCCACTAATTAAGTAAGTTACTGACAACTCACTTAATTAATATCTAGCTCCAAGAGTAGTACCACTCAACTTCATCGTCATGTCGGACTAAGTCTACCTGCAGGGTTTAACATGACAATTCTTATGAGCTCCTCTTGGGGACATTCTCAACCTAGATCACTAGGACACAGTGTCCTTCTATAATCAACAACACACACTATAAGTGATATCATTTCCCAACTTATCGGGCTTATTGATTTATCGAACTAAATCTCACCCATTGATAAATTAAAGAAATAAATATCAAATATATGTGCTTGTTATTATATTAGGATTAAGAGCACACACTTCCATAATAACTGAGGTCTTTGTTCCTTCATAAAGTCAGTATAAAAGGAACGACCTCAAATGGTCCTACTCAATACACTCTAAGTGTACTAGTGTAATTATATAGTTAAGATAAACTAATACCTAATTACACTACGACCTTTCAATGGTTTGTTCCTTTCCATCTTGGTCGTGAGCTACTGTTTATAATTTATAAGGAACCGATAACATGATCTTCTGTGTGTGACACCACACACCATGTTATCTACAATATAAATTAATTGAGCAACTACATTTATCGTAAATGTAGACATTTGACCAATGTGATTCTTATTTCTAGATAAATGTGTAATACCCCGGTTCTGAGATTCTGGTTAAGTATGACTTAAAAGGTTAGATGGTACTATCTATATCACCAAGGTGCACCTTCCTTTTCGGAAGCCCAAACTTAAGAACTCCAAAGTTAAGCGTGCTTAGCTTGGAGAAATCTGAAGATGGGTGACCTCTTGGGAAGTTTTCCAGGGTGCGTGCGAGTGAGGACAAAGCACGCTGAAAGGACCCCCGGTGGTCTGTGGAGCTAGTCATCAAACCGATAGGTAATTCTGGTGTCGTTCCTGGTTCGGTCGAGGGGGGCCCGCCTGGGCCGGGGCATTACAAAATGTTTATACCAAAAGCTAGGCTTTTAGTATACATCCTAACAGGAGGCGCCTCGGACACTGTTCATCCGAGGTAAACTTTTGCTCCTTTGCTCCTGCAAAAGTGTTAGTCTCAAACACATACCCTGCAAAACAAAGTTAGCACAAAACAACAGTAAACAGAATATAATGACAGTCTCTGGACTGTCCAGGTCTGACTTCGAATTTCCAACCAGAAATCCTAGGTCGACTCGACGCCTACTGTTCCCTCTACGGGGAACGCGTCCTCACCTACTCCACTCAGGAGATTTACTTGTTGCCAGTGCGATCCTCTAGATCGACTGGACTTTTGCTCGGTGCTCAATGCTTCCGGACTTTCTGCTGGACTTCCGCTTCCCGACTGGTCCAGTCTTTCACCTGGTTCGCGACACCAGGACTTTCCACCTAGGGTTACCCCCCTAGGACTTTTGCCTGAAGCACTCGACCCACCAAGACTTTCCGCATAGGGTTACTACCCCCTATGACCTAGGGTTACCACCCCCTAGGGTTTTCACCTTGCCTAACCACAGTTAAGGCTTTTGCCTAAGTACACTTAGAACTTTCCTGCAATCTCATTCAGACCGTTAGATCACCACACATCTTAACTTTGAATCCTTTACCATTATCAAAACTTAGGTTCGATCGTCGGATGCTCCCCGCACCAACAATCTCCCCCTTTTTTATTATGGCAACTCATATTCAAAGTTAAGTATAACAAATGCATAAGTATATTAAAAGGTTTTAAGTGAGCAAGGTTAAGTATATAAATTCGAATAAAAGCATAACTTAAGCTAACACTTAAACTTTGTGACGCTCCCCCTTAATACAGGGCTTCCCTTTTGAATATTTACATTTGAATTTCCTACTCTCCCCCTTTGCCATTTATAAAAAATAAGCCAGTTTTAAGTAATTTTTAATTTTTCTTATTGAAGAACAGATTAGGCTTGAAAGAATGGATAAAAGCTAAATTGACTTTGGAAAAATGTTCACCCAAGTTTAAAAGGCTAATATATAGTAGACTGTGACGGATAATTTTAGCCACTTTTGAAACTTAGTTGTTTTTGAAATATACTTAGCTAAATTTTGAAAATCTTAAAGAAAATTGAAGTCTCTTTTTACTTAGCAAAAAAAAGATATTTTGAAAGCAATGATTTTTAATACTTTTAGGAAGTAAAAATAGCTTAGCAAGAATTTATAAAAAGTTAGATTTCAAGGTTTGTAAGTTTGAAAAAGTTTGAAGGTTTCTATATGAGCTTAGTCTTTTGCAAACATTGAATTTTGAAAATAGAGCTTAAGTTAAAAAGACACTTAGCTTAATTTGAATAAAACAATATTTATTGTTGAAATCATGGGAGTAAGAGCTTTTTAATTTTTAGGAAGAAGAGGGAGAAACTAAATATTTAATTTAGTTTATTTAATCAAATTGGTTGGTCCTTAAGTCCAGGCATGAGTCAAAATTTGTTTTAATCAGGTATCAGAGCCCTAAAGTACAAGCATGCTTAATCTTAATATTTCCTTCACCAACTGTCTAACTTTTAGCTACTTGCTGATTGCCTAGAGGGCAGCAGCTTTCACTTGGTTAGTCGAGTTAAGTCATTTAGTCGAGTTAGATTTGACTAGAGCTGGAAGACTTGACTTGATTACTATTAATAAAGTATTTAACGCCCAGACTCATATTGATGCACAGAAATAAGTATTCTTGAGTCCAGGTTGTACCCTATGCATCTCACACCATTCTATGTTTTTCAAACACAAGCAAGGTATACCTAGGTGTTTGTGAGATGCTCTGACTTAAATTTAGGGGAAAAGGATTTCTAGGGTAAAAGCCTAAACTAAGTCTAATTTTTGAAAATTCTAAGAAAAGGGGATTTTAAAATCATTAGTTTTCCTAGATTTTGAAAAACAATTTAGAAGTGGTTTTGAAATTATACTCATAATTTTGAAAAAATGACACATAAGTACTGAATTAAATATAAGTCAGCTAAACATCAGATAACTAACTCCAAGATACAATCCAAAAGATGAGTAAGATATCCAGATCCAAGAAGTGAGTGACATATCCAGACAGTCTAAAAAGATAGAGTCAAGCAGGCGGATCGTCAGCTGGAGGATCAGCTAGAGGCTGCTCGGGTGCCGGCTGAGGCTGTCCCTGACGCCGTATCTCGCCTCGGAGAGACGCGAAACCTGCAGCCATCTCGGATCGCATAGATCAAAGGAAGCGATGGCTATCTAGCACAACTCGTCGCGTCTGAGAGGACAGGATCTCAAGCCGAGTGAGTTTGTCCTCGACAGAGAGTGGTGCCGAAGATGAAGGCCCGGCTGATGTGGAGGGTCCGGCAAAGGTGGAAGGATCTGTGAAAAAGTCCTCTGCCAGGAAATTGGGCCACTCCTCATCCGCATCTGGTACGTCCTCGGCCTCTGGAGCACCAGGAGCAGCAACTGGTGGTGATCTACCCTTCCAGTCCAGAATCCCCTCGGCAGTGACCTCTGCTCCCGCTAATCTAAGGCTACGCTGACCTAACTCATCATAAATGGTAAGTGGGATGAATACCCCTCTAGTAATGTCTATCCTAGAGCCGGAGAATATCTGGGTCAGGATATGGCAGTAAGGCATATGAATCACTCCAGATGTAACTGTACTAGATGTAAGAATGATGTTATGAAACATATGGAGAGCTATGTCTATATCTAGACGCTGGCTGAGGGCGTACAGAAAGAATGAGTGGGGCGGTCGCATCTTCGAGACGTTTCAAGATGAGATGGGTAGAATGCATGCTGTCAGGACTTTGTACATAGCATAGTCCTGAATGCGAAGAAGAGTGGATCTGAACTCGGTCAGGCCCAAGTGTCTCTCCTCCCCAAAAAAATGTATGTAGATGTCATCTAAGGTAATGTGGGAATAAGGATCACCAAAAGGTAGCTCCCTACTCGGGTAACACAAGAATGTACACTAGGACTCCCTAAGCTCTAAGATGGTGTGAAGTAGGGAGGGAGTAAACTAAAGGTCAGTACCACCAACTCTGGTGGAATAGGTACTATCATCAACCTTTTCAAGGTTGTGATAGAACTGGGCACACAGGTCTTGGTTGACTGTAGTGGTACAGTCAACCAGTTTATCTAGATGATAGTAGTTTATCATCTGGATTGCGGGTTGACAGAATTGGGATAAAAATTCCCTACCAATATATCTAGATTTAATAGACTCAAAGGTAAACCTAGCGAAATCTATCCTATGTTGTTCCGAGGGGAATCTAGGGTCCGTGGAAGGGGCCCTAACCAGTGTGGGATCCACAATACGACGCTTCCTATTGTTGACATTATACAATAAAAATAGCAAAACTAGCACGAAATTTATGTAATAGATGATTGAGAAGAGTTTAGATTATACTTAGGAGGCATTGCGAGGATTAAAGGAGGAAGAGATGGGTTGAAGGCGCCTTGGTTGGAAAAAATCGCACTTGGGTTGTGTTTCGGCAGAAAACGAACAGAAGGAGGAGCTTCTGTTCGTGGCAAAAACGCTGAGTGAAGGCACCTTAAAGGCTCCTTAAGGCGCCTTAAACAGGTCGGCGGGAAATTTCCCGCCGCTGTTGAGGGCGCCTCCCTCGTGTGGGAGGCGCCTTCGTTCAGGCGCCACATATGCCCCTTTTTTTATTTATTTATTTATTTAGAATTGAATTAAGTAAGTTAATTTAAATTTAGGTTAATTAAATTTTGAATATTTATTTTGAGTTAATTATTTGAAAGGTAATTTTAATTTAAAAAATAATTTTTAATTTGAAGAATAATTTTAAAAGACTTTTTCAGATTAAGTTTTAAGTAGATTTTTAAGTAATTAAGTTTGAAATTAAGTTTTAAAAAAAATTTAAAATGATTTTTTAAATGATTTTCAAATAATCTTCTAAATAAGTTTTTAAAAGATTTTTTAAAATTATTTTTAAAAGATTTCTCAAATAATTTTCAAATAAGTTTTTAAAAGTTTTTTTTAATGATTTTGAAATTAAGTTTTTAAAAGATTTTTTAAAATAATTTTTAAAAGATTTTTGAAATAATTTTGAAATTAAGTTTTTTAAAAGATTTTTTTTAAAAATAATTTTTAAAAGATTTTTGAAATAATTTAAGTTTTTTAAAATAATTTTTAAAAGATTTTTTCAAAGATTTTTCAAATAATTTTGAAGTTAAGTTTTTAAAAGATTTTTA
Source organism: Zingiber officinale (assembly GCF_018446385.1). Taxonomy (NCBI): domain Eukaryota; kingdom Viridiplantae; phylum Streptophyta; class Magnoliopsida; order Zingiberales; family Zingiberaceae; genus Zingiber; species Zingiber officinale. Next base: position 82,438,212 of record NC_056006.1, read on the forward strand.
AAAGTATTTTACAATTGATTTTTAAAAGATTTTTAAAAGAATTTTAAAATTGATTTTTAGAATATTTTTAAAATAATTTTAAAATTAATTTTTAAAAGATTTTTAAAATATTTTTAAAAGAATTTTAAAATTGATTTTTAAAATATTTTTTAAAAGAATTTTAAAATTGATTTTTAGAAGATTTTTAAAAGAATTTTAAATTTGATTTTTAAAAGAATTTTGAAATTTAAATTCCTTAGTCATCTCACCCGATCTAAATTTTCAATCAGGGAATCCTATAATTTTTGTGAGATGAATTGAGGTTCAATTTTAGGGTTTGGTTTAACTTTGTGTTAGATTCAGGTTTAGCTTTGGGTTCAACAAGTGAGTATTCTTTGGATAAACTTCTGGGCTATGGGTGAGTCACAAGGAACTCATTAAAGTAACCATGCCTTCGAGGTTTACCAAATAGTCCTACCCATTGAACTTAATACTAAACCTTGGTCTAACTAGTTAGGATCCATTTAAGGGTAGCTTCGGTCAGTTCCACTTGGCCAAATGCACCAGGTCGAAGCCATATCTTCCTAGACATGCGATGCCCAAGCTTCCCTAACGTACTATCATCCAAAAACTTCACCAGTACCGTGGGTCAAGTTAAACCTAGTCCATTTTATCTAACCTTAATTACCCTGTCGGGTAGTCTACTCTTGTTTACCTATTTCGGATAGATTAAGTTCAGTTACCCAGTCGGGTAGTTTAGTTGGGGGTGCCAGTTATTTTGGATCCTCCTTCTATTTTTATTTGACTTAAATTGAATTTTGAATTTTAATTTAATTTTAAATTTTTTAATTGAATTTTGAATTTTGAATTTTAATTTTTTAATTTATTTTTGAATTTTGAATTTTAATTTAATTTAATTTTGAATCTTAATTTAATTTCGAATTTTTAATGAATTTAGAATTTAGAATTTTAATTTAATTTCAAATTTTTAATTGAATTTTAAATTTTGAATTTTAATTTAATTTCGAATTTAATTGTATTTTGAATTTTAATTTAATTTTTAAATTTATTTTTAAATTTTGAATTTTGAATTTTAAAATTTGAAATTATGTTCGTTTTATTAATATTGTTTTTCTTTTTGCTCCCCCTGAATCATAGCCTCGATATGGTCTATCGAGATAGTGTATTGGATCCTTCGGGATCCAATATTGACCAAGTCCAACTTGATTAATCAATTTGGACTTGGGGACCCATGCTTGGACTGTTTTTCTATTTGTTCTTTCTACAAGAGATAAGTAGGATTTATATTTTCTTTTTGGTTTAAATCCTAGACCAGTTTTATTGTAAACGGCTCTTTGTGTCCCAAGAATTAGGTCAAGACTCTTTGAACCTAAAGAAACCCGTTCTAGTGTTTTCTCCAGATCCTTGACTTGAGTTTTCAGACTGGAGTTCTCTTCTTCAAGTTTTTGAACTTGAGTTGAGTTTCCAGTCTGAACTGGTTCAGTCAAAGATTTGGAGTCAGACACTTCTTTAAGGACTGCTACTTCCTTTAGAAGTGACTTAATTCTAAGATTCGACTTAGCTAATTTTTGTAATAAATAATTGACTAAGTTATTGAGTCGAGGGAAACTTACAGAGGGATCGGGCCCTTCAGAAATGGATACGGATCCGTGGCTTCGCTCAGACTCGGCCTCCAACTCGATCTCGCTCTCGGATTCGTCGATCTGGTCTCGGGCCATCAGCGCAAGTACTCTCGTCTGATCGAGTTCGTCGTCGTCGTCTTCTGAGGAAAATTCGTCCCATGTTGCTTTTAAGGCCTTCTTCCTTCTCTGCTTCTTTGCATCCTTTTGATTCGAGCAGTTGGCCTTGATGTGCCCCTTCTGGTTGCACCCGTAGCAGATCACTTTGAACTTTACCTTAGAACTTGGTTGGGCCTCCTTGGATTGGACTACCTTCTTTAGGTCCTTCTTGTTGAAGCCTTTCTTCTTCTTGTAGAGTCTCTTCACAAGGTTCATGAGCTCGGTTGTTAGTTCTTCATCTTCATCATCTGAGTCGGGTTCTTCTTCTGACTCTGGTTCAGTTCTTCATCGTGATCTCGGTTTGCGCGTTCGACTGATACCTGCAACCAAAGCAACCCCCTTCTCGATTGGCTGTGCATTAGTCTGCTCATGTAATTCAAACTCACAGAATAGTTCATCTAACTTTATTGAAGATAAGTCCTTGGAGACTTTGTAGGCATCTACCATTGATTCCCACAATGTGCTCCTCGGAAATGAGTTTAGTGCGTACCTTATAACGTCCCGATTCTCTACCTTTTGCCCGATTCTGTGGAGAGAATTGAGGATGTCTTGAATGCGCGCGTGTAGCTGGCTTGCCGTCTCATTTTCCTGTATTTTTTAAGTTATACAATTTATTGAATAGTAAATCACGCTTACTTACTTTGGTATCGGAGGTCCCTTCGTGAAGCTCGATCAGCTTCTCCCATAGCTCCTTGGCGCTTGAGAATGGACCGACGCGGTTTAGCTCCTCCTTTATTAGTCCGCACTGGAGGGTACAAGTTGCTCTGGCATTTGCCTCCACCTTCTTGATTAATGCAGGTTCCCAGTCCTCGCAGGGTGTAGGATTGCGGTCTTTATCCGTTGGCAGATCCAAACCAGTCTTGACGATCATCCACGTCTCGAACTGGATCTTCAGGAAGTTCTCCATTCTACCCTTCCAGTAACCAAAGTCCTCTGCGGTGAAGAGCGGGGGACGGACAGTGTTATAACCCTCTTGTTGGGCCATTTTAGATTAACTATGAAGAAAATAAATGACAAGAAAATTCCAGGACTTGGTCCTAGATTAGTAGTGCGGGAAGTATTTAAAAGAAAACGATCTCGAGTGGTGTTGCACCAACTTCGAGCAAAAATCGATTCGAGAAAAGAAATTAGAATATAGCTATAAGGCTAAATTCTAATTGACTCCGAAAAATCTGAAAACACCACGTAAAAATTGTTTTGAATGGTGGTTGCACCGATTCAAAACGACTCCGCTCTAATACCAATTGTTGGATCGAGAAGCGCTAGAGGGGGTGTTAGAGTGTATACTAAAAGCCTAGCTTTTGGTATAAACATTTATGTAGAAATAAGAATCACATTGGTCAAATATCTACATTTATGATAAATGTAGTTGTTCAATTAATTTATATTGTAGATAACATGGTGTGTGGTGTCACACACAGAAGATCATGTTATCAGTTCTTTATAAATTATAAACAGTTGCTCACGACTAAGATAGAAAGGAACAAACCATTGGAATAGTCGTAGTGTAATTAGGTATTAGTTTATCTTGACTAATAAATTACACTAGTAGACTCTAAGTGTATTGAGTAGGACCATTTTAGGTAAGTTCTTTTTATACTGACTTGATAAAAGAACTAGACCTTAGTTATTATGGAAGTGTGTGCTCTTAATCCTAATATAATAACAAGCACATATATTTGATATTTATTTCTTTAATTTATCAATGGGTGAGATTTAGTTCGATAAATCAATAAGTCCGATAAGTTGGGAAATGATATCACTTATAGTGTGTGTTGTTGATTATAGAAGGAATCTGTGTCCTAATAATCTAGGTTGAGAATGACCCCAAGAGGAGCTCATAAGGATTGTCATGTTAAACCCTACAGGTGGACTTAGTCCGACATGACGATAAGGTTGAGTGGTACTACTCTTGGACTAAAATATTAATTAAGTGAGTTGTCAGTAACTTATTTAATTAGTGGACATTCATTATCTTAAACACAGGGAGACTAACACACTCATAATAAGAAGGAGCCCAAAATGTAATTTGGGATTGGTGCAGTAGTTCAATAATAGTTCTTTAGTAGAATGAATTATTATTGATGAAATTAAGTTATGTGTTCGGGGCGAACACGGGATGCTTAATTTCATCAGGAGACCAAAACCAATTCCTCCTCTCGGTCCCTATCGTAGCCTCTTATATATAGAGATTTATACTCACCACATACCCACCTTCTTACCCAACCAATAGGGGCCGACCAAGCCAAGCTTGAAGCTCAAGCTTAGGGTCGGCCAAGCCTAAAGGTTGAGCCTTAAGGTGGCCGGCCAATAGCTTGGAGCCCAAGCTTAAGTGGCCAGTCACATCATATTAAAAAGGATTTTATTTATAAATTTTGCTTATGTGAATTCCATGGTTTTAAAAGAGAGTTTAAAATATAAATCTTTCCTTTTATAGCTTTCTACAAAAGATTAAGAAAAGATTTGAAATCTTTCCTTATTTGTAGATTGAAAGATAGATTTTAATTTTGAGAAAACTTTCCTTTTTTAACCATGTTCATGATTTAAAAGAGAGTTTAAAAATTAAATATTCTCTTTTATAAGTTTCTACAAAAGATTAAGAAAAGATTTGATATCTTTCCTTATTTGTAGATTGAAAAGAGATTTTAATTTTTAGAGATAACTTTCCTTTTTGGAAATTATCCACATGTTTAAAAGAAAGATTTTAATTTATAAAATTTCCTTTTTACTAAACCACCATGAAGGGAAAATTATTGGAGAAATTTTTTATAAATTTTCGGAGACAAATTAGGAAGTTTTAATTTTTGTTTTAATTAAAACTCTCCTTGTTTTGGGGAAATAAGTGGCCGACCATGTATATTGAGAAAAGAAAATTATTTTTAATTAAATAAATTTTCCTTTTCATGGCAAAAGAATTAAGGAAGTTTTTTTATTTAAATTTCCTTATTTGCCAAGACCAAGGATTATAAAAGAGGGGGTAGAGGTGCCTTCAAAAAGAACGACTCTATTATTCTTCTCCTCTCTTTTCCTCCTTGGTGGTCGGCCCTAGCTTCTCCCTCTTCTCTTCTTCTTGTGGCCGGCGGCAACCCCTCTTGGAGCTCTTGATGGTGGCCGGTTCTAGCTAGGAGAAGAAGGAGAGAAAGGAGATTTTGTTTCTTGCATCCCTTGGAGCTTGGTGGTGGTGGCCGGACCTCTACTTCTCTTGGAGAATTGTGGTGGCCGAAACCTAGAAGGAAGAAGAAGGTGCTTGGTGGTTCTCGTCTCGGAAGATCGTTGCCCACACAACGTCTGAGGTTAGAAGAGGAATACAGTAGAAGATCAAGAGGTTATTTTTGCTTACAAAGAAAGGTATAACTAGTAATTGTTTTCCGCATCATACTAGTTTTCTTTGTATTGTTATTTTTGGAAATACCAAACACAAGAGGCATATGATTCTAGAGTTTTCAAAATAGTTTTTCGAGTTTGTGTTTTCTTCTTTTTTCGAATTTGTGATTCGATTGTTCTTTTTGATTAACCTAGAGTTATTTAAGGAAATAAATATTAGCTTTCCTTAAAAGGCTTTGCCTAGGTGGTGGTGTTGCTCCCATATCCAAGAAGGCCATGTGCCTCGCCATGCAGTCCTAGAAGCCAATTTTGGAAATTAATATTTATGGAATTAATAACTTAGGTAGATTTGAGTCAATAGTGTTAAGTTCCGCTTGCGATTCAAATCTAAACAATTAAGAACAGATAAGTTAAATTTAGAATCAATGATGTTAAGTTTCGTCTGTGATTCCTAATTTAACTTTTAAAGAACACAATAGGTTATTTAAGGAAAGGTTCGACACTTGTACAAAAAAATTTTGTACAGTGGAACCAGTACGATTTTCTTAGGACTAATCAACAATTAGTATCGGAGCTAGGGTTTGCCTCTATGTGTTTGGTTTTCAAATTAGGTTATGCACATGTCATACATAATTTAGGCAGGATAATAGTAGGATGAGCTAATTTTGTGGTTGCAGGCTCCAACTATTATGTCTTATAGATGTTGTGTGTGATTGGACCCTTGGACATGTCAAGGGCATTATTTTTGTGTGTGCATGATTGTATGTAACTAATACAGCAGGAGCTGTATTAGCCTTAGGATTTTAGAATTTTATTTTCGATCTAGAATACCTGTACATTCCCTTGTGGAATATAGGATCGATATATGTAAAATTCTATTTTTGTCACGGATCGAATTCTTGTGAGGCGTGGTACTTTTGGAGCACCAGAGGCGCAGCGGAATAAGAAGCAAGATGGATGCGACAACTCGACCCGACGGCGGTGGCTAAAGATGGCAGCAGCTAGGGTTGGAGCACATGGAGGATAGTAACAGGAAAAGACCATACTAGTTGGAAAATAATTTCCATATTTATTGCTTTATTTACTGTGATGTGTGTGTATGCATGTGATGTATGCTAGGATAACTTAAAATTCCTCACCTTAAATAACTAAGTGGGAGAGAGATTTATTTTAATAAATTCCACGATCTCCATTACTGGTTTGTAAGTGATGCAAACAAACTTGTGCGTTGGCTCTGAGTGCCTTCCTCCATATCGGATGAGTTTGTTTGCGGATCACTAGATCAAACTTCCATTTAGGATGACTATAGGAAATTAATTAAGAGCGTGTGATCTTCCCCATTGGAAGGGGCATAATCTTATTAATGGACTTAGTGTCAAGTAATGGTATACACTTAGGCACGTCTAATAGTATCCTCCCCATCGGAGTCACTGCTATTATTTGTGTGATCAAAGGAAAACCAACTATTAATTTGTCAAAAAGATAAGTTGACAAGATAATAAAATTAAAACCCCCTCTTACAAATGTCGAGTTTTTGTATACGTCCACACTATCGTGGCATACAAAATTCACGGTGTTTGAGGTAATTTTATTTGTCATAAAGACTTATTGACAGGATAATTAATGGGTAAAACCCTCCTCTTACAAATGTTTAAATTTGTATACGTCCACACTATCGTGGTATGCAAAATTCACGGTGTTTGAGGTGTTGGTGAATTTAAATGATATTGTTTTGAAGAATCAATATTATTTCAAATTCAAAGTTATTGACCAAAATATATAATAGACCAACTATTAATTTTATTAATCATAAATTTAGGATGACGAGATAATAAAATTAATGAATAAAATCTTCTCTTTGTTTTTGTATACGTCCACACTATCGTGGCATACAAAATTCATGGGGATTTTAAGGTGTTGGTCTTGACCAAATATTTTTGTGATTCTTAGGATTTAAAATATTTGTCAATCCCCTAGTTGTTATACTATAGAATAGACTTAGTAGTCCCAATTGTAATGATTGGAAATAGGACTTGGACATTTAAGGTAGACTGCCCTCTTAGAGCTAAGAACAAAAAAGGTGTATTTCATTCATTAGTTAATACATGATTAGTGATGTTATCTACCGGTACCTGGTGTATAGATACGGGAGCCACTAATCATGTCTGTAATTCATTGCAGAGGTTCCAGGAAACCCGATAACTATATGAATGGGAAGTCACCGTCTACATGGACACTACTACAAAAGTGGTAGTTGTTGCAGTGGGAGATTTTTATCCTCTGAAAGGGATAAAATATGGATTTTAAGAAATTATCTTTACGTACCAAGTTTAGAAAGAATTTGATTTCGGTTTCTAAACTATAGAAGAATAGATATTCTATCTATTTTGATAACAAACTTGTTATCAAGAAAATAGGAAAGATATCTGTTCTGGTACATTGGTTAACAATTTATAAATCCAATAACTTTCACGATGCAATAAATGGAAATTAATAACACATCTTCTAATTATTAAGAGAAAGCAACCTTCAGAAATGAACCAATTATATCTTTGGCATCAAAGGCTAGGTTATTTTAACTTAAGTAGGATTCATTGGTAGCTGATGAACTTTTGGGTTCATTGGTAGTGGAAATCTTTCCAACCTAAGAGTCTTACTTGGAAGGAAAAATAATCGAGAAGCTTTTAAGTCTAAGGGATATGGAGCCAAAGATATAATGGAATTGACTCATTCTGATTTGTGTGGTCCTATGACTATCCAGACAAGAGGTAGTTTCGAATATTTCATCTATTTTATAGACAACTATTCGAGACACAGATAGATTTACTTGATACACTGCAAGTCTAAGTGCTTTGATTAGTTCAAAGAGTACGAGGCTGATGCGGAGAAATGTCAAAGTAAAAATATCGAGACACTACGGTGAGATCGTAGTAGCAAATACCTCTTGGGAGAATTTAGGAGTCACTTATCAGAAGTAGGGATTCAATCCCAACTAACTGCACTTGGTACATCCCAACAGAATGGTGTAGTAGAAAGAAGGTATAAGGCTCTTATGGAATAATTAGATCGATGATAAGTTATTCAGAAAATTACCAAATTGGTTTAAGGATATACACTGAAAACGGAAGTGAACATAGTACCTTTTAAGTCAGAACTCTCTACTCCCATAGAATTGCAGAATGTGCGTAAGCCTAGTCTGAAGCATATTCGAATTTGGGTGGTCTAGCACGTGAGAGATACTGAAAAATTAGACATGAGTTCACTTGTTTGTGAGTTATCCTAGAAAACGAAAAGAGGTTTGTAGTCCTTAAAATCGGAAGGTCATTGTTGGCACCAATGCTCGATTTTAGAAAAGGACTATACTATAAACCACAAACCCATGAGTAAAAATTGTACTTAAGGAAATTAAAGGACACGTCTAACCTAGTACCAACTGTACAAAATGAAATATCACAAGAAACTACAACACATATCACAAATGATACACAATTGCAGAAAGTACCTCGTCATAGTGGGAGGGTTGTTAGGCAACCTAAAAAGATTCATGTTTTGGGAGAGTCTTTGGACCTGATCCCTGGAGGACATGAACCTGATCTCCGAACATATGACGAAGCACTCCAAGATAAAGATGTAGCATCTTTGCAAAGAATACAGATTTAGAATATATGTATTCTAATAGAGTCTGGAAGCTTATAAAATCACCAAATGGTGTAAAAACCATTGGGTAAAAATAAGTCTACAATAGGAAAAGAGGGATAGACAGGAAGGTAGAAACTTTTAAAGCAAGGCTTGTTAAAAAAGGAATTTTTTTTATCGGTAGTCATGCTTAAGTCTACCCGGATTCTTTTATCTATGAGATTTAGCAAGTGGATGTCAAGACAGCTTTCCTTAATGGAAGTCTTGAAGAAAACATCCATATAAAGCAACTAGAAGAGTTCATTGCAAAGAGCAAAGAGCATATTGTGTGTAAGCTCAATCAGTCTATGCGCTGAAGTAAAGCTTCAAGGTCTTGGTACATCTGGCTTAATAAAGTAATCCAGACCTATGGATTTATTTTATAACCGAATGAGTTTTGTGTATACAAGAAGTGTGATGGAAACGTGGTGGTATTTCTTGTAATATACGTAGATAACATTTTTGGTAGTTGGAAACAATATCAAAATGTTGTCAGAAGTAAGGGTATGGTTGTCCAAACAATTTGATATGAAGGACATGGGAGAATGCATATATTTTTGGGACCAAAGGGATCGCAAGAAAAGAATATATTTTACTTATCCCAAGCTTCATATATCGAAACAATCTTAGCTCATTTTAGCATGCAGAACTCCAAGAAAGGTTTCTTACCTTTTAGGCATGGAGTAGCTTTATCTAAAGAGATGTCTCAAAAGACATCAAAGGAAATAAAGGACATGAAGACAGTTCCTTATGCTTCGGCTGTAGGAAGTCTAATATATGCAATGCTGTGTACGAGATTGGATATCTGTTTTACCGTGGGCATGGTTAGCAGATATCAAAGTAACTCTGGACAAGGACATTGTCTGCGGTAAAACATATATTGAAGTACCTTAGAGGCAGTAGAGATTATATATTAGCTTACAAGGCAGATAATTTAGTCCCTGTGGGTTACATGGATTTTAACATCCAATCGAAAAGGGACAATAGTAAGTCAACCTCGGGGTTTTGTGTTTACTTTAGGAGGTAAAGTCATAACTATGGAAGAGTGATAAGCATAGGTGCTTTTTCGGACTCCACCATAGAAGCTGAGTATATGGCAGCCTCTGAGGTCGCCATAGAAGTTGTATGGATCAGATACTTCAAGATAGACTTAGATATGATTTATAGTTTGCCCAAAATAATTTGGTGTAGTAGTAAACTTGAAGAAACCATTAGTCCATAAGGCAAGTAAACACAATAGAGCGCAAGTACCATCCAATACGAGAAATCGTATAAACGAGAAGAAGTTGTTGCCGCCTAGATTACATCAGATGATGACCTATAGATCTTTTCACTAAGGCCCTTAAGGCAAGAGCTTTTGATGGGCATGTTGAAGGGTTAGGAATCAGATGTATGGCAGCAGATATGGCAGCTTAGTCTTTTAGTATAAGTGGGAGATTGTTAGAGTGTATACTAAAAGCCTAGCTTTTGGTATAAACATTTATCTAGAAATAAGGAGCCCAAAATGTAATTTGGGATTGGTGTGGTAGTTCAATAATAGTTCTTTAGTGGAATGAATTATTATTGATGAAATTAAGTTATGTGTTTGGGGCGAACACGGGATGCTTAATTTCATCGGGAGACCAAAACCAATTCCTCCTCTCGGTCCCTATCATAGCCTCTTGTATATAGAGATTTATACCCACCACATACCCACCTTCTTACCCAACCAATAGGGGTCAGCCAAGCCAAGCTTGAAGCTCAAGCTTAGGCCGGCCAAGCCTAAAGGTTGAGCCTTAAGGTGGTCGGCCAATAGCTTGGAGCCCAAGCTTAGGTGGCCAGCCACATCATATTAAAAAGGATTTTATTTATAAATTTTTCTTATGTAGATTCCATGATTTTAAAAGAGAGTTTAAAATTTAAATCTTTCCTTTTATAGCTTTCTACAAAAGATTAAGAAAAGATTTGAAATCTTTCCTTATTTGTAGATTGAAAGGTAGATTTTAATTTTGAGAAAACTTTCCTTTTTTAATCATTTTCATGATTTAAAAGAGAGTTTAAAAATTAAATATTCTCTTTTATAAGTTTCTACAAAAGATTAAGAAAAGATTTGATATCTTTCCTTATTTGTAGATTGAAAAGAGATTTTAATTTTTAGAGATAACTTTCCTTTTTGGAAATTATCCACATGTTTAAAAGAAAGATTTTAATTTATAAAATTTCCTTTTTACTAAACCACCATGAAGGGAAAATTATTGGAGAAATTTTTTATAAATTTTCGGAGACAAATTAGGAAGTTTTAATTTTTGTTTTAATTAAAACTCTCCTTGTTTTAGGGAAATAAGTGGCCGGCCATGTATATTGAGAAGAGAAAATTATTTTTAATTAAATAAATTTTCCTTTTCATGGCAAAAGAATTAAGGAAGTTTTTTTATTTAAATTTCCTTATTTGCCAAGACCAAGGATTATAAAAGAGGGGGTAGAGGTGCCTTCAAAAAGAACGACTCTATTATTCTTCTCCTCTCTTTTCCTCCTTGGTGGCCGGCCCTAGCTTCTCCCTCTTCTCTTCTTCTTGTGGCCGACGGCAACCCCTCTTGGAGCTCTTGATGGTGGCCGGTTCTAGCTAGGAGAAGAAGGAGAGAAAGGAGGTTTTGTTGCTGCGCATTTAACGACGAGCACAAAACAACTACAAGAAGCGATCGAAGCTATTGTCCTCCCCTCCAACACGCATGGGTCCTACCAACTTCAAAGATGGGGTATGTTAATTCCATAAGATCATCTCTTATATTCTACTATTTTTCTATATGTCTCTCCAAAGTCTCATCTAAGCATAGAAGGGACCAGACAAGATTGATGCTTTCAGATTGCGTGTTTGATAGGATTTTCATACCCCTCCTTAAGATCATGCAACCACATATAAATCGACAAAACAAATTCAAACAATTCAACGCATTATCTTACCCAAAATATACAACAGATATGCGAAATCAAAAGCAGAAGCATAAAATAGAGTACTAAAATTTACACCTGAATCCAAAGACATCCTCATTTCTTCATTGTCTCTGGAAGAACTTGAAGATCAAACATGAATCAACCACAATGCATGATCTTTTGTAGCTGTGAGGGTGACAGATCCAAAATCTTGGTCTGATGGAGAAAGCAAGAAAGACATTCAGTCACTTTCCTACAGGGATCACACCCGTTTATAAATAAGGAGCCCAAATCATAGACTAATAGGTTTTACACATATGAGTCAACATCCAATACCATAAACTTGTGATTCAACACATAGATTAAACTACTTTAATGAGTTCATCTACAATGATAATCGATGTCTCATTAATTAACATGTCAGCCCAGTAGGATTAAGTCCACATGGTTGGACTAGATCCAATTTTGAGTCCACATGGGTGGACTTAATTTCCATAAGGTTGGGCTCACATTTGATTAACATGCACACACAACTAATTTCCATTAAAATGACTAAATTTGATTAAGTGATCTAATATTTTATTACATATAAGGAGGGTTTGGATTATATGGACGTGGATTCAATGTGTAGATTCAAAACTCGGTTCATTAACATTGATGGGCACTTAACTATGGATGGGCTTTAAGGAGGATAATCCCTATAGGATGAACTTGCTATATAAAGGATGAGACTCGTGAATTAAGGCAAGTTCTAGAGTCTCTTCAACCTCTTCTCTTCCTCATCAAGAAAGAGCTAAGGATTGCGGCCTCCCATTCCTGTAGAAGACTTTTCCGCAATAGTAGGAACATCGGCGACAAGTAAGACATGTTATTGATACATCCTTTATTTCATATATGATGCATTACAAATCTAACAATTAGTATTAGAGCTTAGGTTTGGCTTATTATCAGTTTTTAAGGCATAAGGATAATTTGTCAATATTTTGGCACAAATACATCAATTTTTACATTACAAATCTAACAATTTTGATGTATATTCATTGAATATAGCTTGGATAGATTAGGATTTAACCTTTTAATCAAGTTTTTCTAGGAAAGCTTTCATATTAACAACATTAATACAGCAACACATATAAGGAAACGTTGGCTCTCGCCGGTTAACGATGTGGGACTAAAACTCCATCTTTTTCCTTAATGTTAATTTAAGCACATCTTTGAACAATTAATTTTTGATTCCCCCGTAATCGGTTTTGAGCAAATTAATAGTCCAGATTTATCTACGCGAAACATATATTTCAATTTTGAAGTCAAACTTGACTTTTAACGATCGATGGCACCATGATTTTGGTTTGCAAAATCATATCCAATAATCTCCCACATGAATAGAAATTAATGCATGTAGTGCATGTATGTATGCTGACACTTTACAAGAGTTCAATCAATAAGTCAATACATCGTGAAAGGTAGCTTGTGGCTTTGAACCTTCCGTGGTAGAATGCTATCGAGCATACTAGACTGCGCAGTGAACGTGATGTCTTGAACTGCTCAACTGTTGGTGTATACCAAGACAATAACACTCACACAGAGACTTATCTCACCCACTTTTGGTTCTCATGGTTGGTTCTGTTTCGGCCATGGACACCTTCTTGGATTCATGAGTGTTTCATTGAAGTGGTCTATCTTCACACTCACATAGGTGACATTTTTACCAAGAGTATCCCATCATACTCCACCTTTATAAGGTATAGAAGTCATTAAAAGTATAAGCTTATCCTCACTACATGTGGTAGGACAACACCAAATCATCCTAGGATTGGGATAACAGAGATAATCATTTCTCTTGTGTTGTTACATAACTTCTGTAACTTCATTGTCCATTGAACCAAGATCTTGGGATCTCCAGTCAACAAGGTTGGGTTACCGCTACAATCATTTTTAGTTGTAGATTTTTAATTCCATTCCTCTTGATGAGTAGTATACTTGATCTTGACTTAGCCCCTTCGTAAGGGGATCTGCCAAATTATCCTTAGATTTGACATAGTCGATTGCAATCACTTCGTTCGAGACCAACTGCTTAATGGTATTATGTCGACGACGTATATGTCGTGACTTACCATTATACATACTACTCCATGCCCTTTCATTTGCCGATTGACTATCACAGTGGATAAGTACAACGGGCATAGGTTTCGTCCAGCTCGAAACATTTTCCAAGAAATTCCGTAGCCATTTAGCTTCTTCAGCTGCTTTGTCAAGTGCTATAAACTCGGATTCCATTGTTGATCGAGCTATGCATGTCTGCTTAGTGGATTTCCAAGATACTGCTCCCCCACCGATCGTGAATACATATCCACTAGTGGATTTGGAGTCTTTTGTATCTGATATACAATTAGCATCACAATATTCCTCCAAGATCATGGGATACTTTTCGTAATGTAATCCGTAGTTCATAGTATATTTTAAATATCTAAGAACTCACATCAGTGCTTTCCAATGGGTGTCATTTGGATTACTCGTAAAACGACTCAGTTTGTTGACCACACAAGCAATATCCAAATGTGTGTAGTTTGTGAGATACATCAAACTACCAATTATCCGAGAATATTCTAATTGCGATATGGGCTCACCATGGTTTTTTGCTAAGTGTTGACTTAGATCCATAGGAGTTTTACAATAGAGAGATTGTATGCATTGAATCTTTTCAATACTAACTCTACATAATGGGATTGTGTTAAAACTATCCCATCGGATGTTTTAAGAATTTTAATTCCCAATATGACATCTGCTAGACTCATATCTTTCATATCAAAATTATTGGTCAACATTTTCTTAGTACTCATGATTACATCATGATTATTTCCCATTATAGGCATGTCATCTACGTATAGAAAGATGATTACATAACTTTCAAGTGTGCTTTTGACATAAATGCATTTGTCACATTCATTTATTCTGAATTCATTTAACAACATTACTTTGTCAAATTTTTTGTGCCATTGTTTTGGTGCTTGTTTAAGTCCGTATAACGACTTAACAAGTTGACACACCTTTCCCACATTTCTAGGAGCTACGAACCCCTCGGGTTGCTCCATGTAAATTTCTTCTTCCAACTCACCATTTAAGAACGTAGTCTTAACATCTATTTGGTGTATTTCAAGGTCATACAATGCTGCAATGACTATCAATACTCGTATGGACGTAATCCTTGTCACCGATGAGTAGGTATCAAAGTAATCAAGGCCTTCCTTTTGCTTGTTCCCTTTGGCTACAAGTCTGGCTTTATACTTGTCAATCGATCCATCAGCTTTATACTTTCTTTTTAGTATCCATTTACAACCTAATGGTTTAGTACTAGAAGGAAGGTCTGCTAATTCCCAAGTATGGTTATTCATGATGGACTAGATTTCATTATTGATAGCTTTCTTCCACAGTGGGGTGTCGGGACCAGAGAGAGCTTCGCTTAATGTTCTTGGGTCCATTTCCGACATAAACATCATGAAATCCGGCCCAAACGATTTCTCAACTCTAGCCCGTTTGCTCCGACGTGGCTCTTCGCTTTGATTGTCAGTAGCCCTTTTCTGACAACTAAGTTCTGGAACATCATCTTTGTTAGAACTTCCGTTGCCATTACTTTGAACGTTTCCCTTCTTATTTGGAAACACGTCTTCAAAGAATATTGCATTCCGAGATTTTATAGTTGTACCCACATGAATATCAGGAATGTCTGACTTATGAACTATAAAATGATATGCACTACTATTTTGGGCATATCTGACAAATATCGCATCGAACGTTTTAGGTCCGATCTTAACTTGCTTTGGCTTAGGTACTTCGACTTTTGCCAAGCACCCCCACACTTTTAAGTATTTGTACGATAGCTTGCGGCCTTTCCATAGTTCATATGGTGTTTTATCATTTTTCTCGTGAGGGATTTTGTTGAGAATATGGTTTGCTGATAAAATGGCTTCCCCCCACAAGTTCTGGGGTAAGCCTGAATTTATCAACAAAGCATTCATCATCTCTTTTAGTGTCCGATTTTTACGTTCGGCAACACCATTCGATTGAGGTGAGTAAGGCACCGTTGTCTGATGGATAATTCCATATTCTGAACAGAATTCATCAAACAACGCACCATATTCTCCACCTCTATCGCTACGAATTATGTTTATCAAGTTGATTCTCAACTTCCGTTTTATAGGTTCTGAAAGCTTTTAGGGCTTCGTCTTTACTTTTTAAAAGAAAGACATAACAGAACCTTGTGCAGTCATCGATAAAAGTAATGAAGTACTTTTTACCTCCTCTAGTTTGCACGAATTTTAAGTCACATAGATCACTATGTACTAATTTTAGAGGAGTCGTCGACCTTTCCACTGAATGAAAAGGTAGTCTCGTCATTTTCGCTTCCACGCACACTTCACATTTGTTTGTTTCATCAACATCGATGTTTGGTAATAAATTTAGTTTGACGAGATGTTTCAGAGTATTATTATTGACATGCCCAAGCCGATCATGCCATAAATTGAAACACTCAATAACATAGCTGGAACCTTTTATTTTATTACCATCAAAATCACGGTGTGCAGTCATTACAACCATCTTGAACAAATTTTGTTCCAAATACTCCTTTCCTATGAAGACACTGTTCTTCGTAAGTATAAAGTTGTTGGACTGGAACACTAGTTTGAATCCGGCTTTAACAAGTGTCGATCCAGAAACTAAGTTCTTCCTAATGTCGGGAACATGGATCACATCAATGAGAGTTAGCTCATTCCCAGACGTCATTTTTAGAACTACTTTTCCGAGTCCAACAATCGGGGACGTCATGGAATTGCCCATATAGAGCTTTCTTCCACTTATGGGGGTGTACTTGGAGAACATCGCCTTGTCAGAACAGACGTGGCTGGTTGCTCCAGTATCGATCCACCACTGCTTTCGGTTGTCCACCATGTTGGTTTCAAACACGATCGCAGTGAGATCCATGGTGCTGAGATCAATGTCAGCAGAAGTTGTGACCTGGTTCGCAACATTCTTCTGACTCTTGGTTGTCTTCTTCGGGCGTCTGCAGTCCTTGGACATGTGTCCTAACTTTCCACAGTTGTAGCACGTGCCCTTGAACTTCTTGCCTTGAGCCTTCTGTTTCAGTTGTTTCGACTTCTTGGCTTTTGGTTCCGTCAGTTTGGACATCTTGTCGACTGTCCGCTTTGTTCCTCTAGAGTTGGATAATTTTCGATTATCCTTCTCTATCCGCAACCGCAGGATAAGGTCTTCAAGTCTCATCTCCTTTTGCTTATGCTTTAGGTAATTTTTGAAATCCTTCCATGATTGAGGGAGTTTCTCGATTACCACAACAATCTTGAACGACTCGATCAGTGACATTCCTTCGGCGTCCAGATCATGCATTATCAGTTGCATGTCTTGGACTTAAGACGTGATGCTTTTGGAATCCACCATTTTGAAATCCAAAAACTAGTCGACGATGAATTTCTTTAGTCCGACGTTTTTAGTTTTGTATTTCTTCTCTAGCGATTCCCACAGAGATTTGACAGTCTCTATCATACAATATATGTTATATAGCGCATTGTCCAGCGCGTTAAGAACCTAATTGTGGCACAGGAAGTCACCATGTGACCACGCATCGCGAGCAGCCTTACTACCGGAATTATCTTCCGTAGCGGCTGGCGGGTCTTCACGTAGAAATCGTACAAGGTTCAGCGTGGTTAAGTAACACAGTATCTTCTGCTGCCATCTTTTGAAATCGGCTCCATTGAATTTCTCCGGCTTCTCAGCGTGAGAGATGGCGGTTGGTACGTCGTTGATCCCAGCCAAATCAGTTTGTCGATATCATTTTACGATTGTGAGGTCCTCGAACCTTTTGATTTGCTCCTCGGTAGTTGACATAGTCGATTTTAGTCAACTATCGGGACTTCCGGGAGATTGCTGCTAGGAGGAAGCAAACTAAGTTGTTGTCGAGGCTAGTATTCGACACTATCTCCGTAAAATGATATTGCTCCGCTACGGTGCTCACGGATAGCAGCAATTCATTCCCAAGATACAACGGCGATGTCTCGAAATAGTAGCACTTCAAATTTCAAGACCGATGAACCTTCTCGTAGACTCTTCTTATGAAAGAGATGGATGAATGGTTTGAGTGCAAATGCTTTTCGAATGAATGATTTCCAAGAAGGAGAGGGATCTATTTATATTGGGTGAAGAGGTAAGTAACCCTTGGTTTGGATTGATCTAGATCGTTCATTTTGTAAGGGTATAACCCTTTAAAGGTCCTTTAATCTTAGCCATCAGATTTGAAGATATATAACTCTTTAGATGACTTTTAATCTCAATCATCAGATCTGAAGAGATATAACTCTTTAGATTCTGATATAATCTCGTCCCTTAATCTGAAGAGTTATAACTCTTCATATCTCATCTTGATCTCAGCAGTCAGATTACAACATTTAATTCGACATTTCAGATCAAACCTTCCTCTTCAAGGCCAGATTAGAATCCGACGCTCCAGATCGCATCTACTTGCAATCTGTCCTCATCTTTGATCTGACGGTCACCATCTGTTCGCTCAATCCAATCATTGCTCTCCACACAGTCACGTGCCTATGTGCCACATAGGCACTGCCTCGTCACCCGACATGCCACGCCAATAAAGTGCCCATTGCGCGGGTGACGGGCTCGCAGGTGCGAGCGCCTGCTCGCCCAAGGGTAGAGAGCACCTATGTTTTGTATTAACAACAATAACACAGCAACACATATAAGGAAACGCTGGCTCTCGCCGGTTAGCAATGTGGGACTAAAACCTCATCTTTTTCCTTAATGTTAATTTGAGTACATCTTTAAATAATTAATTTCCCATTCACCCGTAATTGATTTTAAGCAAATTAATAGTCCAGATTTATCTACGTGAAATGTAGATTTCGATTTTGAAGTTAAACTTGACTTTCAACGATTGATGACACTAATATTTTGGTTTGCAAAATCGTATCCAACAATTAATTTTAGAAAGTTTGACTGTGAGTATCAGGCAATGGCAGATCCAGAAATTTAAGTATGGAGGGACAATTTTTACATGAAACAATGGGTGATATCCTCTATCTCTACAGGTAGAACACTATAATGCTATGGGTTCCATTGTCGACAAGGGGAGGCGACCGCCGACATGACGGAGGGAGTTTCTCGATTACCATTATCTCAAGTCCCATCTCCTTTTGCTTGTGCTTTAGGTAATTTTTGAAATCCTTCCATGACGGAGGGAGTTTTTCGATTACCACAGCAACCTTTAATGACTCATTCAGTGACATTCCTTCGGCGTCCAGATCATGCATTATCAGTTGCATGTCTTGGACTTAAGATGTGACGCTTTTGGAATCCACCATTTTGAAATCCAAAAACCAGTCGACGATGAATTTCTTTAGTCCGGCGTTTTCTAGCGATTCCCACAGAGATTTGACAGTCTCTATCATGCAATATATGTTATATAGTGCATTGTCCAGCACGTTAAGAACCTAATTGTGGCACAGGAAGTCACCATGTGACCACGCATCGCGAGCAGCCTTACTACCGGAATTATCTTCTGTAGCGGCTGGCGGGTCTTCACGTAGAAATCGTACAAGGTTCAGTGTGGTTAAGTAACACAGTATCTTCTACTGCCATCTTTTGAAGTCGGCTCCATTGAATTTCTCCGGCTTCTCAGCGTGAGGGATGGCGGTTGGTACATCGTTGATCCCGGCCAAATCAGTTTGTCGATATCATTTTACGATTGTGAGGTCCTCGAACCTCTGGATTTGCTCCTCGGTAGTTGACATAGTCGATTTTAGTCGACTATCGGGACTTCCGGGAGATTGCTGCCAAGAGGAAGCAAACTGAGTTGTCGTCGAGGCTAGTGTTCGACACTATCTCCATAAAACGATATTGCTCCGTTACGGTGCTCACAATTCGTTCCCAAGATACAACGATGACGTCTCGAAATAGTATCACTTCAAATTTCAAGACACCTTCTCGTAGACTCTTTTTATGCAAGAGATGGATGAATGGTTTGAATGCAAATGCTTTTCGAATGAATGATTTCCAAGAAGAGGGATCTATTTATATTGGGTGAAGAGGTAAGTAACCCTTGGTTTGGACTGATCTGGATCGTTCATTTTGAAAGGGTATAACCCCTTAAAGATCCTTTAATCTTAGCCATCAAATCTGAAGATATATAACTCTTTAGATGACTTTTAATCTCAATCATCAGATCTGAAGAGATATAACTCTTTAGATTCTGATATGATCTCGTCCCTTGATCTGAAGAGTTATAACTCTTTAGATCTGATCTTGATCTCAGCCGTCAGATTACAACATTTAATCCGACACTTGAGATCAAACCTTCCTCTTCAAGGCCAGATTAGAATCTGACGCTCGAGATCGCATCTATCTGCGATATGTCCTTATCTTTGATCTGACGGTCACCATCTGTTCGCTCAATCCAGTCATTGCTCTCTACACAGTCACGTGCCTATGTGCCACATAGGCACTGCCTCGTCACCCGACATGCCACGCCAATAAAGCACCCATTGCGCTCGCCCAAGGGTAGAGAGCACCTGTGCTTTTGTATTAACAACATTAACACAGCAACACATATAAGGAAACGCTGGCTCTCGCCGGTTAGCAATGTGGGACTAAAATCTCTTTTTTTTTTCCTTAATGTTAATTTGAGCACATCTTTAAGCAATTAATTTCTCATTCACCCGTAATTGGTTTTAAGCAAATTAATAGTCCAAATTTATCTACGAGAAACGTAGATTTCGGTTTTGAAGTCAAACTTCACTTTCAACGATTGATGACACCAAGATTTTGGTTTGTAAAATCATATCCAACAATTAATTTTAGAAAGTTTGACTATGAGTATCAGGTAATGGCGGATTCAAAAATTTAAGTATAGAGGGACAATTTTTACATGAAACAATGGGCGATATCCTCTATCTCTACATGTAGAACACTATAATGCTATGGGTTCCATTGTCGGTAAGGGGAGGCGACCGCCGATGCCCCCGGGGTCCGCCGCTGGATCCGCTCTTAATATCAGGCCACTTAGCACTTTCTAAATTTATTTTAATAAAAGGTGAGAAACTTCTATGCGACTTAATCAATCATTTCTATGATTAATTTATTTAAAAAGTACTTAAATTATCAAAAATAAATAAAAATAACATTATGTTATATTACAATTGTACTATAACTATTATAATTATGTAACCGCTCATAACTGCATAACTATTATAATATCGTATAGTAACTATGATTTTATAATTATTATAATAATAAAAATATGAGAAATTTTATCAAAATATATGTATAGTTGCAAGATAGAATACCCTTTTAATAATAAATAAAAAAGACATGCCACAATTCCTCCTTTTTTATTTTTATGCCATTTTATTCTTTATTAATTTCTTTAAATAAATGCTACAAATTTTATAATTCAAATCTTCTTAAATAATTTTTTTTAAGAAAAAAAAACTTGTGGTGCTTCCAATTTTATTTTCCAACACAATTTTTTTTCAATATATTTATGACTTTTGAAAAGTAATAATCTCACTTGTTTTAATTTTAATAAAAATTCATTCATTCAATTACGTATAAATATGATTCAGTCTATACGTGTCGGTTATTATAGTATTAATACCCCGTAAATGCAATTTAAATAAGACATTTTATATAACCTTTTTAATTATACAAATTAATAATTTAAACAGGAAATTAGAAATCCCACTTGTAAACATTAAATGTTAAAATCCATTTAATTCCGGTAGCTTATAATTAAAAAGCATGGCAAATCTATTATCATATTTGTTGCAATCAAATGGCAAAAGTTCGGGCATTCTCGACGCGTCTCTATTTATTTTTCCGCAAATTGCTTAGCAAGACTCATTTGCAAGCTCGAATTCAATTTAATTACAGGGAAGACAGTAAAATATCTCATATCTAAGCAAAAAGTGTTATAAGCTTTAGAAGGATATTGATGCAGCATCACATGAGACAGTAAAATATCTCATATTTTTAATTTGTTAAGGTTTTTCATAATAAAATTCTGTTACGATTTTATATAATAAAATTTTGTTATGATTTTTTTATAACAGAATTCTGTTACGATTTTATATAACAAAATTCTCTTACGATTTTACTAGATCTTGGGTTTATGCATTATTTATAAGGATCATTATAAACCTATTATACAATAACAATCATAAGAATCATGCAATATGATTCAATTGTGTAGAAAGAATTCTAATAAAATTTCAGTTGTTTTTGTCGAGTAGGCACGCCGCCGAACCACGATAACTCTTCTTCTTTCTCTTCTTCTTCTTCTTCCTCGTGTTTGCTCTCCTTTTGTGAGTCTGTCTTTTTGCTCCACATGATCTCTTTCTATATTCCTTTTCTTCCGCATTAAAAGTTGAGAAGTGTTGCCCCCTCTTTGCCAACAATGGAGATCGAGAGAGGAGAACGAGAGTCATATGGTGCTGTGGTGCTGATTTTCATATGAACAAGAGCAAAGGAGGGAGTAGAGTAAAATGGAAAATGAATTTAGTAAGGTTAAGTTGTTTGGATAATTTCAAAATCAAGTACATAAATGGGAAAAATACAAAACCATCTGTGTTTTGGTAAATTGCCGAAACATATAAGTCTATTACCACTTTTACCAATTTAATGATTTAATTATTTTTTAAGTTGTACGTATATTTAATAAAGAAAATGAATAATAACCTAAGTAATTTTTCGAGAATATTAAATCATAGTTTTCTACAAATATTATTCGAGAAACACACGTTTTTCCTATTTTGTCTCGGTTCTAAATTTTCTAAGCAAAGATGTTACCAGATTTGAATTCTTAAGCAGAAAATAATAATAATTATTATTAAAGTATATGGTAACAAATCTAGAAATTAATGTCAATTTAGAATTTGAAAAATGACAAACTTTTGATTGAGACATTTGTCACATTTTAGAATTTCAAATAATAATAATAATTAGTTTTAAAAAAAGCTATAAATCAAGAAATATTTCTAGAAAAATATATGTTCCGAGAATCTAGATCTTATTCCTAATCTAGTTCTTATTCCTTAAATAGAAAAGCAATATATCTTAATATTTGCTGTTTTTGTTGGATTTACAGGACATGGCTATGGTATCTATAGCACATCCTCCACCTGGTTTTGAGAATAAAGGAAAGAGCTATTACATTATCTGGCGAACTGTATTTGAGATTGATACTAAATATATACCTATCGAGCCCATCGGGAGAGGCGCTTATGGCATCGTATGTTCGTCGATCGATCGTGAAACAAAAGAGAAAGTTGCTATCAAGAAGATAAACAACACCTTTGAAAATCCCATCCGTCCATTGAGGACTCTACGGGAGATCAAGCTTTTGAGACAGCTTAAGCATGATAATATCATCACACTAAAGGATGTCATGGTACCTCCCAACAGGAGATCATTCAAAGATGTTTACCTTGTCTTTGAACTTATGGATACGGATTTGTGGGAGATCATCCAATCACCTCAGCCTCTTTCCGATTACCAATGTCGATACTTCCTCTTTCAAGTATGCATTCATTATGAAAATATTAATTGGAAAAAAGACTATATATATAGAAGAATATATTACCAACAATATAATTAATAACAATAAATTAATTTTCTTAATGCAGTTGCTTCGAGGACTGAAGTATCTTCACTCAGCCAACGTAATTCACAGAGACTTGAAGCCAGAGAACCTTTTTGTCAATGGCGCCGATTGCAAGCTTAAGATCGGTGATTTCGGACTGGCTCGTTCCATGACTCGGAGTGGCCAAGGAATGAGCTCATATATTGCTACTCAATGGTATCGAGCACCAGAGCTGCTCGTTTGCTCAAATAGATACGATACTTCCATTGATATGTGGTCTGTCGGTTGCATTCTAGCTGAGCTACTTGGGCGCAGACCTCTCTTTCCCGGCACCGACAATATCAACCAGCTCGAGCGCATTGTCAGTGTACTTGGCATTAAGGACGATGCTGATCTCAACTTCGTTGACAATGAACATGCTCGTAAGTACATCAAGTCACTGCCACATAGTCTCAACATTCCTTTAGCTAGCATATACCCCCATGCCAATCCCTTGGCCATCGACTTGCTGAAGAAGATGTTAGTTTTTGATCCATCAAAGAGAATAGATGTCACTGAGGCACTGCAACATCCTTATATGGCTTCATACTATGACCCCCTGCTTGATCCTGCTGCCGATGGCCCCGTCGATCTTGGTTTTGATGACGATGTTGAGGAAAACGCGATCAGAGAGATGATGTGGGAGGAGATGCTTTTATATCACCAAGAAAGAGAAGTTGCTTCCAGAGCCTAAAGATTCTTTGCAAGTGATCTTCACACAACATTAGATTGTGTTATCAGTATTTAGCATAGAATTTACTGCTTTGTTTCTCTACTATGACCTAACCTTGAAAATAGTTTTGATTGTGATTTCTTACTTTTTTGTGTATGAATTTGTTGTACATGTAAAAAGCTAATTAATTTCTGTTGCAAGACTTACAGAATGTGTGTATTGCAACCAATTCAAGTTTTTGATGCTCAATTAGTAATTGATAAACTGTTGATTTTTGCATAAATGAAAAATCTTAATTATGCTTCATAGTCGATGAAGATTAATCAATTATACTGCTTACACTAAGGTGGAGTAGCCTAATAATCATATCGTCTCCAACTTTATGAAGGTTGCATTATATGCTTATTGGGGTGGGAATGGGATGGAACTTCAATTTGTTTCAAACTTTGCACCATGACGCGCGGGCTCAATCAAATCATAGTTGAAATATTCCTCAATGGAGCACGAGTCCATCCAAATCACGAGTCCATCCAAATCAAACCGCGTTCTAAGCTTGTGTGGTTTCAATCATGGGAGGAGTTGACTCTTACTTTATTTCACCCTGGATAGGTTCGACTAGATTGTGCTTGCATGCCTTGTGTTTATAAACATGTTTTACCACCACAGCATCACAATTGTATAGAAAATACTACAGATCTTTCATGTGCCATAAAACTTGGTTACAATAAAATTCATTGTAGCAGATGAAGTCCTACAATTTCTCTTTCATCTTTATTCCCAAAGGTCCATTTTTAATGGCTAAGCTCTATGACTTTAAATTGGGCTTAGTAAAGTAAATTCACCATAGCACATACGATCCCATATGAACAGCCGCAGTGAACGATGACATATGAACAACACGATAAATCTAGACCGAAAATGTCTAATTAAATAGATTGTGTGCCTTAGTTGACTATTGATGTTAAAGGAGTTTTTTTTACCATTTCTGCAACAATTCGATCCCGTGGCAAGCAAATAGACTAAGCATACGGAAACGATAAAAGTATGAATAAAAATAACAAGTGCTTCAACCTAAAAGAAAAAAATAAAATAAAATTTAGAGCATAAACTAGTTTCTTTCATCCGACCAATTAATTGTTGAAAGATTTTGTATCCTATTTGCATCGACAGAGTTTATCCCCTCATCAAATCCCCCTCATCAACTGTCTGCAAACTGTTAAGTAGCATATCTTTATATTGATGGACAAACTTCTACAACCAATGCACAATTTGATCCGTGAGTGATTCTCTAGATTATAAGCCTGGCATGATCCCTATAGCTAATTCATTATTAAGACTCATGATAAAAAATTAAATTTAAAAGTACTAATCCATTTTGAAAATTATAAATTATATATTTGGTGTGTGTGTGTGTTTATGTCAACACTGCATAGAAATAAAACGAAAGAGCATAGTATTAAGTCCTAAGATGAATCGATAGCAAAAGGGGTGCGCAATTTTCTTCTCAGCTAAGAATAATAATACCAGAATAGTTTGATTGACTTCGATGGACATTGTAATATATGCATTGTTTGACTTGGGATATTTTAGAGCATAATGTAGCTTTGCCACTGATGTTGTGTTTACTTGGATGGATTTTTAAAAGAGCAGGAGAGCATGATCTCCAAGCCTACACTACTCCACTCTGCTGTTTACCTACCTCAAAAGAAGAGGAAAGATTGTATTAGGAATTGATTTCCTCGACATCTTTTCTTCTTTTTTTTTGTTGTCGTCTCAACCAAAAGTCAGGAAAGGCAAAGATGAGAATTCATGAAAAAATATGAATAATTAACTCCTGCAAATGATTCGAAAAAGAAAAAGCCTTGATATAATCCGCTAACAAAATAATGTGAGGATTAATAAAGTTCCTAATGACTCGAGGGTTTGGGATAAAAGATCTTATTTTTTATTCAACAGGATATCCCATAGATCACTAGTTGGGTTTGGTTAATTGAATCGAGTTGATTAATGTTTGTCCAACTGCATGAATAATATTATAAATATAAATGTATTGATTTCATCCTTAACAACTTGATCTTTTGAATAAGTAAAAAGTAACTCAGTATATTATATTTAACAAATCTAGCTATTAGGACAGAAAACCAACATATACATCTATGATCTTAACAATATGTTCTATAGAATAAAATACAGAACCAAACAGATGAATGCTTGGGTTCTCTAGAATATGTTGCTAATTCTAAATATTTTTATGTAAAACAGTGCACAACAATCTTTGCTAAACTTTAGAATTATGAACATTAAAACATATAAACGAGGGAAAAAACACACCATGAAAGATCCTTGCAGAATCTCAAAAAATGCTGCTCCAATTAGCATACAAAGGATCATCAAAAAGCTCTAAGAACCACCTGTACAACTTACTAACAAAGGATCATTGGCTGAGGTTATTGTTTACTAAACAAAATATAGTAATTATCATATAGATGTTAGGAGAAAATGCCAGTAGTACACAAAATAACAAAAATTCTGCTGGTTTTTTAAAGATCAGTATTTTTAATAAGAAGAAACTCTGACCTAAAAGATCTTTGCAAAATAGAAACTAAAGGGGTTGTTGGTCCCCTTGTCAGCCATGCTTATGATTTTAAGCAACTCAAGGGCATTTTCTTCGTTTGGGAGAACAAAATTCTTGATAAACTTTGAATTTGGTGATATCAAGTAATTAAGCATGCTGAGTTTTTCACACAACCCTTTGGACTTCAAAATCTCCACAGCGCAGAATCGATGAATTATCCTCTTCACCAAACTATCCAACAGATGTGTTGGTTCATGCGCAAAGTCAACCCAACTTCATTGATGAAAAACTCTATCTTTTTGTGTAATTCATTCTGGGACACGCATAACAAAGTCGGCGCCATTCTCACTGCAGTAAGAATCTCTGACTCCGTCAATCCAAACTTCATCAGGAGCATGAACTTAGTGTTGACTATATCTTAACTGACTTTTCTAAGTGAATAAAGGGTTTATAAGAACATCTTAGAGTGTCGGGGAACCCCGAACTCATCAGCTCTACAAACCAAAGCCCGTAGTGAATCCAGGCTATGTAGGATGAAGCTGGGATTACTTCGTACAACGAGAGAAACTCTTTCTTGAGGAATTCCACATTCATTCCTTAAAAAATTTAGGTTAAGATTTACCCACTTCTCGCTTCCTATGAACAGTCGCTGCTTCTTCAAACACTTAAGAAGGACCTCTCTTGATCCAAGGAGCATTCCCAAAACTGCAATTTCGGGAGGACACTGCCGCACACGCTTTTGTTAATAAGGTTTGTGCTTTTAGGGATGATATCGACAAGATCGGACACGGAGAAGCCGATCGCGTAAAGATCGAAACTTCGGCACGAGGGTCTTCTCGACATTGCTGCAGAGTAGGCTGGGGAGCGTACAAACAATCCTATCGAGGTGGGAGCCGTGGAATCCCTGGGATCTAAGGAATTTAAGAACGACGTCGGGTTTTTCGGTGGATTTGAGGTGGGCTAGGGATTTGGAGGCCCTGGACACCACTGCTTCCGACAAACCCCCGAGAGTTGACGAGATGTTCCACCATGGAAATGGTTGTTGGAGTTGCTTTTATAGAGTAGGAAGGGAAAAGAAGGATCACAAGGCGATGGGGTCCGAAAGAGGAAACGGTGGCATTGCCGCGTACGACCAAGCACAACATTGCGGCGACTCCAACGCTCACATTTCTGATCAAGTGTCGTTCGTGGGTAAAGTTTACAAGTTTAAAATGAGAAAGGGCGTGTGTGTGCTTTTTATTGAAATAATAATTAAAGAGTTGTCTTTTATTTATTTATTTATTTATTTATTATCAAAAGATATTTCATTATCTGTCAATAGATTTTTTTATTTTTTAAATTATTCTTATATTAGTGTAGCAATTATAATTCATATTCACTAAAATGTGAACCCTAAACCTTACAACCATCCAAGTCAAAATATGACTAACTCCCACTCTAATTAACATTAATACATTTATTATGGTAGTTACAAATATGAGTTTATTTCTGATCAATATATATAAATATTATAATATAACAACACTTCGATTCTAATCAACAATAATAACATTAACTCTGGGGGCACAATGCAAGTGACAAGACATGAATGACACTAACATGAGCGGATGTAAGGGGTGGTAGGCTTGGGTTGTAGCCTAGGCCTGCTTTGACCCATTCTCTACTAAGTAGCATAGTAAAAAAAAAATTTATTATGCCCAATGTACAAATTTAATTTAGCCTAGTCCAAAACCCAATTCTCATTTCCCTCATTCTCGCCAAACTTTAAAAGCAATTGAATCATTAATCATTTATTTCATCTCATATGAGTTACGAGAGATACATAAGAAGCTGAAGGGTTAGAGTTTTCAGGAATTGAAGCCTGGAGGCAGGGGCAGAGCTTGAGAGTTGAGACAACTTTTTCTTCGGGTAATAAAGTATGAGTTTAATTCAAATAAAACTAGAAATTAGTTTCTAATTCTCGATTTTTTTTATTTCAAGTCTGATGCAGGGGTAGAGGCATAGAACTTGATCCTTGAGAGAACTTTTTCTTGAGGTAATAAAATATGAGTTTAATTCAAATATAACTAGAAATTGGTTATAATTCTGGATTTGTTTGTTTCAATGGTTGCTTAGAGAAATATTTTTTTCCACCTTTTGTTGGTTTCTGTATATGTGCATAATATAAATCTATGACTATATTTAATTATTTATTCCTATTTAGATTAAGGTGGTATTTGATTTATGAGTTTGGGAATGAAGGAATGGATTCATTCCCAAACCTTATGTTTGGTTGATGGGAATGGAATCAAGATTTTGGAATGAAACTCAAAAACTTAAGTATAGATGAAACTCACCCCTTCCCTTGGGTTTTGATGGAATATGAATGTAAATTAAGTTTTAGACAAAAATACCCTTAATATATTTGTTCAATTTTTTTTTAATTTCACACTCTCTCCTTGTTCTCTCTCATCATATTTTCTCTCTCCTTATTTTATTATCACAATTTCTCTCTCAACATACTTTCTCTCTCCTCATTCTCTCTCATCACACATTTTCTACCATTTTCTATCTATATTCTCTCCCATCATACACTCTCTCTCCTCATTTTCTCTCTCTTCATTTTCTTCCATCACACTTTCTCCTTATTTTTTCATCATACTTTCTCTCTCATCATACTTTCTCTCTCCTCAATATCTCTTAACATACTCTCTCTTCATTTTCTCTCATCACACTTTCTCTCTCTTCATTCTCTCTTATCACACACTCTCTCTTTATTTTCTCTAATAACACTTTCTCTCTCAGCACACTTTCTCTCTCATCATACTTTCTCTCTCCCAGTCTCTCATTTTCTCTCATCACACTTGCTCTCTCTTCATTTATTCCCATCACTCTCTCTCTCAACCAACTTTCTCTCTCATCATACTTTCTCTCTCCTCACTTTTTCATTCTCTCTCATAATACTTTCTCTCTCTTTATTTTTTCCATCACTCTTTCTCTCTCCTCAATCTCTCATTTTCTCTATCACACTTTCTCTCTTTTCATTTTTTTCTCATCACTCTTTCTCTCTCAACCCACTTTCTCTCTCACCATACTTTCTCTCTCCTCACTCTTTCATTTTCTCTCATAATACTTTCTCTCTCTTCATTTTTTCCATCACTCTTTCTCTCTCAACACATTTTCTCTTCTCAATCTCTCCTATCATACACTCTCTCATTTTCTCTCATCATACTTTCTCTCTCTTCATTTTTTCCCAACATACTTTCTCTCTCATCATATGTTTCTCTCACATTCAACTTTCTCTCCCATCTAATTTTTTCTTTTATTTTCTTGTAAGGGTAAAAAAGGAAATTTAGGTTCATTCCAATTGAAAATATTTAACTAACTAAACATCATTTTTAGGAATGATACCCAATCTCATACTCATTACCATTCCATAATACTATGATACTCATTCTCATT
Organism: Zingiber officinale; assembly: GCF_018446385.1. Lineage (NCBI taxonomy): Eukaryota > Viridiplantae > Streptophyta > Magnoliopsida > Zingiberales > Zingiberaceae > Zingiber > Zingiber officinale. The sequence continues at coordinate 82,468,286 of NC_056006.1, forward strand.
TTGATTCCTAGGAAAGAACCAAACTCCCTCTAATATTTGTAGAATTTAAAATTAATGATGTATGACTATTTAGTATTTAGTATTTATAGAATTATTAAATTTTTTTGTTGAAACTTCATTCTTCTTAAAATTATATTTGTTATTCTAGTTTTGTTTGAGATTATGTAACTATAAATAATATAATTGGTTTGTTAAATAGGGGTTATTTTTTTAGATTAGAACCGAAAAATCATCAACGCTATGAAAAAGGGAAAAAAATTATTATTATTTTTTTAAAAAGACATCCCTCAATTCCTAATGCCCCCTTCAATAGACACATCTTCTGAATTCATAAAGTCTTAACTTTGTGATCCTGTCATAAAACAATTTATTTCTATTGAACGTGATCCAGGAAAGAGGAAATAAATATGTGAATATCCAATAAATAAATGAGACCAGGTTCGACGAGCTTACCTAAATGCTAGACCATATCAACTAAAACTTTTGACATATCAACTAACACAATTTGGAAAGGAGAAGATTCCAGGAACATTGGTATAATAAGTTTTAGTGGTTGGAATACTCTTCTTTGACACAATAAAGCAGTCTACTTTAATGAAATTGTGGCAATTCCATTAAACACTACAAAAAATAAAGGATTTCGGGACAAAATTGGGGACGAATTTTGAAAAAAAATTCATTGCAAAAATTTTTGCGACAAAATTTGGGACGAAAATTTTTTCGTCCCAAAATGGTTGATGCCAACTTTTGGAACGAATTATGGATTGTTGCAAATTTGGGGACGAATTTGGGGACGAATTTGGCGACGAAAAAACTTTTCGTCCCCAAATTCGTTGCAAAAAAGTATAGAAATTTGCAACGAAAACTGTTTTTGTTGCAAACCTAGGAACAAATTTAGGGACGAATTTACATAAATTTTCCGCCAAAATTGTCTTGATTTTTGCAACAAATTTGGGGACAAATTCAGTGACAAATTATATTTTGTTGCCAAGTTTGTCCCTAATATTGCAACGAATTTGGGGACAAATTCGGTGACAAAATTATTTTTGTTGCCATCTTTGTTCCTAATTTTGCAACGAATAATAAATTTGTTGCAAAACTGGCAACGAATTTCGCAACAAAAACTTGCCAAGTTCATTGCACACCAGATAAATTTTCGTCCCAGAATTCGTCCCAAATTCTGGGACGAAATTTGTGGATTCGTCCCAAAATTCGTCCCAGAATCTGGGACGAATTTTGGGACGAATCCACAATTCGTCCCAGATTCTGGGACGAAATTTGGGACGAATTTTGTGGATTCGTCCCAAAATCTGGAACGAATTCTGGGACGAAAATAATTTTGTCCCAAATTACGATAGAATTGGGACAAATAATTTTCGTTGCCAAATTCGTCCCTATTTCAAATAATTTTTTCCAGCTTCAATCTCTTTCTGCAATACAATCCAAATACATACAAACCAAATTCAAATAACAAATAATATGCATTCAACACATCCTAATTTAACATTCAACACATACAAATTTAACATTCAACACATCGATCAACTCATAATTCAAGAAGTATAAAGTTTGCAACAAAGTTTACAATATCCATCTTGTTCAAGCTACTAGAAAATATGATACAAAGTTCAACAACCCAATGTTTTATAAATCCATCATCCAACCAACAACACTAAGAATACATATAGTCATCTTCATGTGCCACAAAATCTTTGATCCCCATCAAATCTCTTTTGCCTACATAACAACAAACAAATAAACTAGATCATGTCTAACAAGAAAGATTGTAAATATTATACGATATGACCATGTAAAAAGAATAATTGGAAACAAAACATAAATATGAAATTCCTTAAACATTCTAATAAAAGCCCTAATTATAATAAAAGTCATAGTTACCAACGATATGAATCATCCATGTCATAACAACGGTAAATAAAATTATAAGAATTATTTTGAAGCTAAGTACATGTATCGTAACTACGATACAACCTAATATAATTGACACATCATATAGAGAAAAAGAGAGAGAGATATTGTGAAGTATGATATTAGGGTTTAAATTTTCTCACTTAGTTAACTTTATTTTTCATTTTAATTTGCTGAATTTATAGTTTTGTCTTTGGTTGATATTTAATGTAAACTAAAGGATGTTTAAAATAATTGTTCATTTCATTGTGTTAACTAGTTGACAATTTCATATGAATAACTTTAGCACATTTTTAACAACTCTTTACAAAATATTAAGGTAGGAGGATGCATCGTTATCTAGTAAAGAATTTTAGAATAGTGTAATGTAATTCTAGATGAAATATAAAACTTTTATGTATCTATATAGTTTTGAAACTATACATAGATCAAATTCAGAACTTTTATGCATCATTATCATTGAAGACAAAACAAGAAAGAGTAACTTATCAAAAAGAATGAACACAATTAAACAACTATTTAAAGCTAATTTTAACATAATTATTTAAAGTTAACTTTATATAATTAAACAACTATAACATAATTATTTAAAGCTAACTTTATATATAGATCAGTCAATGCATATTAAAGAACTTAGGAATACCGAAAAGAGGTGAACAAATACAGCTGTCTTCAACTACACTGAGATCAGACCAACTTGAGACCTGCACAAACAACATTATCAAATCAGGAAAAAAATAAAGTCAGAGTATTAGAGACTACATTCATATTGCCTAATTATGCTTTAATTTTGTTACTGGTACACAACTAAGAATCATATAGATTAGTCTACGTCAAAGATAAGTCATCTCATACATTGACAGTGGAACAGTGCAAGAAGACAACAGACTTAACCTACAAATGGCAGAGTTGAAAAGTTAAAAAACCATTGATTAATGTGTAAAGCAGTAAACATAAGAAAAAAAAATCATCATACATTATTAAAATTATCAAAAATCATCACCGCCATCATCGTTATCATCGTAGGCATCATCATCGTCATCATTGGGAGGATTCTGACATTGAGCGGAGCTCAACTGAAGGTGTTGCATGATAAATTCTTGTTGTCGGCGCATTTCTCTAATATCTTTCTCCAAATTAGCCCGTTCTAGGTCTCTTTGCACCTTTTCTTGGTCTCTTTGCGAAATTATTTCCTTCAGATGGCTAACCTCATCAGTTAAGGTATTTACTTGGGTCGTAAGTGCTGATGTGGAGGAAGAAGTTCCAACTAATCTTTGGGTTCTACTCAAGGAACCCATCCCCAATATCCTTCCCCCTTTTGGTCCTCCACTGGCCTCTAACCATAAACTCAAATTATTGCCAACAGACTCCTCAGACCCCTGACTATCGATGCCAGCTTGTGAGCATGTTTGAGCTAGCTCGAGTTGATCATATTTTTCCTGTTTTGTAAAACACATATGATATTGATTAGATATAATAGAAACACATATAATATTAAGACAATAATGGTAGGTAAATAATTAAATTTAAACCATATATTAAGGTAAAATAAAAATTAATTCCAACCTTGACTGCTTTTGCTCTCGCCCCACTCCATGTGTTATCTTTTTTTTTAAAAGTGCGAGTGAAAGCATCAATGAAAGAAGGCTCCTTCCCTGTCTCCTTGGTCTAAAAAAACATTATTTCAAATAATGAAATAATTTGATATATATTAAAAATTTGTGAAAGAGTGAAACTATTACCATTCTCCGTCTATGCTCATCTATGTTAATGGAGCCTCCCGCATATATAGCACTTGAGTCACCAGAATTGTGAGATTGATTCATTCTATTCAGGTCACTCCTTTGTTTACTTTCCTCCGTTGCCCAAAATAGAGTGATCCTCTCCCAATTTTCTTCAGTGATGAAGTTTGGTTTTTTCCGCCGACATCGGAATTTGATGAAACAAGTTTTTATGTGTTCGTATCGTTGCCCTGATCGTAAATATGTCACTAAACATATTTTTTAAATAATATTTTAAGTGATTCAAATTTTTAATACCAAATTAGTTCAAATTGGAATTAAAAAATTCCAAAAATAAAAATATTTGGTAAAAAATATTTTTATGGATATATTTACGATCAGGACAATGATACGAATGCATAGAAATTTATTTCATCAAATTCCGATGTCTCTAGGTCCGTATATAAGGCGTCCCATTTTGTTTTTTTTTTTTAAAGATATTTAAATTTTTGGGACGAATCTCTGGATTCATCCCAAATTTTGGGACGAATCCAGGATTCGTCCCAAAACTTAAAATAATTTAAAAAAATTAAATCAAAGACCGAAAGCTTATATCTTGACCTAGAGACATCGGAATTTGATGAAACAAGTTTCTATGCGTTCGTATCGTTGCCCTGATTGTAAATATGTCACAAAACATATTTTTTAAATAATATTTTAAGTGATTCAAATTTTTAATACCAAATTAGGTCAAATTGGAATTAAAAAATTCCAAAAATAAAAATATTTGGTAAAAAATATTTTTATGGATATATTTACGCTCATGACAATGATACGAACGCATAGAAATTTGTTTCATCAAATTCTGATGTCTCTAGGTATATATTTTTTAATACATATATAGGTTACTATTAGCTAAAAAGGTGTTGTGTAGTGAACGGTTGTAAATTAGTGTCTGAAAGCTTATATCTTGACCTATAGACATCGGAATTTGATGAAACGAGTTTCTATGCATTCGTATCATTGTCCTGATCGTAAATATATCACCAAACATATTTTTTAAATAATATTTTAAGTGATTCAAATTTTTAATACCAAATTAGGTCAAATTGGAATTAAAAAATTCCAAAAATAAAAATATTTGGTAAAAATTATTTTTATGGATATATTTACGATCAGGACAATGATACGAATGCATAGAAATTTATTTCATCAAATTCCGATGTCTCTAGGTCCGTATATAAGGCGTCCCATTTGGTTGTTTTTTAAAAGATATTTAAATTTTTGGGACGAATCTCTGGATTCGTCCCAAATTTTGGGACGAATCCAGATATTCGTCCCAAACTTTGGGACGAATTCCTGGATTCGTCCCAAATTTTGGGACGAATCCAGGATTCGTCCCAAAACTTAAAATAATTTAAAAAAAATTAAATCAAAGACCGAAAGCTTATATCTTGACCTAGAGACATCGGAATTTGATGAAACAAGTTTCTATGCGTTCGTATCATTGCCCTTATCGTAAATATGTCACAAAACATATTTTTTAAATAATATTTTAAGTGATTCAAATTTTTAATATCAAATTAGGTCAAATTGGAATTAATAAATTCCAAAAATAAAAATATTTGGTAAAAAATATTTTTATGGATATATTTACGATCAATACAATGATACGAACGCATAGAAATTTATTTCATCAAATTATGATGTCTCTAGGTAGATATTTTTTAATACATATATAGGTTGCTATTAGCTAAAAAGGTGTTGTGTAGTGAACGGTTGTAAATTAGTGTCTGAAAGCTTATATCTTGACCTATAGACATCGGAATTTGATGAAACAAGTTTCTATGCGTTCGTATCGTTGCCCTGATCGTAAATATGTCACCAAACATATTTTTTAAATAATATTTTAAGTGATTCAAATTTTTAATACCAAATTAGTTCAAATTGGAATTAAAAAATTCCAAAAATAAAAATATTTGGTAAAAAATATTTTTATGGATATATTTACGATCATGACAATGATACGAATGCATAGAAATTTATTTCATCAAATTCCGATGTCTCTAGGTCCGTATATAAGGCGTCCCATTTTATTTTTTTTTAAAGATATTTTCGTCCCAAAATTTGGGACGAATTCCTGGATTCGTCCCAAATTTTGGGACGAATCCAGGATTCGTCCCAAAACTTAAAATAATTTTAAAAAAATTAAATTAAAGACCGAAAGCTTATATCTTGACCTTGAGACATCGGAATTTGATGAAACAAATTTCTATGCATTCGTATCATTGTCTTGATCATAAATATATCTATAAAAATATTTTTTACCAAATATATTTATTTTTGGAATTTTTTAATTCCAATTTGACCTAATTTGGTATTAAAAATTTGAATCACTTAAAATATTATTTAAAAAATATGTTTTGTGACATATTTACGATTAAGTTAATGATACGAATGCATAGAAACTTGTTTCATCAAATTTTGATGTCTCTAGATCAAGATATAAGCCTTCGATATTTGATTGTCTTTTTTTTAAAATAATACCATTTTTGGAACAAATCCTGGATTCGTCCCAGATTTTGGGACGAATCCTAGATTCGTCCCAGATTTTGGGACAAATTCTGAATTCGTCCCAGATTTTGGGACGAATGCAGTATTTGTCCCAAAATCTGGGACGAATTCTGAATTCGTTCCAGATTTGGCGACGAATTTAGCAACGAAATTGTTTCTTGTTGCAAATTTGAAACAAATTTTTTTTGTTGCAATTTTCGTTGGTTATTTGGGTCGAAATTTGTTTTCGACCCTAAATTTGTCGCAATTTTGGGACGAATAATTTTCGTTCCAAATATTTGTCCCCAAATTTATGTTTTTTTGTAGTGAAAGGAGACTCTTTCACGGTGCTTCTCGCCAAAATCTAACATGAAGTAGTCACGAAACTTGAGATGACCTTCCCCGGCAGGCATGGTGCTCAAGAGCAGAAGACGAGTAGGCAAAAAGGGAGGAGATCGAGAGAGGAGAACGAGGACAATATGGTGTTGTGGTGCTGATTTTCGGATGAACAATAAGAGAGGAGGAAGGAGGATAAAATGAATTTAGAGAGATTACGTTGTTTGGGTAATTTCAAAATCAAGTACTGAAATAGGAAAAAATATAAAACCATTTATGCATTTTGGTAAATTGCCGAAAAATATAAGTCTATTACCACTTTTACCAATTTAGTGATTTAATTTTTTTTAAGGGGTCGTATATTTAATAAAGGAAATGCATAATAACCTAAGTAATTTTTCGGGAATATTAAATCACAGTTTTCTACAAATATTTGTTGAGAAACACACGTTTTTTCCTATTTTATCTCAGTTCCAGATATTCTGAGCAAAGATATTAACATATTTGAATCTTAAGCAGAAAATAATAATTATTACTAAAATGAACTGTATATGGAAACAAATCTAGAAATTAATATCAACTTTAAATTTAAGAAACGACAAACTTTTGATTGAGGCATTTGTCACATTTTAGAATTTCAAATAATAATAATAATTAGTTTATAAAAAGTTACTCTAAATAAAAATCTGGAAACAAGAAAATAAGTTCCGACAATCTAGATCTTATTCCTAATAAATTCATGTCAAATTAGAGTTTAAGAACTGACTTTACCAAAACATCGCTCTCTCGCCAGAAACACTATTAAATATCGCTAGCCAAACACCTGCTTCACCCTAACTTCTTTGCCTCCTAAATCGAGCGAGCATTTCATATCTACACTTATTTTGCGGGATCCTCTAGAGGCTTCTTGCTCTCGCTCGACACCCGTAAGTTATACTACTCATCTTCTTGCTGTCAGATTTGATTTGTGATTGATGCATGAAATATGGTTCTTGAATAAAATCAACATAAAACCTTGTAGCTAAATATCAATCGGCTAATATATCTTTCATGAATTAATATCCTTAAATAGCAGAGTAATATATCTTAATGTTTGTTGCTTTCGATGGATTTACAGGACATGGCTATGGTATCGGTAGCGCATCCTCCACCCGGTTTTGAGAATAAAGGAAAGAACTATTACACTATCGGGCGAACTGTACTATTTGAGATAGATACTAAATATATACCTATCGAGCCCATCGGGAGAGGCGCTTATGGCATCGTCTGTTCGTCGATTGATTGTGAAACAAAAGAGAAAGTTGCTATCAAGAAGATAATGAACACCTTTGAAAATTCCAACCGTCCATTGAGGATTGTGAGGGAGATTAAGCTTTTGAGACAGCCGAAGCATGATAATATCATCGCATTGAAGGACGTCATGGTACCTCCCAACAGGAGATCATTCAGAGACGTTTACCTTGTCTTTGAACTTATGGATACAGATTTGTGGGAGATCATCCAATCACCTCAGCCTCTTTCGATAACCAATGTCGATACTTCCTCTTTCAGGTATGCATTCACTATGAAAATATTAATTGGAAAAAAGACTATATATATAGATGAATTTTTTACCAACAATATAATCAATAACAATAAATTAATTTTCTTAATGTAGTTGATTCGAGGACTGAAGTATCTTCACTCGGCCAGCGTAATTCACAGAGACTTGAAGCCAGAGAACCTTTTTGTCAATGGCGCCAATTGCAAGCTTAAGATCGGTGATTTCAGACTGGCTTGTTCCATGACTCGGAGTGGTCGAGGAATGAGTTCATATATTGCTACTCAATGGTATCGAACACCAGAGCTGCTCGTTTGCTCAAATATATACGATACTTCCATTGATATATGGTCTGTCGGTTGCATTCTAGCTGAGCTACTTGGGCGCAGACCTCTCTTTCCCAGCACCAATGATATCAACCAGCTCGAGCGCATTGTTAGTGTTCTTGGCATTAAGAGCGATGCTGATCTCAACTTCGTTGACAATGAACATGCTCGCAAGTACATCAAGTCACTGTCACATAGTCTCGACATTCCTTTAGCTAGCATATACCCCCATGCCAATCCCTTGGCCATCGACTTGCTGAAGAAGATGTTAGTTTTTGATCCATCAAAGAGAATCGATGTCACTGAGGCACTGCAACATCCTTATATGGCTTCATACTATGACCCCCTGCTTGATCCTGCTGTCGATGGCCCCGTCGATCTTGGCTTTGATGACGATGTCGAGGAAGACGCGATCAAAGAGATGATATGGGAGGAGATGCTTTTCTATCACCAAGAAAGAGAAATTGCTTCCAGAGCCTAAAGATTCTTTGCAAGTGATCTTCACACAACATTAGAGTGTGTCATGAGTATTTAGCACATAACTTGCTGCTTTATTTCTCCACTGTGACCTAACCTTGAAAATAGTTTTGATTGTGATTTCTCACCATTTTGTATGCGAATTTGTTGTACATGTAAAAAGCTAATTGATTTCTGTTGCAAGATTTGCAGAATGTGTGTATTGCAACCAATTCAAGTTTTTGATGCTCAATTAGTAATTGATAAACTGTTGATTTTTGCATAAATGAAAAATCTTAATTATGCTTCATAGTCAATGAAGATTAATCAATTATACTGCTTACACTAAGGTGTAGTAGCCTAATAATCATGTTGTCTCGAACTTTATGAAAGGTGCATATATATGCTTGTTGGAGTGGGAATGGGATGGAACTTCAATTTGCTTCAAACTGTGTACAATGACGTGCGGGCTCAATCAAATCATAGTTGAAATATTCCTCAATGGAGCACGAGTCCGTCCAAATCAAACCGCATTCTAAGCTTGTGTGGTTTCAATCAAAAGGAGCTGACTTTTACTTTTTTTCACCCTAGATAGGTTCGACTAGATTGTGCTTGCAAGCCTTGTGTTTATAAACATGTTTTACCACCACAACATCACAATTGTATAGAAAATACTACTGATCATCTTTCATGTGCCATCAAACTTGGTTATAATAAAATTCACTGCAGCAGATGAAGTCCTACAATTTCTCTTTCATCTTTATTCTCAAAGGCCCATTTTATTGGCTAAGCTCTATGACTTTAAATTGGGCTTAGTAAAGTAAATTCACCATAGCACATACAATCCCATATGAATAGCTGCAGTGAACGATGACATACGAACAACACGATAAATCTGAACCGAAAATGCCAAATTAAATAGATTGTGTGCCTTAGTTGACTATTGATGTTAAAGGAGTTTTTTTACCGGTTCTGCAACAATTCGATCTCGTGGCAAGCAAATAGACTAAACATATGGAAACGGTACAAGTATGAATAAAAATAACAAGTGCTTCATCCTAAAAGAAAAAAATAAAATAAAATTTAGAGCATGAACCAGTTTCTTTCATCCGACCAATTAATTGTTGAAAGATTTTGTGTCCTATTTGCATCGGCAGAGTTTATCCCTCATCAAATCTCCCTCATCCACTGTCCGCAAACTGTTAAGTAGCAAATCTTCATATTGATGGACAAACTTCTACAACTTGTTGATCCGTGAGTGGTCCTCTAGATTATAAGCCTGACATGATCCCTGTTACTGATTCATTATTAAGTCTCATGACAAAAAAAATTAAATTTAAAAGTACTAATCCATTTTGAAAAATATAAATTATAGATTTGGTTGTGTGTGTGTGTTTGTGTCAACACTGCATAGAAATAAAATAAAAGAGCATAATATTAAGTTCTAAGATGAATCGATAGCAAAAGGGTTATGCAATTTTCTTCTTAGCTAAGAATAATAATAATATCAGAGTAGTTTGATTGACTTCGATGGACATTGTAATATATGCAATGTTTGACTTGGGATATTTTAGAGCATAATGTAGCTTTGCCACACTGATGTTGTGTTTACTTGGATGGATTTTTAAAAGAGAAGGAGAGCATGATCTCCAAGCCTACACTACTCCACTATGCTATTTACCTACCTCAAAAGAAGAGGAAAGATTGTATTAGGAATTGATTTCCTCGACATCTTTTCCTTTTTTTGTTGTCGTCTCAACCAAAAGTCAGGAAAGGCATAAATGAGAATTCATGAAAAAATATGGATTATTAACTCATGCAAATGAGTCGAAAAAGAAAAAACCTTGATATAATATGCTAACAAAATAATGTGAGGATTAATAAAGTTCCTAATGACTCCAGGGTTTGGAATAAAATATCTTATTTTTTATTCAATAGGATATCCCATAGATCACTAGTTGGGTTTGGGTTAGTTGAATCGAGTTGATTAATGTTTGTCCAACTACATGAACAGTGTTGTAAATACAAATGTATTGATTTCATCCTTAACAACTTGAGCTTTTGGATAACTAAAAAGTAACTCAGTCAATTATATTTAACAAATCTGTTAGTACAGAAAACCAACATATACATCTATGATCTTAACAATGTGTTCTATAAAATAAAATACAAAACCAAATGGATGAATGCTTGGGTTCTCTAGAACATGTTGCTAATTTTAAATATTATGTAAAACAGTGCACAACAATCTTTGCTAAACTTTAGAATTATGAACATTAAAATATATAAATGATGGAAAAAACACACCATGAAAGATCTTTGCAGAATCTCAAAAAATACTGCTCCAATTAGCATACAAAGGATCATCATAAAGCTCTAAGAACCACCTGTACAACTTACTAACAAAGGATCATTGGCTAAGGTTATTGTTTACTAAACAAAATATATCAATTATCAGATAGATGTTAGGAGAAAATGCCAGTAGTACACAAAATAACAAAAATTCTGGTGGTTTTTTAAAGATCAGTATTTCTAATAAGAAGAAACTCAGACCTGAAAGATCTGTGAAAAATAGAAACTAAAGGGGTTGTTGCCCGCCCTTGTCAGCCATGGTTATGATCTTAAGCAGCTCAGAGGCATTTTCTTCATTTGGGAGAACAAAATTCTTGATAAACTTTGAATTTGGCAATATCAAGTAATTAAGCATGCTGAGTTTTGCACACAATCCTTTGGACTTCAAAATCTTCACAGTGCAGAATCAAGGAATTATCCTCTTCTCCAAACTATCCAACAGATGTGTTGGTTGATGCGAAAAGTCAACCCAACTTCATTGATGAAAAACTCCATCTTTTTGTGTAATTCTTTCTGGGCGACACATAACAAAGTCGGCGCCATTCTCATTGCCGTAAGAATCTCTGAATCAATCCAAACTTCAACAGGAGCTTGAACTTAGTATTGACTATATCTTGACTGGCCTTTCTAAGTGAATAAAGGGTCCATAAGAACATCTTAGAGTGTCGGGGAACCCCAAACTCATCAGCTCTACGAACCAAAGCCCATAGTGAATCCAAGCTCTGTAGGATGAAGTTGGAAGTACTTCGCACAACTAGAGAAACTCTTTCTTGAGGAATTCCACATTCATTCCTTAAAAAAATCAGGTTAAGATTTACCCTCTTCTTGCTTCCTATGAATATGAACAGTCGTTGCTTCTTCAAACACTTAAGAAGGACCTCTCTTGATCCAAGGAGGCATTTCCAAAACTGCAATTTGGAGAGGACGCTGCCGCACATGCTTTTGTTAATCGGGTTTGTGTTTTTAGGGATGATATCAACAAGATCGGACTCGGAGAAGCCGATTTCACGTAAAGATCGAAACTTCGGCGCGAGGGTCTTCTCGACATTGCTGTAGAGCAGGCTGGGGAGCGTACAAATGATCCTATCGAGGTGGGAGCCATGGAATCCTTAGGATTTGAGGAATTTAAGAACAGCGTCAGGTTTTTCGGTGGGCTAGGGATTTGGAGGCCCTGGACACCACGGCTTCCGACAAACCCCAGGAGTTGACGAGTTGTTCTGCCATGGAAATGATTGTTGGAGCTGCTTTTACAGAGTAGGAAGAGAAAAGAAGAGAAGAGAAGAGAAGAGAAGAGAAGGACCATAAGGGGGCGGGGTCCGAAAGAGGAGGAGACGGTTGCATTGTGGTGCACGACCGAGCGCAGCATAGGCGACTCCAACACTCGTGTTTTTGATCAAGTGTCATTCCTAGGTTACGTTTAATGGGGTTAAGATGAGAAGGGAGTGAGTGTGCACTTTATTGAATAATAATTAAAGAGATGTTTATTTATTTATTTATTTATTATCAAAAGTTAGTTCATTATGGGTCTGTAGATTTTTTATTTTTTTTAATTATTCTTATTTTTAATATTAGTGACCACTTAGAAGGATGTGACATTTGTGAACTTAACACTTAGCACTTTCTGAAAGTTTGGCTGTGATTAATTTTAGAAGGTTTGGCTGTGAATATAGGTCACTTAACGCTTTCTGAACTTTAATGAAAGGTGAGAAGTTTCTATACACTGAATCAATCATCTCTATGATTAATGTACTTAAAGAGTACTTAAATTATCAAAAATAAATAAAAATAATATTATGTTATATTATAATTGTACTATAACTATTATAATTATGTAACCGCTCCTAACTGATCTTATAATTATTATAATACTAAAAATATGAGAAATTTTATCAAATTATATGTACAATAGTGGGATGGAATACCGTTTTAATAATAAATGAAAAAGAAATGTCGCAATTCCTCCTTTTGATTTTTATGCCATTTTATTCTTTATTAATTTCTTTAAATAAATGTTATAAATTTTACAATTCAAATCTTCTTAAATAATTTTTTAAAAAAGGAAAAACTTGTGGTGCTTCCAATTTTATTTTCCAACACAATTTTTTGTCAGTATATTTATGATTTTTTGAAAAGTAATAATCTCACTTGTTTTAATTTTAATAAAAATTCATTCATTTAATTACGTATAAATATGATTCAGTCTATACGTCGGTTACTATAGTATTAATACCCAGTAAATGCAATTTAAATAAGACATTTTATATAACCCTTTTTATTATACAAATTCCGGGAGCCTATAGAAATCATACAAATATTAATTATATTCTTATTCTTTGTCAACTTAATTAATGCAATCATTACAAATTTAAAAAACATGGAAAATCTATTATCCATTATTAAGGTAACTTATTTAATAAGTATTCTTTGCAAATTTAATAAACTTTTAGCCCTTCCTATCAATTTTTTACGATGAGGCAGGAGGGCGCAGGATCAGGGTTATCACCTTTGTTGCAATCAAAGGACAAAAGTTCGGACATTCTCGCTAATTATTTTTCTGCAAATTGCTTAGCAAGACTCATTTGCAAGCTCGAATTGAATTTAATTACAGGGAAGACAATAAAATATCCCATATCTTCGCAAAAACTCTTATAAGCTTTAGAAAATATTGATGCCGCATCACATAAGCTAGTTCTCTTACCAACTATGTTTCCTAGTGTTGTTTGAGTCCAAGAGGTAATGTGACGAAAAAAAATTACAATTACGAATCAATGAGTAGGGTGATGAAAGTCAGCAAGGGAGCTCTGCTGATAATGAAAGGACAAAAGGTAGAAGGAAACATCTATAAGTTGATAGGGACTACAGTTGTAGGTGGAGTCGCCTCAGTGGAGTCTGAATCAGACAGTACTATTTTGTGACATATGCGGATAGAGCATATGGGTAAACGTGGGATGCTAGAACATCACAAGGTAAAGATTGTTACGAATGGCTAATGTGTTGGATGTCATAGAAGAAAAATCTGCTAAGATTTTTCATAATAAAATTCTGTTATGATTTTATATAACAGAATTCTATTACAGCTTTTATTAACAGAATTCTGTTGCGATTTTTTATAATAAAATTCTCTTACGATTTTACTGGATCTGAGATTTATGCATTATTTATAGAGATCATTATAAACCTATTGTACAATAATAATCATAAGAATCATTGAATATGATTCAATTGTGTAGAAAGAATTCTAATAAAACTTCAGCTGTTTTTATCGAGTAGGCACGTCGCCGAACCACGGTAACTCTTCTTCTTTCTCTTCTTCTTCTTCTTCCTCGTGTTTGCTTTCCTTTTGTGAGTCTTTGTCTTGTTGCTCCGCACGATCTCTTTCTATATTCCTCTTCTTCCGCATTAAAGGTTGAGAGGTGTTGCCTTTGCCAACAATGGAGATCGAGAGAGGAGAACGAGAGTCATATGATTTTGTGGTGCTGATTTTCATATGAACAGTAGTAAAGGAGGGAGTAGAGTAAAATGGAAAATGAATTTAGTAAGGTTAAGTTGTTTGGATAATTCCAAAATAAAGTAATAAATGGGGAAAATACAAAACCAGTAAATTGCCGAAACATATAAGTCTATTACCACATTTACCAATTTAATGATTTAATTACTTTTTAAGGTGTACGTATATGTAATAAAGAAAATGCATAATAACCTAAGTAATGTTTCGAGAATACTAAATCATTGTTTTCTACAAATATTTTTCAAGAAACACACGTTTTTTCCTATTTTGTCTCGGTTTAAATTTTCCGAGCAAATATAGCAAATATGTTACCAGATTTGAATTATAAGCAGAAAATAATAATAATTATTATTAAAGTATATGGTAACAAATCTAGAAATTAATGTCAATTTAGAATTTGAAAACTGACAAACCTTTGATTGAGACATTTGTCACATTTTAGAATTTCAAATAATAATAATAATAATAATAATAATTATTATTATTATTATTAATTTTAAAAAAGCTACAAATCTTGAAATATTTCTAGAAAAATATATGTTCCGAGAATCTAGATCTTATTCCTAATCTAGTTCTTATTCCTTAAATAGCTAGCAGAGCAATATATCTGAATGTTTGATGTTTTTGTTGGATTTTCAGGACATGGCTATGGTATCGATAACGCATCCTCCATCTGGTTTTGAGAATAAAGGAAAGAGCTATTACACTATCTGGCGAACTGTATTTGAGATTGATACTAAATATATACCTATCGAGCCCATCGGGAGAGGCGCTTATGGCGTCGTATGTTCGTCGATCGACCGTGAAACAAAAGAGAAAGTTGCTATCAAGAAGATAAACAACACCTTTGAAAATCCCATCCGTCCATTGAGAACTCTAAGGGAGATCAAGCTTTTGAGACGGCTGAAGCATGATAATATCATCACACTAAAGGATGTCATGGTACCTCCCAATAGGAGATTATTCAAAGACGTTTACCTTGTCTTTGAACTTATGGATACGAATTTGTGCGAGATCATCCAATCACCTCAGCCTCTTTTCAATTACCAATGTCAATACTTCCTCTTTCAGGTATGCATTCACTACGACAATATTAATTGGAAAAAAGACTATATATATAGAAGAATTTATTACCAACAATATAATCAATAACAATAAATTAATTTTCTTAATGCAGTTGCTTCGAGGACTGAAGTATCTTCACTCGGCCAATGTAATTCATAGAGACTTGAAGCCAGAGAACCTTTTTGTCAATGGCGCCGATTGCAAGCTTAAGATCGGTGATTTCGGACTGGCTCGTTCCACGACTCGGAGTGGCCAAGGAATGAGTTCATATATTGCTACTCAATGGTATCGAGCACCAGAGCTGCTCGTTTGCTCAAATAGATACGATACTTCCATTGATATGTGGTCTGTCGGTTGCATTCTAGCTGAGCTACTTGGGCGCAGACCTCTCTTTCCTGGCACCGACGATATCAACCAGCTCGAGCGCATTGTCAGTGTACTTGGCATTAAGGACGATGCTGATCTCAACTTCGTTGACAATGAACATGCTCGTAAGTACATCAAGTCATTGCCACATAATCTCGGCATTCCTTTAGCTAGCATATACCCCCATGCCAATCCCTTGGCCATCGACTTGCTGAAGAAGATGTTAGTTTTTGATCCATCAAAGAGAATCGATGTCACTGAGGCACTGCAACATCCTTATATGGCTTCATACTACGACCCCCTGCTTGATCCTACTGCTGATAGCCCCGTCGATCTTGGTTTTGATGACGATGTCGAGGAAGACGCGATCAGAGAGATGATGTGGGAAGAGATGCTTTTCTATCACCAAGAAAGAGAAGTTGCTTCCAGAGCCTAAAGATTCTTTGCAAGTGATCTTCACATAACATTAGATCATGTTATGACTATTTAGCATAGAACTTACTGCTTTGTTTCTCTACTGTGACCTTACCTTGAAAATAGTTTTCATTGTGATTTCTCACTTTTGTGTGTGTGAATTTGTTGTACATGTAAAAAGTTAATTGATTTCTGTTGTAAGATTTGCAGAATGTGTGTATTGCAACCAATTCAAGTTTTTGATGCTCAATTAGTAATTGATAAACTGTTGATTTTTGTGTAAATGAAAAATCTTAATTATGCTTCATAGTGGATGAAAATTAATCAATTATACTGCTTACACTAAGGTGTAGTAGCCTAAGAATCATATCATCTCGAACTTTATCAAGGATGCATATGTATGCTTCTTGGGGTGGGAACGGGATGGAACTTAAATTTGCTTCAAACTTTGTACCATGAAGCGCAGGCTCAATCAAATTATAGTTGAAATATTCCTCAATGGAGCACGAGTTCATCCAAATCAAACCGTGTTTGCTTGTGTGGTTTCAATCAGGAGAAGCTGACTCTTATTTTATTTTACCCTAGATAGGTTCGACTAGATTGTGCTTGCAGGCCTTGTGTTCATAAACATGTTTTACTACCACAACCTCACAATTGTATAGAAAATACTACTGATCTTTCATGTGCCATCAAACTTGGTTACAATAAAATTCACTGTAGCAAATGAAGTCCCACCATTTCTCCTTCATCTTTATTTCCAAAGGTTCATTTTAATGACTAAGCTCTATGACTTTAAATTGGGCTTAGCAAAGTAAATTCACCATATAACATACGATTCCGTATGAACAACCACAGTGAACGATGACATATGAACAACACGATAAATCCGGACCGAAAATGCCAAATTAAATGGATTGTGTGCCTTAGTTGACCATTGATGTTAAAGGAGTTTTTTTTACCGGTTTTGCAACAATTCCATCCCGTGGTAAGCAAATAGACTAAGCATATAGAAATGGTAAAAGTATGAATAAAAATAATAAGTGCTTCAACCTAAAATAAAAAATAAAATAAAATTTAGAGCATAAACTAGTTTATTTCATATCCAGCAATTATTTGTTGAAAGGTTATGTCCTATTTGCATCAACAGAGTTTATCTCCCTCATCAACCGCCCACAAACTATTAAGTAGCAAATCTTCATACTGATGGACAAACTTCTACAACCAAAGCACAATTTGATCCATGAGTGATCCTCTAGATAATATAAGCTGGATATGATCCTTGTCGTTGATTCAATTTTAAGCCTCATGACAAAAATGAAATTTAAAAGTACTAATCCATTTTGAAAATTATAAATTATAGATTTGGTTGTGTGTCTTTGTAAACACTGCATAGAAATAAAATGAAAGAGCATAGTATTATGTCCCAAGATAAATCGATAGCAAGAGGGTTGTGCAATTTTCTTCTCAGCAAAGTATAATAATACCAGACTAGTTTGATTGACTTCGATGGACATTCTAATATATGCAATGTTTGACTTGGGATATTTTAGAGCATAATGTAGCTTTGCCACTGATGTTGTGTTTACTTGGATGGATTTTTAAAAGAGCAGGAGAGCATGATCTCCAAGCCTACACTGCTCCACTCCGCTGTTTACCTACCTCAAAAGAAGAGGAAAGATTGTATTAGTAATTGGTTTCCTCATCATCTTTTCCTTTTTTTGTTGTCGTCTCAACCAAAAGTCAGGAAGGGCATAAATGAGAATTCATGAAAAAATATAGATTATTAACTCATGCAAATGAGTTGAAAAAGAAAAGGCCTTGATATAATCTGCTAACAAAATAATGTGAGGATTAGAAAAGTTCCTATTGACTCAAGGGTGTGGGATAAAAGATCTTATTTTTTATTCAATAGGATATCCCATAGAACACTAGTTGGGTTTGGGTTAGTTGAATCGAGTTGATTAATGTTTGTCCAACTACATGAACAGTATTGTAAATATAAATATATTGATTTCATCCTTAATAACTTGAGATTTTGGATAAGTAAAAAAGTAACTCAGTCAATTATATTTAATAAATCTATTAGGACAGAAAACCAACATATACATCTATGATCTTAACAATATGTTTTATAGAATAAAATACAGAACCAAATAGATGAATGCTTGGGTTCTCTAGAACATGTTGCTAATTTTAAATATTTTTATGTAAAATAGTGCACAACAATCTTGGCTAAAGTTTAGAATTATGAACATTAAAACATATAAATGAGGGAAAAAACACACCATGAAAGATCTTTGCAGAATCTCAAAAAATGCTGCTCCAATTAGCATACAAAGGATCATCAAAAAGCTCTAAGAACCATCTATACAACTTACTAACAAAGCTTTCCCCACTTCTCTTGCTTTGCAGTAACAACTAATCATAGTATTATAGGCAGTGTTTGAAAAAAATGCCCTAGGCGATCACATGAATCTCTAAGCGCCGAGCGTGAGACTTTCTTGCTCGATTAGAGTCACCATTAGTTAGGCTCTTCCGCTATCATGTTAATATTGCCCCGGGCGACGTTATTGCGATTTTCTTCTCATCGAGCAAACGATTGTTCTTGTTGTGCCCAAGCAAGCCCTTGAACTTGCTAGGCCGGGAGTTGTAAAGTTCTCGGTTGTGGATCAGTCGTCCTATATTTAATCTTGAGCGGGTTATTTCGCTATAGATACAGTCAGTGATTTGGGATTGGGGAATGCCGATAATATCGGGATTACCATCTCACTGATTCCTCATAGTGTAATAGTCCTCGATATTATGAGTATTTGTTTGATGATACATGCACCACTTTCATGGGGCTTCTAGGGGAACCCCCACATGTTGCATGGTTTGAGGTCGTGGTTCTAGCTGATGATATTGAGGACCCACGCGGGGTCCTTTAGGTGGAGGAGCAGGTGCTGCAGGGCGCTTGGGTGTAGGAGCAGGTGTGACAATCTCCTTTTTCCTAACAACTTGAGCTTCTTCTACATTAATGAATTCAGTTGCTCATTCGATCAATAGATCAAAGTTGGTTGGAGGCTTTATAACCAAATCCTTAAAGAAATTATTATCATTAAATCCCTGAGGAAAAGCATTTACCAGAATCTTCGTGGTAGCCGTGGGAACTGTTGGTTGCTACTCGGAAAACCTATAGGTTCCACTGTACAAAAATTTTGTATAAAGGTCTGAACCTTTTCCTAGCTACCATGTGTTCTTTTAAATTAAATTTTGGATCGCCTGCGGAACTTAACACGTTTGATCCAAAACTTAATCTATTTATTCTTTTAGGTTTTGACTTGGATCTCCTGCGGAACTTAACACGTTCGACCCAAGTCTCCTTAAGTTATTAATTCCATTAAATATTAATTTCCATAAAAGGTTCCCAGTACTGACGTGGCGAGGCACATGGCCTTCTTGGATATGGGAGCAACCACCACCGACTAGACAAAACCTTTAATAAAAAGCTAATATTTAATTTCCTAAAATAACTTTAGGTTAACCAAAGAGAACAATCAAATCACAAGGAAAAGAAAGAAACAAAAGAACACAACTTCGAAAAAACATATTCGAAATACTAGAACGTAAGCCTCTTGTATTTGGTATTATTTCCATAAATAACTAGCATGATGCGGAAATAGAAATTACTAGTTATACCTTGTAGAAAAACCTCTTGATCTTCTACCGTATTCCTCTTCTAACCTCGGACGTTGTGTGGGCAACGATCTTCCAAGATGAGAAACCACCAACCACCTTCTTCTCCTCCAAGCAAGGTTCGGCCACAAAGGGAAACTTCACCAAGGAGGAAAAACAAAATACTAACCAAGCTCCAAGAGATGCTAGCTTTCTCTCTTCTTCTTCTTCTTCTCCGAGTAGTATCCGGCCACCACAAGAACTCCAAGGGAGAGGGAGAGGTTCGGCCACCACAAGAGGAAGAGAAGGAGATGATGGCCGGCCACACCAAGGAACAAAAGAGGGAGAGGAATAATAGATGTTGTATCTTGTGAAGGCACCCTCACCCCTTCTTTTATATTCCTTGGCCTAGGTAAATTAGGAAATTTAATTACAATAAATTTTCCTTAATTTCCTTGACATGATTTAATTGAGAAAAATAAAATAATATTTCCCCAATTAAACAATGATGGCCGGCCAAATCAATAGGAAGCAAATTGGACAAGTTTCAATCAACAATTAAAACTTTCCTTATTTGTTTCCGGAAATTTTAAAAAAATAAAATTTCTCTTTAAAATCTCTTCATGGTTAATAAAAGGAAATATCTATGATTTTAATTTTATTAACATGTGAATAATTTTAAAGAGAAAATAAAACATCTCTCCAATCTACAAATAAGGAAAGAGATCTAATCTCTTTCTTTAATCTTTTGTAAATCTTTTAAGAGAGATATTTTAATTTTAATTCTCTTTTAAATTAAATCTTCCACATAATAATAAACATTAAAATTAAATTTTATTTTTAATTAATTATGGCCGACCTTACTATCTTGGGTTCAAGCTAGGTTCCCAAGCTAGCTTAGGCCGGCCCTAGCTTGGTTCCCAAGCTAGCTTGGCCGGCCCCCTTTAGGTGGGTATAGAAGGTGGGTATAGGTGGATATAGTACTCTATAAATAAGAGGCTACGATAGGGACCGAGAGGAGGAATTGGTTTTGGTCTCCCGATAAAATTAAGCATCCCATGTTCGCCCCGAACACACAACTTAATTTTATCAATAATAATTCATTCCACTAGAGAACTATTATTGAACTACCGCACCAATCCCAAATTACATTTTTGGGCTCCTTCTTATTATGAGTGTGTTAGTCTCCCTGTGTTTAAGATATCGAATGTCCACTAATTAAGTGAGTTACTGACAACTCATTTAATTAATATCTAAGTCCAAGAGTAGTACCACTAAACCTTATTATCATGTCGGATTAAGTCCACCTGTAGGGTTTAACATGACAATCTTTATGAGCTCCTCTTGAGGACATTATCAACCTAGTATCACTAGGACACAGTTTCCTTCTATAATCAACAACACACACTATGAGTGATACCATTTCCCAATTTATCGGGTTTATTGATTCATCGAACTAAATCTCACCCATTGATAAATTAAAGAAATAAATATCAAACATATGTGCTTGTTATTATATTAGGATTAAGAGCACACACTTCCATAATAACTGAGGTCTTTGTTCCTTTATAAAGTCAGTATAAAAGGAACGACCTCAAATGGTCCTACTCAATACACTCTAAGTGTACTAGTGTAATTATATAGTCAAGATAAACTAATTCCTAATTACACTACGACCTTCCAATGGTTTGTTCCTTTCCATTTTGGTCGTGAGCTACTGTTTATAATTTATAAAGTACTGATAACATCATCTTCTATATGTGACACCACATACTATGTTATCTACAATATAAATTAATTGAACAACTACAAACAAATGTAGATAATTTGACCAAATGTGATTCTTTATTCATAATGAATGTTTACAAAGCTTAGGCTTTCAGTATACACTCCAACAATCTCCCACTTATACTAATGACTAAGCTGCCATATCTTCTACCATACATCTGATTCTCATTCCCTCCACATGCCGATCGAAAGCTTTTGCCGGAAGGGCCTTAGTGAAAGGATCTGCCAGGTTATCCGCTGATGCAATCTTGGCGATGACAACTTCTCCTCGCTTCACGATATCTCGTATCAGGTAGTACTTGCGCTCTATATGTTTACTTGCCTTATGAGCTCGTGGTTCCTTCGAGTTTGCGCCGCTATTATCACAATAAATTGTGATGATCTTGGGCAAACCAGAATCACATCTAAGTCCATTAGAAAGTTCTGAGCCATACCGCTTCTTTACCTCAGAGGCTGCTACATACTCGACTTCCATGGTTGAGTCCGAAACACATTTAACACTCCTCCATGAAATGCTCCACCTCCTAAAGTAAACACATAGCTGATGTAGACTTACTATTGTCCATATCGATTGAAAATCAATCCGTGTAACCCACGGAGTAAATCATCCGCTTGGTAAACTAGCATATAATCCCTAGTCCTTCTCGGTATTTTAATATATGCTTCCAATGTCCTTTCGATATCTACTAACCATGCACATGCCAAAACAGATATCCGGTCTCGTACATAACATTGCATACATTAGGCTTCTTACAGCCGAAGCATAAGGAACGCTTTCATGTCCTCTATCTCTTTTGATGTCTTTGGAGACATCTCTTTAGATAGAGCTACTCCATGTCTAAAAGGTAAGAAACCTTTCTTGGAGTCTTGCATGCTAAAACGAGCAAGGATTGTATCTATATATGAAGCTTGGGATAGACACAACATTCTTTTCTTGCGATCCCTTATAACTTTGATCCCAAGAATGTGTGCACATTCTCCTAAGTCCTTCATATCAAATTGTTTGGACAACCATACCCTTACGTCTGATAATACCTTGACATTGTTGCCAATTAACAAAATATCATCTACGTATAGTACAAGAAATACCACCACGTTTCCGTTACACTTCTTATATACACAAGACTCATCCGGACTTTGAATAAATCCATATGATTGGATTACTTCATTAAACCAGATGTTCCAAGACCTTGAAGCTTGCTTCCATAAATGGACCGATTGAGCTTGCATACTAGATGCTCTTTGTCTTTTCAATAAATCCTTCGGTTGCTTCATATGAATGTTCTCTTCAAGACTTCCATTAAGGAAAGCTGTCTTAACATCCATTTGCCAAATCTCATAATCAATATGAGCGAATGGATAAGAGTATCCGGATAGACTTAAGCATGGCTGGGTGAAAAGGTTTCCTCATAATCGATTCCCTCTTTACGAGTGTACCCTTTCGCAACAAGCCTAGCTTTGAAGGTTTCTACCTTCATCCCTCTTTTCCTTTTGTAGATCCACTTGCATCCAACGGCTTTTACACCATCGGTGGTTCTACAAGCTCCTGACCTTATTAGAGTACATAGACTCTATTTCAGAATTCATCGCCTTTTGCCAAGATGCTGCATCTATATCTTGGAGTGCTTCGTCATATGACCGGGGATCAGGTTCATGTTTACCCGGGATCAAGTCCGAAGACTCTCCCAAAAACATGAATCTTTCAGGCTGCCTCACAACCCTCCCACTACGACGAGGCACTGTCTGTGGTTGTGTATCATGTGTGACACGTGTTGCAGTCTCTTGTGGTACTTCATCTTGTACTGTTGGTACTGAAGTAGACATGTCCTCTCTAAGTTCTTCTAAAACGACTTTACTACTGGGCTTGTGATCCATTATATAGTCTTCTTCTAAAAACTGGGCATTGGTGCTAACAATGACCTTCTGGTCTTTAGGACTATAAAATAAACCACCTTTTGTTCCTTTGGGATATCCTACAAACACGCGAACTTCTGTACGAAATTCTAACTTATCAACACATGTCCTGGACTACCCCAAATCCGAATATGTCTTAGACGGGTTTTCGCCCATTCCACAATTCTATGGGAGTAGAAGAGACTGATTTAGAAGGTACTAAGTTGAGAATGTACCTTGTCTCGAGCATATCCCCAAAGCGAATTTGGTAATTCGAATAACTCATCATTGATCTAACCATCTCCATAAGAGTCCTATTCCTTCGTTACGCCACACCATTCTGTTGGGGTGTTCCAGTGCAACAATTGGGATTGAATCCCGGCCTCGATAAGTAATTCCTAAACTCTCCTAAGAGGTATTCGCCACCACGATCGTCGTAGTGTCTTGATACTTTACCTAGTCGTTTCTCCACATCGACCTTGTATTCTTTGAACTTATCAAAGCACTCGGACTTGCGGCGCATTAGGTAAATGTATCCATATCTTGAATAATCGTCTATGAAAGAGACGAAATATTCAAAACCTCCTCTTGCCTGGACAGACATAGGACCACACAAATCAGAGTGAACCAACTCTAACACTTCTTTGACTCTATACCCCTTGGCCTTGAACGGCCTCTTGGTCATTTTACCTTCCAAGCAAGATTCACAAGTTGGAAAATTTTCCAACTCTAATGAACTCAAAAGTCCATCGGCTATAAGCCTCTGAATCCTACTTAAGTTAATATGTCCAAGCCTTAGATGCCAAAGATATGCTTGGTTCATTTGCGAAGGTTCTTTTCTCTTATTAGAATTAGAAGATGAGTTATAAATTTCCATGTTTTGCTTTGTGGAAGAAATTGGATTTAAAGTATACAAATTGCCAACTAATGTACCAGAACAGATAATCACTTTATTTCTTTTAATAACTACATCGTTACTGAAAGAAACTGAATATCCATCTAAAAACAGTTTAGAAACTGAAATTAAATTCTTTCTAAAACTGGGTACATAAAGACAATTTCTTAAAACCAAATTTTTATTTCTACTAAAAGATAAGTAGACGTCTCCCACTGCAACAGCTGCCACCTTAGTAGCATTGCCCATGTAGACGGTAATCTCCCCTTCAGATAGTCGTCGGGTTTCCTGGAACCCCTGCAGGGAATTGCAGACATGATCAGTGGCTCCCGTATCTACACACCAGGTGTTGGTAGATAACACCGCTAAACATGTTTCAACAACTAGAGCATGAGATATACCTTTGTTTTGGTTCTTACGAGGACAGTCCGCCTTCCAATGTCCCCTACTGCTTGAGATGAAGCACTTGCCCTTCTTCTTCATTCCGACTTTAAATCCCGTACTGAGATTTATTCACTTTCTTTCTTGAACCATTTCTTCTTCTTCTTTCCTTCGGTTTAGAAGTAGAACCATTTTCGACATAGTGAATTTGAGCATTGTGACGAAATAATCCTTTTGCTGCTTGATCTCAGTAGTTCCGCTAATGAATAAACCCTCTTATTCATATTATAGTTCAGTGCTCAAAACTTCTAGGTAGCGTTTGGAGGATCATATCGATCTGGGTTTCCCATCAATTTCTCCTCCAAGGATCATCTCGTTCGGATAAGCCATCATCTTTAGGATATGATCCCTTACAGAGTACCCTCTTGCATGGTGGTGTCATTATCTTTCTCATGGCTTCTTGCCTAGAAGCCCTATCTTGATGACAAAGAGTTCCTTGAGATTGTTCATAATATCATAGGTCGTTGGTAAATCTTGATGTTGATGTTGCAATACATTTGACATTGAAGCCAAAATGTAACACCGCGTCATCTCCTTTTACCCATTTCCTATGATATTCAATCTCCTCTTGGTAGATTCACGATGGTGCATCGCACCTTTTCGGTCGATACATATTTATAGCTTTCAGCAGTAAGAACAATGTCCGTGTTTCTTTTCCAATCTATGTAGTTTGGTCCAGTAAGTCTATTCATTTGAAGTATGATGGACAATGGGTTGAAAGACATCCTAAGAATCACAAATAACTTTTGGTCAGAACTCTAAATTTAGAATAATATTGATTCCTCAAACAATACTATTTTAAATTAACCAACACCTCATCACACCGTGAATTTTGTATGCCACGTTAGTGTGGACGTATACAAATTCAACATTTGTAAAAAGAAGGGTTTTAACCCATTAATTTTATTATTTTGTCAACCTAACTTTTGACAAATAAAATTAATAGTTGGTATTATTTGGTCACATAAATAATAATAGTGACTCCGTTGGGGAGGATACTATTAGATGTGTCTAAGTGTATACCATTACTTGACACTAAGTCCATTAATAAGATTATGCCCCTTCCGTTGGGGAAGATCACACGCTCTTAATTAATTTCCTATAGTCATCCAAAAATGGAAGTTTGTTCTAGTGATCCACAAACAAGCTCATCCGTTATGGAGGAAGGCACTCAGAGCCAACACGCAAGTTTGCATCACTTACAAACCAGTAATGGAGACCATGGGATTTATTTAAAATCTCTCTCCCACTTAGTTATTTATAAATGAGGAATTTTAACTATGCTAGCCTACTAAACTTGTAAACTAACATGCACACACATAATATAAAAGCAATAAATAGAAAATCTAATTTTCAACTATTATGGCTTTTATCTTTAATTGTCCTCCGTGTGTTGTCATCCAGCTGCCGCCATATTTGGCCACCGCCACAGGCTAACTGTCGCATCCATCTTGCTCCGAGTTCCACTGCGCCTCTGGTCCTTAGAAGGTTCCACGCTTTGCAAGATTCGATCCATGACATAAATAGAATTTTACATTTTGATCCTATATTCCATAAAAGGAATGTACATGTATCTAGATCAAAAATAAAATCCTAATAAAACTAAATACAGCTCCTGCTGTATTTTAATACAATCATGCACACACATATAAATTGCCCTTGACATGTCCAAGGGTCCAATCACACACATAATTAACTAAAAGCCATAATAGTTGGATCCTGCATCCACAAAGTTAGCACATCCTACTATTATCCTGCCTAAATTATGTATGACATGTGCATAATTAAACTAAATACCAAATACAGGCAAAACCCTAGCTCTGATACCAATTGTTGGTTGCTACTCGGAAAACCTATAGGTTCCACTGTACAAAAATTTTGTACAAAGGTCTGAACCTTTTCCTAGCTACCATGTGTTCTTTTAAATTAAATTTTGGATCGCCTGCGGAACTTAACACGTTTGATCCAAAACTTAATCTATTTGTTCTTTTAGGTTTTGACTTGGATCTCCTGCGGAACTTAACACGTTCGACCCAAGTCTCCTTAAGTTATTAATTCCATTAAATATTAATTTCCATAAAAGGTTCCCAGTACTGACGTGGCGAGGCACATGGCCTTCTTGGATATGGGAGCAACCACCACCGACTAGACAAAACCTTTAATAGAAAGCTAATATTTAATTTCCTAAAATAACTTTAGGTTAACCAAAGAGAACAATCAAATCACAAGGAAAAGAAAGAAACAAAAGAACACAACTTCGAAAAACCATATTCGAAATACTAGAACATAAGCCTCTTGTATTTGGTATTATTTCCATAAATAACTAGCATGATGCGGAAATAGAAATTACTAGTTATACCTTGTAGAAAAAAAAACCTCTTGATCTTCTACCGTATTCCTCTTCTAACCTCGGACGTTGTGTGGGCAACGATCTTCCAAGATGAGAAACCACCAACCACCTTCTTCTCCTCCAAGCAAGGTTCGGCCACAAAGGAAGAACTTCACCAAAGAAGAAAACCAAAATACTAACCAAGCTCCAAGAGATGCTAGCTTTCTCTCCTTCTTCTTCTTCTTCTCCGAGTAGTATCCGGCCACCACAAGAGCTCCAATAGAAGGGTAGGGTTCGGCCACCACAAGAGGAAGAGAGGGAGAGGTTGGCCGGCCACACCAAGGAACAAAAGAGGGAGAGGAATAATAGATGTTGTGTCTTGTGAAGGCACCCTCACCCCTTCTTTTATATTCCTTGGCCTAGGTAAATTAGGAAATTTAATTACAATAAATTTTCCTTAATTTCCTTGACATGATTTAATTGAGAAAAATAAAATAATATTTCCCCAATTAAACAATGATGGCCGGCCAAATCAATAGGAAGCAAATTGGACAAGTTTCAATCAACAATTAAAACTTTCCTTATTTGTTTCGGAAATTTTAAAAATAAAATTTCTCTTTAAAATCTCTTCATGGTTAATAAAAGGAAATATCTATAATTTTAATTTTATTAACATGTGAATAATTTTAAAGAGAAAATAAAACATCTCTCCAATCTACAAATAAGGAAAGAGATCTAATCTCTTTCTTTAATCTTTTGTAAATCTTTTAAGAGAGATATTTTAATTTTAATTCTCTTTAAATTAAATCTTCCACATAATAATAAACATTAAAATTAAATTTTCTTTTAATTAATTATGGCGGCCCTACTAGCTTGGGTTCAAGCTAGGGCCTGAGGCCGACCCTAGCTTGGTTCCCAAGCTAGCTTGGCCGACCCCCTTTAGGTGGGTATAGAAGGTGGGTATAGGTGGGTATAGTACTCTATAAATAAGAGGCTACGATAGGGACCGAGAGGAGGAATTGGTTTTGGTCTCCCGATAAAATTAAGCATCCCGTGTTCGCCCCGAACACACAACTTAATTTTATCAATGATAATTCATTCCACTAGAGAACTATCATTGAACTACCGCACCAATCCCAAATTATATTTTTGGGCTCCTTCTTATTATGAGTGTGTTAGTCTCCCTGTGTTTAAGATATCGAATGTCCACTAATTAAGTGAGTTATTGACAACTCATTTAATTAATATCTAAGTCCAAGAGTAGTACCACTCAACCTTATTATCATGTCGGACTAAGTCCACCTGCAGGTTTAACATGACAATCTTTATGAGCTCCTCTTGAGGACATTATCAACCTAGTATCACTAGGACACAGTTTCCTTCTATAATCAACAACACACACTATGAGTGATACCATTTCCCAATTTATCGGGTTTATTGATTCATCGAACTAAATCTCACCCATTGATAAATTAAAGAAATAAATATCAAACATATGTGCTTGTTATTATATTAGGATTAAGAGCACACACTTCCATAATAACTGAGGTCTTTGTTCCTTTATAAAGTCAGTATAAAAGGAACGACCTCAAATGGTCCTACTCAATACACTCTGAGTGTACTAGTGTAATTATATAGTCAAGATAAACTAATACCTAATTACACTACGACCTTCTAATGGTTTGTTCCTTTCCATTCTGGTCGTGAGCTACTGTTTATAATTTATAAGGTACTGATAACATCATCTTCTGTATGTGACACCACATACTATGTTATCTACAATATAAATTAAATGAACAACTACAAACAAATGTAGATAATTAGACCAAATGTGAATCTTTATTCATAATGAATGTTTACAAAGCTTAGGCTTTCAGTATACACTCCAACAGGAACATCCATAGCCACTTGATTGAACCTCTTTATGTAGGCTCGAATGGACTCCTTTGGCCCTTGTTTAAGGGAGAAGAAACTCCAAGGGGTCTTGTGGTATCGTCGGTTACTAGAAAAGTGGTGGAGCAATACCTGTGGAAATCCTTGAAGCGGCGGATAGAATTATCTAGCAATCACTTGAACTATCGCTGGCTACTTCGCCAAATGTGGTGATGAACATTCGGTATTTTACATCTTTCATAAATTACTGAAGAGGGGCGGCGTGCTCAAATTTAAGGAGATGATCTTCCGGGTCAATGGTTCCAAAATACTATCCTATGTTCATGTTCTAATAATACCTAGGCAATGGATCATCCAACACCTTTTGAGGGAATGGAATAGTAATTCGCATAGGGGAGCTATCACTAGCCATCGCTTTTCCTTTGTACCCATCTCACATAAGTTCCTCCCCAAAAGACTCCTGGGATATTATTCCCTGGCCCAACTATTCTAATGGTGTGCGAAAAAGAACTCGGGGGTGTCAAATTGGTGAGAGAGGCACAGGGAATAAGTGAGCAGACCCCTCCTCCTGAGCCCCTCTCTCCCTTTGGTGAGCAGTTGTTGACACTTCCAGATTTGGTGTTGGCAACATACCACCCATATTGGCCTATTGTTGTTGTTGAAGCAACTTTTGTGCTTTGGCGTTGATAAGCAACTCCAAATTTTCTTGCGTCACGGATATGGTATTGAGTTTTCCAGCCTCTTCCATCGCAAAGTTTCAGATTCCAGCAAAGATTCCCATAGACGGCGCCAAATTTTATCATGTCCGAAGGCTAGGAGACGGTGCTCTGGCTCCGATGGGTTATCGATCGAGGAACAATGAGCTTCTCAAGATCTAGAGGGACTTTCAACTACCCTGCGCACAATGAGACGAGCCAACAAAGAGTTAGTGCCCTAAGACCAGGGTTGGAATCCCAGGCTAGTCCCTCCGACGCTCAAGTCAGTCTTCTCCCTCTTGAAGATAGAAGAAGTACAGTATGGAAAGTGCAGGAAAGTAGAGTTTCAGATGCAAATATTTGTGTTTGAGTACCTTACTAGTAGAGAGGATTCCGCTTTTTATACCACCTCACATAACCTCTGCGATCGTGAGGTGGTCCCCGATTTATTAGAGTTTGTTAGAATTTGAGAGAAGTATAACCTAGACATCGTGCAATAGTCTTTCCAGGAATCTTTTTTCTACCTCATATGTACCTCCTTTGTTATTTATAATTTGTACCCTTGATGAAATATTCAAAGGAATGTGTCACTGTAACTGAAGATGCTTCAAGAGAATAATTCCCGACAAGTTTGTTAGGCTTTCATAAGGTTGTCGACTACTTGTCTGTTGCATATATTTCAACCAGTCATTATGCCGATCATATTTTGAGAATACCTTCTACTAAATATATCTTGGTCGGTCATTAAATCGATCGCTTGCTAAGCATATCTTCTGTTGAAAATATATCCCGATCGGTCATTAAGCAGGTCGTATATTGAACATATCTTCTGATGAGAACATATCCCAGCCGGTCATTAAGCCGATTGTAAATTAAGAATATCTTCCGTTGAATATGTCTTGGCTGGTCGTTTAAGCACATGTGTAAATTGATTCAATCTATTCTTGATCGATTAAAAGGGTGGCAATTGATTGACATCCAATACCAATCGATTGATAACTGAATTTAGCTCAGTTTTTAGCAATTTATTCCTAGATTATTCTTCACTCTTGTTACCTAATCGAACCTATACTATCACCAAAATGAGAAATATTGGAGAGACTAGGAGTATTAGTGTAGAGGGATGTATATCCATACTAAGGGTAATTGGCCCAAAGAAAAAACACTCTTATGTCGAATATATGTTTAAGGAAGCTCTCAAATTAAGTTAAACTTCTTGATCATGCACATGGTGTGTCAGACCAAAGGAACGGGCACTGTGTGGCTGATTGGAAGCACTGAGAGTGATGCTAGGAAACATAGCTAACTAAGGAAGCTCATGAATAAAGCATCATGCGCATAATGCGTCGGCCCAAAGGAAGGCGAGTTATGTGGCAGATGAAGATGATCATGAGTTATTTAGAGAGTACCAATAGCAAGTTACAATTTAATCCAAAGACTTAATGTAATGTTGCTCTATGTATGCCCATATAGTTGCATGTTTTATTTAATGCATTTTGTTATTACACAAGATACATACCTTGTTTGTTAAATTGAGTTATGTTCTTTGCTTTTGTGTATATAGTATTTTCAATGTCTACTAATTTGAACAACATTCTCGCGCTTACTGACACAAACTTTGGACAATAGAAAGAGCATATACAGTTTTATTAGACTGCATGGATCTGGACTATGCCTTTAGGTATGATCATTTTGCACCTTTAACTGATGATTCGACTATGGATCAAAAGGTGAACTTTGACAAGTGGGAGCGGACTGATTCACCTCAAACGAAAAAGTCGAGACTACTACACTTCTCACGAAGTTAGCATCCATGCGATACACAGGGAAGGGTAACATTAGGGAGTATATCATGGAGGTGTCTAA